>NC_040884.2:10103171-10810671 GCF_900634795.4 Betta splendens | reverse complement strand
CAAGCCAAAAAAGAATCAAAGCAGCAGTACCTCAAGTGGTACTTAAAAATATAGGTTGGCTCCCGTGGTGTTGTTGCACATTCAAGGATTCTTTATTGTCATTCCAACATGAACTATGTAGAACGAAATATTGCATTCAAGGTCTTAGTATTGTAAAGATAAAACACGATCATTTAGGGTAAAATTACGGTCATTTAGGGTAGCAAGCATTAAAAAAGCATTAGAGCATTAAAAATAAGACTCCATAATAAGTCCTGCTCTCTTCAACTTCCTTAGGAAGTACGGGCAATGATGAGCCTTTTTAATGATGGAGGTGTTATTAGGAGGTGTTATTTCTCCAGGTGAGTTTGTTGTTGTTGAGTGATTTGTACCCCCAGATATTTCACACAAGGGGCCAGCTCCACAGCTGCTTTGTCGACTTCTGAAAGTCCACCACCATGTCTTTGGTCTTGTGTATGTTGAGGGTGAGGTTGTTTTCTTTACACCAGTTCACAAATTCGTCTACCTCCTGCCTATAGGCTGTCTCATTGTTGATATCAGGCCCACCACTGCTGTCGTCTGCAAAGTTCATCAGGTTGCTGTCATGTTGAGCTGTGCATGCTAGTGTCAGGAGGGTTTAAAGAAGGGGAATGAGGACACACCCATGTAGAGAACCAGTATTCAGGAAAATGCTGGATGATGAGATCTCTGCTCTTTCTGTTAAGAAGACCAGGATCCAGTAGTATAGGGGTGAGGGCAGCCCAAGGACTGAAAGTTTTGTCATCATCTTTGGGATGATTGTATTAAAGGCTGAGCTGAAGTCCAAGAAAAGCACCCTGACATTTGTTCTCCACATGTGTTCATCAGGCTCTGCCTTATGAATAACAACTAAGACGCCATCTTCTGAGGACCGGTTCTTCCTATATGCATGCTGTTAGGTTAGTTTCCTTTTTTATGTGTGTCATTACCAGCCTCTCAACGCACTTTGTTGTCATAGGAGTCAGTGTAATTGGCCAGTAGTCAATGAGACAGTCTCTCTTGATATAGTGGCTTTCCAAATACTCTGAGGGTCATTTGAGGAGAACTGACCATTTACCTTTTAGAGTGTAGATTTGTTCTTTGCCCTTTTCATGCCTATTGTCAAGTGTCTTCTTGCTGCCCTGAGTGCAGTTGTATCACCATCTGTAAATACAGAGTCTCTGGTTTGCAGAAATAAGTGAACCTCTGCATTTATTCAGGCTTTCTGGTCTAGGTGAATGTTGATGGTTTTAATGACAGTAACATATTCCTCACACTTTCCAGACGTGCTGTAACTACTGTATGCCATACAATATACTTTGTATATAGTAGCAAACAGTGTAACATCACAAACTAATAAGTGACGCTCACTTCTACCCAGCTTCAGCATTACAGCAGGTAAAAGTGTTTTTCATGTATTTAGGGTAGTCCAGGTAGAGCACATTGACCAGTCCAAAGACAAAAGGTCTGAGGTAGATTGGCCAGTTCATCTATCAACACACTTTTCTCCAAGATGACTCCCACTCTGGATGGCTGAGCTGAGGATTTCCTAGATTCCCACTGGTGTTTTAACTGTAAGAGCTCTTGTCAGTTACATCCTAAAAGAAAAACTGTTAGTATAGCAGTATACATTTTCATCAACTGCTATAATTAATGTACAGTCTACTGGCTGTAAAACCAAGAACAAAAGTTATTCCATAAAGCAGTATGAAAAAAGCCCATCAATATCCCTCATGCCAAGTTAAGTCCATTCATGTTCAGTCAAACGTTTTTCACCACTTACATTTTTCCCAAACCCAAAGTGGCTAGTGATTAAACTAATGTTAACATTACTTAGCCAACAGAAAAGACTACACCATTCAGACACTGGAAAAATGCCGCAGGTTCTTACTCACCAGACTTCACGTTAGTTGAACCGTTCTCTAGCGAAGGTACAAGTCTGCAGGAGTACATTTGTATATGGTGCTTTGCCATTGTTTTGCCAGGCCTTTAGTGCCTGTAGTGTGCGTTAGATGATTGTTTGACTGAGAAAAATCCAGCCTATGTTTTCTGCTGATACGTAACCATGGGAGATGAGGTGAGGTGATGGAGGGGCGGCATGGTGGTGCAGTGAGTAGCACTGTCGCAGCAAGATGATCCTGGGTTCAATTCTCGGGGCGGACCGGGTGCCTTTCTGTGTAGAGTTTGCATGTTCTCCGCATTAGGTTTCTCTCCAGATATTTCTCCCACGGTCCAAAGACATTGATTTAATTGGTTGATTGGTCACTCTGAATTGCCTGTAGGTGTGTTGTACACCAGCAGACATCTCTGTTTTGTGTGTTTTCACCGCAGGTGGCAAAAGTGACATTCTGATAGAACATCGGGAGCGTGTTTGGCAGGTGAACATGATTAAAGTCTCACTGTACAATACAATGCCTCTGGATCTTTGTTTTGTATTGTACTGGTACATTCGCGCAGCTTCCTCAGAGCGGTATTAGCATTAGCATGTAGGGAGACATGCAACAGTCTACACGTGCCACAGTGAGTGCTGTTGTACTGTAGTACAGTCGGTGTTGTATTATTCTGTAACATTGTCTCCTTAAATCTCAGCAGTAATTACTTTATGAACTTTTTGAATTATTACACAACATTTGTCCCTTTGGTCCCCAAAGGACCAACCATCAATAACATACATGCAATTCAAAAACAAAACATAGGACTATATGTCAGTATGTTGATATGTGAGTTCTACAGTGAGGGCCTCCTTCACCTCCCTAAAGAATGTGTCACAACCATCAATACAACAGTTATGAGGCACTTCTAAAATGATCCCAGGCACTTACCTTCAAAAAAAAATTGATCATCCAGGTGTCCTAACTGACAGAACACCTATGGACAGGACAACATGACCCGTGAAACGTCCCCTCACTTTCAATATCACTCATAAGGGGTAACTGGGTTCTAAATACCCAGTACTTCTAAAATAACCAGGAAACCTTCCTGACTTTTCAGTCTTTACAGACCTAGCTCCTTTCGTAATTGTTCTGGTCTGCTATGACATTGTGGTAGTTTGCACTTCCACTTATTAAGACAGTTTCCTTCTTTTCCATAAGTATTTTTACTGTCCAGCAGATTATCCACCACCCTTTACATTTTCTCCACTCTTTTATAACCTAGGTTTTCATCACCACCTTCCTTCTTTGTTTCTTTATTTATACATTCCAAATTATAACCATCAAGGTCAAAATCCATTCCCACATTATTAATCCAAGTTTCAGAAATTATGTTAAAAGAGTGTGTAAAACTACTCAGATCATGTTTTATACTCAGGACTCTTTACAGTACTTTACCTATTGAGTCCTCCTATTAAAGTGTATTAATGATCATTTGTTTTCAATCATGTCATTGCTGTTAAACCGCTCATCTGTGTAATACTTGCAGTTATTATCAGAATTTGGGAAAAAAGCTTTAGTAGCAGATAGTGATCTGTAGGGTAGGGACATTGAATGCCTCCAAATGTGTTCAGTTCCATTTCCAGTCCGTCATAACTTATGATCCTCTGTAACAAATCACTTGTCTCATCCTGTGTTTGTGTCATGCTTGATGTTTGTTCCAACGCTCATCTGAGATCACAGATATCAGCATACCTGTGTACGTATTCATACCACTGAGGGTCCAGCCTCTTTATACTCTCCTTGCCTCGGCAAGCGGGTCTTGGGTTGTGGGTCCAGGTTCCAAGGTTGGGCCACCAATCGGTCATACCGCAGGAATGCGATGTCTCCCCTCTCGCTGGCCTTCCTCAGCTTCGGCATTAGCTCCCTTCTTTTCTTCTTCACAGCTGCGTGTAGTCTTCATTTACTGTATATAGATATTAGATCCTTCAGCTTCTTCACTTGTTGCAGTATGTGTGCCTTATCTTTTTCGTTCATCAGCTTTACCATCACTTGCTCTTGGTCCACCATCAGAAGGTTTTCCCGCTCTGTGAGCCCACTCCATCTAGTATCAAGTCTCAATCCTGTTGAATATGCGTTTTATGCTTTATTATTTCACTCAATTTGCGCTCCTCTTCCGTCCAGATTTCTCCAGCTGTTTCCCTAATTCTTTTGAAGATCTTTTTTTTGCTTGGACTGCACTTCCAAATACTCTATTTTGTCTGTTACGGTGAACAGACTCTCAAATGTATTGTAAACATCAGCCCTCATTTCCTTACTTTGTTCGTTCTGATTTCCCATGGCTGCTTTGGTTTCATCAACATCTCGCTGGGTAAACTGCAGACTCCTTTTTAATTCCAACACTTCTCTTGTCAGGTCGTCCAGTCTTCGACTCCATGTGTAGTTGCACAAAGCCTTTGAAGTTTTCATGTTGTATGTTCAGCATTATTATGAAAATTAACAAAAAGAATCCTCCTATTTTTACGCCCACCATTTTAAGCCACCTCACTCCTTTTCAAACTCCTCACATACTCCTTGATCTGTGGCCATTATGGATTCAGTCACAAATCTTTTCTGTAATGCCATAAATGATGTGGGATGCAGTTGGTCTTTTACTAATTCAACACCTAACAGGGTAAAGTTTATGTACATCTGTTCATTGTAACTGAAGTAATTAATCCATCTACTGTTTCTTGCTATGTATTGGGCATTGGGTATTTGACCAGTGAGCGGCATGCTTCCTGCCACCCTTCTTGACTGTATCCAATCTGAGCCTATTGCCTCATATTGACCTGTGATTCCACTTGGTACCTGGTCCCATGTGATATATACTTCTGCTGGGTGGTACATCCATGTCCAATTAGCTAGGGTGTACTGGTTTTGTGCATTTCGTTTCGGCCTGTTACTAGTGCAGTTTTTTTGGGTAATTACTGGTGCACAGATGCCAGGTCAGTTTCTTGGTAATTGTTGCATTATTTTCGCAGATCCAGAAAATATCTCCTAGTGGAGCTGTTTCTTCAGCTTGAGATATAGCAGTTTCTCAGGTTTTTCTCATATATTACATTCTCCCTGTAATATGCTCCATTTGAAACTACTTGGGCGCACTTCATGCAGGTTTTTCGGCAGGTGGTGCACATCTTGATAGTGGCTGTCACATTACCTGTTGCTCGGGTACCATGTTTAATTGCTGCATTTCACCAATCTTGCTGCATCCTCCATCTCCGGTTTTCTTCTGCCTGTTACCTGCTCCAATTCCTCCCCTCGTACTATACAGATAGCAAAGATTATGGAATCAGGTTTTCTTAAAATTGGGGGTATTATGGTTGCTATGTCATACTTTCTTTGTCTTCGACTATACCTTGATGGGATGGGATTAAAAGCTTATCTGCAATCAAGACTACAGTACGCTTACAGTACATTCACTGGAGTTTTTGAGTGTGTTTTACACCACCCATGCCATATGCTGTCCATCTCAGAGCAGGAAAAATACGCTGTTGCGGTTGATGGCGACCTTGTATTTGTGCAAAAACACTCAGTCATATAGAGTTACAGGGCCACATGTTGGATAATGCAGGGACTTCTTTACACCAAGATGAGAGAATTATAACCTCTATGTTCTTTCCTTCTTTTCTGACCCACCTACAGTTACACAAATGTCATTCTCTGATACTTCTCTGGCACTAATATATAAAATACTAACGCACAAATCCATGTCCAGCATGACATTACAAGTAACACAAGTGGAAAGGCCTAAACAACTTATTGAGAAGGCCTCATGTCGCCCCGTCAGTTCCGAATCGGCTGGGTTTGACAGAACCGTGAGGCAGGAGAGGAGATGCGTTGGAGAGGAACAATGACTGCACCTGCTCCGAGCGGGGAAAGCTACGGCTCTCACGGAGCCGGGAGGAGAACGCGCTCACACTGAGCGGAGGAGTTGGCACTGGGGCCAACGTGCATCCAGCACACAGCTGCGACCCGTCGCGCTACAAAAGCACTCTGCGAGTAATTCCCCTTAACATAGACCGTCCAACCGGCAGACCAGGTCGCGGGAAACACAGGAGAGGGGGGAGACCCCAAATGCACGACCCAAACACAGAAGCTATAATTAACATTAAACGTCTTTATCACACACACACACACACACACACACACACACACACACACACACACACACACACACACACACACCATAAACTCACTCAGTTCAACGCGTCAGGTGAGAACTAAAAGTTGCGGCACTGCAGGAAAACACTATGAAACAAACTAACTCACTAAACACTAAACGCTCCATAACACTACGGGCAGAAAAGCTAAACATGAACACAAGACATAACTCAAGACAACTAAGAACTAAACTACAGCACTGTCTAACACGCTTAACAAAACACGCTTCGTAACACGGGCAAGATCCTAAACATGGAACATTAATACAACTACACTACACACTCAACCTTAAGTGGTGAGACAGGACATCAAACAAACAAAAGAACTCCACTTCTTAGCTCTCCTCTCTTTAACCGGTAACATAGGTGTAGCTCACTGGCTACAACCTCGTACACACCCACGGTGTATGAACACAAGGACATCCTGTCACGAACTCAAGGTAGCGGACCCACACGCACAGCGGAGACAAGGCTCAGTGAACAACAGGGTTTATTCGACCTCGTGGTCAGGCAGGCAAGGGACACAAAGACGGCGGGTTTCAGTACAGGCAGGGTTAGACAAGCAGTAGTCACAAGGCAGACTAGGGTCAACTCACGGCAGGACAGGATCGTAGGCAAGGCAAGAGTCAAGGTCAGGTGAAGCAGGGTCATACACGGGTTTCAAGATCATGGATACAAATGCTGGATTGCTAGCAAGGACACAAAAGACAATCTGGCAAGGGGCTGGGGTGAGAGGTGGTGCTTAAGTACTAAATGGCGATGACTAAATGACAGACAGGTGAGTAGATTAGAACCGGGAGCAAGGCTGACTGAAACTACCAATGACTGCGACAGGAAGTGGTGACAAAATAAAACCGGAAATGAGTGATTACAGTGACTAAATGATCTAGACTGTGACACATCCCTTAAATACTAAACAAAAGCAGGTGGGTCAACTAATTAAACAGGAAATGAAAAACTCAAAACAGACCCCCACCAAAGCCCCAGGAGCGCCTATAGCGGCGCGGAGGCTGAATGTCACATCATGAAAAAAAACATTCAGCTGTTACAATCTTGCATGTGCCGACATAGCATTGTATTATTTGTTTTCTCTATTGAGCTTTATTCATTTTCTACAGTTTCACATACCGTATCTTTTACTATAGAAAAAAAATTTGAAAAATTTGCAGTGAAATCCTTCAAATATCTAGGCAGTGCTAAGCATCTATACCACACATAAAAAAGAGGGGGGGGGGTGTCGCTGTCTGAATGCAATCTCTGATGTTATTTGCCAATATTCATTCATTTAATTTTTATTTATTCATTTAATAAGAGATCAGACTGCGGTATATTACTGAATATGGCTCAGGTAGAGCTGTCGTCCACCAATAATAGAATTGGTGGTGGAATTCGTGGCTTTCCAAAGTCATATGCCAAAGTTTTCTTGGGCAAGACACAGAACCACAAGTTGCCAACAATGTCAGTATAAGCTGCAATGCAGCTCTGGCAGCGGTGTGTGAAAGTGAGGGTGCTTGTGTGTGTGATTGCGAATGCAGTGTTAAAGCGCTTTCACTACCAATAGGTGCTAGGATCATTTGCCACATATATCTAGAAGTCAAGTTATTAGATTTAAATAGTGAATAAGGAAAGGGAGCAGCATTTACCACAACACAAGGAATGAATCTGAAAAATGTTACATGACATTTTCTCTGCCATTGTGTTCCAGAACAAATGATTCCAATTCCTAGCAGCAATTCTAGGCTGCTCCAATAGCATAGATTTAGGCTGCTTAAGTACCTCCTTGATATGCTTCGTTATATTACACACCTTTTCTTCCTCTTTCCTCTGTGTTGTTATTGCACATGCATTGTATTTGTCCATTTCTCTCCTATTTTTGTATTCTGTAAGGTCTTGAACATTGCTTAGTAAAGTGCTTTGACATTACTTCTGTTGTATTAAATAGGCGGAAATAAGTTGAACCGGGTTAGCACGTCTCCTACTTTTACCAGATAAAACAAGCTTTTCAGGGATATTTAGACACCTGGTGAAAATCTTTTCTTTTTTTTTAAGTTAGTGCTTTGTCCAATGTTTAGCACACAACTGTTCCTCAACAAAAATATAATAGGAGAAAAAGGACTGCAAAGGACTTTTACATACTGTCAGAGTTGACAGGGAGCAGGACCCACAAGCACAGCGCAAGAAAGGGGACGGTTTGTGGAGTTTAATAGGCTCAGACAGGTCAGACAGGCACAGGTCGATAAATAGGCACACTGAATACTAAGGCTTGAATACTAATTTACTGATGATTGCTAACAGAAAACAGTCGAGGTGATGCATGACTGGAAGTAAAGCAACATTAAGTGAAAACAGGCAGGATAATGACAAGGAACTATCAAACTAAAACCACAAACTAGAACAGCAGAATATTATAAAGCATTATCTATGACACATACAAAATTATACTGTGAAGGAGGTATATGTACTATATGCGTGTCTGTATATTTTGTCTGTATAACAAAGCAAATAACACTTTTGATTAGTATTGGTTAGATGGTTAGAGTTAAATAAAGGTCCCACCCTACTAGAACGGGGACTATAACTATATTTCTGAATGTGTGTGTCTGGAGCACTGAGTCATTGTGTAAAAGGTATTACACAAAAGCTTAACACTGAGCCTGACAACCATGTAATATGGGCTAAAAGCAACAAGTCAACTATGGTATGACTATGGTAGCCTTTTGGGGACCTGATTTTTAATTTATTTTTTCCTCATGCTAAGTCATCTCCACACAGTATTTCAGCTTCTTGTCCCGACAACTTGATGAATACCAACACATAAACAGACACGCACCAACTCGCTCACTCAAGTTGAAACATGTTACTCAGATTCAGACAAACACATATGCGAAATTCAAGTGGTCTTAAGTAGACAGGTTGAGCTTTCATTATATATAACTGGCATTACCAATAGCACTGTGATGGGTTGTTTTTCGAATACTGTGTGTGGGTCTGTGAATAAACAGCAGAACAGTAATTTTAATGCAAACCTGTTCAGTAGAGCAAAGTGTCACTTATATTGTGTCTTTCTTTTTTCTTGTTTAGATATGATTATGTAGAGGTACGAGATGGTGTCGATGAGAATGGTCAGCTGGTGGGAAAGTACTGCGGGAAGATTGCCCCCTCTCCAGTTGTCTCCTCTGGATACCAGCTCTTTATTAAATTTGTGTCTGATTATGAGACTCATGGAGCAGGTTTCTCAATTCGATATGAGACTTTCAAGACAGGTGGGTGAATTAAAATAGCTAAAGCTTTGTGTATAACATGACATGCCACTGAGGGTCTATTTGTTATTATCATTGTTATTGCATTTGTTTTCGGATGATTGCACTAAAATACCAAATATGTAATGGTAATGAATTTTTTTAAGTAAAGTTTTTATGGCTAAGGACAGATCTATTTGTGATGTATATAATGTTTGGGAAAGGTTTTAAATGTATCACTTGTTTAATTGGGATGAGTGATGTTTTTTTTTAATTGTTGATTGAATGGGTTGATTGATGGAAGCATGTGGAAACTTGGGCAAAGCCAAAGTATAAGCAATTTTGGGAACTTGAGTCGCTTTTAGTAAAGCAATGTATGCTTGCAGGGTCTTCAAATGGTTAAATACTTCATTCTTTTTTCCTTTTTATTGACTTCATGTACATTCCAAGTGACAACCCTCAGTGGTCTCAACTTACCGACTGTTGTTATTAGTCTTTGTGTTTATGTTATGTGACAAAATGTAGGTGTGTGGATGATCTTGATTGCTTGTGAAGTAGCTTTTATGTGTGTAGCTATGCTGCTGGCTGATCCCAATCAGATTAAAATTTAGTATTATGACTTATTAATTATTATTATTATTATCACTCTGTGCCTTATATTTTAGCCGAAATGTAGCTTTTGTTTGTATTTTGTTTTTTTTCCGTTTTTTCATAAAAGCCTTATTTTAATGCAGTTTTCTTTGTTATTCAAAATACATCCACTACTCTTTAACATTTTAATCAAAACTTTAAGTCTTAACATTATAACACTTTAGATAATAGTGTTTAGTGGAGGTTGGCAGATATTTTCATTTTACAAAGTCAGGTCTCCAATATCTCCAATATCATTGAAATGCATCCAGATGCTGCTTCTTTTTTCGTTGACAGACATTTTTTTTACTTTTACTCTTCTGATGCACTTGCTTTTAAATCTGCACATGTACCACTACACTTGCTCTTTTAGGAGCATCTGGCCCCCTTACGTCAATCCTCGTGCGTGATTGGCCGAATGGTGCTCCCATAAAAGTAGTTTCGCGTCTGTGTTTTAGGGTTTCGGTAGAGCTAAACAATGGCGGCTGAAGATTCGGCTCTTCCTGGTGGGAGTTGGCTGTCCTAGTTTGTTACAAAGTATTGGCTCTTAAAGCCAGCTCGTTTGCGAATGACACATTACTAGCTACCTGTAAGAGAGAAAATAGGCAAAGAGATGCACAGAGATCAGAGATGATTGAAATTTAAGGAATGTACAGTAAAGTTATATGACATTATGCTACCATTGTATTTTTCCTTTCTTTGCAAAAGAACTATTTTTGTTTTTACTACCATCCTGATATTAATGTTAGGTTTGTGTGAACCACGGGTGTGACTATAGCAGGGTAGCAGGAGAAACCGAAGGGCTGGGTGCCTGTGTCAGGGATCCTGAAAGAGGCACAATGATTTAGATATCAAATTATAGTTTTATTTCATTGTACCCTTGTCAGTAGGATTCCAATAAACTATTCTATTGTTGGGGATGGTTTCATTTGCATCAATACCATATATAAACACTAGCTTATCAAGGGGAATTTGTTGCTTGAGAAAATAGGTTTTAGATGTGTTATACCTTTGCTATGATTGAAAAATGTTTTGTTCTGTAAGATGTACTGTATGGATTGTTCTGTAGTGGTGCTTTTTATGAAGGACTGAGCAAAGAGCTATTAAAAAGCCCACCAGTCTTTCAACCTTGTTCCTATGCTAATAATCTGGTAACATTTATTGTGTTTGAACTGTGGAGCAGATAATTGGGCATCTTCTTGTCCCATATCCCATGTCCTTGGGCAAGACACATAACTTGCCTTAAGCTGACCCTGGTTTAGGTTTAATCTTTGTGAATGTGTTAGTGCTTGAGTGTGTACAAATGGGTGAATGCGATGCAGTGATTTACGTTAAAGTGACAGGACAGGACAGGAACACAAACCATGAGACTGATGTACATCCATGTAACAACATCAACAAACTGACAAAGACAGTGCGCAAACTAAGGCTTGAAATACAAGTACAAACAGGTGACAACAATGAACTAATTACAAATAGGAAACAATGTCACAAAAAGGAGGCCCATAACTAATTTTGAGGTGGAACATTTGAAAAAATTGATGTATTTATTAAATGTGGATGTATTTATAACCTAAAATCTTAAAAAAAGTGTGTACTGTATAAAAAAGTACATATTTCTAGGTACAGATTTCTCCATTTCTGTAATGTATACATGCATAGTCCAACAAACCTGCACTATAACATAGCATTTCCAATCATAATTTGGACTTTAAAATCATATAAATTTGTAGATAATTCACAGATGAGTTACTGTGTTGTTTGTAAAAAAACAAAAGAGAAAAAGCACAATACACACTAAAAAAAACAGGTGACGCGCAGCAAATACAAGAAATAAACTAATATGGTGTTTTTTGAATAAGAAATGAATATATGAATATATTTTATAAAATAGACTACCTGTTTTATTTGTACCTGATAGGTCTCTCTCTTATCCTGCTTCCTATCCTATTTCCTCCAGGTCCTGAATGCTCCAGGAACTTCACCTCTAACAGTGGTGTCATTAAATCACCTGGTTTTCCAGAGAAGTACCCAAACAACCTGGACTGCACTTTCATGATCTTTGCCCCAAAGATGTCTGAGATCATTTTGGAATTTGAGAGCTTTGAGCTGGAACCTGACCCTACACCACCTGCTGGTGTATTCTGCCGCTATGACAGGATTGAAATTTGGGATGGTTTTCCAGGAGGTGAGTAAGCAGCGCATTACTGTTCCCTTGTTGCTGCGGCACTTTTCACTAAATCATGATGCATGGTCGACACACAGCTGTGGATATATAGGGAGTACTCCCACCATGGCTTTGCCAGGTCAGTGGTAAGAACATCAGGCAAAACTAAGATGGAGGAGATACTGTGCTGGTGTACAAATCCCAACTTTTAGACCACTAAGATTAATAGTCTCAAGATATATTCCAGGTTTCATTGTAGCGTCTCTGCAAAATATTTTCAGAAATCTGCCAAACATTTTTTGTCCAGGACAGATGCCTCATTTGGGAAAATCCTGAGTCAAGGTTCACCCATGTGCCGTTCTCCCTGTTTTGTGTTATTATGTGGGTATTTTGTACCTCAGTCAAAAAGACATTGAATTAACTTAATTAGAAGGGCTAAATCAGTGCAAAAGCATCAAGCTTTGTGAGGCATGCCACATATTTAACATATGAAAATTAAATTTTTTGTCCAGGACAGAAGATTCATTTGGGGCATAATGTTGGTACCTCACAGCAAGAAAATCCATTCCAGGGTCACCCAGGTGCTGCACGTTCTCCTTGTGTTTTGTGTGGGTATTTGGTACCCCAGTCCAAAAAACATTCAATTAAAAGAAAATATCACAGATTTTCATTGGGAGTTGGCCAAACGACCTTATGTAGTATGTAAGAATGAAGGGACACTCAGATTTCTCCATAATTTCTATGCAGAGAAATTATCATTTATTCCTCCACCAAGACACCCTGGCGGATTGTTTGCCATGGGCTCACAGACTACAACTACATGTAGTGCTTCCTGGTTTTCTCTGTACCTGCCCCAGCATCGATCAGGTTGAGAGGGGGGCGGAGCCAGGCTGCTGGATCAAAACTGCTCTGTCCGCCATTGTTTTTCCTCGCAAAAGCATACAGCCAAAATATATGGCCGAAGGTCCTGCTGTAGAGTATTTAGAAGACACAGGTGCTGGCATGCTGACTCACTTTAGTGAAACTTGTGTTTCATTTTGCCATCTTAGAGAGACATTGCACACATAGGTTTTTTCCTTAGTTGTAGAGATTTATTGATAGAAATAGTACAGAAGCTGGGGAGCTGGGACAGGTCTCCTACTGGTGTGCGGGATGGGGTTGGTGGGAGTGGCTGCCAGGGTTTTGGTCTTCATTGGGCCCTAGGTTAGGGTTTACCTCCCTGCACAGCCGCACAGTATGTGTATTGGTTTGAGTGGAAGACTACACAGGGTGAGCATGAGCATGCTTGAGTGAAAAAATGTGCAAGTGTGACAAAGGAGGGAGGGTCGTTCTGGTTGCGCTTCTTGTGAGGCCCTGGAGGCTGCCTCCATGGGAAACCAGTAGATATGGCCTTCACTTAGGTGGTTCTGTCTGCTGGACTCCTCGGCTAACTGGCGGTCTTCCAGGGTTCCTTACTTACCACACGTACATATACATTTAGGTCCAGGGGGTGGGCTCTGGAGGTGGGGGCCAGCCCTGGTGGAGAGGATAGGCAACCAGTTTTAACTACACGATGGACCTATAGGGTCGGGGGAACGATGTGGGCTTTGTGGCTAATTGGAGCAGTTTTTGTGGAAAACCTGGGCTGATAAGAAGAGACGGCGTCCATCCCACGTTGGACAAAGCCTCTCTACTCTCTAGTAACATGGCCATGTTGCTTAGCCTCTCTACGCTGTGACAACTCAGAGTGGAGCCCAGAACACAGAGTCGCTGTTTTACAGCTTCTCTGGGTCTAGACCGTCGTGAGACAGGTTAGTTTTATCCTACTGATAAGTTTTACCCACTCTTGGTCTTAGTTATTGCATAGAGACTGTGTCTGCTCCCTGACGACCTACATTTAACTATACAAGTCAAATCAAAGAGGAGTGACTTACCAGAATTTAATAAACATCAAAACGATTCCTCCCACAAAACAAAGTAACAGTAAGGTAATAAAGAGTGGTTTATTAAGGTCTGCGTAATATGCAGCAACCGGCTTTAACAAAGCAATGAAGCCTCTGCTTTGCCACTTGTACACCAAGCGTTCTGCAATGTAATATTACAAGTTCTTATGCTATACTATACACTATACTCGTATCATTTTATTTTGTTGTATTTATCACAATATTGTGTGACAATAAACTGGTCTGTGGCGCAAAAAAGATTTGGGACTGCTGCTATACAATACATGATATGTCTGAGAAAAATAACGGAAAATCAGGCCAGACAATGACACAAAACAAAAAAATGAAACCTCTATATTAAAGTTTTGAGCCTTTTGAGTTGTACAGTCGGTGGGTATATACAGCTCTTTTTAACAATGTGGGTGGCTCAGTGTTAGCTAAAGAAGCTCCACAGAGCCTCCGCTGTCAAATGCAGTGGACAAGAGGAATTGTCCAAGATGGATGTCAGCTTGGCCAATATCCTTTTCTCACCCACCTCCTCCACAGAGTCCAGTGGACAGCCCAGGACACAGCAGACTATACTGACCAGCTTGTTCAGTCTTTTCCTGCCCCGGTCTGTACTGGCTGCTCCCCAGCAAACCACAGCATAGTGGATAGCAGAGACTACCACAGGTCATATAAAGTGCTTATCAGGGATTTGCACAACTAAAGTTCCCTACACCTGCTGAGCAGTTTCAAGATGAGGCAGTGCCCGGTGCAGCAGGTGACATCCACCCGAAAGTTCAGCCTAAGGAAAACTGCAGCAGGTCCATTGGTGTGCCCCAGACAGAGCAAAGGTGATTGAGGACCAGTGTTGCCAGATAGGAAATAAATAAATAAGGTACTGTCTCTTCAAAAATAATATATGTTGACCCAAACTATCGTATGAACTAAAAACAATCATAGTGCATTTAAAAAAAATTCTAGGTGTACGTACCTTAAGGAAATAACAGTTATTTTAGTGAAACAATTGCTTTATTCTTTTTTGGCGCTAGAGACATCATTTTTTTGTACGTGTTATCTTTTACATGTGTTTTTTACACTGTAATGTCCAACACCATTAGAACACCGCAGCAGTACCAAAAAGCTTTGGCTTCATTCAAAAGGTTGAATCCATCCCCAAAACCTAGCATCCAACTCACAGATCATCCCATGAAGCTGCTTGGTTTATTCACCAGTCTCTGCACCCCCAGAGGCCTTTCTTTTTTCTCATTGAATCAATCAGCAGCTCTGTTGACGTGATTGAAAGAGGGGAGGAGCCAATCAGCTATGAGTGAAAACAGTTTCTGGTGATGTGTGCGTCAATCAAATCTGATTATTTTATATCAACACTGCAACACTGCTGAGGACAAGCCTCTTCATTGAAGTGGGTGGCTAAGGCTTCTGTTCTGTATTGGTACGGTTCCCTAACGTGCATAGCCTTAGGAACGAGAACCAAAGTTTACAGTTTGTTCCAACTTTAATAGTGCTTAAAGTTCAAGGGTCATCCAGGGCTTGTTGTTAAAGATGAATCTCAACCTCTGGATCGATACAATGTTCGCCACACAGAGATTGTACGTTTCCTATAATGATGAAGAGCAAGAGTCCACTCTCTCAATGTCCATTCCCTGGATGAGGGATGACAGCAGACTGCCATCGGGAAAAATCCATCACTATCTCCTTTGTTTTCCACGCGTTGATCAGGAGGTGGTTCCGCTGGCACCAGTCCATAAAGTCCTGAGTAAGTCCTCTGTACTCTGCATTGTCGTCATCAGTGATCAGGCCAACAATCACCAGAGTCATCAGAGAACTTCTGCAGAACACAGCTGTCTGTGTTGTGTCTGAAGTCTGACGTAGAGGGTGAAGAGGAAAGGGGCCAGTACAGTCCCATGTGGGGCCCCCACACTGCAGGTCAGAGTGTGAGACATACAATCCCTGGCTCTCACAAACCGAGGCCTGTTTGTGAGGTACATGTAGACCATACTGTAATCCACACAGTGGAGGTCCGAACCAGCGTCCTCCAGTTTGACTTTCAGTAATCAAGAAATCAAAAAACATTACCTTCACAGTGCTGCCAGGCTTCTCCAAGAGAACGTTACAAACACGGACAAAATAAAATCAAACTAGAGGTGCTCATTTAATGTCTGTGGTGGGGCAGATGACATACTGGCTGTATGTAGGCAGAGCAGCTGAAGGAGGTCCATGATGAAGTCTCTAAAAATCAGGAAGAGGGCCTATGGGTGCTGTGTCTGCAGCCTGCTGGTGACTGAGAGCAGGGTCCCAGAAGCTGTGTCAGCGTTAGTGAAGGGTGGAATTTCCACAGCAATTACTATAACATGTGTGAACACCCGTGGCAGGTAGAATGGCCTCATGCCCATCGCTAGCAGCTCAATTTGTCTATTACACAGCTTCTCTCTGATAGTGCAATGTCCTGGTTTACACCATGTTCTCACAGAAAAGCCCCCACCCCCCCGCGAGCCAGTCCATCTTATTCGGGAGAAATTTTCACATTTTCCGTGATGACGGAGGGAAGAGCGGGTCTGATGCATCTTGTTTTCTCCTGTTGTAGTCTTCCAGCACGGCGTCCACGTCATGTCTTCACTAGCAGCTCATGGTGTTAACGATGCGCATCGAGGCTTTTTAACAGCATTTTTTACTGTGTCAAACTTAGAAGAACTATAGAAAAGCTGTGTACAGGTTATTTACACTAATAAAATTACCAAAATTAAAGAAATATAAACTTAGGTAAGCCAGGAAAGTAATAAATACAAGGAAGAGGGCATGCGCTGTTGTGACCAGCAGCCAGCTTGATCTGCGCCAGACGTAAAGTAGACAGATACTATGTCTGTCCAAACCACAGGTCTCTTTTCCACTCTTTTATTATTATTATTATTATTATTATTATTATTATTATTATTATTATTATTATTATTATTATTGTTGTTGTTGTTATTATTAATAATACATATGTATACATATGCCAATTATTATTATTATTATCATAACACTATTATTATTATTGCATGCGTAATAATGTTTCCACTTGTACTGTGTGCCACTGTATGTGCGTGTGTTTTTGGCTTTGTATTGTTTTGTACTGCAACTTGCTTCCACTGTCGGACTAGCGCCGGTCAAGCTGGCTGCTGATGGCATTTCCCCGCTGTGGGACTAATAAAGGTCTATCTCTTAAAGGTCTATTATTATTATTATTTCATGTATGGCATTAGCAAGTAGCTAATGCCATACCTGAAATAATAAATGTTGAACCATCTGAATTCTATCACATAAAAATGTTTGTGCCTCTCTACTTTTTTCCAGTTGGTCCATACATTGGGAGGTACTGTGGACAGAAGACTCCAGGCAGAATCATCTCTTACACAGGCATCCTAGCACTGACAATTAACACTGACAGCGCCATTGCTAAGGAAGGCTTTTCTGCCAACTTCACAGTCATTGAAAGGACTGTTTCAAAGGGTAAGGTGCCACACTGAAAATCAGACAGATATTCTATATATTATTGTATATGCATGATGTATAATAAAATTATAAATAAATTAACATTCTGTGGAGACTGGTTTAGAAGAAGATCATACAAGAGGAAGAGGTTAGGAGACAGATGTATACAACAGACAGTATATACAGTAGTAGTGTATTTCTGAGTATTTAACAATACTGATAAAAAAGTATTTCAGTACTTAATTAAGGTATTGTGTTATTGGGTCAGAATCTATGAGACCAACATTTACAAACTGGATAAAAATTTGCCCCAAAAATACATATTCCCAGGCTTTTAAATGCAGCATCATAGTCACAGGACCTGACAAAGACAAACCTGACAAAGGCTAAAAGCCTGTAAAACAAGACAAGCTGAAAGCCATTTAGAGGTAATATGCTTAATGTTCTAAGTTCTCCTACATTTTCCTTAGTTGCACTATCCAACCTCACTATCATCACATAAATTAACCACAATCTACAAGATTAGAAACTGATAAACAAACAAAACTTTTGTGGGTAATACAGGGAATGACTGTATAATGTAGGTGTAGCCATGTAAGACTGTGGATTCATTCAACCAAAGGTAACAGCACAGCTCCATCATTAAAAATAAAACAATTCCTTTATTAATTTTTGGTGCTAGTTTCCTTTGACTTGTAATGGTCAACAACACTTGAAAACAGCAGCAGCAGCAAACACCTTGTGCTTGCACTTTGTCTTAGCTAATATGTGACTAACAGGTCATGTTCAGTTAAACGTTTTCCACCACTTACAATTTTCAACAATAACAATAACACCGACCGGAGCTTGAAACACGTGATTTAAAACAATAAAGTGAGTTGATGGAGGTGCTGTAAGTACTGTAAAAGGCAAAAATGCTATGGATTTTAGATCTGCTAAACATTCATTTTCCAGCAAAACTCACAAATCACAAAATAAACCAGATGTTGGCAACTGGTGTAACTGGTGGAACTGGTGTAAATCTATGTATGAGCATGTAAAACTGTTGCAGCAATAATAAGTCGCTGTAGATCTGCTGAGTTCTGGCGTCCTGTAATAGAGTTCAACAGTTACGATTGATGACTGCCTGAAGGCGGATTTCTATAATTATTACGGTTGTTAACAGAAAGTCTAAGACCACTGGAAAACGTGTATTAACAAGTTATGTCAGGAATTTAGAGTCTTCTCCTTGTTATTAAAGCTACTTCCTGTCTTATTTTGCATAGTTTAGATTCCAGTCAGCCTACCAGTTTTGTCTCTGCCTTTACTTTCTGTTCAGTATTCATCAGCTGTTTCCTGTTAGTCACTTACCCGGTATTTAAGCTCCAGCATTCACACTGACTAGTTGCCAGATTGTCTGTTTTTGATTGTCAGCATTCCAGCGTTTTCTAGTGTAGTCTGGCCCGAGCCTTGGTCCAGTTCCTGCTTTGACCACAACCTTGCCTGCACCCTTTGTACCGTCGCTTCTCCCTACCTGTGTTTTTGACCAAGCCTGTTTTTGACCGCCTCCTACCTGTTCCTTGCCTTTACCTCTGTAACCAGTTTGACCTGTCTTTGTCTCCCAATTAAAACCTTGTAGCTGATCACTGACTCTGAGCCATGCATGTGGGTGTAGCCGCCTGACAATTGAAATTGAAGTTTAAAATCTAAATAAGCAGCTGTAGTCACAGATGGACTGGGCTCTATGACTTTACGAGGCCATGCATGCTCAAATAACATTATTATTGAATATTACATTATAATTTATATTTATTAAACTGCAACCAATAACCACAGAAATATGTGAAGTATGTGTAGCATCTTGGTCCTGGGGAAACTTTCATTTCAGTGTACTGCCCTGTATATTTTTTAAATGAAAATAAAAACTTCATCTAACCTTTATGTATCATTGACATATTTTCATTGTGTAATTTGTAATTGGTTGTCCCAAAAAATTGGGTAAATTGCAAAATCATGTACAGTATTGGATGTATAATGCACACTCTTAGACTCAAAATTCAATTGAACATTGTACACTTTTTTAATACATTCTATCTGTATTTTCTTTTAGACTTTGACTGTAGTGACCCTTTGGGAATGGAATCAGGAGAGATACCATCAGACCAAATTATTGCTTCAACCCAGTACAACCCCAGCTGGTCTCCAGAGCGCTCCAGACTAAACTACAATGAAAATGCATGGACACCAGCAGAGGACTCGAACAAAGAATGGATCCAGGTAGTATTAGTTATTATTTTCTCAGCGCTGCATAGCAGCTAGGAATTGGTATTTTCACATGTTGCTTGTTTCAGTTTGTTTTGAAGGCCTCATATTTCAAGTTTAATTTAGGTACAGGACATTTTGGGCTATAGAAATGTCCCGTGTCTGCATAAGGCACCTGTTCTTCAGGTGAGGATGTCATTTATTGGTGTGGCATCAAATTAAGGCTTGGTTAGCTATGGCTAATTGGTGAAGCTAAGACCTATACCTAACAGCTATAGAGCAAGAAAACCCGTGTCACATGCACCTAGTGTTGCCAGATGCGGATTAAAGAAATATGGTACTGTTGCTTTAAAATGTTTGTATTTTGACCCAAACTATCCTATAAATTAAAACAACTTTAAAAATCACAGTTCATTTAAAAAAAACAAACCTCTCTGTGCACATAATCATAAGAAGATAACACAGAGTCTTAGTTATAGGAATTAAACAAACAACAAACAAACAAATACATTTGAGCTCGAGCCTTGTACATGTTTTGTACTGTAAGTGTTTTTTTAACAGTGTAATGTCTGACCCCACTTGAACACTGCAGCAGTGGCGATAAAACTGCTTGGTTTACTCAGCAGTCTCTGCATGACCGGAGTCTTTTACTAATTTTCTTCTGAACTCATGTTTGATTAATTTGACTCTTGTCATGATGCTGGATGAATGGTGCAACTGTAAAAAAACACATAAGCAGATCACTAACCTAATCACCAGCGCTGCTGACGTGATTCACAGAGGGGAGGAGCCAACCAGCTACGTGTAAAAAACAGTTTCTGGTGATGTGATGTCAATCAAAATTACGATAATTATTGTATAAATATGATAATTATTGTATATATGCAAAAGCTGCATACATCGCATGACCACAGGTTTCTTTTGAGCAGAGAGAAAGCAGTAGAAGACTGTTGAAAGTTTACAGCTCATATACAGCTCGTCAAAACATGTCACTGTCCAGCCACTAGATGGGGCAGGTGCCTGTGCGGACATATCTCTGCCTAGCAACAACTTACTGTGGCCAATGAGGTGTCATTTGAATTGTCAGAAGCTATGCATAGCTATGAATAACAGATAATTGGATTGTTTTACCAGTACTATGGACTTTAGATGACGATATGTGAATGTATGCACTAAGCATTTAGCTGGCGAATAGCTTAGCGTTCGTCGTTCCTGTGCTCATAATGCATATCCTTAGCTTTCATTTGAGCCCCACAGTAGTTTATTTGCCTTCGATAAAGTATTTTAGCGGTAGAGCCACAAATGTGTCACGTGTGCTAATGGGGGTTACATGCAACGGGTTGTGAGATCAAGATGGCATTGCAGATGACATCTTCGACTCTCCGCTCTTCATGACCCCTCTACTTTTTGGGTGTTTTCAGTGTTTTTGTTTTATTTTATGTGGCCCCTCATGGCTTCACAGATTGTTTAAGCTTGTTTGTGCAGTTGGTTAGTGTGTGATGGTGGTAATTTTAAGTTTGTCAAATCTAACTGCATTGTTATTTCTTTTAATGACAACGGGGTATCAGTATTTAGCCAAAATTACATTACTTTTATTTTCAGTATTGGAAGAACGTAAATTTTTGCCTTTCAGGTGAGGAGAAAAAGTGTTAAAAGATTGATTTGGTAAACCTGTCAGAGCAAGAGCTCCATACTTGGATCTTGGGAAGTAGTTTGAGTGTGCCCTCTTACTGCTATCATCAAATAGCAAATCTTTCAAAGTCATCATTCAAAGGAAGCACAGTGAATAAGCATACCTTTCTTTTAAAAGATTTTGGAAGTTATTATCGGCCCCTCTCTCATTCTGCTTTGTTAAATTTATCCTTCATTTATGGTGCCTAGATTTATGCTTTGTTGACTGTATTGCTGCTTTAACTGTTGATGATATGACTAATTCGTGGGCCCTTATAATTGTCCTAAGGATCTCACTGTCACGTATATCAGGATGCTGTTCGTGGAGTTCAGTTCAGCCTTCAATACCACCATAGTCCACCATAAACTTCCCCAGCTCACCTGATCCCACATATCAGTGGGTCAGGAGCTTCTTGACTGACAGGAGGCAGCAGGTGAGCATCACATCTGGCAAATGCACCATCAGCACCGGGGCAACGACTGCACCTCAGGAAACTCGTCTCTGAAACTCCTGAAGTATGCAGATGGCATAACTGTCATGAATCAAATTCCTTGCTTGACCAAATCTTTCCCCTAATTACATGTATGGTTCTTGGGGTAGAAAAGGATTTGAGAGATGGCAGACTTGAGAGATCATTTGCCAGCAGATTCTGTTTTGAGGTGTTTGGGTAATATTTTTTAAATACTTGGATGTTTTAATGTGCTCACACTGATGATGCGATTTTCAACCATTTGAGAAAAATTGAGCGTCATGTCCATGTGGAATATGCACAAGAGGAACTGTTTTGGGGCGGTGCGGTGGCTGGCACCGTCGCCTCACTGCGAGAAGGTTCTGGGTTAAATCTACAAACAAATGAACATAAATGAAAAAACACCTGCGCTCGTTGGCACGACTCAAAGGAAACTCCACCCCTTGTCTGAACAAGAGGGTGGGACTAAAAACCTGCACGTAGCAGATTTAAAGGATTACACAGAATACCTGCATACATAGTATATATATTGAGCTCCAAATTAAGACCATGCCCAGAAATGTGAAAGACAAAGACTAAATAAACTCATACCTGCACATTTACAATACTCTAAGAATCTAAGCCTAGAGAAAGAAAAGACACTCATACAGGACTCTGAGATTAAACCTGACTGTTAAAAACTAATAAGAGACGAACCATTATGGAAACACACATGATAATTACATCAAGCTCATACCTGCACACTTACAGGACTCTGAGAACAAACACCTATTTAAAAGCAAAGAGTTTCTACAATGACATCTGATTGGATAACTGAAGACTAGCAGGTCCCCAGGTGTCACAGATGGACTTCTATTAAGGTTTTCTATATTTTCACTATTAGGACAAAGTCTGTAGACTAGGGATGTTCTGTAGGCAGCTTTGTTTAAACCACATTTACTTACTTTTAGATATAATCAGCCATACTGTAAATGTACAGTTACTTTTACATATGTTTTAAAGGTATAGCAATTCTTAAGGTTTACAATCAACATTATAGCATTCACTGTGTATTTTCTTCAGGAAATGCTTAATCGTGTTTCATTCTTGTTTCTTTTGCCTTCTACAGGTGGATCTTGGTTTTTTGCGGGTTGTATCAGCCCTTGGTATCCAAGGGGCTATCTCCCAAGAAACTAAAAGAATTTACTTTGTTAAGTCCTACAAAGTGGATGTCAGCTCTAATGGAGAGGACTGGATCACTGTGAAGGAAGGTTCTAAACAAAAGGTAGTACCCTCTCCCCACACACTCACTGTAAACTATGTAAGTTTGATTTTTATTCTCATCTACTGTAAATACAGCACAATACTGTAAATACAGCACAGTACTGTAAATACAGAAGATGATAATAAAATAAATAAATATTGTGGTTATGTTATAAACACCTGTACTGTTCTATAACTTATAATATCCTACTGTATGTGTGTGTTTGACAGTAGTGGGCTTTGGTGTCGATCCGATATCAAGTAAATACTGGTCCAGTATTGCAGATATTGCTACCAAAACTGATACTTTTTGAAAATTAATGCATTATCAAATATAAATACATTTTCATGACATTCAGGTGACTTTTCAGTTTTGTGTTTTGTTTTAAATTGTATTATTAATTTAATAAAACCCAGACATAGTTCAACAGTAACTACAAATATATACTGTAGTATAAATTGGTGGTGTTGCCACTGTTTTTAACATATTGTTAGTGTGTGTCTCCTTCACTCTGGTATACAGATGCAGGCCCGCCGCTTAACACAGGCACTTAGAGATGCAGACAGACAAGATAAAGGAGGAGTAAAAATTAAGCCAAAGTATCGATATTTTTGTCGGGGTATCGATCAATATCAATAGAAGCGTTTGTACTGTATAGATATTATCGATATTAGGATCAATCTGCCCACCTTTATCTTAAACTGTGTCAGGTTGGACTTGTTTCTCTTCTAACTTTTGGATCAGGCTCAGTATCACCGATCTCTAAATACCTATTAAAGAAAGAGAAGCACCTTTTCAGAGATAGTATATTCTAAAAATGTACACAGTTACCTATACCCAGGCTGATATTGCCTTAGTGCAACACATTAAAAACAAGTCCATAGTTGACATTACCACGATCTCTGAAGTGACTGCTCACTGTCAAAGTGTGCTTCGAACAAAATTACCAACCAGAATCAGAAACGATACCATTGAATATATGCGTTAGTGGAGTTATGTTAGTTTATATTTTTACTGTTCTATTTCATTTTATCCCCTTTTTACTACCAGAGATGGGGTTTCTTTTCATGTAGGGTGCGCAGTGAGAGCGTGCCTAAACCACACTGAAGCCATGCACCAGTCAAGCAGCAGTTTTAAGCTGCTTGATCTGTACAGAGTTCAGATGCTAAGGTGCAATTTCCCCGCTGTGGGGCTAATAAAGACATTCTTATTCTTATTTACCATTGTGTTCATCTGGCCATAGGTTTTTCAAGGCAACACCAACCCTTCCAATGTTGCCAAGGCAATACTGCCCAAACCCACACTGGCACGCTTTGTCCGGGTTCGACCTCTTACCTGGGAAACAGGCATTGCACTACGCTTCGAGGTTTACGGCTGTAAGATATCAGGTTAGTACTGCTACGATACATAGAAGCACATACACAAATCAGCTCATTCATGACAGCTCAGTCTTTCTGCAACTACAGCCTCCTATTTCCTTATTAACTGTCATAACTTGTTAATACACATTTTCAGTAGTTGTAGTGATGCCACGTCCTTTAGATTTTACATAAACAACTGTAATAATTATCGGAATTTGCTATACAGCAGTCGTCTGTGTGATGGAGTTCAGCTCGGACATAGCCTGGGGGAAGAAGCTTGTTCTGTGTCTGCTGGTTCTGGTGGCTATAGCTCTGTGGTGCCTGCCAGAGTGGAGGAGTTTGAACAGTTTGTGTGCGGGGTGTGTGGGGTCATCAGTGATACTTGATACCCGTGTTTTGAGTCTAGCCGGGTACAGATGCTCAATGGATGGAAGCTCAGTCCCAAAGTCTTTTCTGCTGACAGAACCACCGGCTGCAGTCTGTGTCTGTCCTGTTTGGTGGCTGAAACAAACCACACAGTAATGGAGGTGCAGAGGGCAGACTGGATGATGGCCGTGAAGAAGATGTCCAGCAACTTCCTGAGCCGTCTCAGCAAGTATAACCTCTGCTGGGCCTTTTTGCGGACAGTGTCTCTGTGGATGGCCCACTTCAGGTCCTGTGAGATTGTGGACCCCAGGAACCTGAACGAGACCACAGTAGACACTGTGGTGTTGTGGATCATCATTTGGTCATATGAATGCGCCTGTCAGCAGGGGAAGGGGTGTGATGAACTTTGTTGAGAAGAAACAGAGTAGTAGAAATGGTTCACCACCTACAGCAGGGTGTCAAACTCAAACGCACATCAAAATCAGCAAATCGCTGGCTGAACTTGCACAAAGTACATAATAAGTACATTATGAGTACGTTAGTAACTAAGACCTGGTAGAGATCTGCATTTTCATGGTTTATGGTGGCTTGGTGGCTCAGTTGGTAGGGCATTGGCTTGGGGAGCGGAGGGTGTGTGTCCTTGATCAAGACACTTCGCATTCTTCGCATCTCCCCCGGCGGTGCACTGTGGCAGCCCACTGCTCCCCTCAAGGGATGGGTAAAAAACGCAGAGGCTTATTCCACAATGCGGGATCAATAAAGTTCAATTTCTATTTCTTGTTAGCAGGAGGAAAATGGCTCAAATTTCCTTGTAGCATCTGATCACCCCCTGGAATGTTTCAGTTTCAAAAGCCCTCACTGCAGCTTGTCTGTAATGACACACCCCCATCCCAGCTTCAGCTTCAACGCATCAGGGTAGTCATGTGATATTGTCTTGTGGGCCAAATAATAATTATGAGATACCAACATGCAAAACCTGACTGTTAACCACTACACTACAAAAGACTTGAACCATAGGTGTCCCACATAAGCTCATACATAAGATGCTTAATTGCAGATCTTCAGGAGTAGGAGTGTAAGTCAATCACCACCTATAGGCAATAAAGACGTAACACACAGTGTCGTGGTCAAAATGCTGTGAGAGCGTAGGACAAGTGGCAACAAATCACTTTAGAGGCTGAAGTGTACAAACAGTTACCCACCACTAACAACTCTTTGCTGTATAAACCTTTCTGTTCTGTGAGAAAAAATTACTTACTGCCATTGGTCTCTTTGTCCTAATATGTACCATAAACTCACTAAATCTTTCTTGTAGAATAGTAATGTTTGAATTCTTTTTAGTCCATGTTTGAATGTTTCATTAGATTGTATGAAAAGGTAAACACCATTTCCTTTTTCTTTTGTCTTTCAGAGTACCAATGCTCAGGCATGCTGGGCATGATATCAGGTCTGATCACTGACAGCCAAATTACTGCATCGTCCCATACAGACAGGAGCTGGGTACCAGAGAACGTTCGCCTGCTTACCAGTAAAACAGGGTGGATCCTGCTGCCCCAGCCACAGCCCTTCACCAATGAATGGCTGCAGGTAGATCTTGGGGAGGAGAAGCTTGTTCGGGGGCTGATCATCCAGGGAGGGAAGCATCGTGAGAATAAAGTCTTTATGAAGAAGTTCCGCCTTGGCTATAGCAAAAATGGCTCTGATTGGAGGATGGTGTTGGACAACAATAGACATAAGCCAAAGGTATGATATTTACTTGGTTGAGTTTTACTAGTAAGACTGTACTGTAGAAACCAATTCCAAAACATAGCTTAAAGGTTCCCAAAATGTCTAGGAAATCTTGTTTTAGGAAATTAAAATTTTAAAACCATATGGCCTATGGGTGCGAGGCAACATGCACCCTGAACAGGTTGCCAGTTCAACACAGGGTCACTTAAACAGACATACAACCACTACAAAATGCTATGATTTAATTATACCCTCTTCTGTGCAAAACAAAAAAAAACAGATTGTACCTTCTGAATGACTCCACTTATAATACATTTACTTTTATACAGTATATTTATTCCAAAGCATTGCAATTGGCGATTAAGTGATTTAAGCAGTTGCTGATACTCCATTTCAGCTGCGCTTTTATTTGAAAAAAAGCTTTTTCAATCAGTCAGCATCATTTTAAACTAAATTGGAAAATTGTTTTATTCAAGTTGTCTGCCTCAGTGCTTCTTTATTCAGTAGAAATCTGTATCAGTTGTAAAAACTATGAACAAAAAATCCACTGCATTTTGCACGCGTTTAACTCTCTTTCGCTAACAGTTTCCTCCTGCCTTCCTTGTCTTAATTAGATATTTGAAGGGAACAGCAACTATGATACACCTGAACTGAGGACAGTGGAGCCCCTTATCACACGGTTCATCAAAATCTTCCCAGAGAGGGCAAGTCCTGCTGGCATTGGTTTGCGTTTTGAGCTCCTGGGCTGCGACGCTAAAGGTAAACAAGCCCACAGCATGCAGCATGTACTGGCATTGTTGTAATAGACAGTTGCTGTGGTTTAAGCATGAGGCTCCCTAGCAGGAGACCTAGATTTGATTTTTTCTTTTTTTTTCCAATAATGTATGTATATAACTGTAATTGATATGTAAATAATTACTGTTCGGTATGATGGTATGAAAAGACAGGTCAGACCGGATGCAATTCCTTGTTTGTCTTGTGCAAACCTGGCGAATAAATACGATTCTGATTCAGATATCGCCACAAACAAACTCAGAATAATTAACATTATACAAATGTTTGATGATTGATAAATACTTTTCCCAAAGATTTTAACAAAAACTACACCTGTAGCTGTGAAATTATGACTTAAATTAAGTGACACAAAAATACACAGCAAAGACTGTGTCTGCTTGTTTTTCCACTGTCTCTCATCATCTGCATCTTCTTATGTATGTCAGTCCCTCCAAGAATATAACGAAGCGGCTCTTCGTTACAGATGGGTTTATTTTTTTATTTTCTTTACCGCTTGGTGCTCTTCACTTTCTTACAGCATTCACTGTCTAGTTCACCACATACAGTACATGCAACACAGTAAAGACATTTATCACACTCAGAAAACACACACAAACATGAGTAAATACATTTTGTTACACCCAAATATGTCCGTGCGAAGCACAAAAATACACTTTATTCCATTCCAGCATTGAACAATTAAATAAATACAACACACAATAAATATGCAAAGCTATGATTTGATTGCAATCCTTGATTTGATGGATCTCTAAAGATTTTTCTGGATAAGCAGTTCACAATGTTTTGTAGATTTACATAAGTTTTACAAATTGCTTCTTTCTGATTAAAACAAAGTCTTTTTTTAATATTGCAATGTTGTTACGCTTAGTAATGCACATTTAAAATATACATAATATAAATCTGACTTTAGGTCACATAAGTTCAGAACCCACATGGACCATTTTATTTGGGTTAAATGTAGCGGCTCAGAATCGCTGACTGATTTCTCCAGGGTACAGCAGGACTTGAGTGTGGTCTCACTAAACCCCCTGCATGAAACACGGTCCCCCACGGTCGCAGGTAGTTAACGAATGGCTGCCTTGGTAACGAAATGTGTAGCAATGGCTCATTGATGCACAAGGTGAAGCAGTGATGTGTGTTTCAGAACCACAGATACAGTGGTAGCAATTAAAAGTGTCGGCCTCTACTGTGATTTGCTTCTCATTTTCCCCACCTTATCGTGCGTGAGAGTGTGTGTTATGTTCTTTTGGCCTGTAGATGGTGATTGACTCCCACTTTTGGTCCTAAAATGCCAAAGTTTTTTTGTTATATAGCCTCTTGTAGAATGACTACTGATCAAGTATTTGGTGGTGTTGAACTAGACAGTGGCTACAAAGCTTTTTGTCCCGGGTTCGAGTCTCAGTGGGAGCAGTCTTTCAATTTTAATTATTGGAAGAACAGCATCTCAACATATTATTCAGCCCACTAGACAATATCGCATGATAACATCACCGTATTATTTAGTGAATGGATTGCTAAGACTACAAAACGCTGGTCGACTCTGGCAGGCGTTTATAGTATTTAGCATGGTAATGGCAATTTAAAACCTGAAATAAGCAACTACACACTTAGACAGATGGAGCTTTACTCGGCAGTGCGCGCTCCCGCATGCAGCATTCGATTTGTGTCAGGCAAACTGCTGAGAGACACGGTGCTGAATGTACTGTAGCTGTGTGCATGCCTTTTTTGACAAATTAGTGTAAGTGAATCAGGATGTTCTCAACAGTCTCTCTAGTTGTGCCTCGGTGAAAGCAGCCTTAGATACCAAACAACGCTGGTATCTTGAATAACATCTATGAACTTCAGTGGTTACTTTAATAATTACTCGTGATTATTATTGGAATAACCGCTAATTGTCTAGAGTCAGAATACAGTAATTTATTTGTTTTAGTTTGTTTCACTTATTTAGTTTTACCCACCTGTATGTAGAAAGACTGGGTCAGTAAGCCACCAAGCGTGTTCAGTTAACTCAAAATCCTTATTAGCATTAACCTACTACTACTACTTCACTTAAAACTTTACATTCAGTGCAATAATTACCTTATTTATTTAATCAAAAAACATGTAACATGTAGAGCACTTTCTGTCACTCACTGATGAAACTGTAATTTCATTTTAGCAGTTGTTTTAATACAAAATCCTGATCCTGCAGATGATGGACAACCTGCTCTAAACCCTTTGCTAATTTAACTGAGAGTAATTTATACAATTATAAAAC
Organism: Betta splendens; assembly: GCF_900634795.4. Classification (NCBI taxonomy): domain Eukaryota; kingdom Metazoa; phylum Chordata; class Actinopteri; order Anabantiformes; family Osphronemidae; genus Betta; species Betta splendens. Next base: position 10,781,037 of record NC_040884.2, on the reverse strand, counting down.
AAAACTACAGTATGTAATAGAATATTATCTACATTACCAAATCTATATATAACCTTTAAGATGTGATTCATTGAAACTCGTAAATGGCAATGAAATTATGCTGTTTTAAAATCTAATCTACGTTGTTTGCTGTTTTCCCCTCTTCATCTCTACAGCTCCCTCATTACCATCCACGGCAGAAGCCCCAAGGACTACTCCATTGAATGAACGTAATGATGACGAAGCAAGTTACCACAGTGGCACAGGTTATGATTATGATGTGTCAGGTGTTGATCCCACCTTCGTGAGAATGCAACGAACCCCACCGCCCCCCTCCTCCCTGCATTTAGTAATGCTTTGACTCACACTTGCTCAGCTTCCTCTGTCACTGTAAAGCAGGCCCTAATATTAAGCATGGCCCCTGTGTCACATGTTTATTCCCAAGTGGTTTATTTGTCAAAAGAGGCAAACACTGAGTTTATTACATTTCCTTAGTGCATGGACAGTTAATCTGCATATTTAGCAGATAGCACTGACTATATAAATGTTGTGTTTAAGGTGGTTCAACAATGCCAGATACTACAACTACTGAAACAGATAGCATCACAGGTAAGCATGGCATTTATTCCATTGGCACAATACATTAAATATGATTTTGCCCAAGACTACAATGCTGGCAAATGAACTTTTCAAAACATATTTATTTTTTAATTATTTCCAAATTATGAAAGGCATATCTTAAAAAAGCAAACTGTCTATCACAGCAAGCCATTCACTCAGTGTGTTACACTGAGTAACAAAGCTCCAAAGTCTCCAAAGCTCATGATATAGGATGGATGGGTGGGGATGGTTGTGTGATGCAGGTTAGATGATGCCTTGTCAGCATAACCACCAAAAATATAATGATATACACACATACTGTATGTACATACATTCTGGTTATTAACTAAATATTGACAGTTATCAGTTTAATAAGTAAAACACTAATAATAATGACATAAATTAATTATGGGGTACCATACTGGGGGACCAATAACCTATTTGGAAAAGCAATTACAGTCTCAAATCTACCTAGTTACCAATCATATAATATTGCAAAATCTTATAAGCGTAAATTAGTAACAATGAATGGGTGAGCAGAGTTTGGTCAGGCTTCTGCACATTTCTTGCCCCTATATCTTTGTCTTCCTTAAGATGTCTGTTGGACATTACGGAAGTCTTTGTTGAAATCTGATCTCCTCTGATTTGCTCCTACCTTTCTTTAATGAATCTACAGCTTTTCTGTGGTTTGCCTGTGACTTTGGATGGGCCAATGGGCCATCCTTCTGCAGCTGGTCGTGTGAGGACACTGGCTCTAAATGGCAGATTCAGTCCAGTGGTACCCCCACCCTCAACACTGGACCCAACATGGATCACAGAGGTGAGATGTCCTTAAGGTGATGATCACCTGAGCAATGCAACTATAATTCGATAATTTTTGGGTGTCAGTTACACAAGTTTATATTTATAACATTTCATTTTTCTAGGGGGATCGGGGAACTTTATCTATACCTTAGCAACAGGTTCCCAAGAGACAGAGGTGGCTCGTCTTGTCAGCCCAGTAGTCAACTCTCCAAATACAGACTTGTGTATATCCTTTTGGTACCACATGTTTGGATCGCATATTGGCACACTGCATATCAAGCAGCGCAAACAGACAGTGAATGGAGCAGCTGATATTCTGCTTTGGATGGTTAGTGGTCATCAAGGCAACCGTTGGAGAGAGGGCCGTGTCCTTGTGCCACGTACCAACAAACCCTATCAGGTAATTCACCAGCTGCATTTTCCTGATAAAAAAATGCGTGTTTCTTTTTTATGTAAAATCTAATCAAGGTAGCGGAATGTCATTTCATACTTATTTTAAGGTTGTGATCGAAGGTCTCGTGGAGAAAAAAAGCTGGGGAGACATTGCTGTGGATGACATTAAGGTTATGAATGAGCTCAGCATGACAGACTGTAAAGGTAAGTCTTTTACCCTTTCAATATCTCCTTTCGATTATTAATCTGAAACACAATATGACTACACTATGACTGTAGTTCATTGTGTTACAGAAGTATATGTAAATTATTTTTGGTTGAATAGATCCTGATGTAACCACCGAGCCCCTGCTGCCAGAGGACCACTTCAATGAAATCTGTAAGTCGTGTCAATAGAATGACAGTTTTAACAATACTCTTTTTTACATAACTCATCTTCTTACATCATATTTCTCTTTTCTACCTCTTTTTCTTTTGTGTAGTTGAGGAGACAACTAAATACCCAGACTTTGTGGAAACCAACCAGATCAATGGAGCAGGCAACATGCTAAAGACTTTAGACCCAATACTCATTACTATCATTGCCATGTCAGCCCTAGGGGTTTTTCTTGGTGCCATTTGTGGTGTGGTCTTGTATTGTGCCTGCTCACATGGAGCAATGTCAGACAGGAATTTATCAGCTTTGGAGAACTATAATTTTGAATTAGTGGATGGTGTAAAGCTAAAGAAGCACAAACTCAATGTACAGAGCTTGTATTCGGAGGCTTGACATAGGACTCATTGCACTGTTGTGGACATTATCCATGGATGAGCGCAAGTGATTGCCAATACCCTCAGTTACAGAACAGAAGATTTAAAGCTGATGTGTGCCTTTTTCAGGAGTTGCAGTAAAAAAAAATGCCTGTAGGGGACACTGTGTACAAAAAAATCTATGTATAATCACTTTACATATTGTCATTTTCTATTTTTATTTGCATTACTTTTTACAATCAGATGCTGGTGTTGAGACCAATGTATTAACAATATTTAAATTATTTATCTTAATGAAAAAAATGTCATCATTTATGACAGCTGTTGTTTATTTTCAATGAATAAAAGAGACGTATTAAAATTCTAATTGAATCATATCTGGCAAATAAAAATATATATATATTTACTTTATGTTGAGACAGGACAGGCTCTTGGCATAGGCAGTATGGTGGTCACCTAGAGAGGGGTATAGCTGCTCTGTTAAAAATGTTATGTTTAAGCTTTAACAACTTCAGCAGACACACACAGCAAACACATTTATATTATTACATTTGGACATTCATCTAGATTCATAAGCAACGATTCCATAGTTCTGAAAAAATGTTAGCTTCAATCAGTTTAACAAAACACACATTGCAAGCTGTCATAGTTTGCTTGAATGTGCATGTGCAACACTTAAATCAGGCACACAAAACCACACTATGAATTGTCTCTCAATGAATTTACTAATTATGGATCTAATGCTAGTAGAAATATGGTAAATTTCACAAAACAGACAGAAAATCAGTCAAATATTAATAAACTAGTAGAAATGAAGGAAACCGATCCAACAAATATTGTGGAATTTTATAATTACATTGTAATTAAGCAAAAAAACTGAAAACAGCAAGATTTAATTGTTTAGTCCAGACACTTTGCGAACTAAACGTTTTTAAAGAAGTTAAATTAATTCATAAGTAAAGTATTTAGATTCACATTCTCATTCTCTATTTATTCTTGGGGGCAACAATTCATTATCTCACCTAGTGCCAAAATTGCTTGAGTTGGCAACTGTGTTGAGGGAAAAAGTGCTGATCATCTATAATCCTAAAACACGTTCCTATAATTGCTACTCAAAGATCAGGGTTCCAATGTATGGTTCTGTTAGTGCCTTTACTATATTTATGTTTTTTTATATTGATTTGTTTACTTGGCTTAAGTTACAGTGGTATACCGAAACAGATTATCTGACAGAGCTTTGTTTTATTTTTGTTGCCTAATTGTCCAAAACCATTGCACTGTAAATACGTTTTAATTTATTTTATTGTTTCTTTAAAGTAAGGTACTGTAAAAAAAAGGAAAGTGTTTCGCTTTTGTTGCTTTATGCATATACCATCTTCTGACAGCTTTTTGAAAGATACAGGTAAAGATACAAGTAAAACTTGTGTCAATGTCAATTCAACCCATCTGCCATTGATACACCTGCACAAGAACCTGAATAAAAAATGAGGGAAAAGTAAACAACAACAAAAACTGGGGTAGTGCCATTAAACATGGCCATGGTCTTAGCTTTTAGTCTTACTAAAGTTAAGACTTGGGTCACCTTCAAACTCACTGTGGATCTGTCACTGATGTTCTGTCTGAATAAGGCAGCTTTGTTTCTGATTCCCTCATGACAGAAATAATTTAATAGCAGATTAAACAACTAAACAATGGTGCTATTTTTACCTTTGCCGGTGCACATCACATGTTTAAACCAGTTTGTATTTTTCACATGTTGATTTGTAGCTTAGGACCTTTGCAGTCTAGTGTTTTTATGTGTAGCTGCAGATTCAGTGTGCAGATGTTGTCATCAGGATTCTATTTTATTCTATTCACCAAAGGATGGGACAGAAACTCAGCGGTTTGTATATTACAACCAAACAATCAAGAGTCTAATACTGAGAAATGTGATGTTATCAACGTCAACATGTGCTTTTTATTTCATGCCGTAGTGAATACTTCTCAGCATGTTCATTTTCAGAAACAAGCACTCCCAATGCTATACCTTCTGTGCTGTAACTCAAATAGCGTTTTGCTAGAAACTAGATGGAAAATGGACACTGTAGCAGGGAAGGCTTGCTGAAATGATGCTGCACTGAAAAAATATTTAAAAGTATTGTATTATATTATAGTTTTTAGTGTATAGTGTTCATTTTTAGAAGAATAAAATGAAATAAATTAATTTCATTTATCTTTTTAAATGTTCCATTTTAGATTGTGATTTGCATATTAATTTTTGTACAGACTTTTTTTACAATAACAAGGAAATTAGATTTTTATTTTCTATACCGCTTCTGTAATTTGCTGTTATAGGGAAAATTAATAAATGGTGAGGACTTAAAATTAAAATGACAGTATTTGCCAGGTTCAAATACAAGACAGTAGCTTTTTGTAAAATGGGTTTTATACTTTTGTTTTTACTATTTTTTGTTCCAGACCTATAAAGACAAATTAAAAAAGTGTGAATATGAACATTGATAATGATTGTTTTGTCTGTTATTTATCAATAAAACTCTTTTGATTCATATCCTATTCATATTCAACAAGTCACTTTCTAGAGTCAGCGTGTGAACCATGTGCATTCTCCACCCACAATTTACCCATATGGTAAATTGTGCCTAAAATGATGGAGGATGGAAGAGGAATACGGATAAGAAACCTTTATTATTTCCACAGTAAGAAAATTGCATCCTACAAGAGGGAAATTAGAAATTAACTACGAAAAGAAAAACCTAAGATGGCACAATACAACTGGAGATGGGGATACTGAGATGCAAGTGTGCAGATCATAAGAACTTAATAGATAAGTAAGTGAAATCGGTGATAAAGAGAACTTTCAGAACCATTGGTGATGTATAGGGTGCAATCTATCTAATCAAGAGTAGTAGTAGTAGTTTCTCAATTCGAGAGCACACTTCAATGATTTGATGTTCAGATTTTGTCATGCTTGCTCTCAAAAGCCCTTCTTCACATTCAAATGCATGTTTCTGTTTCTGCTCCCACTCAGATTTGCTCTGCTCATCTACAAATCTATATTCACGCTCTCAGAATTCCAGTACTTGTGTTCAAATCCTCCTCCTTGTTCCTGCTGCTCTTTCTGAAAAGTCTCTCGTTTCCAACGACGTGAGATATTCCTATCAAAAATCACTAGCCAATAGGAGTCTAGGGCTGCTGACTAATGACATCATTGCTTACATTTTCCATGTGGGAAATAAGCAAAAAGATGTTTTAACAAGTTTAAAACGGAAATAAGCTGCTGTCTTAGATAGACCGAGCTGCATCCAGGCTTCCTTTTTACAACGCACTCCTCATCAGGCGTAGTGGGAAAACCCTTCAACAGCTGCAGTATATTCAAGACAGTGCCGCTAGGACCCTGACGAGGGGGCGACCATATTATGTTCATTCTTAAATCTCTTCGTGGGCTCCCTGTTTCTTTCAGAAGTGATAGCCCTTCCTACCCAGCAGTGCATTTATGGTGATGCCCCTCTCTACATGAAAGAACTAATTACTCCATATACGTGGACGCTTTTAAATCTGGTCTTGAAATGTATTTATTTACCAGCACATACACCTTGCTTACACCTACAGCACTAATATTCAGCAGTCCTGCTGTAGATTATTGAGAAGACAGTGACTACTTCAGCACTCACAGTCTGATATTCATGGTTAGTTGTATGAGCCAGAGTTCAGCGCCGACGAGTTGCGCTGCATGGAGGAGTCCAAGGCTGCCCGGAGCAAAGAGCTGAGAGCCGGCGTCTGGCAGAGATGCATCATGTCTCTGCAGTGAAAGAAGAACAGCTGAATCTAACGAAACGACATTGAACGACACATGTTCAGACATTGCTTTACAGTTTTAACAAAAGGTTATATTTTAAGCGTTTTAAATAAAGACAAGTCGTCCAGCAGCTTTTTATTTTGAATCAAAGCAGACAGTTGTTAGAAAGCCACAAATTGTTAATTTAGCCCAAACCCTCTTCTTTTCTTCATGTGCTGTTAGTGGCTGGAAAAACAAGACAGTTGTCCCCTCCAAGAGTCTCTGCTCATTCCACTCTTCTGTTCTGGCTGTTTACTCTGGTTGGTCCTTAGCATCCTGGAGGTAGGTTCAACTCCTGCTTCGTTTAGCTGCAGCACAGAACTAACAATTCATAACACACATGTTCCCCTGTTAACAGTAGAATCCGCAACCCCAGCCAAAACTAATCGGCAGCAGTGAAGCTGATTTTGGCAGCAGGGAAAAAAAAGGCTCAGATTTATATGCAGCATCCGATTCTGTCTGTAATGACATGCCTCATCCCTGACTCAACTGCTTTTTGATGTCTGGTGTAATGTAAAAAATTGTGTCTTTCTTATCTTACTGTATGCAGTTATCATATAGTTTATGCCTTGGTATGTTCAGCTTACATGTTCCTTAAGTATGCAATTCACCAAATGTTTCTTGTCATGTCAGTTTTCTTCATTTGACCTATTTATACATATCATATACAGTATATATCAATGTTTTACAGTTTTTATTGGTCGATGAGTGCAAAGTTAATAAAACAAAAGGGTAAACTACTGTACCTGACGATTTTACATGAGACTAATGCCTTAATGCAGGAGTTGTTTACTTAGGTAAAGTAAGGATACAAGTTCAGGGCATAAGTAGGTGCAGGTTTTGTTTCTGATGTGCAACCTAAATTCTTGCCATCCTGCTCAACCTAGTTTTTTGCAGAACCAAAGGGTAAGGTGGAAAGAACCAAGTAGTCAACATGGGAAGTACCCAGATTATTTGTGTCACGTTGCCAGGCGCGAAGCAGAGTTCATGTCATGACTATGCACATGTGTTGAGAGGTAATGATTGGATAGAAAATGTCAATTACGCTGTGCAAGTGATTAATGAGTGTTCAGGGTGATTTGAAAACTAGATGACACTCAAAATGTCTATAAAACCCCCAGATTTTGGCTGGTTGGAAAGAAGACGTCATGGCTGGGGGCACTGAGTCAGTCTGGACAAAACTGAGGAACAAAGCAAAGAGAGAATGACACAGACACCTGCCTCAGGAAGACTCTTATTGGTTTAGACCAGACCCATAAATCAACACATCCTGTGTGGTCAAAGTATACTTACTGCTGAAACCAGCTCCAGCATCCATAACAACAGTTACATATAAGAAGGAAGCTTCTATAACTCATGACTCCTTGGTATCTGTATCAACCACGTGTGGTTGTGGTGCAGATGCAGCTGATATTCAACAGAAATTTATTCAACAGCTTTTGTCATTTTAATTTCAACATCCTAATAGGATAATGAATGAGTGTACCTTCATTTTACAGCAATCTAAATGTTTTTAAAACATCAAAAGCACCAGAAATTGTAATTGAAATAACTTGAAACTCATTTTAAAACAAGGACATGTTAAACTGAAGTGTGTGTACAACATACCTTGCACAGTCCACAGTTAAGTAGTCATTAATTTGCCAAGGGTGTGAGTCTAAACCTTTGTTTGTCTCTAGTTTTCAGTTAGAGATGGAATTTGACTACAAACAATATGTCTTAGGTTCAAGACATATAAAGGAACATCTACATTCTATCCTGGTGGAGTGCTGGTGTCCTCTAGTGTTCCACTTTGGTATCTGAGTAAACAAGGGGCGTTTTGATTATACAGTGGTTTGTTTTTCCACTTGTAGTTTCATGTTGCAATTCACATAATAATAAATCTATAACAACAAATAAATTATTCTTAATTTAACTGATGTTTTGCTCAGAACTGGTCAGAGGTTGGCATTGAATTTGTATAATACCCACATGCACAGAGGGAAAACCCACATTTCTGGAAGCTACAATAACATACATCCTACTGGAGGTGTTCAATAACAACATCAGCTATAAATCACTGGTTTGTTTCAGCAAGCAGGTGTCATTATAGTGCTGAATGCTCATTCACGAATGTACAGTTAGTGAACTCACTTCACTAACTGAACTTGGATCTGGACTGTGTTCTTTGCAGGAGATAGTGTAACAAGATGCCATTGCATAGACTTGTAGGATGATATCAGTATGGCACGTACTGCGGCAGTACGGAACTAAGAATCAAATGTCAAAACATAAGAGGAAGGGAAGGGACGAGGAGAGATGATGCTGCATGACATAACAATTATTCATAAACGGTGATGTATGACATGAATGCATTTTGTGTCCAACCCTTCAGTTCCATAAACTGCAGTTTGTAAAAAGAGGTAATTGCTGCAAATTGTCAATAATTTTGGAGTCTCTGTTCTTAAGTAGATCATATAATGTACTTTAAGTTGCCAGCAAAGTTGTCTGGCTAACAAAATTAGAGTTAGAGGCACAAGCCCTAGTCTGTTACCACAGGCATCCTCTCACAGCTATTTCTCCTTCAGCTTCACTTACATCTAATGTCACAAAATATATAAACCAGGTGCCGGTTTCCAGAGAAACTGAAGTTGATTTGAATTTTGTTGCATTCCTTTTCTACTTCAGCAGGTTTGCTGTCTGTTCAGCTGAAGATTTAGATTTTGCTGCTTTGAGATAACTTGCACTGTTAGAGGGTTTTAAAACAACTCTTGATGCACAACTTGTGATGTATTTAAATAAACAAAAGGTGGCTATACAAAAGCAGCCATGACAATTGGTGATAAACATAAACAGCTATTACAAACCCAGGTTGCAAGGTGCCTAGCTCAACAGCACATGACGCGATGAAACAAACTATAACATCATGTCTTTGGTACATGAGGGTCAGTGCTATGTAAAAATGTTGACTTGAGGGTCAACAACAGAGCTGTTCATGAAGTGAATACTGCTCTGAATTACTGTATCTCTTTTGTTCACTTTGTTAGCATTGTAAATGCAGTCGATTAATTATAAACCATGCGCCCAGTTTTGAATGACTGCTTTAAATATTCACAAAAACTTTATTAACTTCCTTTATTATGAGAAAGACTATGTCTTTTGTAGTGGAGATAAGCGAGGATTTGAGAAAATGACCAAAAAAATAATGCAACTCCACAAAAATAACTCCCATGTGTTCTTGTGGCCAACATGTAAACATAATTCTTCAGCCGCAAACATCACAGGCTTTAGTTATCTTCCCCGAAATGAGCAAAACTCAGAATGCCAACTAAATCCCTCTCACATCTCTCTGGCCACCACTCTGAATTGGTCCTGTAACTTTATAACACCCTCATCTGCAGATGCACACACAACAACCCAACAAAGACAGTGCACAAACTAAATCCTTAAATACTAAACATCACAGGTAAACCTAATTACTAATTACCAGAAAGACAAAACAGGAAGTGATGTCACAAACAAGGTAATGCAAGAACAAAACAAAGACGTCAGTAGAAAAAAGACAAGACAAGAGCGCCCCCACGAGGCGTGAAGGGCCAGTTGTAACACAAATAACTATATAAAAAAATATTTTTGTTTTTTACGAAGATATACTTTACTTTGAAATTTAACATTTTTTGTTCTTTACCAGCGTGGATGGAGGAGGCAGAAACTGAGTATCAGTAGTGGCTGTGTCTTATCCTCCAATAGATTTGACTGTATGTATTTCATTCCTGTGTGAAACTCCACATTTCCTTACCAGTTCATTACATTTACAGTTTTTATTAGTCACTTTGATGCAGCCGTCCAGTGAATCAACACATTCTCTTAACAGTTCACACACAGGTCTAAGCAGCGGCTCCAATGTCATAATGAAACACTTTGTTCTTAAAGGCTCTAACTGTGTCAAAACACTGGAAATATGCAGCAAAAACTCACTTTGCCTTCAAACAATACAACTTGCAACCAAGTACATGAACACGTCCAATCAATCATAACACAGTGGACAGCAAAACCTTTGATACTCAGGAGTGTCAAACAGATGCTATGGTGAGTTCATACTGGTCTTACTGGTTTCTAATAGTTAGGAACAGATGGTTTTCCTTTGGTCACAAAGCTAAAACAATGGCGTTTAGACTGTTTGAATGACGTCAGTGTTAACTATTTTGCAAAAGGGAGGAGAAAATGTTTCATTCCAATGAGAACGGGTTTTCACATTTGCTACATGTGTCTGATGCACTGCTGTAATAGTTATGATGAATAACTGGGACTTAGTTATGCAAAACAGGTCAAAGCGACTGATAAAAACTGTATTAATCTATCCATCATGTGCACTACTGTACTCTGTAATGTTTGTATGTGTATTTGTATGCATGTTGTGATGCACCACTTGCCAACACAGACAATTCCTAGCTTTGTAAAGTGTTCTCTACAGGACCTGGCAATAAAGCTTTTCTGATTCTGATTCTGATTTATTTTTCAAACTGTGGCTGAAAACTGAAATATTGTATATTTTACAGATAATACATGTAAACTAAAATATAGTTAAATGTATTGGAGGATGAGACACAGCCACTATTGATACTCAGTCTCTGCTTTAGACCTCCTCCATCCATGCTGGTAAAGACCAACACAGACCTGGTACCATTTTAAGGTCTAAATACTGATAGAAAATTAAAGCTGCGAGTTTATCAAAGAGTTCATACTGGTCTTGTTGGTTTTGAAAAGTTAGGAAGTGACTAATAAAAACTCTAATAGATATTTAAAACCCAGTTTCCCCCACACATGGTCTGTCCCAATACTTCATTAATGATGTCATAGGATTACAAAAAGAGGAAGTAGTTGGGTTCCACCTCCTTTTGTCCCCTGCATTAACTGTGAGTATTACTGACTGATTAACTGAGACTCTCATGAATCAATGAGCATTAGACTCAAACATAGTTTGTCCGCAACTTTAACCATCGACTATGTAAAAGTAATGCACCTTAAAGCTTAACACAAACCAGGTATAATGCGTTCTCAAAACATACAACACATTGTAAAGAAATGTGCAGGTGGGAAACAAAATGGTGTGTCCTGGCCCACTAGACCTGTAAAAGCTACAACCCGAGACAGTTTATAACTTTGCAGACCCAGTATAAGTCGATAATGTTAGAAGTCTGTTTGCCAATGGCATTGTGTATATACACCTAAATGGTTTTTCAAGTAATTGCAAACATTCTAACTTTCTGAAGTCCTCTTAACCCTATTTGTGGACAAATGACTCCAACTGGCACTGCCAGCACTCTGGACAATGTACAACATCTCAGATGTGTTCTAACCATTCCCTTCACCGAAATGTCCATGCATCTACCTTTGGCACTGAAAAAAATGCTGACAGAGCATTTATCTTTGATTTTGTTAATATTTCAGAGTTTAGAGTTATAGTTGTTTGGGACAAGCACCCCAGGGGTACACTACACGTTGCAAGATGGTTCAATGATTCCATCATTATTCATTATTATTATACTAAAAACAGGGAAACCTCTGTTTATTGAAAGAATATTGTGTGCAGACAATAAAAACGCCAATCCAGGAACTGAAGCTCTAAACAGTCGAACCAGGATGCAGCTAAGGCCCAAAATGATAAGGTAAGTAAAAGTAAAGCATTTTATACTACGGTTAAAAAATACAAACACTCACTTTACTGTCACTTCATCTGAGTAAACTGCAGTAGAGGTGGGTGGGGTGTAGAGGAGGACAAAAATGTGATGAGCAGGTTCACTGTCGCAACAAAATGGCTTCCAGGGTGGAGGTGGGATTGGAGTGTGAGTCACCTGCTTCCTGATGACAATACACACAGTAGTTAGCAGAAATGAGCATTAGCAGAAAGCTTTGATTTCATACAAGTACTTGACAATAACTAAGGCAGCCATCTCTGAGTGCAGTGGGTAGCACCGTCACCTTACAGCGAAAAGGTTCTGCGTTCAATTCCCGGAGGCGGCCCATGTTCCTTGTGGAGTTTGCACGTTCTCCTCATGTTTGTGTGGGTTCTCTCCGGGTTCTCCGGCTTCCTTCCACAGTCCAAAGTGCATTAGGTTGAATGGTGTCTCTCCATTGTCCATCCATCCCTGTGAGTGTGTGTGTGAATGGTTGTGTATGTGTGTGGCTGTGACTGGCGACCCGTCTCACACATAGCCAGCTGGGTTAGGCTCCAGCACTCCAGCTAGGAAAATGGATGGGCATCTAGTAGTGATGATTATTGCTTTTGACTATAGGTGCTTTTGATGGTGGCTGGTGTGAGTTCGAAATCAATCAACCCACAGCACAGGATATGTATAGAAAGTTATCAGGTTCATTGTGATCATTTTAATATTGTGTTTAATATTTGTTTCATATCTTTATGCAACACTGAACTTAAGGTTGAGATGTGTTGATAGAATAACTGAATATTTTGTCATTGCAGGATTTTTTGGATAAAGAAAAAACAAACTACAACTCTTTTTCTGGCAGGAGTTTTTGTCCTTTTGATTTTTCATTTTTCTACAAATTTAATTGAACAACAAAAACAAAAAACAGTCCGACTTGCTGTAAATGTGTACAAGGACGACAGAACAATTACACAAATCCCTAAAAATAAATCCTATGGATTCTTCTGTAAACAAAATATTTTAGCTGCAAAAATCACAAACTTCAGTTCATTTCCTGGTCCCATGAAAGACTTTCTCTACTACAGACACTGTCGCCATTTCCCCATGTTGCTGGATGTTCCTGACAAATGTGGAGGAGCTTCTCAGTCTGCAGAAGTCTTCCTTCTACTGGTCATTAAAAGCTCCCCTGTGAACTACGACCGCAGAGAGGTGCTGCGTAAAACCTGGGCTGAGGAAAGAGAACAAAACGGTGTGTGGATCCGAAGGCTCTTTATCTCAGGAACCATGGATTCTGGTAAAGAGAAGGAACGACTGAACAAACTGCTGGAACTGGAGCACAGTGAGCACAATGACATCCTCCAGTGGAACTTTAGTGACACTTTCTACAACCTGACCTTGAAGCAGATCCTCTTCCTGGAATGGATGGAAAGAAACTGCCCAAACGCGCGTTTCCTGTTAAATGGTGATGATGACGTCTTTGCCAACACAGACAACATGGTCCAGTATCTTCAAGGCCTTGAAGACAATGATGGGAGTAAACATCTGTTTACTGGCCAGCTAAATGTGGGGATGGTCCCTGTTAGATCATGGAGCAAGTATTTTGTCCCAGTTCAGGTGCATGAGGCAGATGAGTTCCTCCCTTACTGTAGTGGTGGAGGCTTTCTCCTGTCTGGCTACACAGCGATGGTCATATACAATATGTCCCAGTCCATCACTCTTCTTCCCATCGATGATGCTTACATGGGTATGTGTCTGAGTAAAGCAGGGCTGGAACCCAGTAACCATGTGGGTGTGAGGGCTGCAGGACTGGACACTTCCTCCAACAACATTGACAGACATGATCCTTGCGTTCATAAAGAGCTTTTACTGGTTCACAAATTCCCTACATCTCATTTGTATCTTCTGTGGAACAGAATACATGACCCCAAGCTGAAATGCTTTGTCAGCACCAAACTGTAATTTGAGGAACAGGAAACAAGCACTTAAACCTAAATACCAACATGCATGCACTACTTTCGGCTATGCAAATGTATAATGTATATGCTGCCAAAATGCTAATTAAGATATATATATATATAGAGAGAGAGAGAGAGAGGGAGAGAGAATAACATTGGTTTCATTTCAAATTTAAAATGGTTTCTGGCATAAAACTGTTTAGCACAGTAAGTTGCTGTATTTTTCTGTATAATTGAATTGTTGATAATTTGTGCAGCGAAACTGTTAAAGGCAAAACAGAACAGAATTTCAATTTTATTCAAAATATTGCATGTTCCTTAACTTTTAAATGCAAACTGCAATCATACGTAGCTCTGACTAATTAGTTTATACTTAAATTCAAATTAAAATGTTCTGTACGGTTTTTGAAATAATCACAATTTCTCATGATAGACTATAACTTAATTATTTGCTGAATTATTGGAAACAGATTACACAAACTAGCACAAGTACAAAATACTGTGACACATCTTTTTGAGACGACATTAGGGGATCAACTATGGAACAAAAGCAATGATAACAGTGCCTGAATACAGTAGATCAGTGACAGCTGTGACCTGCTATGAACCTGCGCTTCTGTACTTAGGAAAACTGTAATACACCGTGACAGTCAGTACTGCGTGTACCCCAGCTGAATGTCTTAAAAACATATCTAGCACTGTATGTTCACTGCTTTAAATCCCACACATCTATTCTAATAGTAGTAAAAGGTGAAAACAAAAGCTTCAACAGCAGCACAGTTTAGTCAGTGTTGTGTGAATGACGTCATCCACGACGCTCAATCAGAAAATTCCACACTTTGGCTGAACACATCCTATTAATAAACAACTGAATGCTGTAAAGCTTTAAGTCTCTCAGAAGTCTACAGCATCCGGCTGTGTTGAAACGCATTACAATAGTTGTGTTCCAGAAAAGATGCATACTGTAGGATGTCAATGTTGCTGTTTTCAAAATAATTTAGAAATTAAAATGCTATTGAATGGCCACTGCCTTAACCATGAAATACAATTTCTGTTTTCATAAAACAATTACCAACTTTTCTAATACAATAGCGTTCAGTACCATTTGCTCTCGTCTTTGGCTTGTGCAACAACTTCTATAACTCCCCTTCAGCCGTTCAGGTTCCCTGTTGCTGTGGCTTCTCAGCTTTTATATCCTAGTTCCACATCACTGTATTAACCACTCCAGCTTTCCACTGCCCCCTAATTGGTTTAAATAGTTCTGGGATCAAATCACCGTCATGGAATTCAAACAGTGCGAGGATGCATTATGCCAGAAACCTTTCCCCACCTGGTCTGGCCAACTAATGATGAATGATCGCTTGATGAATCTTCTCTTTGATATTTGATCGGATTTAACTCCAGTTGTTTTACCTTCTACCTTGTGTTCTGACTCATTCTGTATACAACACCTAGTGAAAGCCTGTGTTGTAAAAGGCAAAGCCAAGGCCACATACTACTGCCCCTTTTTAATGCTTTCTCTGTCTTAACATATTTTACAAACCTAGTGCAGAAAAGAGTAACTGATGACCACAGTAGCTTGAAGGAAAACATGTTTAACACATTTGAAAAAGGGAAGTTACATTGTAAAAAAGTTACTTTGAAACATTGCTAAAAAAACTCAGCCTAAATGCTCATGCAAAAAATGGAAGTCTATATACTGTACATACTGTTGCAAATGAATTTTACAATATATTTGAAAATATTTTTGAATTGTTATCAAACACCAAAACATGACACTAATTGGCATTTCTTACTTAGAAACACTAAGTAGGTGGATAATAGCTATTGGTGAGCCACACAGACTGGGCGGTACCTGTGGTGAGGTACCTATTAGACATAATGACTGGAGCTTCAGTAAACACAGGATGATACTACAGGTAAGAAGCCAACACACACTGCTTTATTAACCAACTTTGGGTAAAGTAGTTTAACCATCGGCAACTAACAGACGAAGTGAAAGACTTTAAGGTTTTGACATGTTCAATTATTTTTGTCGTCTTCTGTTTTTGACGTGATTGCAAACCTTATCAGAAAACACCAAAAAGGTTAACAATCAGGTCGAAATACCAAGTGCAGACAATAAGAATTATTCAATCATTTGATGTTAATCATTTAAATGTTTTTATTTAAAAAGACAGACTCAAATTGCTGCATAAGCCTATACTTTATGTAATCTACTTATAGATATATTTAATAGATGTAGTTGCTGGATTAAAATATAAAATGGATCTATTAGTTTTAGAAATCTGATTTATTAGTTATTCCAGTTGACACTCATGCAAACATCTAAGAACAAAGATGTGCTGATGTAAGTGGCGCAGACGAATATGTTCATTCTAAATGTTATAAAATAAATTGTTTTATCTTTATCCACCAAATATATTACAAAATTACCAGATGACTGACTAAAATATTAACATTTTACCATATTTAAATTTGACCATATTTGTAGTGAAGATTTTTTTTATCACCCTTTGCAAAACTGGTTCAGCTACAGTGTGTATGTCCAAATGGCACCTTTTGGAGGCTTGTTTAATGAAAATGAATGTGTGCAGACCAGAAGAACCCTGGGCCAGGAAGTGAAGTGATCTGACTATATAAACAGAACAACCAGCATGCACCAAAGACTCAAAATGATAAGGTGAGTAAAATGTGTGTATAAATACTAAGAGGCAACTTACAGTACTGTGACTCCATGGTGAGGTGTAGTGGCGTATAGAAGAGCAAGGATCTAGGGGATGAGCAGGGTCACTGTGACCATAAAATGGCTTCCAGGATGGAGAAGGGATGGGAGTGATCTCCATCACCTCCATGTGATCCTGAGAAGAAAGACTGTACTTGATATTAGGGCAATTTGAATTCATACATTCAAGTACTTTGCAACAACTGGGGCAGTTCTCCCTAAAGGGCAGGAAGTGATGAATGCAGGTGCTCTTTCAAAAGACAGGTCATGTCAACAACTTAGAAAACAGGATATGCAAAAATCAAACATCCTGTCCTTAATATTTCAAGCAAATATGGTCAGAGGTCAGAGTCAATGAAAGAATAAGAACCCCCATTGAATACCTGCAGTCAAGAGCAAAGACAAAGGCTATTATCAGTTATAATGGGTACAGTATGTCAAAATAAATGTCTAGTAATGTGTGCAAAAGTGTATTATATACAATGGGGCAAAAAGTAGTTAGTCAGCCATCGATTGTGCAAGGTATGCTTCAACTATAAGAGACAGACATGTGGTAAAGATCCATGAATTGTAGGATTTTTAAAGAATTTATTGATGAATTCCTGCATGAAATAAGTATTTGGTCAATAACAGATGTTCCACTCAATACTTTGACCTCTGTCATTGTCAACAAACAAACTGTTGCTGGTATTGTGGCCCATTCTTCCATGCAGATCTCCTCTAGAGTAATGATGTTTCTAGGCTGTTGCTGGGCAACGTGTGCTTTCAACTGCCTGCACAGCATTTCTATAGGGCTGAGGTCTGGAGACTGGCTGGGCCACTCCATGACCTTGAAATGCTTCTTATGGAGCCACTTCTTCGTTGCCTGGGTGGTGTGTTTAGGATCATTGTTATCCTGGAAGACCCAGCCGCGTCTCATCTTCAATGCTCTCGCTGATGGAAGGAGGTTTTTGCTCAAATTTTCAGGATACATGGCCCCGTTCATTTTTTCCTTGACATGGATTAGTCGTCCTGTCCCCTTTTATACAATACTTATTTATGAATAAATTCTGTAAAAATCCTACAATGTGATTTTCCAGATTTATTTTCCACATTCTGCCACATTATAAGTGGAAGTACCATCGCAGGCGGACTAAATACTTTTTGCCTTGTTGTATCTTATTAAACACGCTTTAGACTGAAATAAAGATGTAAATGTGCTGATAGGAATTGATATTTCTTTTTGATACAGGATTTCGTGGAAATGGAAAAAAAGAGCTACAACTTTCTTGGTGGTGGGACTTTTTGGCCTGTTGGCCTTTGAACTTTGTAAAAGTTCATCAAAGCATGAAACAGATCACCTTCGTGTAGATTTAAAAGAGGACATCAGAAAAGTACAACAGTTCTTCAAAAGTAACACCTATGTGTTCACCTGGTCAAGCTGTGAACAGAATATTTCAGCTACAAACATCACAAACTTCAGTTCATTTCCTGGTCCCATGAAAGACTTTCTCTACTACAGACACTGTCGCCATTTCCCCATGTTGCTGGATGTTCCTGACAAATGTGGAGGAGCTTCTCAGTCTGCAGAAGTCTTCCTTCTACTGGTCATTAAAAGTTCCCCTGTGAACTACGACCGCAGAGAGGTGCTGCGTAAAACCTGGGCTGAGGAGAGAGAACAGAACGGTGTGTGGATCCGAAGGCTCTTTATCTCAGGAACCATGGATTCTGGTAAAGAGAAGGAACGACTGAATAAAATACTGGAACTGGAGCATCGTGAGCACAATGACATCCTCCAGTGGGACTTTAGTGACACTTTCTACAACCTGACCTTGAAGCAGATCCTCTTCCTGGAATGGATGGAAAGAAACTGTCCAAAGGCACGTTTCCTGTTAAATGGTGATGATGACGTCTTTGCCAACACAGACAACATGGTCCAGTATCTTCAAGGCCTTGAAGACAATGATGGGAGTAAACATCTGTTTACTGGCCAGCTGAATGTGGGGATGGTCCCTGTTAGATCATGGAGCAAGTATTTTGTCCCAGTTCAGGTGCATGAGGCAGATGAGTTCCTCCCTTACTGTAGTGGTGGAGGCTTTCTCCTGTCTGGCTACACAGCGATGGTCATATACAATATGTCCCAGTCCATCACTCTTCTTCCCATCGATGATGCTTACATGGGTATGTGTCTGAGTAAAGCAGGGCTGGAACCCAGTAACCATATGGGTGTGAGGGCTGCAGGACTGGACACTTCCTCCAACAACATTGACAGACATGATCCTTGCGTTCATAAAGAGCTTTTACTGGTTCACAAATTCCCTACATCTCATTTGTATCTTCTGTGGAACAGAATACATGACCCCAAGCTGAAATGCTTTGTCAGCACCAAACTGTAATTTGAGGAATGCAATTTGAGGAATGCATGCACTACTTTCGGCTATGCAAATGTATAATGTATATGCTGCCAAAATGCTAATTAATATATATATATATATATACTTAAATGAAAATGAAACCAATGTTATTCTGTGTGTGTGTGTGTATATATATATATATATATATATATATATATATATATATATATACACACACACACACAGAATAACATTGGTTTCATTTCAAATTTAAAATGGTTGCTGGCATAAAACTGTTTAGCAGAGTAAGTTGCTGTATTTTTCTGTATAATTTAATTGTTAATTTGTGCAGCAAAACTGTTAAAGGCAAAAGCAAAACAGAACAGAATTTCAATTTTATTCAAAATATTGCACATTCCTTAACTTTTTAATGCAAAGTGCAATCATACGTAGCTCTGACTAATTAGTTTACACTTTAATTCAAATTAAAATGTTCTGTAAGGTTTTTGAAAAAAATTCTCATGATAGACTATATCTTAATTATTTGCTGAATTATTGGAAACATGTTACACAAACTAGCACAAGTACAAAATACTGTGACACATCTTTTTGTCGATGGATGTGTAAGAGACAAGACGACATTAGGGGATCAACTATGAAACAAAAGCGATGATAACAGCGCCTGAATACAGTAGATCAGTGACAGCTGTGACCTGCTATGAACCTGCGCTTCTGTACTAAGGAAAACTGTAATAAACCGTGACAGTCAGTACTGCGTGTACCCAAGCTGAATGTCTTAAAAACATATCTAGCACTGTATGTTCACTGCTTTAAACCCCACACAGCTTGAACAGCAGGACATTGTGTGAATGACTTTATTCACGACGCTCAATCAGAATATATTATTATTATTGGTAAACAACTGAATGCTGTAAAGCTTTAAGTCTCTCAGAAGTCTACAGCATCCGGCTGTGTTGAAACGCATTACAATAGTTGTGTTCCAGAAAAGATGCTACTGTAGGATGTCAATGTTGCTGTTTTCAAAATAATTTAGAAATTTAAAATGCTATTGAATGGCCACTGCCTTAACCATAAAATACAGTTTCTGTTTTCATAAAACAATTACCAACTTTTCTAATACAATAGCGTTCAGTACCATTTGCTCTCGTCTTTGGCTTGTGCAACAACTTCTATAACTCCCCTTCAGCCGTTCAGGTTCCCTGTTGCTGTGGCTTCTCAGCTTTTATATCCTAGTTCCACATCACTGTATTAACCACTCCAGCTTTCCACTGCCCCCTAATTGGTTTAAATAGTTCTGGGATCAAATCACCGTCATGGAATTCAAACAGTGCGAGGATGCATTATGCCAGAAACCTTTCCCCACCTGGTCTGGCCAACTAATGATGAATGATCGCTTGATGAATCTTCTCTTTGATGTGTGATCTGATTTAACTCCAGTTGTTTTACCTTCTACCTTGTGTTCTGACTCATTCTGTATACAACACCTAGTGAAAGCCTGTGTTGTAAAAGGCAAAGCCAAGGCCACATACTACTGCCCCTCTTTAATGCTTTCTCTGTCTCAACATATTTTACAAACCTAGTGCAGAAAAGAGTAACTGATGACCACAGTAGCTTGAAGGAAAACATGTTTAACGCATTTGAAAAAGGGAAGGAAGTTACTTTGAAACATTGCTAAACACCACCAGCCTAAATGCTCATGCCAAAAATGTAAGTCTATATACATAATGTTGCAAATGTATTTACAATATACAGAGGCAGCCGGTAAAAGTGTCTACCCCCACCGTGCTAGGGACTCGAATCTGCCGCGTCAGCGCCCAGTTTGCACTGCGGGAAGAGTGTGTTATGATTAACTTCCACTTTTGGTCCTAAAACATCGTAGTTGTTTATGTCATATAGCCTCTTGTAGAACAACCATTGATCAGGTCTTGGGTGGCCTAGTGGTTAAGTTTTTTTGTCCGGGGTTCGAGTCTGAATGGAAGCAGTTTTTTAATTTGAATTATTGGAAAAACAGCGTCTCATCATAATCATGTGATCACGAGATGACAACGTTGTATTACTTAGTGCATGGATCGCCAGGACCATGAACCGCTGGTCGCAGTATAGTATTTAGTATAGTTATGAACGTAAGTAAGTCATGGCAAATTATGGCAGTTTAAAACCGAAAATAAGCTGAACGGTGCACCCTCCCGCGTGCAGCATTCGTTTGTGGGAGAAAAGCTACTGTAACCCTGATTTCTCGATGTTGGTACGGGCTACAATTTTCTTTACGTTGAATGCTTCTTTAATGCACCACACGGCAAGACAGTACGGCACATGTACACTTTTTTCTTTACGCCGCTCTCATCCAAGGGCGTCACCTTTTTCCTGTCCCCCGTCAACAAGGGCAGGTAGGAACTAATGTTAATTACAAATAAAATCACAGTAGCTGAAATGCCACGTTTCCCAAACATAAAATTAAAAAATAAAAAGGAATACTAACTACTGTAAGATTATACTACTACGATTTAAAAAAGTGAATAAGGATGATCTAGACCAGAGGTCTGCCACCGGTAACACCCACGTTTTAAATGAAAAAAACAAACACTGGAAGCTGCGGAGGGCGGCAATATTATATTATTTGAGAACAACACAAATGAAGACATAAAAGTCGGGGCTCAGGGGTTTAACATTTTATATTTTATTGACAGAAGATCGTAGCAATTAACAGCATACCTATTCAGTCCTCGTCCCCTTTATATGGAATACGAGCAACGATCAAACGAAAGCGTCATATTACGCCTTGTAAAACCATAAAAACTGTTCAGATCGTCAACAGATGATAAAACATTGTCAAGGCATCGACAAGGACAGCTAACTCGCTTTTCCCTGATTCAAACAGCTGCTGTAACTGAGAGCAACCCGTGCGGCATCACCGGTCAATCTGGAAACGTATTCATTGGTTTGGACGTTGTTCTGCCCGCTTTCATGTAGACACAGAACTCGTCAAAGCAAAAGAGCTCAGTGCAGCATTTATAAATCACATGTAAACGTTTTAATTTTTTTTTTTGTAAATAAAAATAATGTTTGCCCTGTTCAAACCTGGGGAATAAAAACGATTCTGATTGTGAAAGCAGCTGATCAACTTCGTTAGAACACATTTCATATGGTACAGTGAAAGGTACACTAACAACCCAACAACACTTTCATTCACCAGACGGACATGAAAGAGGAAATAACGAAATAAACAGCTGGTTAACTTCGTAGGAACACGGCTGTAGTAGGAACTGGTATATTTAGAAAACCCAATAAAGGTGTGTGAACTAGGGAAGAGACGGCAGCAGCGACTGAAGAGCGACTGAATAGAGTTGATGTCTTCCCCGCTGACAGGTGCATTCATTTGATAATGCACGTACCTTGGCTGACAGTTTAGTTGAAAAACACACTGAATCTTTATCAAACCATCCCTAAATAACATCTATGAACTGCAGTTTCTTCCTTGATTAACCATGATCATGGAAGAAGCGCAAATCTTCGCCAGTCCAAATTGTGCAATTAATACTGTGTTTACAACAAAGGTAATAAATAATATTAATAGTATTTTCATTTTAAAATGCACTGCATATTTTAAACGAATGTCGAAGTGCTACAAATAAATTAGACCAGAAAGCTACGATAAATACATACGTTTATTTTTGCAGAGTAAACGTATGTAGAACAAACTACTTGCTGCATTAATGAGTCTTAGACCTGCAGCTGATCACGCCGCCCGATGCTGCACAGTCTCCCACGGAGCTTTGTCCTGGAGCTGAAGTATTTCTCACCTGCTGATCGAGTAGTAGCAACACATTAGCATGTCTATGCGCCTCTACGGGGAGGGGAGGGATGAGAAGTTTGCCTTTGCGACTGTGAGCAAAAATGAGACAAACAAAAGTTTGGTCGAACTCAGATCCAAGTCATCTGAGTACGAAACACATCACATTTCATTCGATCTCGTGTTTCATTGAGCGACAGTCAGCTCTCTGCTACGACTGCTGCCCCGCGACCCGTCCACGGATGAGCTTCGATTAAAAAATAAAAACAGAGGTTTTTAGTTTTACGTTTTTCTCTAAACGAAAAAACAGTTTTAAATCCAATTCCGTGTGTTTTTCTTATTTTTTTTTCTCGGTTTATTGGTTTGTAAGGCGGTGCTTTTATTCAAATCTGTTTGTCGCCCATAGCAAGAGAAACGAGAAGCCGGTGAAGGTGGATGGATGGACGAATGGGAAATGAAAATGTTGAAACGTAACGGGCCAAATAAGTCACATCAGCCACTCATTCAGTTACAGTGACACGCACAGTCAAAACAAATTCTGCGCCACTCCCCCGTTCCTCTCGTAGCCTGCATTTGCACATCCATACATTTGTGTATTGGTCACTCTCTGTCTGGACACATGACTCCGAAACACGTCACGTGTTTGTGTAAGAGTTTGATGTCTCCACCAAATTATATGCAGAGGTAACGAGAGAACGACTTTCTGTGTTTTCCGTTTGTCTCTAAACAATAAAAACATATTAACTCCAATTCCGTGTCTTTTTGTAAAAAACAAATTTTTTTGCCTGGTTTATTGGGTTGTAAGGCGGTGCTTTGATTAAAATCCGTTTGCCGCTCATCGGAAGAGAAACGAAAACGCCGGTGAAAGTGGCTGGATGGACGGATGGGAAATGAAAACGTACACGGGCGGATCGAGTGCTCTCAGCCACTCAGTTACAATGACACGCACAGTCAAAACAAGTCAAACTGCAGTTCTACAGACACAGAGTAAACGCGTAGGAACAAACATGTTGCTGTAATGCGTCGCAATTTCTGGCGTCCTGTCAAAATTACGATCGACAACTGCTGTAAAACAAATTCCTATGATTATTACGGTTATTTACGTAAAATCTACGACTATTGGAAAACCTTCATTAACAAGTTGTGGAAGTTTAAAACCTAAATAAGCGGCTGTAGTCGCAGATGGACTGCGCTCTACGTCTTTACTTGCGCATTCAAATTATATTAATTCAACCGCGACGCATAATGTACAGATGACTATATCTGGTGTTTAAGGGCTATCGTCTCAGGGTGTCTGATCAAAACAACAATCTCTGTACAGGTGAGTTGAGGTAGAGGCAGAGACAGATCCAGATTGGGACAAACTTTATCTGCATGAGGATCAGCAACACAGACTTTGAGTATATGGGTGTGTGTGTGGTTTTCCTACAGTAGAAACAAATACTAAGTACTAAGAAATTATCAATAAACAGTTAAAGTACAAGACATGACTGAAGCCTGTTAATAACATATATGAAAGATATACAACATGACTTATAGAAGCTCTATTACACGGACACATTGAGAACAAGCAACAGTCTTAGAGGTCGCAGCACCGAAAGCTAGGCTACATGGCTAACGGTCAGTGTTCTGAACGTCACAGAATAATATACGAATACCTGCTATAGATAACTGAAAACTGGCGTCTCTGTACACAAACACCAACACAATAACTATCCAGTATAAACGACATTACTTACTTTATTAGACGCACACTGCTAAATATTCATAATGTCCGTGCAATGCAAATGCGTCTTCCAAAACAAGTCTCCGCTGACACAAGGAACACAGCTCTGGAGCGCCACCTACCGGCCAAAAACAAGAACCAACAGTACTAAACTAAAGTTAAACTACAATCTTTTGTACACATAATCATGGTATTATGTGAAGTCAATGTGTTGTATCGGATGTTAGAGCGGTGGGTGTGTACATATTTTTTAAGAGACGCCTTCTATTTAACGACACGAAAAAGCTGAGGAGAATGAAAACAAGAATGTGTTGCTGCTGTGGCGCTGCCTGTTTTAAACCACACAGAACAATTACAACTTTGCAGTGAACAGAAAACAGCTAAGCCATCAACAAGTTGTTGCCCTTCACACTCCCCATGTTTGAGCACACAACAGATACTTAATAGTAAAAACTAGGTCTGGTGTAATATATGTGTGTTACAGGTAGAAATGAACAGTCGGACCTCAGTTACGCTGTAGTGCTTTGGAGGCTTCTAATCAACGCTGCGCCACCTGGTGGTTAAAACGAGACTAGCGTCCTGATTTTTTTCAGCCGGCTGCAGGATTAAAAATCTTTAGTCAGCGACGCACTCGCTGCGCCGTGGCGACGCGTCGGTACTGCAGTAAAAAAGCTAGTCACTTTGAACCGCTACCACTGTATTTGAAAATATTTATAATTTGTTTTCAAACACCAAAACATGACACTAATTGGCATTTCTTACTTAGAAACACTAAGTAGGTGGATAATAGCTATTGGTGAGCCACACAGACTGGGCGGTACCTGTGGTGAGGTACCTATTAGACATAATGACTGGAGCTTCAGTAAACACAGGATGATACTACAGGTAAGAAGCCAACACACACTGCTTTATTAACCAACTTTGGGTAAAGTAGTTTAACCATCGGCAACTAACAGACGAAGTGAAAGACTTTAAGGTTTTGACATGTTCAATTATTTTTGTCGTCTTCTGTTTTCGACGTGATTGCAAACCTTATCAGAAAACACCAAAAAGGTTAACAATCAGGTCGAAATACCAAGTGCAGACAATAAGAATTATTCAATCATTTGATGTTAATCATTTAAATTTTTTTATTTAAAAAGACAGACTCAAATTGCTGCATAAGCCTACACTTTATGTAATCTACTTATAGATATATTTAATAGATGTAGTTGCTGGATTAAAATATAAAATGGATCTATTAGTTTTAGAAATCTGATTTATTAGTTATTCCAGTTGACTCTCATGCAAACATCTAAGAACAAAGATGTGCTGATGTAAGTGGCGCAGACGAATATGTTCATTCTAAATGTTATAAAATAAATTGTTTTGTCTTTATCCACCAAATTTCTCACAAAATTACCAGATGACTGACTAAAATATTAACATTTTACCATAGTTAAATTTGACCATATTTGTAGTGAAGATTATTTTCATCACCCTTGGCAAAACTGGTTCAGCTACAGTGTGTATGTGCAAATGGCTCCTTTAGGAGGCTTGTTTAATGAAAATGAATGTGTGCAGACCAGAAGAACCCTGGGCCAGGAAGTGAAGTGATCTGACTTTTTAAACAAAACATCCAGGATGCAGCCAAGACTCAAAATGATAAGGTGAGTAACAGGTGTGTTGAATACTAAGAGGCAACTTACAGTACTGTGACTCCATGGGTGGAGGAGGGATGGGAGTGATTTCCGTCACCTGCATGCGATCCTGAGAAGAAAGACTGTACTTGACATTGGGCCAATTTGAAATCATACATTCAAGTTCTTGGCAACAACTGAGGCACTCCTCCCTAAAGGGCAGGAAGTGATTAGTGCAGAAGACAAGTCTTGTCAACAACTACAACAACAACAGGATATGCAAAAATCAAACATCCTGTCCTTAATATTCCAAGCAAATATGGGATAGGTCAGAGTCAATGAAAGAAAAACTCATAATAATAACTCTATCAGTTATAACAGGTATAGTAATTCAAATTAAATGTCTAGTAATGTGTGAAAGTGTATTATATACAATGGGGCAAAAAGTATTTAGTCAGCCATCGATTGTGCAAGGTATGCTATAAGAGACAGACATGTGGAAAAAATCCATGAAATTACATTTTAGGATTTTTAAAGAATTTATTCATGAATTCCTGCATGAAATAAGTATTTGGTCAATAACAGACGTTCCACTCAATACTTTGACCTCTGTCATTGTCGACAAAGGTTATAATACAAATGTTTCCTATAGGTCTACAGCAGGTTTGCACACACTGTTGCTGGTATTGTGGCCCATTCTTCCACGCAGATCTCCTCTAGAGTAGTGATGTTTTGGGGTTGTCACTCGGCAACGCAGGCTTTCAGCTGCCTCCACAACATTTCTATAGGGCTGAGGTCTGGAGACTGGCTGGGCCACTCCATGACCTTGAAATGCTTCTTATGGAGCCACTTCTTCGTTGCCTGGGTGGTGTGTTTAGGATCATTGTTATCCTGGAAGACCCAGCCGCGTCTCATCTTCAATGCTCTCGCTGATGGAAGGAGGTTTTTGCTCAAATTATGGTCCCGTTCATTTTTTTCCTTGACATGGATTAGTCGTCCTGTTACCTTCATACAATACTTAAGGAATTTATGAATAAATTCTGTAAAAGAAAATGTGATTTTCCAGATTTAATTTTCACATTTTGCCACATTATAAGCGGGAGAACTTGCCCAATCGCTGGCTGACTAAATACTTTTAGACATTATTTTAGACATAATTACATTATGGATCCCCAAAGGAAATGACTTTCTCTGCATTTAACCCATACTCATACAAGGAGTAGCAGAGAGCAGCCACACAAGGGGGCGCTCGGGGAGCTAGTGTGATGTGACTTGCTCAGGGCCAAGCCTGGTGGGATCAGCTGGGTGCAGCAAATGCTCAACCCCCTGATCCACGCAGCCACCTTTACATTCCCAAAACAAGTTAAGCAAGCTGCGATACAGCAAACAGACACACAGTAACAAGTACACAATAAAAAGTACAAGTATAGTACACATGGAAGACAGTAGCACACAGTACAACTGGAAACTTGCTGGGATTTTTTTATGGACACATCAGACCTCATTGTATCATATTAACATGCTTTAGACTGAAATAAAGATGTAAATGGGCTAAGAGGAATTTTTTTTTGATACAGGATTCCGTGGAAATGGAAAAAAGGAGCTACAACTTTCTTGGTGGTGGGACTTTTTGGCCTGTTGGCCTTTGAACTTCGTAAAAGTTTATTACAGCATGAAACAGATTACCTTCATGTAAATTTAATAGAGGACATCAGAAAAGTAAGACAGTCCTTCAAAAATAACTCCTATGTGTTCACCTGGCCAAGATGTGAACAGAATACTTCAGCTGCAAAAATCACAAACTTCAGCTCATTTCCTGGTCCCATGAAAGACTTTCTCTACTACAGACACTGTCGCCATTTCCCCATGTTTCTGGATGTTCCTGACAAATGTGGAGGAGCTTCTCAGTCTGCAGAAGTCTTCCTTCTACTGGTCATCAAGAGTTCCCCTGTGAACTACGACCGCAGAGAGGTGCTGCGTAAAACCTGGGCTGAGGAGAGAGAACAGAACGGTGTGTGGATCCGAAGGCTGTTTATCTCAGGAACCATGGATTCTGGTAAAGAGAAGGAACGACTGAACAAACTGCTGGAACTGGAGCATCGTGAGCACAATGACATCCTCCAGTGGGACTTTAGTGACACTTTCTACAACCTGACCTTGAAGCAGATCCTCTTCCTGGAATGGATGGAAAGAAACTGTCCAAAGGCACGTTTCCTGTTAAATGGTGATGATGACGTCTTTGCCAACACAGACAACATGGTCCAGTATCTTCAAGCCCTTGAAGACAATGATGGGAGCAAACATCTGTTTACTGGCCAGCTAAATGTGGGGATGGTCCCTGTTAGATCATGGAGCAAGTATTTTGTCCCAGTTCAGGTGCATGAGGCAGATAAGTTCCTCCCTTACTGTAGTGGTGGAGGCTTTCTCCTGTCTGGCTACACAGCGATGGTCATATACAATATATCCCAGTCCATCACCCTTTTTCCCATCGATGATGCTTACATGGGCATGTGTCTGAGTAAAGCAGGGCTGGAACCCAGTAACCATGTGGGTGTGAGGGCTGCAGGACTCCCCAACAACATGGACAGACATGATCCTTGCGTTCATAAGGGGCTTTTACTGGTTCACAAATTCCCTCCATCTCACTTGTATCTTCTGTGGAACAGTATACATGACCCCAAGCTGAAATGTTGAAATGTCAACACTAAACAGTAACAGGCTACTGGCGATGTACTAGATGTAACAAAAAAGTAATACACCAAAACTAATAGGGGCTATCACCACAGACATGGACACAGACTCTCGGCAGTGGCTATTTGTTTATATATTATTACTCTGTGACAGTTGGGTGTCTCATGATCTTTTATTTCCTTCAATTCTTTTGACAGTATTTTCTTGAGTATTTAATGTTACTTTAATTTGATTTATCACAGTGGTACAACAATATAAATAACTCAACTTTATTTATAAAGCCCTTTAAAAACAGCCTTGGCTGACCAAAGTGCTGTAAGAGCTAAAGAATCTGTAATGTTAAATATATATTTAGCCTTGTAACATAAGGCTGTAAGAGCTGTAAGAGCTACAGAATCTGTAATGTAAAATATATATTTAGCCTTGTAACATAAATCTTCAATAAAGTAGCATCTTTAAACAAACTGATAAAGCGGAATTCAGGGGAAATCCAGTTTGTGATCCAAGTTGTCTTCCGTAATGTCTTGTCAGCCTTTAGGATTCTCTCTCTCATCCTGCATGACAGCTTCTATTTGGTTTCCCAGGTTGGAGAAACTTGGCCTCTCATCAAAGTCGTACGCCCAGCACTGCTGCATCAAGTTGTATACCTAGTGTAACAAAAATGATATCAATATTTACTGTAGTACCACAGTGTGGCAATTACAATAACCAGGTGTGAACATGGAGGTCAAAAAATATTTATTAATACCCCAACTGCAAAGGAAAGGTTTTTTTAGGTGTGACATTTCTGTCCTCCGGCCTGAAGGTGGCGCCTTGGGTCTTCTTTCAGTTTTGTTTTGTTTTTGTTTTTTTGTTGGCCTTGTGTCACTTCCTGTCTGTGTTTGATTGTTTGATTATGCTATTCACTTACACTTAAGTATTTCCCTTATCATTTCACATTTATTGATGTTACAGGTTTGTTCTCTGTAAGTCTTCTCCAGTTATGTTTCTGTGTAGTGTCTTTAATATTTCCCAGTATGTGGGGTCGTGCATTTGGGGCCCTCCTCCAGTTCATTAGTCAGTCTGGCCTTCTCCATTGTTGAGCAGACTAGCATACTGTGTTTAGCATATTTACAGTGAGAGATTGAATAGTTCTGTTTGCTCTGACCATTGGCTCTATGTTTGGTCAACCCAGTGTCTTTAGATTTCCTGATGTGGGGCTGCAAAGCAAATGTTAAATATCCCTCTGGTGGCCAAAATATTTCCTTTGTGTATAGTGAGATGCCTTTAAGAGCAGATTGTAACATTGTAATTTAATAATTTTGGAGTCCTCTATACTAAATCACAGAATACATACCCTGGGGGGGCAGTGTGGGGGAGGGGGCAACCTCCAGTGATTCTTCAGAATGTTTGCCAGATGCATAGAAATAGAAGCACTGTGCATGCCGTGACCCAGCTCCTGCATACAGAGCTAAAACAGCGACAAGAAGTACATAATAAACCATTCCTCATTTCTATAATAAAAGCTCTTGACATGTTGCCCATATGTGTCTGGAATCCTTACCCTTTTTGGGTTTAAGTTCATGTCACAGTAGGAGAAGAGCTCATGAAGAACTATTCCAAAACTCCAGACATCTGACTTGTGGGAGAACCTGGACTCACTGATAGACTCTGGTGCGTACCTGCATCAAATGAATGGTACCATCAGACCTGCAGGGATCTAATGCAACATGGCCCTCATTTAAAGCATGGTTAGCACTCAAGCGCTAAACAGGAGCTATACCAGAAGATGGGGCTCTCTCCAGGCTTTGTGACGCGATAGTACTCCTTATCAAAAGGAATAATCTTGGTCAACCCAAAATCAGCTATTTTCACCAGCGTGTCACTGGCCACAAGGATATTTCTGGCTGCAAGGTCTCTGTGCACATAACGCCGGGTCTGCAGGTACTCCATCCCCTGGAACATGAGGACGTAAGAAAAAGGTAATAATTGTGGAATAAAGAGTATAAATTGCATGTTTGACTCTCACCTTACAGATCTGAGAGGCAAAGAGCAGCATTCTCCTGACATTGACGTTGTGCCGGTTATTCTCCATGTAGCCAATCAGGCTGCCGTATGGATGGTATTCCATTACCAAGCTCATACTGAGGCGACCTGGATTCAAAGGAGAAACATTTTCAGGCATTGTATGTTGTCCAAATGTATTTTGGTTCAGTCACCCGACGTTCTTTCATTTCTTAAATGAGTTTCTACAAATTCAATCATAACCCAGGATCATGTTTGGCCTATGTGACTGAGTGCAGCCCTGTGGTCCTGGTAATCATGCCATTATGTTTCCATGCCTACATCCCCCTTCTGAAGTTGACACACTTCATATGAGTTAGAGGAGATGCCAGTAAAGTAAATAGACGACTTGCGCTGGATATTTAGTCACCCATGCTGTAGCAGACTCCTCTGTACTTGACGATGTAGTCGCAGTGCAAAGCGCTGAGGGTGTTGACCTCCTTCTGGAAGTCCTCCAGGGTTGACTGCTTGTTGGGCTGCAACTTCTTCACAGCCACCAACTCTCCAGTATTATCACCCAGTGGGTCATAACGACAAAGTTCAACACTTCCAAAGTTTCCCTGCAAAGTTTCAAGTTAGAAAAATTCTGTGAAGTTTTGCTGTACAGAGATACGGAAGAAAAAACAACATACTTTTCCTAATGGAGAGATGTAACATAGATGTCGCTCCTCATACAACATTTGGTCATGCTGAGGCAGGTCGAATGCTCGCCACACAGGGCTCTGTGTGACGGGCTCTGTGGCATGTAGTATCACATAGTCTGCCGAGAAACAACAACAAACTTTATCCTTTAATTGTGATTGGATATAAATCAGTTTGTAAATATCTATCTGTCACTTTTTTGAAAACAGTTGCCCAACTCACAAAATTTGACGTTAGGCTTATCAGTGTGCATCATTACCTGAAGTGATCAGACTGTTGAGCTGACGGATTATACTGCGACATGATGGTCTGAAGGCTGCCTGGTATTCCATACACTGGCTGATCAGATCAGCGAGCTCTGTCCACTGGGACGGAGGCAGCTGCTGAAAACGCTCATAAAACTGCTGCTTCTACACAGAGGTCAGAAACACACAGAGCCACATATGTTTTCATTCATTATGTGCATTTCACTTTTCCAGTCCTGCCAGAGATGAACACACAATGTATTAAAAAGTGAATAATCTAAACCTGTTTTTACGCAATATTAAGATAACATGGTAATTTTCTCTTTGTTTGACTTATCAATAGAAAAGAAGAACTACCCTGTTCAGGTCCCAGCCTTTCAGTGGAGCATTTCCATTGTTGAAGATTTCCCACACAGTGGCACCAAAACTCCACTTGTCGCACTCCAGGGTCAGGTTTTCTGGTGCATCAAGCACCTCAGGAGCCACCCAGGGGACTCTGTCCAGGATCACTGAAGGAATCCACATATTTCAATTGAAAAGAGCATCGAAGTACAAACAGGTAGTACAGTACGCTCATGTGGCTTGATCAGATGATGATAATAATAATAATAATAATAATAATAATAATAATAATAATAATAATAATAATAATAATAATAGATTTTATTTGTAACGCACTTTTCATTCATTGAATTGCAAGTGCTAACAGTAAAAAAAGATGAAAGAGGTATGAAACTATCAATTAAAATGTCAACAATTATAAACTTTCTTAAATAAAAAGGTTCCTTAAGTTGACTTAGTCCAGGCTCGTTAAGGCTCTCAGGTGGACAGGAAGGCAATTCCAGAGGTGTGGTACAACTGAGCAGAAGTCTTGGTCCCCTATAGTATAAATCCTGGTGAATGGGACTTTGAGGAGCATGCTTTCCTGAGGATCTGAGAGTGCGGTTGGAAAGAGTTAGCGTGATCAGCTCTTATATATGGCGGTGCCTGACCGATGATAAAATTATGGGTTAACAGCAGGATTTTGTATTCAATCTGGGACAAGACAGGAAGCCAGTGCAGTTGTGAAGATCCTGTGTATCTGTGCATTATTGCTCAAGGTATTGTGGTTACAATAAATGTTCTGTGTGTGTTTATTAGACACATTATGGTAGACTGAAACATCTTTTATATTATGTCCCAAAAAGCACCTGTGTACTGTATGTGACGTGCTACTGCGATGGGTGAACAGAGCCGATGGATTGAACGCATTCTTTCCAGAGATAAACGGACATTGGCCATGAACATGAAATAAAGTTCATGGCCAAAGAGTTCACTTATTCTTTCCACACAGACCACACAGGAGTAGCTGAGCTCAACAGCAATGATTGGAGGATGGGAATGGTGTTAAAATTTTCTGTTTTCTGTTTTGGACTGTTTTTGGATATATTGTAATTTCTTATTTTTTTGGCAGGGATCCCAACAAAAAGCCCATTACAATAGGACAAGTTTCTCTGCATCTGGAAGGGTTAGGAGAGGGCTGAGTTTGGAGATACTTCATAGATGGTAGAATGTCTTACACAGGTTTTTTATGTGTTCGCTGAAGGTAAACTTTGGGTCTAACCAAACCCATAGGTTGGTGACTGAGGGGTAGAGAGTGATAGCCTGGCTGTTCAAAGCATACTGAGATGTGGAAGAGGAGAGGATCTGATGATGAGGTACCAATAAGGAGTGCGTCAATTTTACTGCTGTTAAGCTGTAGACAGTTGTTCATCCATGCCTTTATCTCCTCAAGGCATGCAGTGAGGTGCAAGTAGGGTTCATAGGGCTTGGGGAAGTTTTATGTAAAGCTGCATGTCATCAGCATAACAGGGGAAGACCAGCCGTCTGTTGATAATGCATCAAGGGGTAGCATGTAGATGATAACACCACAAGTTGAGCATCCTGGATTTACATTCTCCCATCATGACATATTCCGACCTGTCAGACAGGTAGGACTAGAACGGTATAAATAGTACTGTATGATCCAGTCATGAAGGGAAATGTCCAAATGGACCTGAAGGATCAGGTGTGTTTTCTTTACCATCCTTGCCCAGCATGGCCACACTGATGCCTGGGTCACTCAGCTTGATGAAGGGAGAGTTGCCCTGTGTCGTGTCACCTTCTCTGGCAAGCAGCAGATTTTTGGTGCAGATATTTCCATGAACTATGTTTTTCCCTTCCTGCAAGAATGTTAGACAGACACAGACTTAGCACAGAGTACTGTGCTGTTGACACTGGCCTATGACTGGGGACATTTCTGACTTAGGTCAAACAAAGTTAAGAAAACTCTGGGTCAATAACCAACCTGGTTTCTATGAAGAACGTAAACTCTGCTTTACAATGCTAAAATAACACATTATTAAAGTATAATCTGTTTCACTGTTTATAGATAAGTGTAATACATGACATTTTCTGGACTAAAATAGTGGATGTTTGAGATTTGAAGTGTTTGTTTCTCAACCTTTAACCTTAGTTTCCTAAAACTGAAATACCTCCAGGTCGTTCTCTCTACTGTACATCAGAAAGTGTGTCTCACCAGAAAGTTGAGGGCAGATGCGAGTTGTTTAGCTACATCAAGTTTCCAGCTCACTGACATAGATCTTCCTCTTTTCAAGTAGAGGTCAAGAGCCCCATACTTGACAAACTCCTGCACCATGATGTCTGAAAAGCACAGTGAGGTTTGTTTTAACAGCTGTACTTCAAACCCAAAGCTCAGTCAGTCCAAAATGTTCAGAACAGTAACCGAGCTGAGGTCACATGGGGACATAACAGTAACTTCTCTGCTTCATCAAGCTCATGAGCAAACTGTGAATAAGACTACAACAACAATGGGAATGCAATGTTTAAACCTACTTTTTACGCCATGAACACAGACGCCATAGACATGGAGGAGGTGCTTATGTGAAATCTGGCTCATCAAGCTGGCAGCTTCAAAGAAAGACTAAGACAAATGGTAAAAACAAAACGAGGAGTTCAATGCGCAGTCGACAAATATCGACACGTTTAGTACCTTTTAAACAACAACACACCTCCCAGCAGTTCTTGTGAACAACATCCAGCTCTTTTAGTAGAACATCTGTCACATGTTTGTCTCCATCATGAACATCTGTTTTGGAGCCTTTAAAGATTCGAGTGAAGGATCCCTGACCCAGGCTGTCCTCCTTTAAGAGGAGAATAGAGAAGCCTTGCTTAAGTGGAACAATATTTCAGTACCAGCATAGTACGTTTACATTTGAACAGTGATTTCTATTGTCAAAAGCAGTGTTACAATTGAAGTCATTTTTACACTCTCACCCATTTTAGGTCTTCATATTTGATCATGTGGAACTGGATATGACTGAATTTGTTTCTCTCAGGAGTCGGAGACCCATGGGCTTCTACAGAGGTGCCGTTCCGTATGATGGTGAGATTTGTACGCTCTGCAGAACAGAACAGAAAAGAACAGAAAACACCCCCATAGCATCTACCATCCAGTTTCAGGCCCAGGACAAAGCACAACAAAATTCCTAGAACAGATTCTGAAATGCTTGATAAACACCTGCCCTGGTCTTGAGATCAAGATAACTTGAACCAGAGTAAAATGATTTGCAGCATGAATGAATCATTGCTCTTAACCTCCTCTATGCATGTGACCTTCTTGAAAACAATGAAAGTGAATTTATTCACAGATTATTACTAGATGCACTACCACTATATGCAGGTAAATAATGCTTCTGTAATGAAATCGCAGTGGTGGTGGACACATACCTTTGGCTCTTGGTGGACAGCAGCGGCCTAACTTGACGGGGACGTCAGCCAACAGTAGTTTGGTGTGTTGATAATATCTAGTGAGCTCTCGCAGACTGGAAAATGTTTTCTGGACACCAGGGAGACTGCAGTGCTGATTCTTTATTATCAGACAGTCTTTATAATCAAGTCCGAGTGGGGTCTGTGAATATATATAAAGTAAACAAAGTAAAACCAGATTGTGATATACACTTTTGTTTGTGTGCCGCTAAATTCGGGAGTATAATAAATAGAGTATAATCTGCATAAACTTGCCTAAAAATATAATGTTACATCAACACAAAGTTTTACCTGAACGCAAACAGTGAGGAAAAAGTTGTCATAGTCTTTTGGACTCTGCCGCAGAAGGAATGAACCACCTTTACATCCTGACTTTTTCAGTTTGTTGACAGCAAACTCTGATCTGAGTGAGGAATGAATATAATTAATATCTAAAGACAGACAGACAGCTTTTTCTATAGATATTAAGGTTTGTATTTGATAAGAACTCACGTGATCGGGCCATGACTGTGGTTCTTTATGCTCTCTAGAATACTTGGTGGAGCAATGTCTTGGCAGAAGTAGTGGCTGGAGTCTGTGGTCAGCCTGAAGTAGCCATCAACAAGAGACACAAATGAAAATGCTTCTTTGAGGCTCTGGAATCTGGCTTCCTGTGGAAATAGCAAAGAACACGTTTTGTTAAATGAGAAAAAAATGAAATGTAGTGATGTTTGAGGTGGAATCTAGAGTGGGTCCTTTACCAGGCATCTGTCATCTTTGCGGGTTATTGTCACCAGTCTGCTGTCTTGTGGAACCTGCTCATGACACAGCCTCTTTATGTTAATGTCTGTGATTTCTTGGAAATCACAGAAAGTCTGCCACTCCTGGAAAACAGGACAGAGTTCACGTTCACGGCACCATCCTGAAGGTTCGACTAACTAACCCACTGTAATCCGTGCTGCAGAGTTAATTAACTTCATCTTGTTCTTACCAGGGCACTGTCTGGATTAGAACTCCCAGCGGTGTGAATTCCAGTTTCCCCAGTTACCCGTATGAGAGTGAACGTCGACTTTGACTGCGGAGCCAAAGAATCCACTTGGAAGGTTTCGGTTCCTAGAGTCGGGACAATGTCAGCCAGTTCAATCAGGTACTTGACCTTCAAGCTGCACTCATCCACAGAGCAGTTTCCAATTTTCTTTAAGAAACGCTTGAGGGTGTTTCTGATTCGATAGCGATCCAAACGGTTCCGTTTCTGAATTTCATGACGATGTGATTTAGGAAGACAGGACTTGTAGCTGTAAAGGAAAAGTATATCATTGGGCGTGATGACTGATAGCTATTCTTGGATTTTGAAATATTTGTTTGTTGTTTGCAAAAATGTTATCCAATTGATAAAGACCTGACACTTTTGCAGAGTTCTCTGACACTCTGATGCCGTTCTTTAGCCATTCTCCACAAATCCAGTACAGCAAGGCCAAGGCATTCTTCCTGGGCACTTAAAGGTGGAGAAACACCTGCTTCGCTGGCGATAAAGTCACTTCGTAGCTGTGCAAAAAGACATCAATGAGTACAGATGAACACCAAATGTAACGTTGACTGATAAAGACAAAATAATGTCACATTGTCTAATAAATGTTACATTGATCATGTCACATATTTTTCACTTTACTTGAGCAAAGAGATAATCAATGACACAGCAGTCAA
Source organism: Betta splendens (assembly GCF_900634795.4). Taxonomy (NCBI): domain Eukaryota; kingdom Metazoa; phylum Chordata; class Actinopteri; order Anabantiformes; family Osphronemidae; genus Betta; species Betta splendens. Next base: position 10,743,748 of record NC_040884.2, on the reverse strand, counting down.
GCACTGGGTTGACTCTGTCTCTGGTCAGACTGTAGCGATAGGACGTTTTCGCTCCTTGCCCAAACCAGTTTCCAAAGAAAAACCTGAAAAAAATTTGGATGTGAGAACTTTGATTGGCACAATTGTTAGGCTCTGCAAAAGTCCTGACTCTACCTGACTCTGAAGTGGACTTGTAGGTTTTCTTCCGTGTTGAACACGTGTGATGGAGGATACCAGAATGAGAGATCTGCAGACTCCAGACCAAAAAGGCTTTGGTACACCGGTAGGATTCCTGCAGAAAGCAATATCTTTTATCATTTGGACCACATGGACATAGCTGCCTTTAATAAATATAGAAACCAAACTAAACAGCGGAATATGCTTCACAATAGAATGACTGTATAAATTAACCCTCTGGCTTTGTCAAAGTTTACCATCCTTTCAACTCGTTTGTGGCCAAAAATGAGACACAATAAGACTGAGCTGTGTTTTATTTTAAAGTTGTTTTTAGGTTTTTTGCTACTTTTGCAACCTTTGCTGCATATATATGTATATATACCACATTTTATATATATATATATATATATAAATGTATATATATGTACACACGTGTGTGTGTGTGTGTGTGTGTGTGTGTGTGTGTGTGTGTGTGTGTGTGTGTGTGTGTGTGTGTGTGTGTGTGTGTGTGTGTGTGTGTGTGTGTGTGTGTGTGTGTGTTTACTGATTGTTTCAAGAGCAGCGGGGTGTGCAAACAATAGTATATTGGTCTTTGCAGACAAAAATACTTGATGTATGAGCTGAAACTGAAAATGAAAAGATCTAATAAAAGTCCACACTATTTCACACCTACCACATTTTTTCCCTGCTTGGATGCAGACTTGTTCAGCCGAGATCTGACCAGATGAAATGTGTACCGTTGTTGTGCCTTTTGTGGCAGGGAAGTAGTAAAGGTGGACTTGTAAGCTAGGACCGGTGCTTGAGCTGGACCGCTGGCTGCCTCCCCTGTCTCTGTTCATCAGCGGGGCCGATTCCTCCTCGCTAAGATCCATGGGTGCGTCTGAGGGCAACCGCAATAAAACAAGAGAATCGTACAGTGGAAGTCAAGGAGAAGTGAAATCTAAGGGTTTATTTCAGCTGCCTCGAGTGTGTATTTATATCCTGTGTAGAAACTGGTGAGTTAAGGAAATTCAACTTGCTGTGTCTCTTTCTCACGGCATGTCTGAAAGGGACAGTAAGTCACCCATGTAATGTTATAATTATAGTTTATGACTGTTGTGGGGATTCCCAGCATATGATGCTAATACTCATCATGTTGCGCTACGGTAGAATCAGGAACATGTGTAAAACGTGATGATCTGATCTGTTTACTTTCATTTGAGAGATTATCGTCATCTAGAATAAAAACAATGCAACAGAATTTAACAAACCTTCAATTTTTAAACTAATTTAGAAAAGCACCTGTCGTCACAGAAGGTTGCTGCTGGATAGAAAAGGCAGCTATCAGCTACTGAGGTACAAAGCGCTCTCCACACAAATAACACAAATGTTGTGGTTTTGAAATGGCCCTTTTCAACACAAAGCAACAGGTTTAATAAACGTCTAAAAACGACTAAATATAATACTGTTGTTGATTACCTTTACATTTGGATGTCGAAAGTCGACGTCGTCACGATTTGTTCCTGTCAACAAGGACGTACTTCACTTCTGGTTTTCACTGCGTATGTGTGTGTGTGTGTGTGTGTGTGTGTGTGTGTGTGTGTGTGTGTGTGTGTGTGTGTGTGTGTGTGTGTGTGTGTGTGTGTGTGTGTGTGTGTGTGCCTGCACTCTGACAGGAAGTTCTATAGGATTTCCTGAATTAGACAAGCAGATGTGATGACAATCAACAGTTTGACGTCTGTATTGTATGAGTTCAACACGGACAAAATTCACAACTAAAATGTAAAGTTCAAAGTGCTGTAACCAGGAGTCAATACATAATTCACTTGTCTAACGTAAAGTAAAGTAAACAACACAAATATCGTTAAGTATGTGACCTACTTGAAGAATCATTTTGTCATCCTGACTCATTAATGCTCTACTCTGTGAAAGAATATCATAAAAAGCCAAGCTTGTGTGCAGTGTTTATATTAGTCTGAACTTTTTCACTTCTTTCACCCACAATAGCAATAATTAAAAAAAAACTATACAAAAAAATTTAAAATTCTAATTACTTTACACTTCACAAAACCTAAACAAAACAACAACTCTTATGAAATCCAACTGTGAATACCCAGAATGAAACATCCCATATTAAATGATAGACTTTCTATATTGAAAGCAAAGCAAAGTAGTATCATTAAAGGAAAAGAGAAGCAGCTGACAACTGTGGTTTCCATGTTGAGCAATGAGTGTCTTGTTTCAGGTGAAAAAAGACCACTGGGTTCATGTAACAAGCAATGTTCTCTATTACGATCCATAATTTGACACGTCACATATATATGTTAATTACACATTATTATATATGTATAAGTCTTTGACAGCTTGATACCCATTTTTGTCACAACTGATAATTTATTGTTTTGTTTTTAGTTTGTAAAATAGTTTGAACTTTAAAATAAAGTTCATAATTAATCTATGTAAATTTAAATTACTAATGAGACAGTTATTAAGCCACATGGTAAAAACTAAATGTTTTATAAAAGTATAGGTTTCCAAAATATTTTTATTTCTATTTTGTATAACTCGTAATATGCTCGTTTTTTTTATTATGCATTATGTTTCCCCGTAGGAAAAATAGCAAAACAGCACTTTGAACCAATAGCTGAACACTACTAGTAAAGTTTTCTACTAAATCTCTGTCTCTCTCTTTGTCCCTTTCTATCTCCCGTCGTTGATCAGCTCAGCTCCTGAAGCAACCCGTGTTAATAATGTGCTGCAGGGAGCTGCTTTCAGCGGGTCGCAGATCAGTTTAAAGCCCTCTCTGCTTTGTTGTGTGTCACTGCGCACCGTACGCACCTGAGGAGCTTTTCAACGAGGGGTTTCACCCCCGTGTGCGCACGCGTCGCGCACTCACGCGAGCAGGTTGCGTTAAAGGCGCTATTTTGACGGGCGGTGAAGAAGAGCTGTCTGCACATCCCTCTTCTACCAAGGTGCTGAGAGGACGCACTGACACTGAGGTGAGTTTGAACTTTGTCGTGTTTTGAAAAACGAATGAGGATTTTTCTGCAATTCTTCTAACTCTGTCTTCAAAGTCGGGCACATGTAGCTTTGACCATGTTATCCCAGTGGAGATTTAGATTTCTAAATTTAAGCTACATCAATTCCACACCTGTAATAAATAAGGTGCCTGTAAAGTAAAGTGAATCCCAGTGGAGATGTTCAAAGTGTTCAGAGGGACTTTCTTTGTGATGGAGATATCTGTCTTAACCAGCACAGTGAAAGTTTTGCTATTTTAATGAATTTGTTGTTACTGTTTAACAGTGGAAATATTTTTAAATGAGAAGCCAGTGATTTAATTTCATGAAATCAAAAGTGTTCTATGATAAATAAGTATTTTAAAGTTTCTTCTTAATTAGCATAGTGTTGTCTTCTCTCAGTCCGCCTCCTCATCGGCTCGTGAGAAAGCATCAGGCGTTACCACACTGGAGTTTTATGACATGGCATTTTTCAGCGGTGCCGCTCCACAGACTGAGAGTTGCGATGGCAGTGTTCTGTAAGATCGGGTTTTGTAACATGCCACTAAACTAACTGGGCCAGGAAAGGAAGGGAAGGTAAAGGATGAAACCTACTGTAGCATCTACTTACAACCACCTTCAGAACAAATATTTGATGATTTTGCTAATGTGAATGGAAACATGTTTATTAACCCTCAAGGTAATACATAATGCAAACATTTGCTGTCATATATTGTCAATGAGAAGAACTCTAGTGTGTTTACCATCAAGAAAAATCAAAAACCATCAAAAAATTATATTATCCAATTCTTTTGTATACATGCTGTACAATGACAATTAAGGCTATTCTATTTCTAACATCACCTACAGATGTCACATGTCGCTGTAAGGTCACTAATTAACTGTATTTGACTTTGACAGATTCGCCAAACAACTCAATTGAGCTACGAAAGCATGTCTGCCAGTGTCCAGCCCAGACCTGCCTTCGTCCTGGCTGACTATGCCATCTTTGCTGCCATGCTGTTCACCTCCATGGCCATAGGCATTTTCCACGCTCTGAAGAAGCAGGGAAGCGCCAGCACCGACGACTTCTTCACCGGAGGTCGGAACCTCCCAGCCGTCCCTGTGGGGCTGTCGCTCTGCGCCAGCTTCATGTCAGCAGTGCAGGTTCTGGGTGTTCCTTCTGAGGTTTACCGCTATGGCTTTAAATTCCTTTATATGTGCCTTGGACAGAGCATTAACTCCCTGCTCACAGCTTACCTCTTCCTGCCAGTTTTCTTTCGACTGGGCATCACCAGCACCAATCAGGTATGTATGAGCTGCAATGGCATCAACAGGTGGAGCATGACTTCTAATCAAAATAGAAATAGGGACAGAATTACACGTGCAAAATGTTGAAATGCACCTGTGGGTCATCAAATGTGTTGAATATAAGAGGTGAGGAAGGACGAGAGATGTGTGCAGAGATGCTTTGTCATGTAATAACTCCAGCTGCCTACATGTCACAGTATCTGAAGATGAGGTTTGGCAGAGGGATGCAGCTGCTGGGAAGCATTCAGTTTATCGTGGCAACGGTGAGACAGACATCGTTTTTCATCACTGTTTTGTTGAAGTACAAATTTGTGTGGTATTTACATGCGTTTCCCTTCTCACAGCTGCTTTACACAGGGATAGTTATCTATGCACCAGCCCTGATCCTCAACCAAGGTAGGAGGCATCACCTGTTAAAGGTTTATAGTAAAATGTTTTTTTTAAATATATTTTTTACAGTACATTTTCTCCAAATGAATGACACTGCGTTTGACTAGGCAAAGATGTCACACACTGGAATGTTTAACAATGTGAGATTGGTTAAAACAAATTAAAAGATGAGTATCAGAACTGTGACTGCCACTTTGTAGCAGGCCGAGTCATGGAATGTTTAAGGACCAAAATAGAACAGTAAATGACTGACGTGTGAAAAGAAAAACCTTATATTACAAATAAACATAATTAAATTAAAAGCACTCCCCTACACAAAAGACAGAACTCCAAGGACTGGGAGGACAACAATATAACAGGACAATACAGGGCTCACAGGACTGAACAGAGCTGACCCAAAAAGCAAGGAGTACATGACCTGATGTGGAGGAGCAAACAGCCTGCCTGGTGACATGGACAGACTAGCATCAGGCCAGTGAATGGGGTGGATTATTAGAGCAGAGCGGAGGGGAAGGCGCAGGTGAGTCAGTGCTGGTTACAGGTGGCAGAGGATCAGGGAGGAGGTGTGGCCAGAGTCAGAGGTATGAACAGAGGGGCATCAAGAGAAAGGGGCAGGGACGGGCCTAGAGTCCTTATAAGGGTTGTACAAAGGTGAAAGAAGCAAACCACACAGTTTGAAAACAGGATGCGTGTAGTGAAATTAATTGTGATATGAAAGTGTTGAATAGGTGTGAAACCTGAAACACACTGAACTGGGGCTGGAATGAATTTTCTTTAGAAACAAGCTAATTATTGCAAACTAGTACTGGATTTAACAAGCTAAATCATAATTACGTGTGCAATGCCTGAGGTTATTAAATTCATAAAACATCATTTGGGTAAATTGGCACTTAACTGGCAGTGCCCTGCGATGGACTGGCGACCCGTCCAGGGTGTACCCTGCTTCTCGCCCACAGCCTGCTGGGTTAGGCTCCAGCAGCCCCGCGACCCTGCATATGGGAAGAAGCGGCTTGGACAATGGATGGATGGATGGATGAGTGGATGGATGGATGGATGAGTGGATGGATGGATGGATGGATGGATGGATGGATGGATGGATGGATGGATGGATGGATGGATGGATGGATGGATGGATGGATGGCAGTGCCGCACAGAGAACAAAGCCTTACATTATGTTTTCCGATAAGAATATTCCGATTTAATTGGTGATTAACAAGAACAGTTGTACAATTTTTAAATTTCAGCCACTGGACTCAACATGTGGGTGTCGTTGTTTTCTACTGGGACCATTTGCACCCTGTATACCACACTGGTAAGAACAGCTGTATCAACACGTTGGTCCACTGTAATCCTGTGTTCTTACGCTGCAGTTGTGCAGCTCTCACGCTTTCTGTGTCACAGGGCGGAATCAAAGCTGTGATCTGGACCGACGTGTTCCAGATCATCGTCATGCTGTCGGGCTTCATGGCCATCTTCATACATGGCACAATTCTAGTTGGCGGTCCCGCACTGGTGCTAGAGATTGCCAAGAACGGATCCCGTATTAATTTTGATGAGTAATAACATTTTTATTTTTAGACAATGGGTTCAAGATGGAAGAAGATGACTGTGAAGAGGCGAATAAAGCACCACTGATTCGCTTCTTTTTCTGTCAGCTTTGACCTGAACCCGCTGCGGCGTTACACCTTCTGGAGCCTGTCTGTGGGCGGTTCATTGGTCTGGCTGTCCATGTACGGGGTGAACCAAGCACAGGTCCAGCGCTACATCTCCTGCAGATCTGAGAAAGAAGCCCAGTTGTGAGTGGAGACCTACAGCTCAGCCGCGAGCCTGCGCTCTAAAACCTGTCAGTGAAACACCAAAATCCCCGCTAAGGCTTGTGGTGGTGAAACTAGCCATTACAACAGTAAAGTGTGTTCAGAAAGAATTACTGATTTTCTCTTTCAAGGCTGAAGTTGGTGCTGTTTTGTCTGGACAACAGAATCATTGTTCACAGAATCTTATGAAACCTGGGGCTTTTCACAACATGCAGTTTGGGGCTTTTTAAACTGTTTGCACACAGTCTTTGCACACAGTCTCACAACCATGGGTGTAGACTTGTTGTTAGGGGTACAACTTTTAGGACTAGTCAAATTTTAGACTGACTTGCAAAGCATAATGTAATATTTAACAATTTTGATTATTTAGGTTTTAACACAGTCATAAGTCACCAGGGCTGCACAAGAAACACAGTGGAACAATAGCGTTGGATTATTACCATAATCACATTTGCTTCTGATTACAGCGCGCTGCTTGTGAACCAGATCGGTTTGTGCCTCATTGTGAGCACTGCAGGAACCTGTGGCATCGTTATGTTCGCTTACTACATCAGCTGTGATCCACTGGCGTCTGGGAGAATATCGGCCCCTGATCTGGTACAACAACACAGAAAAGCCTTGCTCGATAGATAGATGATGTTACTGGAGCCTCTGGCTTTGAAATGGTCTGACCCAGACTGAAAGAATCCTAACATGGATTAAAGCTCAACCTCAGCTGTCTGTGAGCACTTACAGTGTGCACTAAATGAACACAGGTCAGCCTTCAAGCAGAGCACGGCGTGTTTGATAGTGATGGGAACCTCACTGGTCAGGGATCTTCCACTAGTTCAAGGCGCTGAAGGTCTGCGTCAGTGACACAAGACCAAAAATGCTCCAAAACAGTATTTTTTCTTTATTCAGTCTGACGGTAAAATCATGATACCGACGGCTCGCTACTGCCATATTAAAATATAAGCATAGCATTGACAAGAAGCAAAGTTTTATTTGTTTAAGTCTGTATTCTTCCTTCCACATGTCTTGTCTGATGCAGTACATGCCGTACTTCGTGTTGGACATATTCGAAAGGCTCCCAGGTTTATCGGGTCTCTTCCTCGCCTGCGCGTACAGTGGGACTCTGAGGTATTTGAATGCTGGTTTTCCTAAAACTAAACACAGCTCACTAAAGGTAAAATGGTAGACTTTGATGATACCTCTGTTTCTGTATTCGCCCGTGCCTGAAGCTTGTTTTTTACAGCACAGCATCTACGAGTATCAACGCCATGGCTGCAGTAACTATGGAGGATCTGTTGCAACCCTGTCTGATCCACATGAGCCAGAGGAAGCTGATCATGGTGTCCAAGGGACTGTGTAAGTGGATTATCATCACATTCCTGATGATTATGTCAAAACGTCACATTGAGATACTTTGCACAGTTAATAACCACAGTCTGTTTCTCTCTAAGCCTTCCTATATGGGGTCGGTTGTATCACAGTAGCTGCTCTTGCCTCCCTCCTGGATTGGGGAGTCCTTCAGGTATAAAACTTCAATTTGAATTTAATATTAACCAAAAAAAAAAACTATTTCTGTTCAATTTTTTCCCTCTAATAACCCATTTTATAGTGAATTATAGCACACACTTTAGTTTGTACCAAAATAATAAATATTTAGGTAATGAAGTATCAGTTGTGTTTCCAGAACCTCCTTTGTCTCTTCTCAGGGATCATTCACAGTCATGGGTGTCGTCAGTGGTCCATTACTAGGCGTATTCATTTTGGGCATGTTTGTGCCAGCAACAAACCGACTGGTGAGAGACTCCTCCTCCACTTCTTACTCTGCGTGTGTTGTTGGTACAGAAATTTACCTGACCTGACTGGAAAAGCTGAGTGAAACGCTGTCTTGCCCAATTATTACTTAAATTCAAGTTAATCAGATCTAATATTTATTATGCTTTGTATTTTTCACTTTATTTACAGTCTCGCTTGTTTATGAAAAGTTGTTTTTTTTTACTTGACCTGCGGCCCTTTCCCTGTGTCACAGGGGGTGTTCTCTGGAATACTAGTGGGTTTCTGCGTTTCCTTTTGGCTGGCTGTTGGTTCAACTCTGTACCCACCCAGTGCGGAGGCGATGGGGGTCCTGCCCAGCGACTCAGGACAGTGTGACAACAACACTCTCCTGAACAGCAGCACTAACCGGGATCACTTCATCCAGCTTCACCCAGATTTCCAGGGGTCAGTGCTCAACAAGGTTTTCATTCTGGCTTTAACTGTAAGATGCAGCTTTATTGTTCGATGTAGTAAAAGCAAAGAACTATACAAATATCTATTTTCACATCTATTTCATTTTCATTTACCTTTTCCAAAACCAGGGGCCTGCATAAATTCTACTCCATATCCTACCTCTATTTTGGTGCCATGGCAACGAGTTCTGTCGTGGTAGTTGGGCTAATAGTGAGCTATGCAACAGGTGAAAAAACTGACCATGCACTGCTGCTGTGTTTGTTTGGTGAATATTAAATGTACTGACACACCTCCAGTTTCAGTCATTTTGGCATTAAGTGAAATTCTCTATGAAAAGTGTACTGAGTCAGAACCGTGTTATACTGAACACACTGTTTCTCTACACACAGGCCCAACGAAGAGGAGATGTATTAAAAAGGGTTTGTTGTGGTGGGACTTGAATAACGATGTGAAGGTTCCAGCAAAGCGCAAGGTGAGTACAGTGGCGCATGATTAGATGGTAAACACCTCTTATTTTGTGAATTATGATCTACATAGTAAACAAATCTAGTAGTAAGCTGTTGTGTCTGTATCTGCAATTCTTGGAGAAAGTAAGAAAAAAATTCGTATTTTTGACATTCCAGTTTTCCAGTCAGATGTTTTTGAGGAGTCTTTTTTCACAAGTTGTGGGACTGAATGAAGGCTTTTCCTCTTTTATTGCTTTTAAAGGGCTGTTTTAGACATTTACTTTCAGCTACATGGTCTCAAATTGATAACAGCAAAATACAGAAGTCCAGTCTAGATATGATAGTGTAAATGGGTAAAATGGAGATCTCCAAATGCATTAAGTGACGTTGTGTGTGTATGTGTGTCGATGGCACAGAGCATGCCTGGGTTGATTACCGTTTTCTCTATTTTCATACTGGCCTTTTGACTTTCCTGCAGGGAAACCACATAACAGATAAACCACACCTTGTACGTTTGAGCAACCTGCATGAAGATGACACACACGAGAAAGAAGAACTATCAGACTAGACAACGCAAGAAGTGAAGCAAAGTGCAGTGGGGTTGTGGGTTTCTTGAAAAAGCATACACTTACTGTAACTACAGGCTTGAATGAAACTACAAGGCAAGAGAGTCTCAGTTTGAATATATTGTAAAACAGCTGAGGTTGATCCCAATGGGCACTGATAAAGTCATGGAACGTTCACCTATTTTAATCCCTTTAGATGTGATTTTGAATGTCCAAACATCCTTTTCTTCACTTCTGGGGAGTTTAATTAAACCTGCAACCCAGAACTCAGCCTTAAGCTTGTTTACTGCTATATACTCAATACTTTGCATATGCACTCACAAGTTACACATGCAGCCTAAGGCTCTTTATTGAGTGTGCAACTTACTACAAGACGACAACTTGTGTCCCTGAGATATAAAAATGAAAGAAGCTTTTTAACACCACACATGGAGCTACTGGAAATTTAAAAAAAATTGTAATTGTAAAATGAAATTAACAGGTTTAATAATATGTCAAGAAACGTAGAGGCTGCACTCAAATACCATCAGCCCTTATCAGAAATTCCTCTTGCATTGAAACATTCTTTCATTAGAAAGAGTTAGCTGCAAAAATGCACACCTGCTTTTCAACCACTGTTAATAGATAAGTGACGGCAGGTTGAGGTGAAGCCAGTCAGGTCTTTGTGTGTTTTTGAACAGCTTTCTCATTTTACACTGGGGTTGTTTGTGTAATTAATTTAATGGAGGAAGCTATGTGTTTGACATACAGCTTTGTAACTAGTAATATTTATTGGTGTTGCTTTATTTAGTAGCCTTTGGCCTTTTGCTTCTGTTAAGAGTGTGCTGTATTTGCACATACTGCAGTCGCATCATTTTGGTAGTTTTCTTCTACACTGTTCTACCAACAAAATTTGAGTTATATGTCATATTATATTATTCTGTTTGTGGCAAATACACTGCTTAAAATAAATCTCCAGTTTATTGGAATCTGGCTATCATAGATATATGGCGTCTTGCAAGCTTTTTCCTTCGGTGGGTTTGATTTAGCAGTTTTGTTTTATTAAATTACATTATGAGGAGGTGAGAGGAGCTAAGAATCAGTTCTTGACTGTGCTAAACTACAGATTATATTAATTACAAAGAAATTCCCATTTTCAGTCATACACAGCAGTTCAATTGTTTTGGTTGATCTGTAAAATTTAGAAGCTGAAACGTCCTACAGCTAGAGTTTGTAATATTTGAAATATTCTCCAATAACATTTAACGTGTTTATAGTTAATTTTAAGTCTACGTGCACTTTAGTAAAGCACAATATAATATATTTACAATCTATATCTAGACTGAAAGATTCGAACTGACCTTTCAGATAAGGATGGTCCTAAAACGTTTAACTTAATTTAACTGAGCCAGACACCAGAGCAGTAAACTGTCCTTGTACAAAACATCTCCAGTTTCCTTCCGTCTCTCAATAATCTCACTGTGGCCTAACGTTTCATCACAGCGTGTAAACGCCGTTCTGGTGACACCTGCTGTATAATGAACACATCCACTGCAGCACATGTAAGTACAGGAGCAGCCATGTCACGTGATCGTCGTTTATTGCATTGCTTTCATCTTTCTCTAACTCGCGGTGTACAAAACTAAACATTCCCGTTCACACGTTCCAACTTGCAGTATCAATGTGCGAGTCTTTGAATGAGACATTGTGCTTCCGCGCACCGCGGCCCTGACGCGCTCGTCCGGTGAGTCACCACTCATCCGCGGCCCTGTTGGAGTCCTCGTCGGCGACAGCGCAGTCCAGCCGCTGGACGCCGGGCAGAGCCAGGTCCCTTTCGTTAAGCTTCTCCAGAAACGACGAGAGCAGCCGCTTGTTTAAATGGTCCGTCAGGGTCCTCTCCTCCTCCACCCGCTCCTTGGCCACGCGTCTGCCCGACCCCACTTCCTCCACCTCCGTGTCCGCGCGCAGCTGCGCAGGAGCCGAGCGCTGGTTCAAGGACAAGCCGTTCGACAGCTCGCCTTCCCGGGACCGCGGTTCCGACCCGCTGCCGGCGTCCGCCGCGGACTCAGTCTCCATCCGTGATATTAATGTCGTTTGCAGCGCAGCATTCTCCAGCTCTTTCAGGCGCTTACTGTGGAGGCCACATCCAGAAGATTCATTTTCAGTCGGACAATTGTTGTGAGACGTCTCCGCGGTTTGCTCCATCGTGCTCTGCGTCCACAGAACAAGTCTGCTGCGCAGCTTGAACGGTGTCGCCGCCACGCGACCGTCGGCTACGCTGCACCATAAGCACAAATCTTAAAATATTTAGATCCACTCAAATTTGACCTTACACGTGAGAATATACCGCCGATGCGCCGTAGAACCTTCTTCAGCTTCGAAATATCTATATAATTTAATTGTTTATATAACCTAGAGCCATTTGTGAATTTTGACCGTGTTAAGCTTCCGTAGATGAAGAATTGGTTTCCATAGCTACCAACTGTGAGGCGAACGAACGCCTAGTTCAGATACAGCAAAGAGAAAAACCATCATCAGGTTCGTGAATGTGATTTGTTGCGTCTTATCTTTAGGGATCAAGTCATTAGGAAAAACTCTGTCCAACTAACTTGTTAAATCCAGGTGACTCTAATCGTTTGTGCTAACGTCCAGCTATTTCCAAGCTAGCTATACATTGTTAGCTTAGCTGGCATAGTTAGCTAGCTAGTTTACGTTAATTCACCCCGATGTTCTTAATAGCTGCTCAAACGTGGTTTATCTAAAACAATCCACTACAGATCAAAATTTACCACAGTGTTGTGGAGGACGTTCAATATAGACGCTATGGTTTAGCTCCAAATCCACTGTATTGTTAAATAATTACCAGCCAAATCAGTATATCTAGGTTACACACAAGTTGAATGGAATGCGCATTGGTCTATAATGTTAAAGTTCAGTCTACTTTTCTATTTGCCTGCAACAGGGGGAACCAGCACACGTTTTGTGGTACAATTCCCACAGGTCATAATGTCCTACAGAGACTTAAGAAGTAGGTGATGCTCCAAGTTGTGTAAAAAACACATTACACGAAACACCCAAATGAGAGCTTTGGTTTATGTTTGTGTAATGCTGGCATCTTTTTTGGAAGATTTCACAGAAATGATGAGGGCTTTGGGCTACCCTCGGTTAATATCTATGGAGAACTTCAGGACACCCAACTTCTCTTTAGTGGCAGAAATACTCATATGGCTTGTAAAGAGGTATGTTTAAGATCCATAGAAAGTTTTGGTGTGTGGAACAGCTTCCTGCTTTCATGCTTTGTTTTCTGTGTTAAACAGTGAAATTTCTTTTTTCTGCTTTTTACCTTTGCCTATTTCTCTGTTGCATCAAGATATGAGCCTCACATGGATATTCCCACAGATGTGGATATGGAGTCAGACAGAATATTTTTCATCAAGGCTGTGGCTCAGTTCATGGTGACATCTATCTTATCTTTATACAGAACATACAGTTTATTTTTACTTTATGTTGGTTTGTTGTATTGCTGCTTGTCTAAACCACTTTCGCACATAATTACAGGCAACAAAAGCTCATATTAAGTTGAACACCAAGCATCTTTACCAGGCTGATGGCTATGCAGTGAAGGAGATGCTAAAGGTGACCTCAGTACTATACAGTGCTATGAAGACCAAGCAGATGGCCCTGGAAGACCAAGTTGAGGAGGACAACAGCAAATTTAAGTTTGACATCAGCTCTCGGGTGAGATACAATTTACTGTGCAATGTTGTTTATCTTTGCCTATTTTCAGTCACTGAGTTAAGTCAGAGAGACAGCACTGAATACAAGAATAAATTGGGACTAAAAAAATTGATTGTGCAATTTCAAAGATGTGAGATGTGATGTGACGAGAGAGTGAAATGACCTAGAAACAGACCTAAGCTGCCAATTATGTTGGTTAAGATTCTCAGTTACCCAGGTAAGATTTTCTTAAGGTTGAGTAATAGCAACTGGATCTATAAAGTCCAGATGCCATGATTCCTCTTCCAGTATGCTGCCAATTCTGACTCCATCTGTCTTTTTCCCCTTTAGATTTCAGACCTTAAAGCGGCTCGGCAGCTAGCATCAGAGGTTACACTCAAAGGTGCATCTTTGTATGATTTACTGGGAAAAGAGGTGGACCTCAGGGTGAGAGGAAACACACTGACAAACAATTCCCTACATCTTCAGTCTTTAAATCACTGATAATCACAGTGATGCAGATGATACATGAGATGTTGTAATGCTCCCATAGGAGATGAGAACTGCGGCTATTGCCAGACCTTTGGAGATTAATGAGACTGAAAAGGCCCTGAGGTCTGCCATTAAGGAGGTTTTGGTCAGTATTTAGTCTGGAAAACTTCATTTTTATTACTTACAGGTCTTATTTTTATATATAAAAGTGTGCTGACTTTGCCCTATGTCTTTTGTGTTTATTGTTAAGGAAAGTGTGGAAAAGACTAATGAGATGGTAAATAATGTTGTGTCTGATGCGACCAGTCTGGATGCCAAGATAGAAAAGAAGAAGCAGGAACTTGAAAGGAATCAGAAAAGGCTCCAGACTCTGCAGAGTGTCAGGTCAGTTTGCATCTCAACAGTCCTTATAGAGAGGGTTTGCTCAGTCCCATAGCGAAAGTGAGCCTCTTTCACACATGCACTCCCGACCTTGTCATTAGATCACCTTCTGACGTTGCATTGAGTTGTTAATCCACACATGCAGCCCTTAAACAGACATTACTCATGTATTCCCAAGGCCCATTTGCCTTATTGACAATAAAGTAGCAACATACATGTTGTATCCCCCCATGCCCCAGTCACATGATATAATAAACATAATTAACACACCAGAGCTGGTCTAAATGTGATGATAACTTCTTGTCTCGTTTTCCTTCTTTATGCTTTAGGCCAGCATTTATGGATGAGTATGAGAAGATTGAAGAAGAGCTACAGAAGCAATATGAAACCTATGTGGAGAAATTTAGGAACCTTTGTTTCTTGGAGTCACAGCTGGATGAATATCACAGACTGGAGCAGGAGAGATTCGAGGTGATGCTTTATAAAATGACGTCCTATAAAACCATTTGTATAAAGCACATCTATATTTTGCTGAGCCATATTGGCACTTCTTGGTGCTGATTAGCATAACCAAAATGTTCTGCTAATGAAAGAAATTTACTTTAAACAGTAAAATTAATGTGGCTTTTGCATTCAGCAGATGTTTGAAAAATGTGAGAAATATCTGTTTGAATATTTGTCTGGTTTCAGGAAGCAGAAAACACACTGAGGATGATGCAGCACAAAATAAGAGAGGAGGAGAGGGATCTGATGAGGAGTTCCTGTGAGACATGCACTCTCACATACCATAAACAAATCACACCAATCCTTTTTTTCTGTATTATTGCCTATTCATAAACATTTTCTTCAGTGAAAGATGAGGACTCTGACATGGATGTCCCAGAGGACGAAGGTTCAGGGAGTGACATGGAAGAGTCTCGACCTCCAAAGCCACGGCCCACACGCAATAACCTCATGGCAGGTCTGCAAGCAAAGATATCATGCATTAATTGTTGTAGTTGTAGACAGCAACATGTTTATAAACTTTAAATCACTTCATCTATCAATTTACATCTTGTTTTTTTATGTCAAATGTTCTGAGGATTCTAAACATTTTTTATGTATGCTGAGTATTACTTCTTTTTTCCTTAGGAAGAGGAGCTCGATTCATCGGGAGCATGCAGGGTGGTGACAGTGATGAGGTTAGTACATTCAAAGCTGCACCCATTTAAAACTCTCTTTCTTCCTCCCACTTCTCATTTAATTTGCTTAAATTTTCTAATGACAGGACCTATAGATCACACTGTGTGTAATGTTTAGCCAAATTCTTTTTTTAGTTTTGTATTATTTGGATTTCTATCTTCTACTCTTTTTCTCTATTTCACCTTTCTGTGTGTTTACTTGCATTTTAAGTGCACTTTAGCTATTTCCAGAAGTTCAGTTCATCGTGACAAAAAAACAAGGAAAGTAAAGGTTTGTGCGGGATCTATTGTAGTTGCATTAATGTTCATCTGTGTTTTGACAATAAAAATCCATCCTCCAACTCTGACACAGTGAAGATAACTTATTAAAAATATTTGTGTTGTCATAGGGGCTGTAATGTGGTGATATTATTGCTCTTAATCTATTAAATTATATAACTTATATGGAGGTAGGAAAATATTTTTTTGTCTTCTACAATACATTCCAAACTAAAGATGTCAAAGTGTTGGGTGGATTTTTCCTTAAAATGAGGAAAGTAGTCAGCTGGTTCCAGATGTACAGGTAATAGATTGCTGTGATTAAAGTTACACTGTCCAGTTGTAATTAGGATGTGCCTGTGCCTACAGTGGTTAGTAGCTAAAAGAAAATGTTTGTATAGCAACCATTTGATTGTATCCTGGTGATGAACATGCACTTTCTGTTACAGCTATGAATAACTTTTCTCATCTGTTTTTTTAAGACTGAAGACAGTGAGATTGATGTGGACGATGAGGAAGAGGAAGATGACGAAGGCAAGGAGGAAGAAGAGGAGGAAGAGGAAAGCAAGGATTTGGAGGATGACACATTAGATGGACCAGTGTCCAGAGCACGTCCTGTCAGGGGCATAAGATCCCCTCTGCTGGAGGAGAGTGACAATGACTTCTGAATGAAAATGACATGTGCATATGTTCTCCAGTTGTTTTGTGAGCTACATAATGTTAATATCATGTAAAATGAAAATGTACAAAATGTGTAAATGTTATTTTTATAAACTGTTTATAACAATTAAAACCGGAAGTAATATTTCTTCTGCATCTATTAATTGATTTAAGAATACAACAGCATTAAGAACTTTTGTATTTCTGCGAGACACATTTTGTCTTTGGCAAAAACAATATTATAATAAAAAAACAACTCTTGTAAATGTATGTACATGAATCAACAGATAGAAAAGACAGGGTTGACTCTCGCCAAAACAACGACATGAAACTCATTGACGAAGACAAATAAAACTGCGAAGGTGTCGTCTGAGACTGTGATATACTGTAAAACTAAGTAGCCTTGAAACACACTGAACTGGTGACAGGCAATGGGGATACATACGTCATCAGTGCGCGCCCAGGTTTCAGAGGAGGTAGCAGATGCCTCTTCGAAACAACAGCCAACAGTCGTCTAGTTACGACCTGTTTTTCCTCTCATACTGGTATGAAACCATCTTTATACTTCAACATATGAGAAACGTGACGTTTTTTGTCTTAACGTGATGTCAGGAAAGTCAATACGACTCGTTTTTGAAACGAACCAGTCTTTTTTGTCAGGCTAACATCAGTTAGCTAAAGCTAACGAGCTACAATAAAAATAACTGCAGTGGTTTGTACAATTTTAAAGAATACATTTGTTTCTCGAGTAAAGAAACAAATATAAATGAAACAAATCCTCTCAGTTTCTGTTTCTTTAAGCTGTGTGTATTCATGTTTTTTTCAAACTGATGCTCAGTCGTGAAATATCTGTAACAGGAGTATTTGATTTGCGTTACTTTTCATGCTGTACGATAATACATTTATTGCATTATTATTAAACATTTTTCGTCCTTTTAAAAAGCTGCAAAATGTGCGCATCACCAGTCTTCCATGTTGAATAAGCTTAGCTTGGTCAGCATAGAAAATGAAATGAACAATAATCATTAACACGTTTACCAATTGAAAGTAGGCTAGAACTAAATAGAACTATGTTGTTTGGTAACTAATGTTCAACAGTAGGATATATTTTAACAACAGTCTTTGTTAATCTCTTGTCAACCAACTGTCATTGGTTTTGTTTTTCTGGCTCCCCTCTGAAGAGCAGCTGTTGAGATGCCAAAAAAATTCCAGGGCGAGAACTCAAAGGCTGCCACAGCCAGAGCCCGCAAAGCTGAGGCCAAGGCAGTAGCAGATGCTCGGAAAAAGCAGGAGGAGGAGGATGCGCTGTGGCAGGAAACTGACAAACATGTACTCAAAAAAGAGCAGCGAAAGGTGAGCTGATAGAAGTCAGGTTCATTTTATTATGAGGTTGGACTTCACTTTTTGCGAACGCAATGTTTTGATTTGTATTTTTTGCTGGGGCAGGATGACAAAGAAAAGAGGAGGGTGGAAGTGTTGGAGAGGAAAAAAGAAACCCAGCGGCTTCTGGATGAGGAAAATGCCACACTAAAAGGCAAAGCCCAGAAGGAGGCTGCAGCTGGAGGAAAAGTCACGCGTGCTCAAATCAAGGAGATGCTTCAGAATGAGCAGCAGCAGCAGCAGGAACAACTTAAACCAAAAGGTAGAAATGTTTGTAAAATTGAATGAATCAGAATAAAATTAATTGTTTTAGGACTGAGCATGGAAAATGCTATAAGAATAATAATTGTTTGTGTTTGAAATTTTAATTTTTTCACAGAAAAGAGTCATCTGGAAACTCCATTGGAGGAGAATGTGAACAGAATTGTCCCTGATGAAGGAACTTTGGAAGCAAGAACAATAGAAGATGCTATTTCTGTGCTCAGGTGCCCCATCCTGTTGTCTTTCAGATTTCTGCAGAGTTGGCTTAAAATTAATAGCAGAGAATATAAAAGAACATCACACGAAAATGCTAACAACATTTTTCCCATTTACCTGTCTTTTAGCGTTGGGCCAGAAGACATGGACCGCCACCCAGAGCGTAGGATGAAAGCAGCGTTTGCTGCATACGAGGAAGTCAACATGCCTCGTCTAAAACAGGAGAACCCCAACATGAGGTTGTCACAGCTAAAGCAAGTGTTAAAGAAAGAGTGGACAAAGGCACCAGAAAACCCTCTGAACCAGCGCTTCAGTGCTTACAACACCAAGTGAACATACTCTTTCCCCCCATAGCGCCATTTGAAAACTTTCTGCATATGCACATTGGAGACTTTCATTGGAATATAATTTCATCTACATTGGGAGTTGCACCTGTGCCTGCCCAGAAACAAGTCTCCTCCTCTTGTCATTCACAACATAGGAATACTTAATTTTCCCTTATCAAATGTCACAATTGATCATCTTGTCTGTGCACATGGCCTCTAATGAGACATCTCTGCATCTAATAACTTTAGGTTTAACTTTTTTTTCTAGCACTTATGGGGAGGTGGGAGCCAGATGTTTTGAGAGTAACTTATTAAAGTTCCCTGCTCAATCATCATCTCTTGTTGCTTTTCTCTTGATATGAAGAGGAACATACAACATTTATGAAAATTCAAAGGTACAACTGCTTCTGTCGTTATTTGAGATGAAGGTCAAATTTTAGTTTCTGACCATAGTTTCTGTCCAAGTTAGAGGTTGCTCATCAGGCACCATAGTTGGTACCTGTGCCAGCCACAGGTACCAAAAGTTTTGTTTTCTTGGGGATCTAACCAGTGTCTTTTTAAGGTGCTTTGAAAAGGCTATTGTCATATCTGTGCAGACTTGCTCCAGACATAAAGACAGGTTTTGAGTTCTTTGACCCTTAGCCAATGTCAAGGATCCAGACAGTAGTTAGGAGAGAGTAAAATGCTACAGTTATATTTTAAGCCTAGTTGTGCTCAGCTTGTTTTTTTATTTTTATTTTCAGCTACTTGGTTTGTAGACAGCCTCAAATATGTATCTCAATTAAGTACCAGATGGAAATCACTTTATATATTGATAGAGGACCAGTGGCTGCTTTTACCAAACACAAGTGCTGCCACATTATTCCATTATTCTGTCTGCAAGGGATCAGCTTCTGTTAGTGAGAGTAAAACATTAACACCTCAACAAAGTAATGAAGATGCTTTGAACAAAACAAGCGCAAAAGAAATACAAGTCATGGTCCTTTGAAATTTCAAGCTTGAGTCGGCTCAAAACTGTTGCATTGTCTGCAACTAGAAAATGGGAAATATTTTGTTTTGCCTGACATTTCCAGTATCAGTCTGGGTTTTGACTACACACAGTTTTGGTAACACTTGATTTTAAATCACATTGATACTAATTTTTATGGCCCACCGCAGTGTCCTGTGCTACTGGTCACAAAGCTTTTCTCCAGCAAAGCAACATTCATATACTGAGCTGCTGAGCCAGCAAGCTGCAGGCTTTATACAGTAGGTTTGTCTGTTGTTCATGCTGGGACAGAGCACAGTTGGGTGAAGCAGCTAAACGTAAAAGTAAAAGTAACGTAAAAGTAACATAAGCTTAAAGCAAAACAACAAAATAGGTTATCTGTAGTGATCTTTAAGAAATGGACTTAAAGAATTCTAAATATTTGACAAGACCTGGAACAAATATCACTCAGTGTCTCAATGCATTTAACACTAGGTTTAAAAACGGACACCTGTGCCCAGTGTCGTGTCTGTTTAAGAGGAGATAAGAGACTTCTGAAGGCCTTTGAACCACAGAGCTTCAATGACAGCATCCAATGATGTTTTATTTTGCACATTGCATTGTACGCAATTGCTTTCCTTTTTTTCCTAGCAATCAATCAGGCCACTCCTCATTTAAATGGGTTTTCTTTGAGCCTGAATGTGTGATGTTCCACTTTAACACTCTGGTCTGATGTTACAGGGTTTTGTTTTTCCGTGCCCTAACCTGTTGCTGCACCCTCCCACGCCCCGTGCATTTGCATGGCAACCTTTTACCAGGCCAGCTGTTGCTGCCCCTTTTTCTTCATGGTGAATTCTAATCATTACTTTCAAAGGAAAACGTCTCCAAAGCTCCTTTAGTGAGTGTTCCTACTGGCAAGAGACAAGCTGCTGTTCAGCATCCACTCTGCTGCTGTTCTTTGCACTCATCCTCTGACAGTCCTTCTATTCGTAAGCTGCTTCACTAAGTTTGGAGAAATTACATATAGAGAAAGAAGGTAAGAAGCACTTTTACTAATAAAGATTTCGGTGTGTATTTAAAATTACTTTAAAAATCAAATGGTACAAATTGAGGTGCTTGAAGAGCAATATACCTATTGTAAAGAAATATACAGTATTTAGCAGCTTTGTGTTTTAAATAATTTGTGATAGTTCATTAGTCTAAATAAGAAATTATTTTTTTTAAATAAAGATAGTCCCTGATTGGTTACAAAATGTCTTTAAAAACATCAAAATAACAAAATCACCTTCACTACCGTATTTAGCACATTCTAAAATTCTCAGGTACAAATGATGAAAATGTCATTTCTGATTTCCATACACACTAGAAAGAGGAAAGAGTTTGATTGCATCTGCTTTTGAAACATTCCCATTCATTCATGCACTTGGAGACTAAATGAAGCATTGCTTTCATAACCACTATGATTTTAGCTTTGAAAAATAATTGCACAATTAAAAAAACCTTTTGCAGACTTTATGCATACTTTTAAAGTGGATGGAAACATGAAGACCATTTATTTTTTATGTCCTGATTAATCTATATTAATCACACACTTGCTGCACAACTTTGTACCAAAATGATGAGTGTCATTTAATTTCAGCTCAGCAACAACACCATGAGGCTGATTTTAGTGAAACCCACCAATGCGACGCGTCGACTTGACTCAACAGGTGAAGTCTTCCATGATGGCGAGCGTGAGCATTTCACCTCCGGAGGACCTTCCCCACTGACAAACACTCCTGATGGGAAGCAATACTCTGGAAGTTCAGTTGATTCAGCTTCATCCCCACAGCAGACAAGCCTTCAGCATATTTCATCTGCACCTTACCAAAAATCTAATGGCTGCAGTCCTCCACAAGTTACAGCCCAGATGTCGCCACTGGAAACCCAAAACCTGAGCTTTTCACAGCTGAGTGGTGAAGACTGGCTGCTGTTATGTGGCCAGGTTAGCAACATGGGGAATGATTCACCCTCAGTAGAGAGAGTAGAGCCCAAAGAAAAGCATCCAAAGCAAAATGACGGATGCGGTTGCTCCTGTCCTGATGCACTCCAGCATTCAGAGGCTTCAACTCTTCAGCCACAATCACAACATGTTGCAGTCCAAGACTGCGTCTCCAGCGTTTCCAATAAACGTCTTCTATCATCATCATCATCATACAGCAAGCCTTTCTTTCAAAACACCTGCCAAGTTTTACCACAGCAAATAAACCAAAAGGATCCACTGAAACCTGCAACAAACCACCCACAGGATAATTTCATGCCTCAATGCAGTCGCCAAAAAGGTCAAAGAGAGCAGTTGCAACAGCAGACTTGTAATCATTTTAAAGTCAAAGGCAGCATCCAGGCAACCCAACCAAATTTGTTCAACATTCCTCTAAACTCAAATGTCAAATGTCCTGAAGTGCAGAAAACTCCACCTCAACCTGCGGTCAGTGTGAACTGGAGGCAGCTTTTTGGCAAGGAACCGCTTTTAGTTCAGCCGCGCCCAAAGCAAGACTCGCACTGCTCAATAACAGATGATCACACCTGCAAGTCATGTGGAGATTCTTCCATCATCCTTAAGTGCTGTCACCTCCCTTACAACCCTCTGACCCACAGGTCATCCACCCCCGCAGGCAGCAGAAGTGTCCAGTCGTTCTCAGCCAGTCAGTTCAATTCACTAGAGAATCAGGATTTAACTGAGGAGAGAGGGAAACGCCAACAAAGCCAGGTGCATGATTGTGGATTAAAAGTCCCTCCTCCCAGTCACACTCCGCAACCATCGGACATCTCTGAAAGCAG
This sequence comes from Betta splendens, assembly GCF_900634795.4. Lineage (NCBI taxonomy): Eukaryota > Metazoa > Chordata > Actinopteri > Anabantiformes > Osphronemidae > Betta > Betta splendens. The sequence continues at coordinate 10,721,235 of NC_040884.2, read as the reverse complement.
CGACATAGTCAACGGTGATGCGGTGCGACCGCTGAGCAGTTATAGCACTGTCAGATCCAGCCTCACGGATATCAATTCAAGCCAGCAGCCTCTTCAGCTCCTTCACAGTGCAATCCTCGAGGATGCCTTCAGCAAAGTCCTCAGGGAAGACTCAAGCAAGGCCGACAGCGGTACCCTGAGCAGGGAGGATGCCGGTGTACCACAGAAGAAGACCAGAGACATTAGCTATCGGCTGGGCCAGAGAAGAGCTCTGTTTGGGAAGCGCAAACAGCTGAGTGACTACGCCCTGATCTGTGGGATGCTTGGCATTATTGTCATGGTGATTGAGACGGAGCTGTCGAGGGGTTTTTACAGCAAGGTATTGTAAAATCAAAGAAAGTTTACAGTAGCTTCTGTCACATGTCCGGCTCATTAAGAATACATGGAGCAGTTCATCTGTGATCAGTCAATGTTTGCTACAGGCTAAAGTGTCAGACTTTGAATACAACCCTGTGGGCACTAAATTCAACATATACTACATTCATAAAACCTTTAAGGCACATGCTTTTGAGAACATCTCAGCAAGACCTCTTGTGCCTTCTCTTCAAGCAGATGTTCCAACAATTCAAAACTTTACCTGGTCTGTTCACTCATTATTGGTTTGCTAAATGTTGATCTTTATCTCCTTTATTAACAGGACTCCCTCTATTCATATGCGCTGAAGGGCCTGATCAGCCTTTCAACAGCCATTCTTCTTGGACTCATTGTGTTGTACCATGCGAGGGAAATCCAGGTTTGTGGAACATGACTTTTTTATTCATTCTTAACCACACTGGACAGTCTCAGCTATTCTCACATTTTCTTTAGTAAGTGGAACTTGCTCATTTTTATTTTTATTCAACATGAATTAATTCGACCCTAAATCTTTTGTTACTTCCTTAGCTTTTCATGGTGGACAACGGGGCAGATGATTGGAGGATAGCTATGACCTTTGAGCGAATCTTCTTTGTTGCGTTGGAGCTTCTAGTCTGTGCCATCCATCCAATCCCAGGCCGCTACGTGTTCACCTGGACGGCTCGACTGGCGTTCAGCTACACAGCATCGATAGCGGATGCTGATGTCGACATCATTCTTTCTGTGCCGATGTTCCTGCGCCTGTACCTGATTGGTCGGGTCATGCTGCTCCACAGCAAGCTGTTTACAGACGCTTCCTCCAGAAGCATTGGTGCACTTAACAAGATCAATTTTGACACTCGTTTTGTCATGAAGACTCTGATGACCATCTGTCCAGGGACAGTCCTGCTGGTCTTCAGTGTGTCCTGTTGGATTATTGCAGCCTGGACAGTGCGCGTATGTGAAAGGTATTGTCTTTGCACTTTTACTCTTTTTGGCTTCTTTATATCTTTTTTGTGGTGTGATGGTATCATATTTCAACAGGTATCATGACGCACAGGAGCTAACTAGTACCTTTCTTGGAGCAATGTGGTTGATCTCCATCACCTTCCTATCCATCGGCTATGGAGACATGGTTCCTCACACTTATTGCGGAAAAGGTGTTTGCCTGTTAACAGGAATTATGGTAGGATGCATACAATTCAAGCACCAACTAGCCATACAGCTACTGTATAAATCAGGTGTATATACTGATAGACAATTATTAAAATATTCCTCATGCCACACTGCTCTTATCCTCAGGGAGCAGGCTGTACAGCTTTGGTTGTTGCTGTTGTTGCAAGAAAATCTGAACTCACCAGAGCCGAAAAGCACGTTCACAATTTCATGATGGATACACAACTCTACAAAAAGGTTTCCTTCACATTTACTCTTTCTAATACTTTTTTTTTGTTTTTTTTCACTGTGTTTCATAGAGGTATTTTTATTTTTCAAAATGAAATGAAAATTAAAATCTGTGATTTCCTAATAATTTTCCCTGTACTGTTTATACATTTTATTACAATATATTATTTAAATAATAATTTTATTGATTTTGCAGTTATTTGTGGCATTGTTCCTCATCCATCAATCAGTCAAATCCAATAGAACTGTAACTCTCATGTCTCTTCTCTATATTCTTTCCCAAGATAAAAAACACAGCAGCCAATGTGTTAAGGGAGACGTGGCTCATATACAAAAACACCAAGTTGGTCAAAAAGATTGAATATGCCAAAGTTCGCCACCATCAGCGTAAATTTCTACAAGCTATCCACCAGTGAGTATAAGCGTCACCTCCAGAGGGTGCAGAGTAAAGTCATTTAAAGTCTGTTTATAATTACGGTGCAAGGGACTAAAATGTACTTAAATGTTTTTTTTACAATTTAAATCAATCTTAAACTCCTTACTATAATATGTGTTACAGTTTTCGTTAATTTACTGTGGTGACTGTTTGTGATTCTTCAACGTAGACTACGAAAAGTCAAAATGGAGCAAAGGAAACTAATTGACCAAGCAAATACAGTTGCTGATTTGGCCAAGGTTTGTTTATGCATTATCTCTCGCTTTACATTTCATTGTCAATCACAATTATTTACCTTAAATGCAATGCGTTTAATGTTTTTTTTTTGAAGGAGTTGCTCAAACAGGCCATGGCTTTACTGTGTGGGAATTTTTGTTATCTTTTAAGCTAGGTTCTTCACAGTGATTATCTGTAAAATCAGGTGTGGTGAACTGTGCTCCCTGTTGCTTACAGACTCAGAACATGATGTATGATCTGGTGGTGGAGCTGCAGCATCGCAGCGAGGAACTGAATAGGAGGATTGTGGCTCTTGAAGAAAAACTGGACTCCATTCTTCACAGTGTGCAATCACTGCCTGTTGTGCTTTCTCAAGCAGTAACAAAGCTACAGAGGGATTTCCTGGATGATCTGGCATGTCGTGTCCACTTCCTGTCATCTTCCCTGAGCTCTGAATGCTGCTCGGCCCCTGTCAGGCAGCTCTGTCCAGGATCCACTCCGCTAGGGACCTCATACAACTTGTAGGCCTTTCACAGGGTGCTACACATTCACACGGTTAAACACATCTACGCCTGGCAGATAAAGCTACAGTCCCATGCTGAGCATTTCAAAAGAGAGGGGAGGTGCTTTAATTGGGTGATACAGACGAGAGGATTACTCCATTCACTCTGCTCATAGTTTGCCAGTGAGTTCAGGAAGATCTACAGCTACACTACTCGTGACCATGTTAAACTACACAAATAAAACCAGAACAGTACTATGATAGAATAATGTGCCTGTGCTGCTTCACTTTTAAACATTGTCATCTGATGTTATTGACTTATTTTAGAGCAATTTATTATTATTAGTCACTCTGTGATTTTTTGAGAGATGGTATTTGCTTAGGTAGATAAGCAAAACTTAGGTGCCTGTTCAAGAGATTATTTTATGTGATGTTTTGCTATTAATATAGTTTCATTTAAAGGTGTGCCTGTGCATTTCAAAGTAATATATTCAATATAAATGATTAAATTGTCGTGTGCAATTAATATTATATTATATTATTATTTTAGTTTTATTATAATTTTCTTTGTTATTATTATTGTGTGTCTTAAGTGTCTTATTCATTACACAAAATTAAATGTATATTTATGTAATTTATGAAGCAAATATATTGTAGACTCACTTTTTCAAGTCATTATTTTGGCATGTTGTTTTAACTTAAGAGACAGTATGGGAACATTGTTTAAATCTCTATGTGGTTCCACATCCAGGTTTACCATTTGGGGTCTATAGGTTTAAAGAACTTTAACGTATTCTGACACCTGCTGAAACTAGAGACATGCCAGGTCCCTAGTCATCGCCAGTTATGGCGCCTTGAAATCTCGCGATAAGATCTCCGGGTTCTGGGCTGCACCCACGAGAATGTAGTTTCGCGCGCTGAGGGTAAGCGCCACTCCCATTTTAGATTGACAATCCTGTCAGCTAATGAACTCGATAGTTGTAGGGACAAACAGCCAATACTGTGGCTGCCTTTCGTAGCAGGCGGGATATCAAAGTCTTGAAGAATAACTCATTGATCAAGCTCCAGCAAGGCTTAGAGTTGATCGCGCAAACCGTGAAAACCCTTTTAATTTGGAAAAACGTGCACGTTATCCTTGAAAACGCATTTCTTTTTAACTTTGGACGGACAAGCAGGTAAATAATTTTAAAACTTGTTTTTGTAACTTTTAAATTTGAATTCATTGATATTTTTACCCAGTGGCTAGCTTATTAAGGTTAGCTAACTTGCCAAAGTCCTCCGCTGTTACCGTTTGGTTTAAGTCACCAAATTTCTTATTTAAAAACCTAATTAGATTAAATCCCGTACAGTTTTCTTGAGGTTGTTTCTAACGTGATTTCATATTGATACTATACTAGGCGAACGCTCTCTAACAATAAGTTTTAACGGGGTTTGCTGTAACCATTGATATAGGTGGGTGGTGAACTTGACTACGGTTTGCTGTTATCCCGTATTGTTTGTTAATAGTATAACGACGCACTGTGGAAGAATAGGGGAAAACGCAAGCAGCCACGGAGTTCCATTGCTTTCTGTGAAGCAAATAAAATAACTCCGAACCAACCTTTTAGTGGTGATTATTTTCCTGTGTTTCGTGTTGCTTTGTGAGTAGTTGTCTCGTGTTGTTGTCTCAATTTAACACAAACAGTGTTTGTGAAATAACTCATTGTGGATAAGAGGAAGTACTTTGTTTTCGGTGTTATTACTCGTGTTTTGTTCACTAGTCTGTTTGTTTTTCAGTCATCAGACTTCGGCTGAGCGCGCATTAGTAAAAGTAAACTCACCCATACCATTGTACAGGAAAGAAGCAGTCGGTGAAGCTTTAACTGTAATAGTATTATACTGTAAAGCATGGATATGATAGTATTTCCTTGTATTTTATTGTCAGAGAGCGAAGGCACATTGTTGGTAGCGCTCCCTCGCGTCCGGATGTGCTTGGTTTTAAAAGAACTGGGAGTGGCCTGAACCTCAGTTTCCCGCACTGTATTTAAATCGGCTTGTTCCCTCCCATTCTGAATTTCTGTTGAAGTGACAGCCAAGTGCTGACAGCAGCGCAATACTGTTAACAATGAGAGATATTGTGTTAATGCTCCAATCGCGTTCTTGACAAATTAGGCTAGGTAAATAGTTTATTTGCATTTTGGTATTGAGTTTTTATGCTGACAGAAAGTGTTTTTTAAAAATAGCCGTTACAAAAACAATTGAATCTCACTGGATCAAGCCATGATTAATGTTTTTATGACGGTAATAAAAGTACTTTATGTAGTACTTTTTTATTTATTACTAGGATAAGGATTTTTCTTTATTTTTTATGTCGATAAAGGGCAGCTGCAATGTGGATTCAAGTGCGCACAATGGATGGGAAGGAAACCCATCGGGTGGATTCCTTATCTAAACTCACTAAGGTTGACGAACTGCGTGTCAAGATCATGGAGATTTTCAATGTGGAGCCAGAGAGGCAACGGCTGTTCTACCGTGGCAAGCAGGTAGGGTGGTTTAAACCTTGGAATCACCAACTTGGAATCTTGAGTATTTGCATCTAAAAGATATCCTTGTTAGTCTTCCAACTAACACTTAAGATACTTTCCTTACAAAACATTTAATGACACTATAGAAACTGTGTTACTAAAAAAAAGCTCATCACTGCTACTTTTTTGTGCATGTATATCAGATGGAGGATGGCCATACCATATTCGACTACAATGTGGGTCTTAATGACATAGTGCAGCTTCTTGTTAGGCAGAAGATGCCCCCTAAAGATAATAAGGACAAAAACAAGGACAAAGAAGCTGAGCTGTCCGACTCTGATTCTGGTTGTGGCTCAACCCAGAGTGAGTCTGACAAAAACTCAACTCATGGAGAGGTGGAGGCTCAGACTGCTGGCACATCTGCACAGACAAATACACTAGAGCTGGTCGACCCAGGGTTTGGATCTTACAAGGTAGGCTCTAAATTTAGTTGGATCAAATTCCGTCGTTTAGTTGTTGCAGATGACTTTTTGATTTGTATAGGTTTCCTCTTGTATTGTAAACTCAACAAAATGTACAAAATCTTGAGATAGTCAGAAAATGAATGTTGCAGTAAATAAATGTTAGAGTCACAGGGTGTTATGAAAATTGTTTCAAAGTCGTCTTGCCTAGAATTTCTCTAAAGATATTTTTCATCTTATTATTTTTGTCTTGAAGATTAATGAGCTGGTGGATGCAAGAGACTTGAACATGGGCGCATGGTTTGAGGCCCAGATTGTGAACGTCACCAAGACACCAAAGACCCCAAGAGAGGAAGCAGCGGAGGCACAGTCAACAGAGGAAGAGATACTATACCATGTTAAATATGAAGAGTAAGAATTACTTGATTGCCAAAAAAATCCCAAGTTGTTTAGACAAAGACAATTGTTTATTTTAAAGTTTTGTTTTTCCAGATTTGCTCTAGGACCAAACTGATTTTAAATATTGAATGCAGTCTTTATTTATGATAGACTTTCTAATGTTTTCTGGCTGACTTGCTTGATCATTTTCCTCACTGAAAGGTGCACTTGTGTTGATCAGTTTTCAAGTGCATTAGTGTGTGAGGAGACAAAAGACTGAGCAGTGTAGTTAAAACCTGCTGTGCCATCAGTTGGTCTTTTTACTGTTCAAACACGCTTTTTTTTTTTTATACATTCGACTACTTCCAGGCGTCAGTCTGTAGGAAGCACCTGTGGTGGTGTGTGGCTTGCCTCCAAATGGCAAACTGAAATGGTGCAATATCTTGTGTTACAGTTACCCAGAGAATGGGGTGATTCAGTTGCTTGACAAAGATGTTCGTCCACGGGCCCGTACGGTATACCAGTGGCATCAACTAGAGCCAGGAATGATTGTCATGGTCAACTTCAACCCAGATGACCCAAAGGAGCGAGGCTACTGGTATGATGCCGAGATCCAGAGGAAGAGGGAGACGCGCACCCTGCGCGAGATCTATGCAAAGATTATTCTTGGGTAAGGGCACTGCTGTTTGTAAGGAGGTACAGCGCTCTTCAGTGAATTACAATAATCTTGCAAGATTGCAATTCCTGTAGTTGTTTTGGCAGGTAAACATGGTAGCATGTGGCCAGGAGTTCAGTTCTGGCTTTGGTGTTACATTAAATTGTATAATAATTGTCGTACTGGAATTGTTTTTCACTTTAATTGCAGCAATGCTGGTGATTCCCTTAATGACTGTCGGATCATGTTCTTGACTGAAATCTACAAAATTGAGGAACCGGGTTCTTTGAATGATGCCCCAGCTGGATCTGAGAGTCCGTTAAAAAGTAGGTTGATAAATTGTAAAATTGTTTGTAGCAGTTGTCACAGGACAAATTACCTGTCTCTGAACCAATTAAGCCTAGTGAATATGACACCTACAAGTAACTAAATATTACACTAAATTAAATATCCTGAAATGTCTGTTTTCCAGGGTCAAATGGACCTGAGTGCAAGCGTTGTATGGATGATCCCAAAAAAACATGTTGTTGGTGTAACTGCAAAATCTGCGGCATTAAACAGGACCCAGATAAACAGCTACTGTGTGATGAGTGTGACATGGCCTATCACACCTACTGCCTAAACCCTCCGCTCACCACAATCCCCGAAGATGAGGACTGGTTAGTAAGAGTAGACCAATGAATGTGCACAATATATTATTGTTATTGGCTGCTACAGGGGGCTAAAACATGATTAACGATAAGATATCACCTGATCATCCACTGGATTTCATATTGCATCACATTAGCACTTAGCAGGACTTGGACTTGCTATTACAGGTATTGCCCGAGTTGCCGTAATGACGCAAGTGAGGTTGTGTTGGCGGGAGAGAAGCTGAAGAAGAGCAAGAAGAAAGAGAGGATGGCTTCTGCTAGCTCCTCCAGCCAGAGGGACTGGGGCAAGGTAGAAGATGGGCATGTTGTATACATACTTAAATTCTTCATAAATCGTTAAACACTAAACTTAGACATTTTTATCTTCTCCACTTTCAGGGCATGGCCTGTGTTGGTCGGACCAAGCAGTGCACCATTGTTCCATCTAATCATTATGGACCGATTCCTGGTGTGCCTGTCGGGTCCTTGTGGAAGTTTAGAGTACAGGTTTGTATAAATCCACATTTAAGTTACTGTCATTAAAAAGATTTGCTACATGATTTGTGAGAACTGGGTTAGAGCAGCCGCTTTTGCAAAGGTAGCAGTAAGACTGAGGCAAGCGTCTTGGCATGTGTGAAGCGTGATCATAGGTGAATTTAGTGGAGAGGTTCTGGGAATTTTCCAGATAAAACATTGTTCAGAATCACACAATAAATAAACATAAATAATGTAAGTTATGTATTCTTTTACCAGACCGGTGCCACTTCATTGTCTGACATTAATATTAGTTTGTTTTTCCTAGGTGAGTGAGTCTGGTGTTCACAGGCCACATGTAGCTGGGATTCATGGAAGGAGCAATGATGGTGCCTACTCTCTGGTCCTGGCAGGGGGCTATGAGGATGATGTGGTATGTGGTTATTTTATAGTATTTTTTTTCTTGATGCACGTTCATGTGGAAAAATGATTCAGATTGTTTTTTTGGCAAAGTTATTGTTTTATGAAGAAAATGAAACTTGTGTAATTCTATTCTCTCATGCTGTTTAGTAATTATTGTTTGTCTTTGCAGGATGATGGTAATGAGTTCACTTACACTGGCTCTGGAGGGCGAGATTTGTCGGGAAATAAGAGAACTGCTGAGCAGTCATGTGATCAGACACTGACCCACATGAACCGGTAGGACAACACGCACTGACGTGTTGTATTTGACTTTCAGGTTTTGGATTATTTTAGTTTGCATATTCAAATTATTTGTTTTCACTCATCAGGGCTCTGGCTCTGAACTGCAATGTCCCTGTCAATGCCAAAAATGGAGCAGAGTCCAAGAACTGGAAAGAAGGCAAGCCAGTTAGAGTCGTGCGCAGCTGCAAAGGTCGCAAGCACAGCAAATACTGTCCTGAAGAAGGAAACCGATATGATGGTATATATAAGGTATGTAGAAACAATAGGCATATTTAAATGATACAATTTATTAAAACCAGCTATTAAGCAATATGAAACATAATGTGTGTATTTTATTAGCCAACATTGCCAGTTGCAAGTGCCTGTACTGTACATGGTGATGAATAATTCTGTAAAATCTACCGTTTTTGTTTTACTTGACATATTTTTGAATTTCTTCAGGTGGCAAAGTACTGGCCAGACAAAGGAAAGTCGGGCTTCTTGGTTTGGAGGTATTTGCTCAAACGTGATGACGACGAGCCGGCACCATGGACCAGAGATGGCAAGGAACGCATCAAGAAGCTTGGTCTCACAATGCAGGTAGGATATGTAGAGAATATTGTAGAGGAATTTTTTCATCTCTATGTATTTGACTTATAACTGAATTGTTGCCTAATAAAAGGACATTTACATTTTTTGGTTAGTTTACCAATTATTTAGGAACTTGTACAAATAACAAGAGTTTTTTTTTTTTTCCCCCCAACCATGTCACAAAGTGCTTCAGTTTGGTTTAATCTTTACAGGATGTCTGGACTACAGTTACACTGTAGTGATCCTTCTGTTGGAAACTAATTTCATGACCTTGATCCTTTTTCAGTATCCTGCTGGATATCAGAAAGAAAAGGAAAATAAAAATGAAGTGGAGGAAGAAGCTGCAACTCCCAACAAGTCAAAGAGGAAGAGAAAGTCTCAGGGTAGCGGTAAGTTCAGTTGCTGTTACTTCTCTCAATGTAAAGAATACTGCAAATCACTCTGAAGAAATGTATTTGCATTTTTCTTGGACTGTTCAAAGAAATAAATGGCTGAAATAAACGATTATAATTTTTGTGCAAGGAGCAAGGGAAAACGGCTGCCGCCCTCTAACTCGAAACTGTTTTCCTCTTTTCAGAATCCTCAAAGAGCTCACCGGCAGCAAAGACTCCGAAGAAAATCAAAGTGGAAATGTACAAGCTTTCTCAGCAGCAGAAAACCCTCATTAAGGATGATGAGCAGAACAAGAAACTGTGGGATGAAGCCATGGAGTCACTGTCACTTGGACCGGTGAGGATGACATCTTTTTTGCATGTTTGTTGGTAGTTAAAATGTTTTAAACTCTTGGATAGATTTTTCTAAACTGATATTTTAAATGGCAAAAGATGTCTTGCTGCAGTGTTTTTGCAAATGGGATCTGATTTGTTTAATCCTATGATATAGTAATTACTCAATTCCCAACATTGTCAATCATTTGGCAGAGTTTTCAAATGTTAAATTTTTGTTTCTCAGAAATTCTTAAACAAAGTTGAAGAAGTCTTTCTGTGCATTTGCTGCCAAGAAGTGGTCTTTCAGCCTATCACCACAGAGTGCCAACACAATGTCTGCCGGGTAAGAAATTAGCTGTTGTTTTCTCATGACTGTAAATCATGTAGCTCCTTTTTAAAGGCAAACCTATAGCAGGTGCAAATGCTAGCTAGTACTGTTGAATAGATACAGTAGCCAGTACATTTACTCTTAACTATTTAAGTCTTGAGCCTTCCTCTCTTTTTCATCTAGGAATGCCTTCAGCGGTCCTTCAAGGCTGAGGTGTACACCTGCCCAGCATGTAGGCATGACCTGGGCATTAACTACTCCATGACAGTCAACAAATCTCTCCAAGAAATTCTAAATCAGTTTTTCCCAGGGTATAGCAATGGACGATGATCATTTGTTCTGCATGTTTAACCCCTGAAGAAATTGTCACGTAAACTGTAGGGGAATTTTTCAGTCAAGGCAATAAAGAATCAGTTTGTCTTAATATATTTTATGATTTTATAAAACTACATTGCAATTTTACAATTTTCACCTTTAAATTTGCCATGTTGTATAGTTGTCAATACATTATGCCGTTAATGCCTTCAACCTTTTTTTTTTTTAAGGCTTTATTTGTTTTATTAATTAATACCAACATTCATGGTATATAAAATTGTCAACTTTTCACTAAATTCCACTATGCTTAGCACTTACGTGAATGTTAAGCCAGATATGAAGCAGTTTAGCCAGGGATTTTTTTTTTTTTCTTTCTATCAAATTCTGGAATATTGATCTCCCGTTACTTTGGATGTGTTAATGACCATGTGTCATCCCTGTTGGCCTCAGTCTTGCAGCTTTGTTATGTAGCTTATTTTGAAAAACCATTAAGGCAATGTTGTTCTGAAAGGTTCCAACTGTGATTCTTTCTGCACCAGTATGACAAGTGAACAAACAAGTAGAAGAATGTTTTCTTCTCAAAATGGATCCGATCTCATACAAGCAGAAACTGAAGTTTTTTAATTCTGTTTTTCAGCAGTTTGAGGATGTGTCATTGAATTTGGTTTGATGTATGGTGTGTTGAGCCGCTAAACATTTTCATATACAAAATTACTATATCAGTCAGTTTACAGTTTAAATGAGTTTGGTGCAGCACGAGACATGTTGGGATCTTAAATTCATTTTTAGCACAGATTTGGATTCCATGTTTTGTTTTTATAAGGTTCATTGAGTCCAAAGAAGTGTCTGTGCTTAACCAAGAATGATGTAAAATGTTTGTCTATCTAGCTCTTTTAGACGTTCTTCACATTTAAATCCTAACTGAGTCTAGAAACTGTTTTTAAATAAAATTTAAATGTATACTTCATGTCTTTATAATCTACTACTGCCATCCGTGAGGGTCCTCCAGTCAGATTTTCTTATCGTTATTTCTTACCTGACTCATCTGTAAACAAAGAAACTGTGGAAACATTTCCCCCACACTCTGAAACCCTGAAATCTTTTTTTTGTGTGTTAACCAAGTCATCCAAATTAACCCACCAGTTTTGCTGTTTTTTGTTTGGTTGGAGTTGTTGTAACAGCAGTTTTCACATGCAGCAATTTTCTAGATTTTTCCATAGACTGCAAAATGTGTATATTTTCTAAAATTGTATAATTTTTAGTTGTTTGTAGTTTTGATAAGTAGCTTTAGAAATGCCTGCAGATTGCTGCAAAAAGAATTGTCAATATGTTTTCAGTGTTATTCAATAAAAAGTTTAAAACTTCCACACTAGCCTTGTTATTCACAACTGTTTCTGAGCCACAGTACAATATTTTTTCCTATAACTCTTAAGGAATGTTTCATTACCCAAAACATTAATCTAGTTAACTATGTGGAACTTGGCCTAATTTAAACAAGTACCTTTGAGATTTTATAACCAAGAGTACTCGTCTGTTCTCTCCTTAGGTTTAACCTTTGCTCTTGGTTCATGGCCTCTTAGTTTCACCCTATGCTCCTAAAGGTTAAGATGAAACCCAGCCAGAAGAACTTCAGAGCTAAACTGAGCACCCAGGTGCTGTCTCTGTACTTTTGCAATAATACAAAATGTATTTGATTGACTCTAGGTTATTCAAGGGTAATACAAAGAACTGAGTCCAGGAGTTAAACGTGCAGTTAAAGTTTTATTTCCCATTTAAAGCATTTTATTTTTCTCCTAATCAGCAGAGTAACATCCTTCTGCACATTCGACAGCGAGTACGTGCGGGGCGTGCACATGTATTAAAGATGAGCGTGAAGGGAACAGTTGTAACGAGTTTCTGTTTTCAGTGGTTGGTTGACCCGTCGATAACCGAATGAACCAATCACACCGGCACCTTTTTTAACAAACGTGTTAATCGGATTCCTTCAACCAATAGTAAAGCGTAGATTCTGAGGTGGGCGTGGATCCTAATAGCTTTGGCTAGCTAATGCTAGAAGAAAATCGATCCAAGGAATTTATTAAATACCAAACTGAATCCATTGAGCACAACAGGGAGCGGGGATACTTCACTGCAGGAGGTAATAATGCCGAAATCGAAATAGCATTTTATTTCGACGTTCTTCTTGTCTTATCGTGAAGTGTGTTGTCCGTCGTCGCGATGTTTTGTTTTTTTCCAAATGTAGATATGGAAGTAGCTAGCATTAAGCTAGCTGCGAATACAGCAACATTAGGACTCGATAAAATGCTGCTAGCTCTGTTTGAAATATAACTAATTTGCTTATACCAGTGTTGCCTGCATTGAACATTTATTCAGGTTACCTATGCTGAAACGCCCTGTACCACCTGTGTTCGTTGTCTTCGCGTAGATAATGCTAACAGTTCGCGTTGGTTGTGCAGAGCTATCGTCACCTTTAGCAGCTGTAGCTTGGAATGATTAGCTACTACTCTGCAATCAAGCAGCGTCGCTCTACTCTCACCGAGCCGGATGACTTGTAACTGTAAGCCACATATACGTGTTGAGCATTGATAACCTAGATGATTTTAGGAGGTCAGATTGGTGCAGTATTGAGACAAGTTTCAGGCCCAGTGGAGTTAAATGGTGTAATGTAGCTAGGCCCCTTTTTGTTGTGGTTAGACAGCTGGGGGTCATGTGGCCTTCGGTCCATCAAGTCGGCCAGTCCCCATTTAAATAGTCTTATTCCCTTATTACAACGTCTTCATTTACGTTAATGCAGGAGTGGAAGAGTGTTTATTTGTTGCTAATGCAGCATTAAATTGTGCAGTTTGTTTTGGAATGCACACGTTGTCAGTATGATATTAAAGGAAGGTTTGTATGCACATTGGTAGTTTTACTTCTGCTGTTGTAGATCTAGCTGTGTAGTTCTAGTATTACTGAATATTTTTTGTCCACAGCCTCCTTGTGCTTGATGTATACAACTTGTTGAAATATACTCTTCGCCTGGACCTTGGCTGTGCAGTAGAAACTGACACAAATATGAATCCACAATTTTACACATAATGTTTCATAGCCGTGGTTTTGACCAAGTTTTGACTTTGAATCTAAATACAATGCGTTAATTTTGATTTAGGTTTTGGTGTGGCCCTATTTTTGAAAGCTACACACTTATGTGTGTTTGAAGTGATAGGCAAGGTGCATTTTTGTTCTCATGGCTTTTTAGTTAGTGACATGCATATTTAAGCAAACTCTATGAATTGCAGTCTGCTTTATCTAGTAATATAAGATTAGGCACACATGGTAAATATAGGTTTTTAATGAAATGTGCCATCTTAACTTTTCAAAGGGCCATTATTAAAAAACCCCAACCATTTAAACAACACAATCTTTCAAGATAAAGTTGACATAGTTTGTTTTTAGCGACTGCTGTTTATTGCAGCATTGCAGAGGCAAACCACATTTTATAACAGCAGCTTGGCTCTGTGCCTACCTGCAGTTTACATGATTGACACAGACATATTTAAATAAGGGTTTTGCATGTTCCCTTGTAAAACAAACTAGTTCTTTGGGACATATTTCAAAAGATTTGGTGTAAGAAGCTTCTTTTTGGCACTGTGTGAATAAAAACAAAAAAATAAAAACCTGACAGTTTACAAGTAAAAGTTTATCCAGTTTAGTTTAGTCAGTTTAGCAGCCCCAGCTATCTTTTTATAGCTGTATGTACACATCTTTCTGATCACAATGTCTCAACAATACTGGACATATTTATCAGTTGTCACAGACAACCACATGTTGTTTTTTGGCTACAACCAGTTATTGAATGATATACACTTAGTTTACACAATATACTATTTGTGGTTCAGCATGTATGATACCAGCCTTTGGGGGGATCTTTACGTTTAGTCTTTGCTGTTTGTTTATTACTATAAACCTGAAAAGTGTTGAAATGTACTGTATGAGTATACCCTGATAGTCATTGCTTTCCTTTTTTAGGTTTACCTGCAACCCTTAAAGACCAAATGGCTACTGACATAACTATGAACTTGGTGCCGGCTCCTCAACCTGCCCCGGCTGCACCGCCAGACCCTGTCCCAGGTTCACCTCCTGTTCTGATCTCAAATGCAATCCAAGATTATGTTCCCAGCCAGAAACCTGTCATAGCTGAAACCCCTGACACAGCAGTAACATCAGAACAAGAGGCGGCTCCAGAACTTACCCCTGCACAACCTATGAACATGGCTCCAGGTCTCGTTCCAAATTCGGAGGTGCCCCTAGCCCCTCTACCACCACTGCCCCCAGTCAGCGCCAAGAACCCCAGCTGCAAAATCATGACCTTCCGACCGACCATGGAGGAGTTTAAAGACTTTGCCAAATACATTGCTTACATGGAAAGTCAGGGGGCTCATCGTGCAGGTTTAGCAAAGGTAAGGATAACATGCACAGTAAAGCAGATATACAGTGACATGTATATTTGTGCTGAACCCTTTCATTAGTGCAGTAATGGTACTATAACTTTTTTCAATACCAGAGATTTTAGCCAACTGTAATTACACTGATTAAGGTGAATAATAAAACTGAACAATAATAAATAAATGAAGCCAAAAATTCAAATATCAAGACTAAATACTTAAATTTAAACCATACAACAATATTGTACAAGTGAGTGACTTTCAATGTTTTTGTTTCTTTCCTTTTTTCTATTTCAATGCTAACATTTGACGCGATGTGTAGTAGTTTTGACAATTATGTCTTGGCTATATTAATGTTTTGATGAGTGCTTCATCAGTGAATCCTCATTTTGTGCATAATGCAGGGATTTCATGAAATGCTGACATTGTTCTTCTGTCAACAGGTGATTCCCCCAGAGGGCTGGAAGCCACGGAGGTCTTATGACACGATTGAAGACATGGTGATTCCAGCTCCCATAATGCAGGTGGTGACTGGTCAGTCGGGTCTGTTCACCCAATACAATATCCAGAAAAAATCCATGACTGTGGGCGAGTACCGAAAGCTGGCTAACAGCAAGAAGTAAGTTGATTATCGGTGGGGCCTAATTTGTAGACGAGTTTAGAGCTGCAGACATTACTCTTTCTTCAACTGTATGGTTAAGGCAGTAGTTTATCGCCATATATGTACAAACCAGGTATGGGGAAGCCTTAGAGGTAGCAACATCACAACATTTGTGCAAGGATGATGTGTGTTTAGAAGGGAAGTCAGGAATTTTGGGATTCAATTCTGCAACCACCTACCTTAACTCCTACTTAATCATGTTTTCGGTAGACAAACAAATGTATTGAAAATCTACAGACTCAACATTACAAAACAACAGACCATGAAATGGGGGGGTACATTGCCAATAAAATGCCATTATTAATGTCATGTTTCACAATATGTCACTGTAACTTTGTCCCATAAATCTCTTTTATATTATTTGGACTCACTGCAGCAGAAACTAAGTTTATCAGCATTTATAAGCTTTTTTCAGTATTTTATATGCTGATCAGGCTGTTTAACTTGCTTTAAAACTAAAGTAACTCTAAAGCATCATGGTAGTGATACAAAACGGTTAAGTTAAAGGACAATCTCCCAGCCCACTGCTGAAAGTGTAACACTTTCTTTTCTCATTGCAGATACTGCACACCTCGCCACAAAGACTTTGATGACCTAGAGCGGAAGTACTGGAAAAACTTGACATTTGTATCTCCTATTTATGGCGCGGATGTCAGTGGCTCTATCTATAATGAGGTGAGGGTTGAGTGTGTTCTGAGATGAGTGTGCTGGTAGGGATCATCTTCTAACTGTGCTTATATAATATTTACGTTTTTCATAGCCATTTAGTGATTTAAGGACGTAGTTCTCCACTTTCAAATAGGTTGTCAGCAGTTTCATAGTTCTAACAATCTGACAATCTTTTGATGCTAAATGAATAAAATACCGTTGACAGCTACTTGACTTTAGCACCATCTAGTGGTGTAGCTGTTAATTGGCAATAAAGAGTTGTTTGTAGATTCATCTCTACAGTTATTAAATTATAGATGTTTTCTTTCAGGACATTCAAGAATGGAACATTGGACATCTCAACACGCTGCTGGACATGGTGGAGCAGGAGTGTGGTATCGTCATTGAGGGCGTCAACACGCCCTATTTGTATTTTGGCATGTGGAAGACCACGTTTGCTTGGCACACTGAAGACATGGACCTCTACAGCATTAACTACCTGCACTTTGGGCAGCCCAAGTCCTGGTTAGTCACTCTCTCTCTCTTTATCCTTGAAGCTTTCTACACCTTCCACCATATCAAAGGTCATTTCAGGCTCCCAGTTTGTTTAAAGGCCTCACAACACAAGACCTTTTTTTTCTTCTTCTTCTTCTTCTTATTATTATTCTTACAACAGATGAAGCCACGTTCATATGGCAATTTATTATTTTAACCTATTCTAAAGAAATTTATTTGCCAAATTTAATGTCACACACTTATAAAGGGAACAGCATAGTTGTTCCCTTTATGTCATTTATGTTGTTTTCTGTATGTTCAATACAGAATTAATTAATGTTAATTCGGAGGCTGAGCTTCACTGTATTATCTGCTGTTATGGTTTTCTTCTTTGGACAACTAACTGTGCAGAAAGCAGTTGTGTTAACAGCACCACCTTAAGTCTATGTGGGACCCAACTGAAACAATTTTTTCCGAAACAGTCTGAAAAAGTTTTTTTTTTCTTTATAATTTACAAATATACAAGCTTTAATATAATGTTTCTTCGTGGTGCATCGTGTGTTCTCTCATTTACTACCCCTTGATCTTGAATTGGGTCAGTAACATTTTGTCATGAAAGGAGGCGGCTGTCTAGTATGATTTATCCCTAGCTGTCATTAATCAAAGTTGTCCCTCCTTTCTAGTTTAATGAAATAGTGTTGGACATGCAAAGGAAAGACACTAGTAAGAGCAGAGTAATGAATGTGAAATGAATCTAGATTCTATCCACTCAAAGAGCTGCATGCTCTCTGTTGCACTGTGTATGTTCTATTGCGTGCTGTGATACTGAGGCAGCAATGATTCTTTATTTCACACACAACGTTATGTTTCTTATAAACTCTTCGGTAGCTAGTGTTAAGAGCAGATATATATTAACATATGTTCTGCATTGTCTTCACTTGGAAGCTTGGCAGAAATACCAGCTTTTACAGGCAGATTTTGTTTTTTCTCAAATTCCACATCATATGATGAAAACAAGTCCGCAATACACATACACATTCCAGCTATGTTTGTTTCCTTTCATTTTGTTCTTCATGGACCATTCTCACCTAAGACTAATTTATCCCTGGAAGGATGCATCATTCATTCACTTCTCATGCTGGCTGTATTTTATTCTCCATCTCTCCCTCCCCTGACTCTTGATGCTCACCAAGCCTTCTGACTTTCATTTTTCTGAAATTAAATCATTTTTACTTTTACACTTGTGTGGGGTGAATACAGCCTGTTAAATAGAGCAGGTCCCTTTAAAAACACACTCGCTCTCTTTTTTTTCTTCCGCTCGTCTTATAGTGCAGTCGTTTGTGAAATTAACTCCATTCCCCCTGCAACTCTGCCTCCATCAAAATCAGACCCCATCATAACAACCACTGCGCGCGCACACACACACACACACGCTCATCACTGGGATGTGTAAAATACCTCAACCAAAACAGTCGGTTACCTTCTCCCTGCATGATCTTGCTTTATTTTCATTGATCAAAACATCTAAAAAACTTCTACACCAACACACAACAGTAGATTAGAGTAGATTTGCTATTGGATAAAACATTGGTCTTGAGCTTGTGAACAAAATGTATGGAAACGCTAACAGAGGAGATGTGGATGGTGTACCTTTTTTTTTTTTTTTAAGCTTGGCTCAGCCACAGTGGCTTAGTCAGAGTACTCGTATACTTAATATGTCTCTGTATGTGAGAAATGCAGTAACACATGCTGTGCTACTTCTCTTGCTGTCACCAATTTAATTCCATCTGCCAGGAAAACTGTCCCCCATACACAAATCACACTCTTCCTCAGAGAGGTGGAAAAGTTCAAACCGTTATTTGCCGTGTGTAGCTTTATGTGTGTGTTCCTCTCTCTGCTGTCGGAGTGACAGACGTGTTGCTGTCATGGCAACGGCAGCCTTAGGAAGGAGAAAACAGGAGGAGACGCAGTGATGGGCTGATTTGTTTAGTTTGATGCCAGGATAGAAGGAATCATCTGCGGGATGTTTTCTCGTGTGGGCTGTTCTGAAATACAGCCATTTATTTATTTTTGTGTGTGTGTGTGTGTGTGTGTGTGTGTGTGTGTGTGTGTGTGGTGTGTGTGTGGTGTGTGTGTGTGTGTGTGTGTGTGTGTGTGTGTGTGTGTGTGTGTGTGTGTGTGTGTGTGTGTGTGTGTGTGTGTGTGTGTGTGTGTGTGTGTGTGTGTGTGTGTGTGTGTGTGTGTGTGTGTGTGTGTGTGTGTGTGTGTGTGTGTGTGTGTGTGTGTGTGTGTGTGTGTGTGTGTGTGTGTGTGTGTGTGTGTTTTTAAATTCAGTGTGGTGCTGTATGGAGGACAGATTTCAGAAAAAGCTTCTCTTTGTAAATGTACCGCACGCAAGTACTGGCACAAAGAAAACTAGGTGTGGGTTCCCAAGGACAAAGGATAGGAAATGTTAGGAAAGGTACTTGCGTTCCTACCAAGCGTTGCATAAGTAAATCAATACCAATTGCATCTTCGGTACAGTTGTAGATAAAAAGGACTGCACACTCCTTAATGTCCATCCTGTTTTATCTCGGTGATGTTTAGTTTAGTCGGTTGCACAACTTGTAAAATGTGGTTTGAACTACATAACAACTTTAATTTCAAATTTTATGGGGACCATCGATTCGCAGAGCTAATGGTTCTCTGTTAGGCATGTGCAGCGAAATCAGAAACTGTATCTGGTCACACTGGAACTTAAGAGCCTGCATCAGGTCTAGATTGTACTGTGAGCTTGGTAATAAAGCCGGTGCTGGAGCAGGCTCTGGAGCTTTACATTTTCATCTGCAGGTGGCAGTGTGGCACCATGTCTTGGTTCCTCTCACTCAAATGGACATTGCGTTTTTTATTGCTTATGCTCATGCTTGCACTTTCTGTCCCTTCTTAAATATTGTTTTTCTTCATCCCTCTATGTCTTTTTTTATCTTTGTGTCTGTAAAGACTTGAGTGAGAAAGGGGACGTACTGTTTTTATTCCACACACAGTTCATTGCCTGAGGTCTCTGGGGACTTAAGGAACTCAGAGGAAATAATTGTTGTAATAAAGAACGTTGTAATAACTTCACAAATGAAGGGATTAGACTGAAGCTTTGCTCTCTCCCTCCCACTCGGTTTTACAAATAAAGTTTCTAAATGTAGTATCTGACATTTAGTGTAATTTGACTTGCCAGTGCTTACCTTCCTCTGTGTGAATGGAGGAAAAAACTGACAACTGATTCAATCAAAGTAAAAAGAAAAAAAATACCAACTTAAACCACTGACCAGGCTGGTTTGCATGTTTGAACCAGAATGGCTTGGAAAGAGATTAATTACACTACTTTAAATGCTGCTGAAGACTGTAAAATAACTTTGCACTCCGACGTAGTCATGCGTTCTAGTCCTGCCTTTAATTTTATGTTTTCCCCCAAAACCTCCTGTTTGTCCTTCTACAGAACTTGTTATTGTTCATGCAAATTTCACACATGGTGATAATTGTGGATTTTAGATGCTGTAAGTGATCATGCTGCCAAGGAGACGGCATGATCATTTTTTTTCAGTTTTACATTTCTTTTACTTCCCTAACCGTCCAATGACAAAGGTCGTCTGTTTTACTTGAATTCCTTGATCAGAAAGGCATTAACATTTTAATGATATGACTGAAAATGTTGAAATACTAGGGAGATGCATGAGACAAATCATGAATAAATATTAAGGACTTCTATAAAGAGAATGAAATGCAGTTGTAACTAAATGAGCTACTGATTTCTACTGCAGCAAATGTCAGACTTGTCTTTCTGTGGACGAGGAGCTGCATTAAGAGGCGTGCTGTTTACTAAACTCTTTTCCTTTAATCCATCTGCAGGTATACTGTCCCTCCAGAGCATGGCAAGAGACTGGAAAGGCTGGCACAAGGTGAGGCACTGATGATGCTTTCTGTGCAAATTCTTGTTTTCCCCTTTAACACCCTGTCTTGCATTTCGGTTTGTCAGCACATTAGGCGCTTTAGACTATTCAGCAGACAGAATAAAATCATACAAATGCTTGTACACATGGACACAGCCACTGGTTCTTCCTATATGTACAAGGAAAACCGCTGCCTAGCAGTTTTTGGTAAACCTGGCCTTACTCTTCTTAAACAGTGCAAGCTGTGAACCCTTTGCCTGTCATATTAAGCAGTATGGTACATGCTGTTAACCACACCTGAATAATGTCTTGCATGTATTGAGTTGGTGAGAAACTTTGATCTCTCACCGTCTCGCTCCATGTAAAAGCACTCCTTGTCACCTGGCTGTGTTCAGATGGGGCTTGAAAAAAGCATCGTCTTGAAGCACTCAAAAAGGTGTAGGTGCTGACTTTAACAGAGGCTCTCAACTGTTTGTTGATTGTTTAGTATTCAGAAGTGAGCTTTGGCTGTGCATTTAGAATAAATGAGGCAGCCTACACCGCAAATTTACATTACCAGTCAGCAAGCATGTAATGTTTAACACGGTTGATTGTGACTTGAGGGTTTTGAATCAGGGCTTAAAATTCTAATAATATTCATTTTAATGGCCTCTATGCGAGATTAGACATTCTGCTTTTCATCCAACATCACATGCAATCAACCCTTCTCTTCCTTGTTTTTGGTCAGGAAGCAGTATCTTGCATATTGCATTTTGCTCGAAGGAAAGTAGAAAGTTGATTCGCCCAGTCCAAGCAATATTAAACAGAGACACCATTTGTCCTTGCTGTGAAGAGCTGAGTGCAAGTCCGTAATCTACAATGAATGGCCCCTGCCCCCTGAGTGGCTGGAAGATGTGCCACACTATATGTTACACACAAGTGATGTGTTGAAAGCTTTTCTTCTGTTCAATAATGAAGTCAAGACTTTCAGCTGTCATTTAAGGGACAAAACTGAGGCCTGTCCAGGCTGAACTGTGTCTTGAAAGTGTGGAGGCGACTCCTAATAGTGTATTAGCCGTGTGTCCTTATTGGTTATGTAGCCCAATCATGGCATCCTTGGCTTGGAAAGGATGGAGGCAATGGCATGGAGTCCTCTAGACTTAAGATACTATATCACTTAGTTTGGTTTCCCTAAAGCCTAGTATCTAACTAATGCTCATTCACTTCCACTGCAGTATGTCTGACAAAACATATTTCACTGTTGTTCAAAGCAAATGAAGTACTGCTGTTTGGGTAATGTCAGAATGTAGCAAAGACCTGCATTAACCATCAGTCCTACACCCCATTCAGATTATGTGACATTACACACCATAATTTTCTGATACTCTGCTGCCCCCTGAGTCTTTTACCAAGGACTTAGTGCCTTGTAACAGTTGCTCTAACCTGTTACTTTTTTACCATTTTCATTCAGCTTTTCATCAAATCATCCAATGCAGAGAGATCAGATGTATTTTAAAACTCAAATCTAACCTCATCAGCCAGATGAGGGCGATATTTCAGAGTCTGAGTGAAGCGTGATCATTTAGGATAATAATAAATAATATAACAAATATCTTTGTGTACTTGTATACAAGACATTCATGTTTGACAGGTGCACTTAGTTTAGAAATGAAAATTCTTGTCAGGTTTAATCAAACATGTAACATTTTTCTATTGATAATATCATTTATCTCGTCCAGCTTCAGCTTTCGGTCAGAATCTGATTGTTCCTTCCATTTTTCTTATTTAAGCAGGTGGCAGTAGGAGGAAAGTAGTGCCAACGTTCTTTAACAAGCACCCACTGACCTATCAAATCCATCGTCAACACAGGCAGCCAAATGTTTACGAGGTCCTAAAAGCACTGTTATGAGTGTTGTAGGAATGCCTAATGGGGCTGGAACAATGGTCTTGTTACCTGAAAAGTCTCTCCAAGTATTCGACACAGCGACAGCCGTTGCTCTTATCACTCTTCATCTCCGCATTATGTTAGTCATGGCTTCGGACTTTTAGTGTAAAGTGGGGCTGGGATGGGCTGGGAGGGTGCAGCGACGGTGGCAGGAACTTAATTTTCTACCTCAAAAGGACAGAATGAAGCCTTTAAGTTAATATTACCCTGCGGAGAGCTCAGAGAGCCAGCTGCATTTTAATGGGGATTAATACCCAGGCTCTGTCGGCACATTATTCACCTTTATCAGCTCCAACAAGCAGGCAGGCGATGAGAGAATAGAGACCCTCTCTCCCTCCTGCTTTGTAGGGTGGAACAGAGGGTGAAACAATGCAGTGAAAATGAAGGATGAAGTGGGTGCCGATTATTCTGTCAGTCACATTAAAGTTTAACTGGGTGGAGGCTTGAATGGGCCACCCTTTGAGGCACTGGCAGATACAGACAGTAAACAGTCAGAGGGTGAGTGATGGAGGGGAAATCCTGTTTTTTGATTATGCAGAGGCCATCGGAGTCTGTTTTCTGTAAAGACTTTGGACATTAAAATCCCCAAGTGTCAGAGCGTTTATTTTATAATCTCAAAGCAGTCTGTGCTTTTTAAATTAGTTGTTTGTAACACGAAAGATAACATTGCATTTCGTGTAGTACAGTCACACACATGCACAATGCACATTGTCAGAGGTAAAATACTGTTACTCCCGATATTAGAAATGAAGGGATTAGCAGTTCAAGCCTTGTGAGCTCATATAGGTTCTTGGATTACCTACCCAAGAGCTAACAAATGAATCGAGTGGGTCAGACGATTGCAAGCCTCTAAATTTCAGCCTTTTCTGCTTCTTACATTGAGTAGTGCAGTTTCAGTACGCGCAATTGTTGGCTGCTGCGTAGCAGGCATTGTTCCGGCAAACGTCTTCTCTGTGCCCGCGCTGAATGGGATAACGATTTTTGGAAGTTGCGCCCAGTTTGGCTTTGTGCTGTAGTCTTCCTTTGTAACGTAATGTGATCCATCACTGT
This sequence comes from Betta splendens, assembly GCF_900634795.4. Taxonomy (NCBI): domain Eukaryota; kingdom Metazoa; phylum Chordata; class Actinopteri; order Anabantiformes; family Osphronemidae; genus Betta; species Betta splendens. The sequence goes on along the minus strand of NC_040884.2, from coordinate 10,697,454 downwards.
TCCTTCCCCCTGAAATCCAACCACACAATGAATTTACATGCACCCCAGTAATGTGATTATTCAACACTTGAGGCAGTAAATTAATTTATGCCCATGTCAGTAGAAAGTGGATTTCCCATTCCAGGTTTAGGAATTAACAATGATATAATAAACACTGCTACATCCCTGTTGAAGAAACACATTTAATTGGTGTTGCTTGTCTGGCAGTCGGCAAATACTCACCTGCCAACTCAGCTGTCTTCCAAAACTGCCGCACAGCATCGTATCACTGAACAGCTTTTGTAATATGTTTTATTAGAAATGTTATGGATCACAATCAATCAATCTGCAACCTGTACAGGATTTGTAAGGGCCACCAAGAAATTTGTATGATTATCGGTGTGCCTCGAAGGCTTTTGCTCTCGTTTATTGGATAAAAGCCGCTTGTTTATTGTTTAGAGGGAAATCAAGTCATACACTACAACATTTGCTCATGTGCCACGATGCTTTGCCAATGCCTCTGGTGATGATGTGGCTATTCATGGTTTAATCAGATAATGTGCCACGATTGCCATGTGTTCACTGTCACCCTCTGCAGGTTTCTTCCCTGGCAGCTCTCAAGGTTGTGATGCCTTTCTCCGCCACAAGATGACGCTGATATCTCCGTCCATCCTGAAGAAATACGGAATCCCTTTTGATAGGGTGAGTCACTGTCAAGGGCCAAGTCAAGTGTTTAGTTTTCTTTGTTGGGTGTTGGGCTAATCTTTCCTTTCTCCCTTTCCCAAAACTATAACACACATCAACATCACTGTATTTAATTATGTAACATAACTTGCATCCCCTACTGCAAGTAAGATCTTTTGACTTAATGACAACATAAGGATATTTTCAGTTCTGTTCATCTCTTGTGTCATAGTCAATAATTAGTATTTTCTTATTTGTGCCCTTATTGACAGGTAATGTATAACTCCTCGCATACTAAGTACTAAAGTTAATGACAGATTGAAGGGGAGCGACTGGCACACTTCAGGCTCACAAAATTCTCCACTGTCACTGAGGGTTGTCGTCCCCCCACCCCGTTTATCTTCTCACTCCCCCCTCAGGACGTCATTATCACAACGAGCGTGTTACTTGTTACGCACCTACAGTATTGCTCTCGATTCATGTGTAAAAATAAAACCGCCGTCTTGCGTTCCTGCAAGAGTTAAAAGGGGTTTTGATATCTGAACCACTGCCTTTAGTTAAAGCAGTGTGTATCCCCTCTCAGCCTCCATCCCTGTTTCCACTCTCATGCCTGTCACCTCGTCTGTCTTGATGCGTTTCTTGATTGCCTGAATCCAGGCTTCACAAAGAAGTTGAGATGCGCAGCCAGACATGGAGGGCTTAAGTTTTGGGGCAACACATTAACTCAGAATGTGCTTAACTTGCCCTGACATTTTTAAACATCCTCAGAATAGCGCTGTGCGACGTGCACAGGAAGACACCCAATACTTGGGCGCATCAGTCATCTTTGAATTAATTCATATTTCGTGCAAGTCAGAAAAGTTTAGTGGAAAGTTGCGACTAAGCAACTAGACTCCCAGTTAAATCCCAGTTCATCCTTAAATGCTAATTCTGATCATTAAGGATAAAGCCAAGGCGCCAGTACTTCAGTGTCCTTCATGAGCTGGGTTTAGTTCATTACCCATTCAATAATTTTTTTTCAGGTGTGTTTTTGTCTGTCTTATACTCTACTAAGAATTGAACGCCGTTGCATTTTAAATTTTTAAAAATAATTTTCCTACTTTCTCATCAGGTAACACAAAATGAGGGGGAGTTCATGATCACCTTTCCTTATGGCTACCATGCCGGCTTCAACCATGGCTTTAACTGTGCTGAGTCCACCAACTTTGCCACCCTGCGCTGGGTGGACTACGGCAAGATGGCTACACAGGTGAGACCGAATAAGTTTACTTGGGCAATGTAGCTAAATGACACACTTGTATATGTGGAAAGAGCACACATGGGGAAACCTTCCACTGAAGCGCCACCCATATTGTTGTTGTCATGCCAACAGTCTGAAGGCAGACTGCCTGAGGAAGGTTTGATCCGATGTGTCATTCAGCAGCAACTTTACAGCCTTCCTACTCTGCCTGTTTGCTTCTCTGAAAGCATAAAGTAATAGATCATATCGAAATATAAAAGCAGCGTCTGGTTCTCTGCTGCACACCATCTGTTACCGACACTAACCATGCCCTTGCATCCTTCCACTGACGCAAACTGCCTCTTTGCCTGTGGGCTGCTGAGCATGAAATTGACAGGGCATGAGTTGGTTGTGGACGGGAGCCCAACTACAATGTCCTCTGGAAGAACCTCCCCCCCTTGTCTCTCTTCTATACATAACACTTAATTCTCTGTGTGTGTGTGTGTGTGTGTGTGTGTGTGTGTGTGTGTGTGTGTGTGTGTGTGTGTGTGTGTGTGTGTGTGTGTGTGTGTGTGTGTGTGTGTGTGTGTGTGTGTGTGTGTGTGTGTGTGTGTGTGTGTGTCTTTCCCACTTTCTCTCTACTTGGCTGCATGTCAGATTTATAAGGTGCCAGTTTGCAGAAGTATATCTCCCTCCCTTCTCTGTCTTTCTCATTTTCGGCCTTCCTACTTTACCCATGTGGCCACTTGTAATTTAAGAACCAGTAGTCCAGGCTTCAGCAGTCTTCCTTCCACCCTATCCAGTGCTCGAGGGAGCATCTCCACTACACTTGTCTCAGTCTGATAAAGAAGAGTGGTCCACTCTGCACTGCTAATCCAAGTCGACAAATCGACAGCTCAGCCTCACACACGGAATCAAAGAAATGTGAAGGAGAAAAACTCAGTCATTGAGACGGGCTGCCAATCCGTCCTCCTGGGTTGGTGTGGTAGCGTCATGGTTACAGAGATTGTCCCAAACCCGTGCTGTTTACATTTAGTCCTAGCTAAAGGTGTTGCTGTAACAACTAAAAAATTAGCGGTTTTCTTTAAGTTTAAACATTACAAATTAGAATTAGGACGCGCAGGTCATGTTGTCAAATACAGCACAGAAAGTAAAAGTGAGATCTCATACTGATCTCATAGCAGGAGCTTTAAACTTGAGTGATATTCGTTTATTTATTTAGCTTGTCTACATCAGCCACTTGCTTGGAGACGATAAAGTCTCTTGTTCTATCTCACTTAACATCTTCCATGTTTCTTCTGCTGTCTTTGGCTCAAGGAGTCATTTGTCAGGTTGTTTGACTCTCTCTACTCTAATTCCCCTCTCCCTCCCCCACCAAACCCTGTTCTGTCAGCACCAAACAGGACAGTGAACGATGGGTCTCTCTATTGAATTTGTCACCGTTTGGGGGCTGCCAGCATGCGGCACAGAGACCGAGGGACCGAGCTTGGCCGCGCTTCATGTCCTAGTGTTTCTAAATGCAACCTTTGCGACTGCTGACCCATATACCTGACTTACTGAGCAAACACACACCAGCAGTCTGCTCCCAACACACGAGCTCCATTAACCTTTTGCTTCCAACCTGTACATTAAATATTAGCCATTTAACTTGTGTTCCTTGTCACTGACCATGTCGACCAGAATACAAGTATGCTTGATGGATTTGGTGAAAGCCCTGCGATCGCAAAGGGAGCCGGCAAATCATCACTGAAAAAAGTTCTGTCCACCACACCATGCTGCCGCAGCATGTAAACACCATCCGTATTCTGGGTCGGGCTCCTCAAGCAAAGCCTTGCTCTATTCGTTTGGAGCTTATTCACACTTGCCTGCTGCTCCCAGAGGCTCCCTGGGTGATTTTTCTGTCTGGAAGAGGAGCTCAAATCATCCTCCCAGTTCCCAGAATAAATCGCATCACTTTTTCATCCTGGAAGTGATTTGTAGATGACTCACTCTGTCTTCCTTGCGTTTGTTTGCAGACCTGTCTTGTTATTTGTCAACATGTTGCACTTAGACTTAGTTTCTATTAAACCTTGTTTAGGTTTTTGCCTTTTTCTAGGTTTACCACATTTTCAGAAACACAGGAGCTTCCTATGTGCACAGTCAGATTGATTGTTGTTGTTTTAATCTCTCCCTTTTTTGTTTGTTAGGCAGCAGTTAAATAAGGGCATAAAAGTTTCTCTTCATATTTTTTTCACCAAATTATGACATACGGGAATGTTTTGCAGAACCACAGTCAAATAAGGCCTCAGAAGTTTGTTCTCACTTCACAGCAGGCTTTAACAGTATTAGCAGCTGGTACATCTCTGCTCTGCATTATATTCTATATTGGGACTAATTTTACCTACTGAACACTGATCCCTCATTATTTTGATCATGGCTACTTCTGTGATCAATCCCAACATCAGGAATTGTACATAACCTTTTTTTGGCCACTGTGGGCCAGGTCAGACAGGTCAGACTCAAGCCTTGTTTTGTTATTAGCACTTGGCACCTACTCTGTGGACTGATCCATACTTGGTCCCTTGGCTCAAGGTTTTCTGTGGCTCCAACAATTTGGCTTCATTAGGAGACCAAGTATACTTCAGGGCTCATTGACTGCCTGGGAGTCAGTGTTTGTTTTCCCTGATTTGTACATGTCTGAATGAGTTTTCTTTAACCTAATTAATTTTTTTGGATAATAAAGTGTAGCTTATCCCCATCTTCGTGGCTTAGTTGGTAGAGCGTTGGCTTGGGGAGCGAAAGGGCCCAGGTTCAAGCCCACCAGAGCACCAAGTGTGTCCTTGATTAAGACACCTCGCACTAGCTCCCAGGCACCGCACTGTGGCTGCCCACTGCTCCCGGGATGGGTTAAAATGCAGAGAATAATTTCCCTAATGTGGGATGAATAAATAATAATAATATTTGACTTTTAAAACATACACACTCACCTAGTCTAGGAGCAATGTGTTTTTAGGTTTTAGTTTCCTGGCAGAAGGCTGTTTCCACTAAAGATTTCATGATGGTTGCAATGAGCTATAGTCATGCTTACTTGCCTCTGCCCTCACACTTCCCGCACCAGTGCCCTCAACCCGACACCATATTTTAATGTTTCTGTCTGTCAAGTGGTGTCTAGATGAGATGTAGGCTGGATATTGTTTTGTTAGGGAGGGAGAGCTTCTATGTTTCCAGTAATTGAACATGAGGCACTCACAACAGCTTGGGAAATAATAGCGCCAGAATGTAATACTGGGCACAAATCGAAATGTTTTGTCTCTCTTCCCTTTCTTTGTTTAATGTCCCTTTTTGTTTCATTCCTAAATGCCTTTTCCCCAAATTTACGTAGATCATTGAGATTTCATTTATCAGGACTGTAACTATACTGTTCTTCCTTCTCTACTCAGCAGAAACATTAGTCGATGTATAATGTGATTTTGAAGTGCATGACTTCAGAACACCTAGTGTGACATTTAACTGTTGGCATTTTATACATTGACAGCCTTTTGGGTTCTCCTGTGATTTTAAGTTACATCCCAGTCATTTTAGGCATTAAGATGATGGATGACTTTGTCCTGTTTCCTTCTTGCCTTAGCTTTAACTAAGCTTTTGATCTTTTAGGTGAAAATTGAGGTTGAAACAGCCAAAGGCTTGGTTTTTCAGTCAATACAAAGCTCTCTTTTTTTTCTGAAAAATGTGCTTCCTGTTAATGACCTCCTGGCATTTCCTCTGCAGTGTTCCTGTCGTAAGGACATGGTAAAGATCTCCATGGATGTGTTTGTGCGCTGCCTACAGCCCGATCGCTATGAGCTCTGGAAGCAGGGTAAAGACACCACAGTGTTAGACCACCTTAAGGCAACAGAGCTCAACAGCCCAGAGCTGGAGCGCTGGAGGGAGCACCGGGCTGCATACCGAGTAAACCTCCTGCAAAGGTGAGAGGTCAAATTACGCACAGTCTGCAGTCACACAACCAATGCCAACCTAAGGATGTTTAACATCAACTCTTTGTTTCTGCAACTTCATGGTTGGGCTTTGTGTGTCTTTTTCTAATTCAGTATAAGAGTTATATCTTATTTGCACTGCATTATATGTGTACTCAGGCATTAATAAACATATTTTGTGCATCAGATAATTAAATATATTTCAAATTTAAACAGTTACTCTCATCAGACTCACCGATTACAAGGAATTATGAAAATTATCCACTTCCCATTTAAAATTAATCATGTACAAATTTACTGCAAGTCTCACTTGTTGACCATACCTCAATTCAGGGCAATGCAGAAGATGAAACTGTTCAGGCGTTTGAAGCTGGAAGAGGTGAAGGTTCTGGCTGAGGAGGGAATTGAGCTGAATGCTGTTGAGTACCAGCGCCAGGTGGAGGTGCGGGACGCTCAGCGAAGACAGGAAAGGGACGATCGTCTAGCCAGAGAGGCCATAATGACCCTGGAGGCCATGGAGCGTGAGGAGCAGGAGGCTGCTGCCAAAGCAGCAGAGGCTGCAGGTGTAGAGGGTGAGGACTGTAGTCTGTGTGTGAAGACAATCTGTCAGATCACTGATTTAAATAGTAGTTGTGGAAAAGTCTTTAACAGATAGCTGGATGACACTAGTTTTGAATTAGAAAATGTTTAACATATAAAACCTTCCAAATCTATAATAACTGCAATTTTGTCTCTATTGCATTTCTATGCTACCCATTGTTCTTGGTGAGTCATCATGCCTTCTGAAGATTTTTTTTTTGGTCTCTGTTTCTCTTTGCCAGTACAAGAACTAGAGGCCAAACCACAGACCTTGACAGAGGACACTGAGAAAAAGAAGCAGAAAAAGCAAAAGAAGACGTCAAATAGTAGTAATTCAGTCAGTGGATTCCAGGAAGTGTTTCAAGAGTTTGCTACATCTGCTATCAAGGATTCAAAGAATGTAATGCTCAGCGGTCAAGTGGGGAATCAGCTAAACCCAAAGCAGATAGAATTCCCAGAAGATAAGAAGTTGGACGTCAGTGCGTCGCAGGTGAGACTGACTACGACACCAAGTCTACATCTTTTGATTAGTGCAAAGCTGCGGTGTCCAAAATCTGATTTTGTTGATATTTTACTTCACAAATATGAACAATGTTCACCAGATTATTATTTAACATCAAAGGAAAGGTTGAAAATCACTAACCAAATATTACATCACAAACCAAATGTGTCTTTTCTCAGGCTTCCTACCCCAAGATGAAGATGCCAACAGAGGTGAAGAAGAGTCGACGCCACCCGCTCAGCAAACCGCCCATGCGTTCCCCTCTGTCCATAGTTAAGCAAGACCCAACGAGCGACAAAGGTATTTGGATATATTGGAACAGTCTTCATGTATCTGAATTCATAAAAAACATGCCTTAACATAACACTGCACAAAGAAGAGTTATTCTGTTTATAATCTTAAGTTGGAAGTGTTTTCAATCTGTGAAAAGCTCACTGTGATGGTAATGACTCCAAAGCTCTGTTTATTTTCCTTTTTATGCTATTATTATGTCCACACACTTATCGATCTGGAGATTCTTGCCGTCCAATTATCTATTTTGAAGTCACATTAAAACGGCTGAAGCCAATTTAGGGTGCATTCTCTAGCTGTGTTATTGATGTATTAGGATAAAGTAAGGGCTAGTTATGTGAGACCAGGGGATTAAATGGGGATCTTGTGAATAGACCTCCCTGTTTTTATTTAAGGTTCACCAGTCTCATTTGGATCTGTAGCTTCAGTGACTTGTGAATTAGTTCATCTAAAAGTAGCAAGTTGCTTGAGTCATGTGCGCGGTGATTGGGCAGTAAAGAGTGTTGCTGGCATCTAGGATGAACTAATCTATTGTAATGGAATTTGGTCTGTCTTTGTTATTATATACTATCATTTCACATTATCATGTTTTGTCTAATGTCTGTTATTGGTAACTGGGGTGAAAGAGCTTGTTGTTGAGCTTGAGAAGAACATCTGCTCATGTCAGGTTGACCTGTCCTTGATTGATCCCCGAGGGTTCTGGGAAATCGAATAGAAAAAACACATATCTAAACATCTAGACTTTGTTCACGCCTTATTTGGACAGAGGCTGATAGCTGTGGTGAACGTTTTAAAACAGGAGGACCACGGTGGCTTAGTTTCAGAGTGTTTGCTGGGGACTACGTTTGCTGCTGCCTCATCATCCTCTCAAGAATTCCTTTGGCAAGAACTCAAATCTGGTGGTTTTCTCCCGCTGCCTCCTCTCTATCCTTTTATTTATTTATTGTTTAATCATCTAATGTAATGAATTCACAATAATTGATTTGAAATCTGCATCTGCTTGAATTTTCTTAAATCTGCTGTAGTATCTGTACTAAAAATGCTTCATGTGCAGAAATTAAGGTGACACCTCTTAATGTAGTCAATGTTTGACCTGCAGACTTATCCTCCTCCATGCCGTTGGATAGCAGCATGAAGAAACAGGAGCACCTGTGGCAAAATCACTCGCCCAACTTCCTGGCAGAGAAGTCTTTTAATGCTGCAGTGGCAACTCTGCAGCCTTACTGTGCTGTGTGTTCACTCTTCTGCCCCTACACAAAGGTATTAAATGTCGAGAGGCACATGGGCTTCATGGCTTAATCTAGAATACAAATCATTCCCTTAGTTGAATCTTTTTGCTACCTGTGGCCTTTCCAGAGAAACAAAGACCTCTCTGCTGTGGGAGACGCCCAGCACACTCCCATTCCAGGACGAGGCAGTTCTACTCGTCCGCTGGTGCCAGAGATGTGCTTCAGTGTGGGTGCGAACACGGAGCCTCCACCCACCAACTCTCACATCGGGGAAGATGGAACCAGTCTACTGCTTCACTGTTCAGCGTGCGAGTTACAGGTTCATGCAAGTGAGTATAAAAAGTTCAACTCTGCAAGAACGCCTGTGTCAAAGTACCACTAGGTCAGTTTAACACTACAGTAATGGCAACTAGTAGACAAGACAAGATGCCACAAACTCCAAACATCAGTTCAAACTTCAGCTAATATTATTGTTGAGTTTTGTTTTTTGTTTTTTTGTTGTTGTTTTTTTTAAACAAACTCTTTCTACACATCTGCCAACCTGAGCATTTTCTGTGCTGACTTCTGGCTTATACTAGTAGTTTATCCCTGAACCTTAGAAAATAGAGTTGGGAAAACATGGAAGCAGCAAAGATGAGACCTTCACAGCACAATTCCCCATTGCCACGCTCAGAGGGCTCCTAGATTAACTCTCCTTGACACCGGTTAAAGTAGCTGTGAGGTTTCTCACGTAATGTAGCAGCACTCCATAAATTTTCAGTGCTATTATTTACCCTGCTTTTGCGAAATTCAAGCAAATGCATGTGTTTGTCAGGGCAGAGCCTGAAAAGAGGAGCAGCTTGTTCACATTTGTGTTTGAGTGAGTTGACTAAGGGATCTCATGTGCTTGCCTGACTCCTTTTTATTGGCATGTTAGCACTTTTGTAAAAACACATCTTTTTGCTTTGTCGGTTTTTAATCAAAGCGTAAAACAAATGCACATATGCCAAGAATGATTTAGTCTGTTCTTGCTCGTGATTTGTCCAAATAACCTTTAAAATACATATAATGAATGCTGCCTTTTACATCGCAAGCACATTCATTTTTTATTTCATATCCACTGACTCCATTGTGCATAAATTCACAATCATAAAAACTCAAAATACCTTTTTAATCTGTAAAAGCACCTAAATCAGACGCACACACAAGCACACACAAGCAAGCACCAGGTCTCCTGGGTTCCCATTATCCCCAAAGCTGGAGTGCACCTTCAGAAAGGCCGGTTCATTAGTCATCCAGGGATGAGACGGGCTCGGCTGGGGGAGCAGCTCTGTTACTGAGAGGAGTACGTGAAGCAGAGATCTCATGTCAGAGACACCCACACTCATTGTTGGAAGAGAACATTCATTCAAAAATTATCAGACTTTTCTGTGTGTTACATAAACATGTAAGTGTTCTCTATCTGGGGCACAGATAGAGATGAGAAAAGTAATGCAGCTTTGTAGTTTTCTGTTTGATTTGATCATAAAATGCAAGATAATTCTTACTCGGCCCACATATTCACACAGTCTTGGTGGACGAAGTGGTGCTTGGGAGACACAAAGTGAACGATTTGTGAATTCATTAATCTCTCTTGCAGGTTGTTACGGCGTGAAGCCAGACTCTATAGGCGATTCCTGGATGTGCTCCAGATGTGCGGCTGAACACTGGACAGTGGTGAGTGGCAGTACTTCTGAAACTCCACATTGCAACAACCTCTGATGCATCTACTCTCTTCATCTCATCTCATCTTTTGTTCACCACTTTTTTTTCTATATTTTAAAGTACAACATAATGAAAACACAGCTTTTTATTTTTTTATTTTTAATGCATGCTTGACAAAAACTTTTTTTCTTTAATTTTCTTACCCAAATATGAATAAAGTTTCATTGTATAATCAAGCAGTTATTAGGGTGAAGGAAAGGTGCTCACACAGCAAAGCACTTTGACAGTGAATGGAAGGAGATTCAGTGACTGAAACGTGACGTTTGTGTGTTTTCCAGGAGTGTTGTCTCTGTAACTTGAGGGGAGGAGCGTTGAAGATGACCACAGACAACAGGTTAGTGGGCATGAACCTGAGTGGTTTTAATACAATTTTTCTGGTAGAAATGCATTCAGCTACATGAAATATTCTAATATTTTTAGTGTGTCTAACAAATTTAGCTACTGTTATTAAAATCAAGTTAGAGGGGTCTTTGTGGTTGCTTGTTCATAGCTTTCTTCATGATATTCACAATCTCTGGTTTTGGAGCAGTTGTATATTACCTCTGGCTGAATTTGTGCTGACAGCCCTGCACGTTCAGAAGTAGAAGAATCCTGCCTCTGATGTTTAAACTCATGATGGTTTATGGTGCCTCCTTCACTGTCATCAGGTGGGTCCATGTCATCTGTGCCATTGCTGTGGCTGAAGCTCGCTTCGTCAACGTGATTGAGAGGGAGCCGGTGGATGTCACTGCCGTTCCAGATACCCGCAAGAATCTGGTACGTTGAAAAGATGGGAAAACGGCCAAGGAGTTTCTGGGGTTTCACTCTGCCTTGTTATCAGAAGGTGGCGGTCAATGTTTAAACTCCTTTTGCTGTCAGCTTAGCCTTTGTCTTGTGCTAAATCTGGCAGCCAATTATTGTTTTCTCATCTTAAAATTTCTGCAGTGTTTTGCAACTGTATCTTTTTATTTATTTATTTATTTATTTTTTATAGCTCACTCTTTCTTACTCTTGCCCGCCCTCCTTCCATGGTGGATAATTTTTTTTTTTTTTTTGCAAGCTGTGGAGTAAAACAGATGTGTAGAGAGGAATGGCAGAATAATCAGCTGTCATTTCTCACTGTGCTAAATGAACTGCATCGATCCCGTGGGCAGGAGGAACATCCCCTACTTCCCTCATGTCTTTGAGCACAGCTCCTCTCCTCTCCTCTCCTCTCCTCTCCTCTCCTCTCCTCTCCTCTCCTCTCCTCTCCTCTCCTCTCCTCTCCTCTCCTCTCCTCTCCTCTCCTCTCTCCATCCCTCCATCCCAGTCATTGCTCACGCCCCATCTCCCTTTCCCACTTCACAGGCAACAGCAGTGCTTACTGGTGCATTATCTCAAATCTACAAATAATGTCACCTCTCTCCCTCGCTTTCTCTGTGAATAATTTGTCAAAGACAAGCTGGGTGACATTTGCATCCGAGTGCTGTCAAAGCAGGTTTCCTCCAGTTCTCCTTTAAAGGCCAAGAGAAGCTTTGCAGCCTAATGATTTGGATGACTGGGCTGATCAGATGTTAACAGATGCCTGAAACCGGTTTCTAGTGCTGTGTTTAGCAATCTGTTTGTTTGTTTTTCATCTTTTGAGAATTGTTTCTGTGATGGAGAGGTTTGATTAATTTCACACCAGCTCAGTCTTCCTAGGTTTTACCTTTTCCTTAAGGCAGAGCGGCATCTTGCACCTAGAATAACTTAAATTTTTGTTTTTTAACTAAAATTGCCTCCGTCATCAGTACATAGATGATGTTTCTGACCAAAAGAGGCCAAGAGCCTAACCACTAGGCTCCACCAGGACTTGTACAACATCCCTGACTGGTTCATAGTCAACAGATGATGAGTGAATATGTTGTGTTGAAGGGAAGGAAATGAAGGTTGTGAAGTTGTTGGTACAGATTGGTCAGAATTGAACAGTCAGGAGTAGAACCCGTTTGTGGACAAAGGCAAAGATTTGGTTGGCTGGTGGTAATTTCACACTCAGAATGTGGGGATGCAATGAAAGGATTTCAAAGGAAAAGTGCTCCAAGGGAGAATAGCAAATTCCTTTTATGCTTGTGCAATGGTGGTGGTTGAACAAGTGATGCAAGACATGAAAAAGTATCCAGGAGAAGGATTTTTGACTCGTACTGACTGAGGGGATATGAATGAATTTGCTGTTTTTAAGAGAGTGGTGAATCTCATTACACTACTGGCATGAAGCCTGCTCAAACCTGTTACGTGCATAGCTGAAAACATTCGCTCTGTTTTTAATGATCAGGAACTGGTTCGAGCACCAAGCAGAATCAAAGGCAACACGAAGTGAATTTGTTTCCTGTGATCCTTGAACATCCATGAAAGAGTGCAAGAAATGAAAATAAGCTTACGAGATCTACGGGGATTTGTCTCTAACCTGAATCACCAACCGAAGTCTTTATTCTTTTTGTTCTCATTGCAGAAATGCGTGTTCTGCCATGGCAGCAGTGCCACCCAGAACCGTGGCGCCTGCATCCAGTGCTCATACGAGAACTGTGCCACCTCCTTCCATGTCACCTGTGCCCAGATTGCTGGAGTAGTGATGACACCTGCTGACTGGCCTTACGTGGTGTCTGTCACATGCCACAAGCATAAAAAAAGGGTCGCCACGAAGGTAAGTGCCCATCAACAGAACCTGTGTTCAACAAAGGTCGATCACTGACTAAAGAGGCTAAACTAACTTATCTATTTAACGCTTTAAAAGTATACACATCAAAGAAAGCTGCTACTTTGAGTCTGAAGTCAATATCACAGATAGGTCATTGGTAAAATATCGGTTGTGATGCATTTACCGAAATTTCCAGGCTATAAAACGCATCCAAATTTAAACCGCACCCATTACATTTTTTTTCCATAGACCTCCTTTCATAGACCATAAGCCGCAGGTGTCCACGCAACATGACAGATTTAGGCAGATAATACACAGTTACGATTTTTGTAACTTTTAATTAAATACTAATATAATAAATTAAAATATTAATAAAAGTAAATGTGTATTTACAGCTTTGTTTAAAAAAAATAAAAAGTACAGCAGTGTACCACAAAAGTAATTGATCACTATATATCACTACCTTCTGCGCATTAAAACCACTAAAGCAGTCGTCTTCAGTGTCAGAATTAAAGGGCCTCACAATTACTTCGTCACACACTTTCTCTTTCTTTCTTTTGCTGTGTTGATTTATTTCCTTGTAGCTTCTGTTGGCATCTTGACTGACAGGCATTTTGGACTTTACTTCTTGGTGATTGTTTTGGCTTTTGTTGGGAGCAGCAACTTCTGCATGTGCACCCTTTGTAAGATTTAGCATTATTAAGTTACTGTCTTTTAGTGTGGAGAGTTCAGCTGGAGCAAACAGTGTCTGAGGTTTCTGTAATTTTACCAATATAAAACCTCTGTAAATGTCCCTCTTTTCAGCCACGGACACCCAAACCACCCAAAAGCGCACAGAGTCTTACACTGGGCCAGAAGGTGATTGGTCGAAACACTGACGGCTGGTACTATCACTGCATCATCATCGGCATCGCTACACAGACGTTTCTCGAGGTCAACTTTGATGACGGGTCATACTGTGACAACTTGCATCCAGAAAACATATTGGTGAGTGACGCCTACCAGTCCCCCCCCCCCCCCCCCCCCCCCCCTTTTTTTTTTTTTTTTAAACCAGACACACATCCTAGCAACCAGTATTTGCTGTGGAGCTGCAGCAAAACATGAACCAGCTTTTATTAGCTCAACATGAAAAAATTAATATTGTACTGCTACAAAGTCCATTTAAAGCAGGTTGAATTAAGTGGCTCAAATGTTTTCATTGTCATTCATCCTTCTGCCTCCATCTCTGTCGTCTCCTTCAGAGCCATGACTGCCTGCGCAATGGTCCTCCTGATGTGGGGGAGTTAATTGTGGTCAGCAACCCAGAGGGTCAGGTCCTCAACGCTTCCTTTATCAAGCAGCACACTCACAAGCTGTACCAGGTGAGGAAAACAAATCAGACCTGAGTCAGAAAGATGCTGCAGTAGCTGTGAGGAAAGACTCAACTAGAGGTCAGATTATCGGGCTTGTGCCTAGAAGGTCAAAGGTTCAGCTTTACACTAAAAGAAAAGTCCTCAGCACAGTTTCATTATGTTGTGGAGCAGAAACACTGGTCAGTAAAGTAATGTGTGAGCAATGGCATCACTTCTTCTTCTGCAGTGTGACTTGAACCTGTGAACTCTTGGTAACAGGCTGCTCCGTCTAACGGCTTTGCCACCCTCTGATTTGATACCTTGATGTGGTATTTATCTACATGAGAGAAGCTCTGCTGCCCTTGTAGATTATGGGAGAACATTTTGATACAGTGGGGCATTAAAACATAAAGCTTAGAAGCTTTAGCATCACTGGTGCATGCTGAGGAATTTATGGGGCTAATACTGTATGTGCTGTGCTTTCATGATCCTGCGACTGGTGTCGATGGAGGCCATCTTGAAAAAAAAAAATGATGTATTAGTAGACAAGGTTAAATAAAGCTGTTCATGCTAAAATCTCCTCTCATTCTTTATATGTAAGTGATTGCATTTTTAAATACATGCACACGGAGCAGGAACAGGATTTATAGAAACACTGTGATGCAGACATAACTTGCTGAGCAAGTATCGAAGTATGGATTGTATAGTCAGTGTGAGAACACATCAGATATATATTAGCAGTATATTCAACCGGTCTGTCTGTCTGTCTGTCAGTAACAAGCTTGTGTCCTTGATTCATTCATTGTGTCTCCTTTGTCCACTACTTTGCTCTTTAGAAGGTAAATTAGTATTACGTGATCTGTGCTCTTTTCACAGCTTAATGTAGCCTACTGGCTACGATGGTAAGAGTCCTGACAAGAATGTTGTTACAATGAGTCACAATCAAGCCTCCAGCTGGCTGCTGTGTTGGGGCCACAGTCCTGACCTTGCCCGTTTTCTGCTCAGAATTTATCAGTATCTACATTTACATTTAAAACACTTATCCAAGAACGAGCAGCTTTAGGGTTCAGCCTCACCGTCAAGGGCATTTTAACATTTTAACAACGCATGCTTCATAATGAGATGCAACCTATGACTTTCGGGGTATGTATTTTATTGATTATACCACCCCCATACTCTTCCATTTTCATGAATGTGTCTTTTTTACCATACATAGTGTGTGGCCTGCATTCAGAACTACCAATCATGACTTTGTTTACAAGCACTTAAGTAACCAGTTTATGCAGAGAACTCAAGTAGCTGTCAAGTAACACATACAAGTGCAAAGGAGGAGTCAACTCATTTAACTTGCAGATTTTATCTCCACTGAGACAATAGCCTGAAATTTCGAATAAGGCATGACAAGGCTACATGGCGTCTTGGTGACAGGGTTATTTAAGTTCATGTAAACACACTATAACCAACTGTGTTCTATTAGAAGATGTTTGACGAATCCAGACGTTTTTTATTTGTGTGCAGGTTGAGTTTCAGGACCAGACTCAGCTGTTGGTTAAACACTCGGACATCCATCACCTGGATCAAGAGCTGCCCAAGAGGGTCCGAAGTAGACTTGTAAGTATTTTAGAGGTGTTTTTAGTTGCTGTATTTACATACGTAACAGATCATGGTCTTGCTTTAATGATAAATTAGATGTTTAGCGGGAAACCAGACCCTCATGCATACTGAGGTATACCCTTTTCTGTATAGACAAAATGTTTGAAATGTGAGAGTGATGCAGGTTTATATGCACTTGAGTGACCAGGTTACTCAGGTTATTAGGTCTGTGTAAATTATAGGCAAGTCTGTTTCCTGGTTGATCTAAACTTGGATGGTATGGTAATATGCTGGTTGTAGTGCAAGTCTAAAATGCTTTTTTGTTTTCAGGCCATTCCGTCGGCCCAAGAAGACTTGTCTTCAGCAGATGAAGCCCAAGCAGCCAAACGGCGCTGCCTGCCTCCTAGCTCCACGTCACCTGCTGACACCCCCATGGAAACAATTGCGCCGTCCACCAGCCCACTACCTACGACGCCAGTAGCCACACCAGCAGCAGAGCTTCATAGTATTAGTAGAGCACAAACCTCAGAACCTCCGTGTCAGCCCAGCACAACCCCACAGGATGCCCCTGCCCAAACCAGCCGTATTCAAATGGCCCCAAAGACCCCAATGGACACGAGTGTTGCCCTCACCAACACTGTCACAGAGTCAGCCCTGTCCTTGGACCCCACGCTTACCCCGGACACCACATTGAACTCTGATCCCCTCCTGACCGCCACGACCCCCTCCCAGCCGCCCCAGCCCATGCCTGACGGCTACACGCCAAGCAGCGGCTACGTTACCTACATGGAGACGCTGCTCCATTCCCGTTTCCCTCAGGACGATGGCCCCAGACCCCTGTATTAAACTCCACTATGTTATTACTCAGCCAACGGAAGCTGAGCCAATAGGAAGTAAGCTAATGGAGGCAGAATCTACAGAGTGCTGATAATGGGAAGAAAACATTTCCTGGACACGGACACACAAGCACTCTTTTAATGCATGTTGCTTTTCTATTTTTGATTTAATGTATTTGCAGTGGTACTTCAGCCTGCACTGAAGGAGCAACTAAAGAGGACAAGGTTTTTTTTAATTTGTAATATTATTTTAATTATTATTATTATTACTATCAATAATGATGATAATATTGTGTGTTGCCTTTTTATTTAGCATTTTCTGTCTTTAATTAGCTGCTGTGCTTGTGCTTCTTCCGTCTTAATATGAATATGTCTCTGGGTGGTATCAACTCCATACCTCATTAATTAATTAATGAATTAATTAATTAATCCATTAACGCCACACTCCTGTTTTGGTTTTCTAGGGGCTAATAATACTGATGGCAGCCTTTACAGCAGTGAGGCCTGGTATGCCCCCCCCCCTTTTTTTTCTCCTTTTTTTTTTTTTAAAGAAATAACCAGCAACAAAATATATTTTTGGACACTTTGAAACCGTTGGGAGAGGAAGCGTCACGTTGTTCACCACACACACACACACACACACACACACACACACACAGGATTTTCCCAGGACGGTGTTTTATTGTCAGATTGCAGGAGGTAACCTGGGGAACATGTATTGTAGGGGTAACTCAGTATTTAAATGTCTTAGCTATTGAAAGACTTATTTGTAATAGACTAATTGTGTTGAATGCAAACACTAGTAGACTTGTATGCAAGATGCATTAAAATTTTGTGAAGACGTGTCACAGTAGTTAACGAATGAGACCTTTATGTATTGACGTCATTGGTGGCTGCACTTCTCACTCGAATGCGTCTCAGGGTTCCTACATGTGAAACATAAATCTTGACATAACTAAGGAGTTAAGAACAACCAACCACTGAACTAATTGGGACATGAACATGTAGTTTATATTATTGCGTGTTCTCAGTTTTGTGCTGAGTTATCTGTTTATTGTCAAATGTCCTGTGATGAGGCCAAAAACAAGAAGTTAATTTAATATATGAAAGGAATTTTCTGATATTTGGAAAATGGAAAAATATGTAGGAACCCTAAGTAAAGGAATATTTTGTACTGTTCTTGGTTAAAATTGTATTGTATAAATTAATATTGTATATTGTTTAAGCTGTCTGTTTTCTATTACTATATGCTTTTTATGTTCGTTTTCTGAAGTGGATTCACAAACCTGGCCAATCTAAATATTACTTCCTTTGTTTTTGACAGATTTTTCAGACCTATTAATTTGTACTGATAACTGCAGCTTTTATCCTTGAATATGTCACGCGGTGCTACAGAGATATAATACTACTGATGGATTAATTTCTCAACACTCTCTTTGTAGATATCTCGGACCATGTGTATTGTGAATCCGATTTGTAAATGTCATTTATCCACCCAAGCCCCCTTCCCCTTCCCACCACCACTACAAGTGGAAGTTTCCAAACTAATATCAATCATCAAAATCTTATTTCATTGGGATTAAAGTGGGTTGCTAGTCACCAGTTGTTCTGTGTCTTTTGTTCCGTATTGTGAGTTTTATATATGTTACGAACATTAGCAAGTAACTGTAATATTAAGTAAACTGAGAGACAAACGGTTCAGTAAAGTTCTATCACAAGCAGTGACTGCAGCTGGTCTAAGAGTTGATCTGTAATTTAGCCACGAGCTGGCGTTCGTTTAGTCTGGACTGACTCTGAAAATCCTTTGTCACATTTGTATGCGAGCACAACAAGAAATCACTGATTGCATAGTTTGAAAACTTTTCATTCATGTGTTGATTGCGAGTCTTCCCTTCATATTTGAAGGGAAGACTTTACATTTCATCTGAAAGAAACCGCACAGATGGAGGTGACTTCATCTAAGGTGACAGGACTTGAGAATGTGTGTTATGTGTCTACAGGCCACTGTCTCGAGCTTTTTGATACAACTTGTGAACGAATTAGAAATTATTCCAATTATTCTACCAGGGATTAAATGTGTGTGTGTGTTTAATAAAAACCTGAACATACCCATCTGTAGCTTTATATTCACCAGTCAGTGCGCCTGGGGGATCCATAATTTGGCATCTTAGGGGAAAATGCTATCGCATTCAGCATGACATTCACTTTATGTTGAAATGCTTTTTCCTTTAATGCCTCGGGGGAAATGGTATTTTCTTCTATTTATTTTTGAGTAATGGTGATATTTAATTATGCCACTAGGGTTACCCCAGGTCTGTGTGTAATCGCCTTATTAAGACGCGATCCTCCACCACCTCTTGCTCAGACGCAGCGAATGAAAGTGTATTTTCAATAATTGGCAGTGCGAACACCAGCGCTGCTGTTTATATTCCTCATTGGCAGGAATTCTGTCTGCACATTAAGCACGCAGCAGGGAAGTATGCTTTTCACTCGCGTGCTGCGCTCGTCACACAAGTTATTTTTAGATGATGTAATTAGTGGGAACCTCCATCAACACCAGCTGAAACTCCTTCACATGAATTCTGCAATTTGTATTTTTGGGAGCTGATTAACTTCTTTTGTGGGGGAATTTGACTCCGTGTCATAGGCCTCTACATGACAGTAAGTGTCTCTATCATGTAATCATCATTATTAGTGCACATCAACTGAATGCATTGGATTCTGTTCTTGGTGTGTGAGTGTGGAGCTTTGTTGCCACTAAGATTCCTTGCAAATAAATCTTTAAAAGGAACTGATGTCATTTGTTTGTACGTTTGCCAGATAGATAAAACTACACTACAGCCTGATGTGAAGGTGATGTGACCACTAGCAAGTGCTTTTACCACTAACATTGTTTTCCCCCTTCGTGTCCAGATACACTAACAGGATTCACTTTGACTCTGCAGCGTTAAGAGCTTCTAAATTTGGAGGACGGAAGGTGTGGAGAAGGAAGGTCACAGAAAGAACAAGGAATTCGTGTCTTACGGACAAATCGTTAATGTGGACATAAATACACACACTTCACGTACACTGCTAGCGGTGCACATGCCAAAGCCGCGCTGCCCTCTCCGGATCAGGGCGGTCATTAACATTCTGAAGTGCCCACCGCGCCTTTGCAGAGGAGCTGGGGAGGTGCCAGCTTGGCAATTACTTTAACAACTCCAGAGTTTGATTTCTTTATTCAGCTGAACCCAGCCCGAGGTAAATCTAAGGAGAAACGTGGGGAAAAAGACTCCAAAAGGACAAAAGTTAAAGTGGATCCAACTGTAGTTCACTGGGCAAAAGAACGTAGTATCTACGAATCCACGTAGCAGTGACATGGAGACGGGCCTCGATCCTGGGAGATCACGCGCACTCGCACGCAGGTCAAAAGGTCGCGGCATCCAGCGGGAGCTTGTCTGCACCACAGTGTCCTTCAGGAAGACATTAAAACCTCTAACCTGCCTGATGACTGTCAGACGGCCGAGTGACTCGCATGGAAATGGGAATGGGCGAATGCAGTGGGATCTAATTGCAGATGGAAGTGGCAATTATGTTGACAAGCTGGTTGGTATGACAGACTCCATTATAGCCTTAAGCTTCTATTACATTTCAGCCTAGTAAATCACATCACTGAAGCAATATTACCATAATGACTTAGTGGAGCTCAATCTGTCAGGCCTGTCCCTTGTTTGAAGGGGACTGGACTGAGTAGTTGGAAGTGGCTAATCTTTATGAACTCTTCTACACACAGAGGACTTTTAGGTGTATGTGTCCTCGGATCGTATTTACTGTAATAGTCGTCCACTGGGCAAACAAGCAGGGGGCCGGTGCCTGTTGTCCTGTTGCTGCTGAGTCACCAACACCACGTTTTCACCATAAACTTAAACTGGGGGAGTAGGATCACATTAAGTCATGAGGGATCGGTGTCGGAGAACGATCTGAGAGCTAGACTCCATTGCTTTGATGACCCTTGCACCTCTGTGACTTCTGGGGATCTGAATGCTGCGGGCAGTGGTGGAAAAACAACACGCTGCCATTTTTCTTCCAGTGAACTTAAACTCGATTCTTTTGGAAGTTGTTTTTGCCACATTTGGAGCGAGGAGGACAGCATCTAATGAGCAGGAGCAGAGAAGGACACCTGCAGCACCACCTGAAAGGCCGCTGCATGCCAAAATGACAAGCTCTTAATTTGAAAGGGAACCAACTCCAATGTTTTCCGCTCTCGGTCTCTCTCGCTCCAGACACAATTAACTGAAACGGAGAGAAGGTTTGTTGGGGAGCAAGAAAACAGTGTTGGTAAGTGCCGGCCCTTATTAATGAAGTGAATCTTCATCCAGTCACACACGACAAATAAATGGCCGCCCCCTTGGAGCTCTTAATCGGCCCATTAGTCTTGGAGCGACCACGGCCCCCCTCTGCCTTTCCCTCCTCCCTGGCTGCTTCCCTTTGGACCAGACCAGATCCATCCATCACCTCGTATTTGCATGCCGACCGCACACGCTGACGGAGCTGAGTGCACAGCTGGAGACGCTACATCATATTTAATCCTTTTCTTGTGCAATAAACACACATCACAAAGCCGCCTCCTCTCGCTCCATCATTTAAATACTCACATCATTCCTGCCTCTCACAAGGAACCTGCAAACTCATCCGTCCAAACTGGATGTACGGAAAACCGCTCACGTCCGCTCGTAGCGCTCCTGTCTGCCGCTCCTCGCGCTCTCGTTTTGTTTTATTTGCTGATGGATGAATTCAGCCTTTTTCCGAGAGAGACGCGCGGGCTAAGTAATGACCGCTTCTGCTCCCAGCCTGCTTAATTAATCAGCAGACCGCGTTCGGTGAGCTTCAACGTGCGGCACAACACAGCAAGCGGGGCTGCGTGCTCATCTGTATGTGACCCGCGCCGACTTTCCCTCCATTTTCATTCCATTTTTCAGCCGCTATGCGCTGCACCCTCTGCTAATTCAGCCGCTTAAAATCTCATTTCAGACACAATTAGCCTTTAGCCCGTCCAACTACCGTCGCCCGTGGTGTGGGTTTTTTTTTTTTTTTCACATCCTTTGAACACTTTCTTTCACTCCCTGATAAAAATCACAGAGGTTAGTGAAAAGAAGTTTTGATCATTTACAGGACAAAACACATTAAGGAGCCTTTTAGCAGGCCCATTGGGAGACTTAAACCCCTCGCTTGTTGCCATGCAGGGGTTATCAATGCTGCTGGGAGCCTTTAATTCAATCCTTTCTTTGCCAAAAGTTTTTTAATTACATTTGAAAGGAGCGACTCTCACTCGAGCAGAGCTGGGCCGCGCTGCTGTTATTTATTTTTTTGTGAAGCTATTTAACTGCAGAGCTTGCAAAACAAGAATACTCATCATTTACACTTCGCAGGCAAGTCACAACATAATTTTAGTGCGTCTGCTCTGCAGCTGCCTGTAAATGGGCTTATTTTTCAAACGCACATGTGAGTAATTTTTGTTTGGCTAAGTGCACAAAGAGTGTGTGCATGTATTTTCCCAATATTTGTGTAAAGTCATTCGACTACTGGATTCTATCTAAAATGAATGTGGGGATTGGTGCATTCAGAGTTGTAGTCATATGTTTATCTGTCCTCATAGTGGAGACTTTCAGCCAATTCTTAATATTGTTATCAGTATTGTTGCGATGGTGGAGTGCTGAACCTGTCTGATCCTGGGCCTGGTACAAACTTTATAGAGCCTGGACACTATTAAAGAAACACAGGCCTAATTACAGCAGGGTACAACTAACACTCCACTTAAAGCTAAACTGTCCAGTACAACAAGGCATCCAATGCTCCGCGCTACAGCCTAAGCCGCTGGCCAGGACAACCCAGCAGGGGGTCACTTTGACCAGACTCAGTTTTTTTAACCCGTCTGACTCATAAACATCTCTCTTTGTCCATGTGACGAGCTGCAGAGGTTCGATCAAGCGTGAAGGAGTCAGAGCAGGTAGCAAAGTAGTGTGTGGTGCGTTTCTCTCCTCCACCTGTTGATGGCGTTGGGTGTTCAGCAGGACGGGAGCATCTTGATCTGTGCAGAGGAGAGGCCTGCAAGTGCAAGATTGCAAACCTGCAGGCAATTATGCACTGAGAGCCCACCTATTTCAAGGTGAGACTTGAAATAGCAACCGGAGAAGAGGAGGGAAAGAAGAGGAGAAGAAGGAGAACAAACACAGGGAGGTGATGTAGGGTTAATAGTTGGATTAGGAGAGAGAGGACCTCAGTCATTATAGAAATGGATGTAATGAAAGTCCCCTGTTGACTTCCAAAGGCTTTGTTTTCACTTTACAGGTACGTGTTCTGTAAGCTTGGCTGATGGCTGTTTCTGGATATTTGTGTGCGTCTTGGGTAAAGGCACACATGTACTTTCTGAGTGTTTGCATGTACATGCGCGCGTACTTGTGTGTTTGTGTTTGGTAAATTTGAGTGGGAGGGAAGAGGAGATATTTCTTTTCCATAATTAAAAAAGCTGCGATAGAGAACGGAAAGGAACTAATGCTGTTAATTATTCTCCTCTCTTCCCTCGCCACACCTGCGCTGCCAGTGGAGGAATTTCATTAGAATAAAACCGAATTAAATTAGTGTCAGAGAAAATTGCCTGGTGTGTGTGTGTGTGTGTGTGTGTGTGTGTGTGTGTGTGTGTGTGTGTGTGTGTGTGTGTGTGTGTGTGTGTGTGTGTGTGTGTGTGTGTGTCGTCTCTGAGGGTCAACACATTACCAACGAGGGGATTAAGACAAGAGAACGTGTTTGTTTCCGCTGAGAGGAGAGAGACAAGCGTTCATTTGATTAATTGTCGAGCGAGTCAGGAAGTGATCCTACGTCCTCCCACTGAAGCTACTGGTCAACAAAGATACTGGCGTGTTTCTGACCAGTCTGTTTACATAAACAACAAAGCGTCTGCTAATGCAATGGGCTCCATTACAATTCCACCGCCGCCCTCATTAGTTACTGGTAGAAATGTTGTATGAAATGACTATCGATGGTACGTGAACCTATGAAGTGTCTCTCAACTGTAGGTCACATCCTGATTTTACTACTACCTCTAGTATTATTATAAAGAACAGTTGCATCAACCTGCAGACGACGTGACGGCTGACGTCGTCTGCAGAGATAAAGGAAGTGAGGAAACGAGCTCCTCGTGACTCGAAGCCTGCTCCTGAGCTCGGCTGGAGGCGAGCGGCTCGGGGCTGTATGAGGAGCTACGAGCTGCACGCAACGCCAGCAATGCAATACTCTCATCTGTTGCTGAGGGCAAATTGTAGCATGGTGTAGGCTGAAAGAAAGGGAGCGTGTGGGATGCGGTGTTCCTGTTGCGTCGACTTTGATCCTTAAAGAGGTGCTCGACTCTTTAGCTCGGCTCAGCTGGTTTCATCCTGGTTTTCAAAAGGCAGCGTTTACTGAGGGACCGATCTCCAGGCACATGAGAGATGGACCAGAACCAGAATCCAGACCTTCTGCTCACTGCCCTCCAGAATCCTGTCGCGTCCAAACACGCGTCCATACACAGTGACTGGAAGTCGTCCAGCACGAGGAGGGTGGAATGGGACCGAAAGCATCTCATCTCATCCAAAGGCAGATCTTATTTAGCAAAGCGGAACACCTGAAACATGCGCTTCACTGCAGCCGTCACCACAGCCAGCGTGGACCAGAATTTGAGCCTAGAACCGTGAATGGCGCCTTCCACGTGTGATTATCGCATCCAACACCCCGACCTCCACCCTTTTCCGGACGGAACCTTTAAATCTTCCTGCTAATTGGAAGGTTCACACCCAAACGTGTGCTTTTGGGTTCCTCCAACCAGCAAATTCTGAGCAACAAACTTAACTTGTTTCCCAGCGAGAAATCCCAAAGTTACACACTGAAGAACATCTGAGAGGTTTATGTAAGCAAAGGCTGGACTTCATTATTCTTTCATACGAGCAGGAACTAAAACTTCAGGAGACTCTTTGTAGTCGTTCCTCAGTGGGAACCGAGAGCTGTCACACATCGCCTTGACTCTTTGGAGTTTGAGTCCTATTAGTTTTCAGGAGACAGTCTCTAGTCGTCCTCACATTCACCGCTTTAAAAATAGACAACATTTTGTCGATGCAGACTCAATGTCTGACATGAAGGCATGAAAGCGAAATGCATATTAAAAGGAAATCTGCAACGCAAGCAAAACGTAATAATATCACACAGAAAGTCCTGATAATTTGTTACTATTATGTTAATCCCTGTTAGTATTACTACTAGTATTACTACTTCCTCGCGATCTAAAGTTCAGTGGGAGTCGAGGGACTGAACTGGCGCTGACGGAAGCTTCCGTGTGAATAACAGCTCTTCTTCTCCCTCTTAAAAACAAACGCGTCGTCGCGGCGACGGCGACGCGGTGATGAATCCTCTTTGCGGCGGCAGCCTTTGTTTTGCTCTGACAGTCTCCCAGCTGTTAATGTCAGCGAATTAGGGCTCCATATTCGGCTTCTGCGTGTCGCATACTTCAGCATCTCTTTAACTTTGGAGCGTGTCACTGTTCGCTGCGGGTGCCTGCGAGCCCTGCCCATTAAAACCGAATTCATCGCTCCCACCAGAGGCCACAGCCTCTTTTCCAGTCTCATCCTGCAGGGGCTGCGGCCGCGTGTCGCCACACAGTCACCGTGCAAACGGAGGCAGGCATTCACATAATTAAAACCAAGATGCCAGGACGTAATTCTTAATTAAGCACTAATGTGATAAAGTGTGATAGCAGGACAGAACCTTCCTTTAAGGGAAGGGAGGCCTTTGTAATGGGGTGATTAATGGACTTATAAGGGGAAGAGGATGTAATTGGCTGGTCATCCCTCGCAGCTGTGCAGCAGCTCACCGCTGCTCGTCTGCTGAAGGAGATGGTGTCTGTGAGCCAGAGCAGGCCTCCTTTAACCACGAGCCTGCTAATCTCATAGATTTTATCTTTTTATTTGTGAATATGGACTCAGATTGCAAGATTAGCTTCAGTGCAACAAACGGGCAACTTGGAAACTGTTCAGAGTCAATACTTAAGTATGAATTCAGACTGAGAACCAGAATAACTACTTGTCGGGGACACATCACAGCAGCAGAGTATGAACAATGAGAGTAGAGGCAACACAACGCTTCCTGTGGCTTCGCAGTTGTGTGGTTCACGGTTATTTTTGTGGTGCGGAGGTTTTACTTTGCTTCCAAAGCACTGAGCAGCAAATTAAAATGTAAAAACCCGTGGTCACATTTCAAGCAGGTCTGAATTGGGTGGTCTTCTTCTGTGGTGTTGCTACCAAACAATGCGTGGACCGATCGGCATCCTCACAGTGACCGTCTCCGGCTAGACGTGGGGCTTTTATTTTGAAATGGCGCACTCTCTCTTCGCATTGCGCCAGAATTCCTCCCAAAGACGGGACCCCTGCTTCCGTCGAATCAGCTGGTGCTGACCAACATCAACGGTGTGATTTTAACTGGTGATGCCGGTGGATGTGTTTTGTGAGATAGCGGGGCCAGAGCCTCTCTGATACAAAGCTTTCAAACGTTTCTAGTCAAATGGTCAGCAGCAAACCCACTGTCTTCATTTACTCAGCGCCGCTAGCGCGCGGTAGCTCAGCGGGAGGCTCAGCTGGCCTCGCGCCGTGTTCTGCTTCCGCGACCACGCGGCAGCTCGATAAACACGCACACATCCTGCTCTCGTCGACAGCTCACACTGCTGCTGGGGCTGCGGCGGTGCGGGGCGTATGGATCAAACTCCAGCTAAACGCAGCCAGGATGTGGCGCAACGGAGAGATTTGCAGCGTGAACGCGTCCGCGTGACGTCAGTGCGGACCCGAGTCTCTGAGGGACGACGTGTGAGTTTGCTCCTCCTTTGCGCGTCTTTATAAGATAAACAGATCGCACGCGAGCAGTTCCGTGTGTCGTCATTCCAGCAGGTCTTCACACCTGGATCAACCCGTGCTGACGGGAATGAAGCCATTCTGAGACACGTGGGGCACAGATGGGAACCCGAGGCAGATGTTGCCATCAGGCTCCCCCACGTGTTTGGGACTCGGGGTTTCATCTGCACCTGCACGTCAACGGCACCGCGTGTCAGGCGTCGAGCGTCAGGGTCCTGAAAGAGGCACGCGCTGACGACCACGTGGCACAACGCGGTCGATGCGCAGCTTCGTAGGAGCCGAATTAAGATTCAGAATACGACGCGAACCCGTTTTATTGCCTGTGGCTCTGATGTTTTAAACACGTGCGAAGTAACAGAGTTGATTGATGGGGGAACATTTCACATACAAGCCTCATAAACGTCATCATTAGGGTTGTAAATGATGCCGATTTGTGAATCAGGATGTGTCTCTTTAACGGCAGACAACAGCTGCTGCTTTAATTTAACCTTGTAACATGACGACGGGCTCTTTATGCTCATTTCAAAAGGAATGAATGGCAGAAGTGGACGGAATCCACTAAATCCACGGAGGGCAGATTATGAATAAAATCAGGTTTGACCTGCATGACAGAAAACACTACAAGATTGTGGAGAAGCTGCAATCTCAACAGAAGGTGAGGGAAGAAGCCTCACAGCTCTATTAAATCCTGCCCCGAGGATTAACTCTCAATGGAGCTTGGATTTGTATAAAAATAACCTCCCAGTCACAAAATATTCTGAAAATAGAATAATTAGATTAAAAACATGTAATGAATTTCTACCCCTTTTCTATTGAATCAAGTGTTAAATCGGGAGGAAGCTGCTGTGACTCCCACTTGTTTGTAAACTAGTTCCTGGATTATGTAGTTTGTTGAACACGTGTCCAGTTCAGGCACAGAAGCCGTGTGAAATATTGACACATACGTTCTAAGCCCAGATATTGTCTCCTCTGCTCGAATGAAACCGTTATGTAACGTCCTGCTGGAGAGGAATTTACTGCCGTGATGGGAAATCTGACCCCACACCTGTGAAATCCTACCTCACGGAAGAACAGAGCTCCTCAGCGTTGCTGCGTTTGCTGGGTTTCTTCCTGAATATAAAACCAGCCGTCGT
Source organism: Betta splendens (assembly GCF_900634795.4). NCBI lineage: Eukaryota > Metazoa > Chordata > Actinopteri > Anabantiformes > Osphronemidae > Betta > Betta splendens. Next base: position 10,669,845 of record NC_040884.2, on the reverse strand, counting down.
GCGTAGACAAATGACTCTACTCACAGTGACAGCTCTGGTAGCGTTACACCGAGCAGGAGGTCCTGCGATGTTTCAGAATTAACCACAAGAGGAGAACGTCAGGGAGAAAGTGGGCCTGTTTGCCAGTTACTGTAGCTCCAGCTCCAAATCAGACAAAAGGATAAATGTTTGTCATGAATGAATATTTCCCTTTAGCTGATTTGTTTCAGCTTTAGCCTCTCTATTAGCAACAACCCCACAGTAGCTGTTACATATCATTGTCTCATTCAGATGTCGGACTAAGGTTGATTTATTCATTTATTTTATTTTACTGGAGCAGTGACATTTCTTTATCTGTTTGGACTAATAATAATATGATGAAGGAAGTTGATGCTTAACCATTTCAAAATGTGATGGTGTTAAAAAGATGATTATTGCATTTATTAAACTCTGTATCTGTCATAAAGACACAAATTCAGTTTGGAGTGGGAGCAACTTGCATCATAAAGGCTTAAATGTAAGTAGACATGAAGAAATGTCCAGACAGTCTGAGCAGCAGCCTGTGGGGTTCCTGTCCTGGAGGCCGTAGAGCTGCTTCTCAACCCAGTGAGCAGAGGTGGTGTTGGCTCCGCCGCTGCTTCGTGACTCAACCTGGCTAAGTCAGCGCCCAATCAGGCTGCTGAGCCATCAGTCGATGCCAGTGCCACCCAGCTGTCTCCGCCGGAGCGCGGGGACAAACAGTCTGACAAGGAGCGATGGCTGGAAGCCTCCAACGAGAGAGGCTCCGGAGCAGGGCTGTATCTGGGCTCCCCCCCCCCCCCCCTTCAGCTGCAGGGGCTCACGGGACCGGAACAGATCGCCAGAGTAGCTAAGAGTCACGAATGGTATCGGACAGCAGGTTAGTTCAATTATCAAATAAAAAAAATCATGATTAAAATGAACTTGATTTCTGCTGAATGAAGGTTTTGGATCATTAATACATGCAGTGGTTGAGATTCGGCAGCTTTCACGCTGGCTAAACAACACTCGCACAAAAAACCTATTCTGAGCGGAGACACCTTCAAATTGGCTCATTTGCAAATCCTTGTGCAAAATAAATGATAATTAAGCATAAATTCATCAGGGAGGGTGATGTTCTTTGATGAAGTCAGCAAAGATAATTGTTCTGAAGCATCTTGACTCCATGAAAATCAATAGCCACCTGTATTCTTATCGGTGACACCTGTGATATTTGCGTTTTGCACATTATAAATCAAGTAAAACAAGGCAAAGGTCACTCTTCATACCTTGTAATTAGACTGGTAATAAGTGGCTGGTTTTTAACTCACTGGTCTGAGGCAGAACATCATTTCCATCAATCAAGTGGACACTACTGTATCTGTAATTGTGCAGACTCTCCACATTTGCATAAAGATGAGTTCAGCTTCTCCTGTGACACCACGATGACTGGAGGTTTTCTCTGACACTCACCTCACCTTCCCCTAAACCCTAAACTTAATTCACTCTCACTTCATTAAGAACTATGAATAGTGCTGCAAAACAATACACATAACACAAATGGGAACTAAACATAGTGATACGCAGATGTCAGTGATACATTATTACATTAGATCTGAATAATAACATCCTTCATCTGTTCCAATATGATTTATTATTATTTTACATTCTTGTATGATTTAACTGTACTTTCTTTCTTCTTTGGTTTGTATTTTTCTTCTCATCTCATTTTCCTCTCATGTTTATCTCCTCTTCATGTCCACTCTGATGTTCTATTCTGATTGTGATATGTCTTTGCCTTCTCACACTCATTTAATGGGCGTCATCCGTTCGTCCACATGTCACCACTAGGGGACAGTAAAACTCCACATGTTCACACATGATGTCATTGTATTTACATGTCCACACCTACTCTCCCTCTGCTACACAAATATGTACATACATGGTGACTATAGGGTGTAAGCGCTTTAAAACACAGAATATGTCGAATGGCATTTCGGTCTAAAATTAAAATGTCCATCTGTGCATATATCCGGCAGAGGAACTTTGCGCTGCAGGATCTCAGGGTTTCACAGTATCATGAATCACATGAGGCAAACATTACACGGGTACATATGGACGTAAAGAGAGAACACCAAATTAATGATGAGAGGCTGTGGGGGGCAGGTGCAGGGTCTACACCTGTATTAAAATCCATAGCGCCTAAGCAGAATTCACGTTCATCATCTGACACATCTTAACTAAGATAAACACATTGGTAACTGTTATTCCAGGCTAAATGTTTTGAATCATATTGTGCTACAAATCCACATATAAAATAATAGAATACATAATTTCCTCTTTTATGATGTAATTACACTTTCAACACCCACATTTAGAGCAAAACACCAGCATAACTAGCTGGTGTTTTTATTATTGGGAAACTGACATCAAATAGCTCTCAGTAATTACTCCTAGTCTTTGATTTTACCTATATGCTGATTTAAATCACCAACCAAAAGCATTACATAGAAATCAGACAGATAACAATTGGGAAGAGGAATATTTGAAAGAACAGAAACCACCGGTGTCAATAACTCCAGCCTTGGAAAACCTCTAGTGACAGAAGTATTGTGAAGGAAAATCCCCAAACAGCCAGCGGCATCACCAACAACCTCCACTGAGCAGAGGTGTCACATTCAACCGCCAGAACGACGTCATGGGCCGATAGATGGAACGACCATGAACACCAGTGGTAAGAAATGTAACTCATTTCCAGTTTGTCACTCTGAGCTGTGATTGTTAAAGAGAAGCCACTTCAATGTCAATCAAACCAATCACGTTGGTGTTAAGTTTATTCAGCCTGAGATATTCCAATGTGATTTTGACAAGTGTGGATCCAAAGTAATCGGCCAAGTTTAATTTGTCCTCGTGCTGCGTTCTCTTCACAGATTACCATCCACACAGACACAGAGCGAGGACAGGTTCTCGGATGGTGTGTGTCTGTGTGTGAGGGCTGTAAGCAGCCGTCTCGTTGGCTGCAGCATGGATCTCATTTCGTGAGGTGGAATTAAAGCCAGCTGAGACCTAATCCCAGCATAATACCAGCCCCAGCTCTCCGCCCCGTTTCTAAAGCAGGGAATGAGGGCGGAGGAGGGTTAGAGAAATTACAGGGGTAGACAGGTGAGTGGAGCCATATTACTGACTTTGAATTTGAATAACTCAACTAATTTGCAGTCTTAATATGTACTTGCATGTACAGGAAGCTAACAATTAGACGCAGCTAAGGTTGAGTGTATATCTTCATGCCTCCACGTCGCTGGAGCAACTTTATTAAAATGAATGAGCTTGTGTTTTTGGATGCAGTCTGAATGCTGTGTTATCAGACAGCATCGTATGTTACAGTCACACGTCTGAAAGAACAAGTACATTTCCATTTTAATTAACAGCTGTTTCCACTGCTTCGACCCAAAGCCTCCTGTTAGTTCAGCCTCCAAAGAAACAAAAAAACCCAAGTCTGATAGAGACCTGAGGACGGGTCTGAGCTGAAATACACCTGCAGGTAATTAGACTTCATCTTAAATAATACTGACCTGCACAGACCCAAATAGAGACAGGATGCCAGCACAGCTACAGCGCGATGTGCCACCAATTACTGTAATGAGCAGCTGTGGTGGAAAGAGGAGCAATGCATGCACTTTATAGTTAACACTCGCTGTCTTGTGTCAAAAGACATTTTTTTATTTGTAATGATGGTATCACAGTCTTCTCTTAGGTGCTGGACATGATGTGAGACAGATTTGGACCTTGTTGGACTGAACAGATAAAGAAACCGAAAGACTTATGAGAAATATATGTTTGAGTTTTTATTTATTTTAGTGGCAACTCAGCTACTGAACAAAATGCCAATCTACTCAAAGTGTCTTTGTTTCTTTATTTATCTGATGTGGACGAACAGGAAGTGCAGGTGAAAGAAGAAGTTTAGATTATGATGAGGCCTATCGTGAAGGTCACTGACGTGCTCCTTTTTTATTCAGGCTTTCAGGGATGAGATCCAATCAGATCGCTCTAAAGCCCTTTTCACCAAATCCTCATCACATTATGTTGCAGCATAAGCCCTGTTGAATCAGCGGCTATTGGCCTAGCAGTAATCAGCTTAGCTTAGGCCCACTGTAAATATGCAAATAGTATTTGATGATTAATTGACCTCAGTTGGCGACGCAGGTGAGCAGAGGGGGAGTGGGCCATCGTCAGACAGGATGATGCATGAATGATGTCCTGTGCAAGTTATCCTACAGGGGTCCTCAGAACTGTGGTGTGGACTTAAAATGTTCATACCACACACACACACACACACACACACACACACACACACACACACACACACACACACACACACACACACACACACACACACACCCTTACTCCTACGGCTAAAATGTCAACAAGGAAAATTGGAAATGAGTAATTCTTTCAGAGTGTGAAATAGATTGCCTCTCATATACAGTACAGACATCCCTGAATATGACAAATTGATTCTTGGGGAGAGGCGAGCAGCAAATCCACTAGACAATTTTATTGTATATATATTTCTTTGAATTATGATTATTTATTTATATTGTTTGTGCCAAACATGGCTCTCTATTGTAATTGAAGTCCCCTCCCCTCAGGGAACAGTTCTTTCTCCAACCCTCTAATTTGTTCCTTTAGCAGCCTTGATTTTCATTCTGTCAATAAATCGGAGAGTCCGTCTGTGTGTGCATATTAGGAGTGTGTGAGTAGCGGCGAGAGAGAAATGAGAGAGTGATTATTCAATATTAACATGCTGGAGCCATCTGAGATGCTTCCGTAGATTATAGTGTTCATAATGTTCCCTGCCGTCATTCCCAAAGCGCTATGTGTATGTGTATGTGTGTGTGTGTGTGTGTGTGTGTGTGTGTGGGGGGGGGGGGCTTCCTGTGGAGGCCGTTTCAGCGGAGAATGAGGGAAATCAAATCGATTAGACGTCTGTACAAGCCTCTGAAATTGTCTGCCCTCTGTTTGTGTGTGCGTTTGATTGTCCAATTTTCCATCCTCTCATTTTCTGTTGTGTTTCCATATATCCAATCCCCCTCTGACTCTCCCTGAGCACATGATCAATTCTTTCCCTTATTCTGTGTCTGCTTTCTGGCTCCTGTTCCTCGCCTGCATCCACCTCTTTGCTCTTTCTTGCCGTGTCTCTGGAGGATCGGTGCTTTATGAAGCTGGATGCTTGTTGCTCTGTGGACGGCGAAAATTGGCTGGAAAAAACAACTGCAAATTGCTGGTTCTCTGGCTTCTGCTATTACCTGTTCACCTCCTGTTCCATAACTTTACACGTAAGACTTTACTTTACTACTCATAAAAGTAAGTAAACTTATCTGACCCATTAAACTGTCTGAAACATTCAATTACAGAGGCCATTTATGTTGGTAAGTTTTCCAAAAGCAGGACTTATAATGATGTTTTGTCTCTAATGCTGTTGTTTACCAGTTGTTCATGACATCACAATCAACCATTTCTCTGTTTTGGTTCACAGTTAAATCTCCAGTTCAGACAAACCAGATGTGTCGCAGCTGCAAAGCCTCCATTTCTGACGGTGAAACAGCAAAATCCACAAATCAACAGTAAATGACAAAGGACAACAACAGAATGAATGTGTGGAAAATTGATGCCCAAATGTATTTGTGGAGGCAGGGGCAGTGAAAACAAAATATGGCAGGCATGTTGTATGGTTGCTTTAATCTAAAAGTGCATGAGCCTGTTGGTACAATCTGCTGTGACTAACTGCAGGTGCAGAAATGTAGTGAAACATAAAGCAAAGCTGACAGTTGTGGTTATTACATCATGTCTTGGGGTGAAACCACACATTTAATACATTCTTTTCCTAATTTACTCTTTTTAAAATCAATGATTTACTGAAATCTGAAAATCTAGCTTACATGAAGATAAACATTACTGGTTTAGTTTAAACCTGCTGGTATCGGCTCCTGTGACCATTTAAACCTGGTCTGGATATGACATTTAACCAGCAAAGGAAAAGCACAGATTCCACACAGAAGCCACACATTCACACGTCCATTCATCCACTTCACTATCCTGACACGCACTCCCTCCATAATCCCTCTTGCTGGGTATCCAGATAGTGACAGGGTCGCATTTGGAGCTAAAACATTATCTTTCTGCTCATTAACCTTCGACAGGGTTTCCATTCCGCCCGACCGATTTCCCCTCCTCTGTCTTCACCTCCATCTCCTCCTGCATCGTTCCTCTCCTCCCTATTTGTCGAGGCACTCATCCAGATGAGACAGGAGCCTTTTAAAACGTCTGGTGATGCTTCATGGGGCCTCTGCTCCGCGTCGGGAATCGACTTATCTGGACAATTTGTCCCACGAGCTTCTAAGACACTAATGAGATCGTCCAGAGAAAAGTTTTGGGGGTCTGAACTTGGCTAGAAAATGGTTTTGTGTGACCACACGTGCCCTGGGAGATGGTGACAGGCCAAATTATTATTAATATGCTATTGATCAGATCAGAGTCACTGGGTTTATAAGTTGGTGATGAGGGATCGATGTCTTCATGACCTACTGACTGGCCGAGTGACTTGTGCAGATGAGTGAGCAAAGACGCAGCCCAGACAAACCATGTCAACCTTCAATGGTGTGGAAAATGTTCTGCGACCCAGGATTAATCTGCGACCCGTGAGTTGGAAACCACTGCTCCAGCTGACGCACGTCTCTGCCTGCTCTACCTTGCTCACCTCCGGTTTGATTCACCCTCTAGTTAATCGTGGCCACATCCAGTGTGACAGACTGCAAGCTGTAATTCTTACAGTTCATATACAGTGAATTTAGATTAAGATAATATGTTTTAACTTGAAATATTGTACAATACAAAAAAAACAACAACAAAGAAAAAACTAGTTTACCTGCTGCTAAATGTGTCTGCTGCTAAACAGTTGGTTCGAGTTTCCATCTGGGCTGTGTTTTTAAAATCCTAAAAACATCTTTGTGATTTACTGGTTCAGAACAAAATCGGAAAAAGCTGCGGCAATTCCATTAATCAATAACTTTAGAATTATCACCACCAGTATTAAATAGTAGTAAACAAATGAAGTTGTAAATTATATTATGTATAGATTTTGATTGCCCAAAGTAGGTTTGGCGAACTCTAGGCAGTGGCTCATCAGATTCATGAGGAAGTCATCTGTACTGATTTTAACAGGCTGCCTTTGTGACCCTGTTGCCTTCTTAATGTGATTTTCGTTGGTTTTCTTTTGCAGAGAAAGGGTCAGTAGCCCTATTAGTGGTTCTACAGCCACTGTATTAATCCATATCATAACCAGAAATAATGTCTTAAAAATAGAGGAAAAAAGAGACAATCAGTGTATCAAGAAATTATTGAATTTTTCTGAAATTCAAAATTTGTAAATATTGTTAGAAAGTTTTAAAACATACATACGCGTTTTTTTCAACTTAAAAAGTGTCTAATTTTTTTGCTTCTATTTTGTGATTTAAATTCCTCCCAAGTTAATTAACTACAGCTGATTAATGAATCCATTTATTCCACTATGTTGAAATGAGCAAGTTCACCATGTTTTACCTGAGGTGCAGCGTGTTTGAGAGGAGCAGCATATTGACAAGTTGAAGGATGGGATATTGATGCGATCGCTCTCACTTAGCAGGGGAAGCTGGTGAAGTGTGACTGTGAATAATCAGCCCCTGCACTACATCACCACCACATTTTCCAGCAGCAGGACCTTTACACATCCTCTGGGATGGTTGTAAGGAAAACAGAATAGGTAATGTTTTATCTGCTGGACGCCATGACTCATCGACTCCAGTGGTCAACCCTAAATCATGCGTCCCGGGGGATTTAGGTCATTTCTGACAATAAGATGTCTGCATACTAATCTAAGCTGGGGAGGAACATGCATCCTTATATATATTCTTATATAAAAAATGTAAAAGACGGTGGATGAATGTTAATGATAAACAGGGTGTAAAATGGATGGGTCGCTGGAAGGGTCACTCGGTTGGTTGAATACGTTGCTTCAGAATGTCCCCGTTCTTGTGTGTATGATTTCGGTTTGATGTTGCAACATGTCTGATGCCTTTGTGTGAGTTTTTTCAGACCTTCATTTTGATTGACAGTTCATGAATATGCCCCGACTCCCAACTTGTTGGTTGGATTTATTCATATATATTTATTATATTTACACACTGGCATCATCAAACAGCCTTAAAGCTGTTTGTTTGAGACTTTTGTATTTATATTTCCCTCAGAGATTGAATTTTCCCCTTGTTCGTGTTTCCAGGTTAAATTACGTTTCCAAACAACATTCAAAATATAATAATGTGTCAGTTTAGATTTTTTTCAGCTGCGCTGTGGGGAATCAACAAAGTTTTCTATTTTGTACTTCTGAGATGAAATTGAAACATCATTTATTAAATTTATATGTGTTTTGAGGCTTTATTCCATCACAATTTACCATGTCTTATACATTATTATGGTAATTAATTAACATAACAACATCAAAAAAAAATTGTGGATGTTAAACCTGTTTTTTTCCAAAACTGTTCTTCAGAATCTTGCCTTGCTATTGATTTTTGCCTCCCTTGCTTGTTTATTCACTGTCACATTTAATGAGGAGATTGCTGCACTCAATAATCTATTAAATCATTTGTAACTCAAACATTATGCTGCTGACTAAATAAAGAGAACGCTGCTGGAGTCAATTCATATTTCAAGTGTCTCTCCTGTTGTGAGGTGTGAGCCGTAATGCAGCAGAAAGCGGGAGCTCCATCAGCTCGTACTTGTGATACTGAGTTGTAATTCTCCTCTCAGTGGGGATCACTCTTTAGTATTTGACTCATTATTTTTCTCACAAGTATCTGAATTACGCTGATCCATGCTTTTACTGTACTCGCTTTCAGATGTCAAGTGAGGGTTTGCTCTGTGGCACAACACAGTGAAATGACTGGGAATGTTTTCATAAATTAATACATTTCTGCACTTCAGAAGGACTCGCATCCCTTAGGCCAGGATTATGTCCCGGTGTCTGTCAAGGCTGCAAAAAAGATTTTTTTTAATCTAGCATCCTGTTTGACATTAACACAGTTCAAAGACTTGACTGCTTTGTGTGATAAGTGCTTTTTGAGTAAACCTCATCGTGTGTTCTTTTTAAATTGCTTGACATCATTAATGAGCAGTGGAAAAGCGCATTTAAAATTGCATTTGAGAATACAAATCATCAAAACAGAATGATTTTTCACAGTTTATGCTAGTTTTCTCAGCTTATTTTCTTTAAACACAGTGTAGATGTAGTTTATGGAATATGATTAGTTTTGTCAGCATGGTTGGACAAAAACCAAATGCTTTCAAGATCACATTTGACGGCAATAAAAATCTGCTTTCACCAGAACCAGATCTTGTAATATGGGCAGAACATATAGTTCCAGTTCTTCTAGTAGGTGTTGAAATCACTGGCGAAGCACACTTCAATAACTATCCAAAAATATCAGCATCATCAAAAGCGTACTTTTTTTAAATGTCTATTTGTTCAACAGACTTCCAGTGGTAAAAACTGGAACAAAGAAACTTCCTAATAAATAACTAATGTAAGGGTCAAAGAGTGAGAACATTTGCAGTCATCCAGGTTGGGGTCATCTCAAAGGTGCTGTTTATTTCAGTCTTCAAAAGGGGGGATGCTGCTCCTCTGGGATACGGTTCAAAGTTCTTTCCTGCTGGGAATTACTGTGGGAGCGAGGAAAAGGTGGAGCAGAACTTTAATGATGTATGATACTGTACGTTGTGGCTTTATAACTTTTTAATTCCCAAGCCCCATTTTGTGCATAGGTTAATAATAGGCCTACACTCAATGATTCATTATCACTAGTTATCAGCCCATACGTATGGGCCAGCAGGTACCTACATGTCTACCGACAGGGGTGAATGAGTTCAGTAGGTCTTTGCCATTGATCTGTAAGGTAGATCACGGCTCGGAGGATTAAACCAACAGAATCGGTAGCGGCACTGTTGAGCGGTTGTTTTTCAGACGTGAAGATCAAAGTTTTTGATTTAAATTTTATTAGCAAACATAACTTAGCAACTAGCTAGCTGTATTGTGTTAGCGAACTGTAACCTTAACCCCCCACTTGTTACCTAACACTAATCTTAACCACAATAACGCCTGAAGCTAACAACTTAGCTAGCTGCTAGCTGTTAGCTAGTAGGTAGAGTAGGCACCTACCGGCCCAAACGAATAAGTACTGATCAGCCCATATGTAATGGGTGATAACACCCGAAGCGGGAGGAGCAATTCAAATGTCCGTAGTTCCTAAATGGTAAGACCTATATTATTGAGCTTAATACTCCTTCAAACAGAATCTGTTAGTAATAGTATAGTATAGTATAGTTGCTGAATTCTAATGAATATTGTGAAAAAACACAGATTACATTATTTTGCAAAAAGAAATATACATAATAAATGTTATTACATATTTAATACAAAAATCAAAATATAACTTATTTACAATATACATAATGCTACATAGACCATATATATGCTATATAAAACGTAGATATCTAAGCTAAGGTTCTGCTAATGTTTGCGCAGCAGATTGAACCAGGCTCACATCAACCCACCGGTGTTGCATATCGGTGGACGCGTATTTCATTTGCTTAAACGCAGTCGCCGTTTTATGGAGGCCTCGTCTTATTGGCTCGCTGTCACAGGAAGTGTCCGACCCTTTAGTCAAGCGGCGTCTGAAAGGGCGCCGACGCCTGGTAACGGGGCTACTAATGGACGAAACCATTCTCTGGAGCTGTAGGGGTGGTCTCATTTTTTTTTTTACCGTGAGAGTATGTGAATCTAGTGTGGTGGATATTGCAGCGTTAACTTTTATTTATATGTCAAAAATAATAATAAAAAAAGGTGGAATGTTTTAATTAAAAAATATATATTGTTATGTGATTGCTGGATCATACCACTAGGAGAGCGGTAGTTTGGGCCTTTTTTGGATTTAATTACCTGGATTGTTGGTGACAGATTGACGTGCAGCAGTTTTGGACTTACCAGTGTCCAGCTCTACCGTCTTCTAAAGGTAGGGAGCACTAGCTTAGCTTCTTAAATTCGTTTCGAATCGAAACCCCAAAGGTTTAAGCTTTATAACAGGTCGTAGCTTCCCACGTTGTGTATTGGCAGCAGGCGATGTGCTATAGTCCAGAAAGTGTCCCGTCAACGGGCTTTTAAAGCCTGGGTGGGTATATATTGGTGTATTGAGTAGAAGTAACAGTGTTACCTAAATTGAAGTTTAGTTTTAGTTTTAGTTCAGTCAGCAAACTAGGAAACTGTCTCCTCAGGGACTACTCTTTCGTTCATAACTTGGTACAGGTGGCCAAGCTGCCGTAATTTAGCCTGGATTCAAGGGCAGTACAGATTGACTGACGTAGTGCCCTGGAGCCAAGGTGTTAATGCAGCTGGGCTACACAGAAAGTCTGGCTTCTGCCGGATCATCAGTTCCCCGTAATGTATGTGGCCCCGGTTGTCAGGATCACACATCATCCTCTACAACGTACACTGTAGCTCATAAGCGGATCAGCAATGGGAGGAGCACTCCCATGACTTTGGATGCTCTTTTCCATTGACCAAATCATCCTAGTTTGTGTGACTCGTTGACTCTGTGTCTGTCTAGCAGACATATTATGCCCGATAAAGCTGAGTCGCTCTGCATGTGTAAAGACGCGGAGGTCATCAGTCTGGGAGGTAAAGTGTCAGAGAAAAGACAGGAACGCTTCATAGGACACCGCTTTTCCCTGTTACTGGTGCTTCCTTTAGACGGATGCACATATGTCAGCAGAAAAATGAGGGCACCTGATCTTTCAGTCAGGTGACGGAGCCTTCAGCTCTGACCAGAGTATTTACATACCATCAGTCTGACGCGCATACTAAGTAGAACACAGTCTCCCACATATTCACACAGGTGCTTGTAGTAGCCGTACACACGTGTGCGCACGCTAACGCCTCCGCATGAGTGGAAGGCGATTGATTTTACCCCCAAGTCATTTCGTGAGTAGCTGCTTCTCTGAACGCGCACTTGGAATCAAAGCAGATGAAAGTGGGGGGAAAAGATGCAATTAAAGCTGGTTTTGATGGAGGCCACGGCCTTACATTATTCAAAGCTCGGCCGCCGGCCTTAAGGAGGCTGTCCAGGGTTTAGAGACAAGCTCCTCCTTTAGCCTTTCCAAGGCATTCATTACAAATTTGACATAATTATTTCTGCATTCTTAGACATAAACATGGAAGATATAAGGTTTGTGCCACTCAGTGTTGTTACTGGAGTTACACAAAGTTTGTGAAAGGCTTGATGTGGTTTATGACAGTATGCTAATGCATTTAGACTTTTCTATAGCAAACAAAAGTCATTTCCTATTGAATGAGCTTAAGGATTGGTTAAGATATGAAAAACCAGACATTTAGCTTAAGGTGTTGAATATAGACTAAGTCAATGTTATGGCAAAAGCAAATGTTCCACCTTACACACACAGGTTCTAACTGCACATCCTCTGAGCTAAATGTTGGATCACATCACTTCTGTCTTGTTTCCAAAATGTATAAACGCTTACAATTTGCAGCGGTTGTAAAAGGCTATTTTCTTCACTGATGAGATTTTGTTTGTGAGCCTCGTCATTGAAATTGATTTCTCCGGCGCCTCTGTTTCTGTGGCTGAGTGTGTCAATTATTCTGCCACCTTAGCAAGTGTTAAAAAAACACATTGTTCCACAGTGGCAGTGTGCTTCACGTGCAGTTAAGATATGGGTTGAATGTCAGGAAAATTACCCACAAATTAATTTAAGGCCCCTAAATGTAATGATCCGGTTCTGCTTGATTTGCTTTTCTGAATTGGAAATGAAGTTTTTTTTTAAGGTTTTTCCACATTCTTTCTTGAGGACAAACATGCAGCGCAGGGCTGTGTCACAGACCAGCGAGAGGCTCTGATATATATATATATATATATATATATATATATATATGCATCACCATGTTTAGAAAAATAACAAACATTTCATGTAGTAATAGAACCTATTATCATGTATTGAAGTGTATGTGGTTTGTGGAACGGTTGCTTCCTCCCATTCTATATTTTAAACTGTGATGTCATGTAAACTAAATGCACTGGTCCGTAGTCTATTTTTACACAAACACTTGCTTTGAGAACAGTGTGGAGAACATGGTCACTTGCTGATGTGTATTGGTCAAAGCTTCACTACTTAAGGGTTGATGTAATGTTCAATAACAATTCTAGATTCACTTTTTCGGGCCCTGATAAATAGTAGATACTGTGTTGCCTGACATACAGATCTGTTACATCATTCTGACATGTGGCCAAAGCCTGAAAAGAAACACACTCAGAGCAAAGCCTGCACCTGGTAACTCAACTCCACATACACCTCCTCTAACACAAATTAATCTAGTCTTTTATTAAATAAAGACATAAGTGTAATAGATAGAATTAAGTCACTATATTATATCTGTAAAGTCTTTTTTTACTTTCAGATTTTTACTTGTGTTTGCAAGTCTTGATTTTCAGTCAGGTTTTACAAAATTTCAAGAAAATTTGAAATTGAAGTGGCAGCATTTACAAAGTTGTGCTTTTAGGAGACAAACAACAGCGGCTGCATTTAGTAATCGTCTACATATATCAGTGTTGTGGACTGGGATCGCCCGTTCCTATTAGTTCCATTCATTACCCACTGGAGGGAGGCCTAATGTATCTTCTCCCCTGCTGCCGTCATAAGCCTTAGATTGGTTCTGCGTGGTCAGTGGACTGAAGCCCGCTGCAGAGGAAACATGTTGAGTTTCAGCACAACTTTACTTGGGGTCATTTCATCAAAGAAGCGTCCTTCTGACTAACTTTCTCTAAGCCTCATTGCCTTTTCATAGGAGCTCCACTGTCCCCCGATTCTGTGTATTGACATTACTCTGCTTAATGAGACATTTAGCGAAAAGTTCTACTAAAAGCAAATTATGTAAACTGTCATCATGTTCTAAAAGTAGCTTCACTGGGAAGCATCACACAAACTGTTTAAGGCTTGAAGTTAATACAGGTTGTATTAAATGCTTGCGAAGCATAATAGATAGACTTTAAATTGGTTTACTGTCTTCCTAAATATGAAAGGATGAGACGAGACAGGGTGTGTGGCCAGCTGGCTCTGGATTTCAGTATTCTTAGCCAAATGAGAAAGCTGCTGACGAACATTTACTCAGCTTCATTTCTTTGAAAGCCAAACAGACACTCCTTGGTCAGTCTGCTGTTTCTGGCCCCTCTATTGTGGAAAAGGCAGCAATGATACATGTTCTGTAGCTAAGATTTAAGCAGAATCTCCAAAAATGTGTGTGCAGCATGAGCGATACAGTCCAGTGATATATTCGCTGTTTTTACAATAATTAGAATAAAATCGTTGTAGTTGGAAATAGCTACTGTAAAATGTCAATGCCACAATTTACAACAGAGCTGCACAGACATACAGTATCCAGAAAGAACCCAGGATTCAAAAGCCTTGTACTGTAACTATGAGGTGTTCAATTTTAGCACAGATAAATAAATAAGTATATAAATAAAAAATCAACACTCAGAAGTTTATTGTTGCAATATTTCCAACTATGTGAATGTGAGTATCACAGTTTGGTGTAGAGTGTAATTCATGCCCACCAAGCACATCCTTTTGGAGGTCCAACCTTTTGGACAGTCATCTGACAGGATAGCACTTCTTGTAACAACATAATATACATCCAGAAACACTTAAACCCCGCAGGCAGTGGGCAGCCGAGGTGGCTTACCTTTCTGCAGGGTATCACAAAGCTCTTGACAGCAAATGGTGTCAGCTTTAATTGGAACAAGCGCAACGTAATGGAGCGTGTCAGATGGCTTCCACTGTGCCTCGGAGGAGGTATGGTCTCTGAGCTTCTTCATGGTTGGAAGGTCAGACAGCGAGGCCAAGACGCAAGAAGAAACCTGGGAAAATAAAAAAAAAGATTTCGTTTTATTCATAATATCAGATGTGCGTATATCAAAGATGACATGAGACAGATTTTAGGATACTTTTTTATCTGTTAATTTTAATAACTAAATGTTTTTACTGCTGTGACGATGAATTGGTTCAAGGTCAAAATGGCCTGGTGCAGTGACCTCTTGTTCTAACCACCAGGTACCAGAATCTCACCCTGATTCAGGTTTGGGACGATACCCTTCTCAGGTCCATTCTCACATATTATGAGCTGCTGTTGTGGCCATATGCATTGATGCATTTTTTTGGGGTGTAGTGAGGGAATCAGTTACAAAGTTGTGCCTGGGGCAAAAAAATGTAATGTTCCTGAAGCCAGATTTAGAAGACAAATAGATGATGTTGCAGTAGTTTTCCCTTCGTTTACTTGTAACAGTCTTCTTCTTGTCTTCTCTTGTTACGGTACAAACGGTGCTTTATTATCAGAGATCTAGCCTCTGCTGTCAGGATGCATTAAATAAACTTGCCTAAAAGATGAATAATAACTGAGCTGTGTTTTTTCCTCTGCTTTTAAGCAGCTCTGTAATAATTTTTCCAAGGTCATATGTATTAACAGACACACAATGGGTCCAACTGCCTGATCTTATGTTTTGCGCCAGATACGTTTAGATTCTCCTCACATGCAACATGCATAAATGATCGTAAGTGATGTGAGCTCTACTTAGGTTAGAAATAATAGATCAAAGTGCAGAATCTGTCTGCGTTGATTTTGATTCATGTGTTGGTTCTGATGGTAATAGCTGACGAGATGAATGCTGCGCTGTTGCGTCAGAGGGGGTAGTGATGAAAATAGCTGGCAAACGCTGGACCGAGCAGAAAAGGACTTCGGTAGTTAGCGAAACCAGGACCATATGAAAACGCCGCTCTTCGGTGGATCAAACTTTGAAACTAGTTAGGGCTCTTCTATAGTCAGCTGATCACACAGGATTACTCGCTCTGAACGTAAACCCCGACGCCTCCTCTGATGCTGAGGTGAGGCAGGGAGCTTGACAGGTAGCCACTGGATGTCGCTCTTCAGGCCTGGCTTTGATATTCAAAGCAGCGTGACCCCTCCTGAGCCTGCAGCGATCACACATCCGTGTAAATATAGCATCTTCCCGTGGAGCTGTTAGTCAGGGGAATCGTTTTGTGGCGGTTTTGGAACCATACCATCAATTTGAACTGTTACACAACGCGTTGTAGAAGTTTTCACAAGCTCAAATACTTTAGCACTACTCCTTGATTTCATCTACAAAGTTCCTATAGTGTGTTTGTGTGGTGCTTCTGACTTTACAGGAAGATCAGTACATCTCAGTAAATCAATACTGTAAAATAATCTGTATGAATGTAATAAAACAAGTTGTAAAAATCCTATTTTTCGCAGTAAGTTGGAGCGAACGCAGTGATGTGCAGTTTGCTGCACATCGTTTTTCTCCTCTGCCTCCTTGTTCCCTTGGCAGGAACAGGCATTTAGCCTCTGTGCCGGCTGTTTGATGAGCCAGTGACAGCTCGCTACACAGCGCTGCTGTGGGAATAGCTCCCTGCATGGACCTTAACACCCTGGAGACCTCACACTGCAGAGTGCAGCCAGAAAAGACAGCGAGTCAGAGGAGGCTCTATGTGCTGTACGGGAAGTGTTCATTCCTCATCCAGACAAATCGGACAGAGGGACGCTCTTCTGCCGTTAACAGCTTGTTGCTCGTAGAGGTGTTGGGGAGGGGGATGTGTTAGTTTGGGGTCCGTGTTTGGGAAAAGGAGGAAAAAATAGAAGGAGGTGGGTGTTTTCTGTTGCATCACGCTGTGACGGGTGTTTCAGACGATTCATTTACTGTAGTTCAGACCCAAGTGGATCACAACGAACCCCCACTGCTCATACGTGATGTCACATGTTGAGAGATGCGTTGGCAATGTTCAGTCCTGCAACAAGCTCCTGCTAAGCATCAAATCTCCCAGTGTGTGTGACCCTGCAATAGAGTTACACACATGCTTATTCAGATTAATCAACACTATTGGCTCAAAGTGTTGAATTTGCTGTAATATGGATACTTGAGGCTAAATAGGATTGTGCTCAGATGCCTTGATTTTTTTCATTGGCACATTTTGTGTAGCGCTTTGTGACTATGACAAAGTAGGTGCTCAGATAAATCAGTGTTTGTCCTCACATTTTCAGTCCATGCGAGAAGTTCTAAAATGTTCTCAGAGGCTTGAGATACTTCATCCGGACGTGAAACATGAGCAACAAAAATGTTAACTGACTGAATTTTTGACAGGGTCAAAGAACAGTCTGGAAAATCTGCTGCTCACTGCACAACATAAGGCCGCATTTAATATGCTGCAGAAAAAGATATTCGTTCCATCTGTGTGTTAGAGCGTTCTGTCCTCCCATCAAAGTGCCAACCGCCTGTACATCTCCTTCCAGCCTGCACAACCGACATGAGCAAGAGAAAGATGCCACCAAACGGAAGCGGCGGCCCAACACAGGAAGTGCTGTTTCTCCTGTGGAGTGTTTGGGGTACGTTTATATCCCCGCGCTCCGAGCAGCTCCCGCACGAGCTGCTGGAAATTAGGAGCCCCACAAAGGAGCCGAGCTGCAGGTGGGAGCGGCTCTTTGGTCGCCGTCGGGGAGGATTTCAGCTGAAAACCTTCTGGCCACAAACTTGGGCGCCGCAGTGCAGCCAAAGTAGAACGGCTGCATTTGTTTGTGTTCTGGTGGGAATCAGACGCGGTGTCTGTCCGTCTGTTCCTGCGCGTCAGACCCTCTCCTTTACAATAAACGACTGTACAGCAGCTAATTGAGAGAAAGCACACTGCACAGTAGCTTTTCGAATCATGCGTCACTGCTGGGCATTGCTCAGCGTTTCCTGTTTCATTTGTGTCTCCAGCCCAGTGTTCTGTCCTCTCGTCTCTGTTCCTCCGCCTTCATCTCCTCCCACTCTCCACTTGTGTCTGCGTGGCTTCTTTCTGTCTCGTCCTGGTTCTCATCCCTTCCCTCCGTCTGCCGGCCTCCTCCTTGTCGCTGCGCTGTGTTGCTCCACCGTTTCTCTCCTCCTCTCTTCCTCTCCTCTTCCTCTCGCAGGCAGACAGCCCTCATTAGCGGCAGCAGCTTCTTTTTGCTCAGTGTTTGCAACCAATGGGCCATTAGACTGTTGTGTGCAGGGCAATAAATCGCATCAGGCAGAAACCCAAGTGCTCTGACTTCCTCTCCATGTCGGCCAATCAGGACAATTTTCTATGGTTTGGTGAGCAGTGTAGATTCAGGAACAGTAGCCAGCGAGGGTAAATGCACCAGTGCTGCAGCCTCGGTGATGCTTTAATGAAGCATTTGTGTTAGGAGGATTCATAGATAGCACAGCTGTTTTATTCATCAGTGAGAGATACTGTAAACTACTTGAGTTAAACCACTTTACCATGTAAATTCTAAAAATTGCAACAGAGTCAGACATGCACATAATACATTTCTTCTAAATTTGGAGTGAGCATGTTGGTTTCTAGTGTCGGCCTCTCGCAGAATCCCTTAGCTCTGCATAAAACACTACACAAACTGCAAATCAGTGGTGGCAAAAGGAAGTAAACCCCCTTTAATTCAGCGTTGCAAACTCAGTGAACGCAGTCTGAAGTGTGGGTGGTGACAGACTTTTCCCCCTCAGCGCTTACAAATAACCCTCTGCTCTGTGTTCAGGCCACCAACGCTACTGGGAAACTGTATAGTGGACACTATGGCTGACTTACGTGCTGGGCCACATAAAGAGTCCTCGTTGGCACGGGCTGGTGGCCATGAGTCTGCTGTGTGCAGTTTACTTTCAGAGCCCAGATATTTCAGCACTGAAGTAAAAAACTTTTCAAACATGCTCTCTTTTCTCTAGTATTTGGTTCTGCCAGTGTGTGAAGTTATGCATCTTTAATGATGCCTGTGGGGAAACCACTGTTGCAGCAGCAAGTAGTGGGAAGAAAAAAGAGTGTGCAAACTAGAACAGAGCATGAGATAAGACAAAAGCCAGCGCATTTTCAGCAGCCGGGCATATTTAGCTGAAAACCTGTATGACCACAGAAAGACAGGATGATTATTATAGCTGTAAAAATATAAAATTAAATTACTAGCTGTGGCAGGAGTACAAGCGTGTAAACACAGAGGTAGAGGGAAAGGGAACATGCAGCGGAAGCGTGACACCAGACTTACAGTGTGATTATTTAGGTTTTAAATCAGCATTTAATATGCAGACCTGCCTCAGGATAATTGGGTATGTTCAGCATCTCAATTAACGATTCAACGCTCACAACACATCATCAAAAAAATCACAGCCTGACGCACAGATTGATAGACATATTAAAGATAGGCGTCACCAGGCCAACCAGGGCCTGATGGTTCATGTGTTTATTGGCCATTTCCTTGAGTCTGCTGGACGAGAGTAGTTCGCTACTATTGATGCCTTTATTGACCAGCCTCAGTTATTGTGTTTGGTGATTGAACCTGGAATTGTTTGGTGTTTTTCCTGACAGTTTTTAGGGACATTGAACTGTTGTTGAACTGCTTTTGCACATCAAGATGTATTAGGATGAACAAAACAACATGTAAAAATACAAAGGTCGTCAAAGAAATTACTGACTCCATAAGACATATGTTAACACATACATCATTTAGACCCATTTATCATTTCTTATGTCACATTACTAACGTGAAATATTGTCCATGGACCATTTTTTCACCAAACTGTAAAGCTCTACTTCTACTTCTCAACTTTTTATTGTAAACTTTTTTTAATGTTTGCTGTTTATATTCCGCCAGCTTCATGCACAAGAACATTATCATAATAGGTGTACAATGATCCAGGCAGTGACTTTGTTGCCAACATTTCCCAGGATTAGGACAAACATGCCTGTGTTTTGCTCCTTTGATCATACAGCGACTGTGCACTGAGCTGACCTTTACTGGCTGCTGAGACGTTTCTACAGTGCTGTGCTCATTTCCATTCAGACTCAGTCGTTCCAAAATATTGAATGAGGCCATAATTATGACTGTAGTGATTTACATAGATTGTAGGCAATGAATAATTAATGTTGTATACCATGTGTTTGTCAACGTGTATAAATATGTACAGTACAGTGCATCTGCACAAAAATTCCACAAGTCAGTATAAATATGCAGGGAAATTAATGTGAGGGAGTTTGTGTGGGTGGTAGAGCTGTGTGAATGTGTACATGCTGTGTTTTAATAAGTTTATATATTTACTGTACGTTAATGCGTTGTCTGTATTGTGTTCATGAGTGCATCAACTGAAGGGAAATGGAGATGTCAAGCAGGAAGAAAATGGTATGTTAAATTGATACTTTAATCCAGCCTAATATCTGACTTCTGGACTGTTGTGCTAACGTCACCCTGACTAAATAGTCCTTCTACCCCTAGTTCAGAGAACAGCCTTATAACCTTGGCATTGTAAACAGGGGGCAGCTGGTTTGGGTGAGAAGGGCAGAAGATTCATTAGAGCTGATTAGATTGCCCAAAATGTCATGTCATTCTTTTCTAGATAGAAAATCTGGCATTTTGTGTTTAAGATCAGTTCATGCCATGGAAAATTATCATGAAAAATGAAAACACAACATGCTGTTTGGCACTACAAAGCCATGCAGGTGCAGCGGCTTTATGATGTGGGCACATACTGTTTCACTTTTATTCCCCATTCTATTTTATTTATGTTCCTTCATGTAATAATTCATTTTTACAGTACAGTGCAGGTAGAAGCAGGGAGTGAGATCTAAAGGACGAGAGATTCGGAGGCCTTGCATTTTGCTCCCTGTGCCTTGTAAAAGGTTATGTGCTTCCCAGTCGGCCATTGTTAAAAGAATCCAAGCTTTTGTGTAAAGCCATCACACTGTTTACAAGTAGGTGTATGTACAAAGAATAGAGAGGGGAGAATGGAAATGTCAGGGAAATGTCAAATGCCTGCTGGCTCTGTCCGTAGTATTTCTCCAGCTGAAATGCTCTCTCCAGGGAAGAGGGTCCTGGGCAGGTTGGCTGTGGCCCAAGGTCAATGTGTTGGTGATGTGGATCAAACCAGCGCTAAAGTGGTGTGAATGGATTAAGTGAAGAATAAAATGACGGGCAAATGAAAGGGTTAAGGGAGGAATTCATAAATAATTGACTGGACAGGGAAATACAAAATTCAAAACAGTGAGGTTTGTTTGACCAGTGGGGTTTAATAATTGATAGAAAGATGAAAGAGTGGATTAAAATATGACTGAGAGAACCGTCAAAGAAATAATTAGTGCAATGATTGATGGATGGATGGCTAAAGAGAAAACCAAGACTGGGGAGACGTGTAGGAGAGACCGGCTAACACAAATGTTCAAAGGACGGAGCGATGATGAATGATTTACTGGGTGAATGATAACTTAATGGCTGAATGTAACTAGTCTTGGCTACGAGCACAAGTGAGGGAAGAAATTAATGGAGAAGTTCATGGATCGCGGATGAACAGACAAACGGACGTGTGGAAGGATAAATGGCGAACAGTTGCACGCTTGGGTTGAAGAGAGAGATAATCCATGAAACGTTTATTGCTAATAAATAACTATCAGTGGACAGTTAATTGATAAATAAAGACAAATAGATGGACAGATGGAGAAGTGAACACAGCTGTGTGCAAGATAGTGGAAATTACTTATTACTGTCTCTACTCTTTTGATTTGCTTGTTTGTGTGCTGTTAATTTATATCTTAATCAATTACCCATTAAAGCTTCTTTCACATAAAGAGGAGTGATGCTAGTTGCACGCAGTACTGTTGTGCTTAATATGCATTAGCGTGTCTATCATCCTCCACTTCCCCCTTTATTGTTAATGGGCCGAAGCTCTGTTCCAGCTTTATTATGTGTCATGCATCTGTGGATTTTTCTTTGTTTCTTGTTGAACTCCCTTAATGACTTGACCGAGGAACAGAACTACTGTATGATATCATTCATAGCTATATTACCATGACAGTGTACAAAGGCAAAAACAGGCTTTAATATCACTTTCTTATCAAGGAGCCGACACAGAAAATGTACATAAATTCATCAACATAAATACATTTTACCATGGTGCAATCTAATTCAGTTTTAGTATCTTTTAGCATGTGGCCATCCATTTACAGTAGGAGGCAGCTGGAACAAAGATGGTCCAAGGGTATAAACATCACTGGGCTTTTAATTGGCATGAATCAAACTTAGATGTTGACCTTTTCCCTGTTTGCTTTGTTTACATATGCAAATGTATTATCTTTCTTATATCAAATTAAAATTATATTAAAAGCTTCAGAAGTTGCTGAGTCCACATCCTGACCAACCTGCTGCTTCCTGTTCTTCCCCTGTGCAGTTCTTTATGTGGGCTTTATGTGAATGCTTTATTAGGATGCGCTTCTCCTCACAGATCAAGCTAGGATCACACTCTCACCACAAACTGCGCTAGAGTTTTACCAAAGCAGATCCGGTTAGATTCAAAATGACTTTGATTATTCTCATATTAAATACAGGCGCTATAATAAATTCAACCATGAACTTAGTAGACGCTGGTGAAACGCAACACCCTGGAACAAAGGTCCGTTTGAATAAAGCAAACAGTTTATCAGCTCTGCCAATTGAAGGATGTTCAAGGTTGAATTTATGCTTTTCTATTTGCACACTGCAGCTAATCAGAGGAACATTTCAGCAGTTAACTGTCATCAGTGTTTACAGTCTTTGGACGTTGGACTTGGCACTAAAACATGTCCATTGTTGACTGCCTCTGTGCACAAAAGATGCTTTAACTCAAGGTTTTTCAAGCATAATATCCATGAGTGTGCACCTTTTTCATATTCATTAGGTTGAGAGATGAGAATGCCAGTCTTTTATGTAACATGTTAATGAGAAAATATTGCATTTGTGACTCACAAAGTGGGGCTGTAGCTCTGTCAGTTAGCATTTGTCTAGTTTAGATCCAGATTTCTAACAAAGCCTCTCTCATGGCACACGCTTTCCCTCCATGTTTACAGTTCGCCCCCTCAGTTATGGAGAACTACAATTAATCTTAGCTTTTATTTCTGCCTGGACCCTTGGCTGACCAGTCTTTTAGGTAATTTTGGAAGGTTCCTGTTTTTGAAAAAGCTCTTAATTTTCTCAGAAATGGTCACCTGTTTCACCCTCCTTGGACTATCAGCAGCTATAGACACTAGCACACATTAGATCCTTGCTGGGCCTCTCTGGCACAGCCTTTGGCTCTAACTACATGGGAACTACCAAGGAATCCTGGGGGCAAGCATCCTGTTCTCATAGTGGTTATTCACCATCATGTTCTGGTGCCCCAGGGCTTTCTCCTCTGGCCTCTTTATTCTCCTTGTATACCATATTTTGCTTGTATAGCAGTAGTCAAGACATGTAATATTTTTACAAACTTAACTTCTTCAATTCTTGATCACCCATGGAGCCTCATATTAGATTACAAAAAAACATTTTGCCTTTTCTTTGTATACAAGGACCCTGTGAAAAAGGCCTGGAAGGAAAGCACAGCAGCCTTTCCTAAACTCCCATTGGGATTGAAGGGGGATTGTTATAACCACTAGCTTTGAAACATACTTCAAACAGATGTAATAATCTATAACGCAGCAGTACTAGTGCATGAAACGTATACAGATAGTTGAAGAGTTTTTGGAAGAACAAAGCCTTAGAAACCTCGAGACGAACTCCTATAAAACCCACTGTTTTCTCCAGGGAGTTTGAAGACAAAAAACGTTACGTAACGATGACATAAAATACCCTGGAAAGATGCCACCAGTGTAAAAACAGGCACTGAATGATGCAAAGAAATATTGTGATCACGTAGTCAAATATGTGCACACATCCTATAGCTTTGCGTAAGCACCCCACCCCAAAGCACATTCAGAGGCAAGGATTTTTTGAGCACCTTTCATCTGAGGTGAGACTGACTCCCTCCATGTTCCACTCCTGCTACTTATTAAGATCCAATGGCAACTTCAGGGAGAAGTTGGGACGATGAGCTAAAAGGGTGGAGGGTGGAGCTGATGGATGGATGGGTTAGTACCACGAGTGGGTGGCGGGAGGCACTTTTTCAGCACTTTTCATGGGTGATAAAGCTCAAGTGATAAATAAAGAAGACCTGGCCATGCCTCTGTCTGTTTAATACTGCTGATGTGATGATAGCCTCTCAAGGCTGAGGAATGACCTTTGTCACCTCACATGTCAGCTGGTGTGGGATGATGAGCATAGAAACGTAAACCTATTTGTCCAGGTGTGGCTGGATGTCATGAGGTAGTGGGTTTTCACTGCTATTAAAGAGCCAAGAAGCCCTTTTTATTTTACCTTAGTAGGAGCCTTTGCTTTTAACACTGCACCTACTGTATGGAGCCATTTTAAAGATGCTGCCTTGTTTGTCCTATACGGATGGAGGTGAATGGAGACTGCCAGGCCGGCTGTCGTTTTAATATATGTAGTTTAATGTCGCTTCTCCTCTGGAGTATTTCAAAAGCTTAGCTACAGTAGACACTAAAATGCATGTTCTTCATGTGATTAGATTATAATTTAGTTTTGTAGTACTGTAGAAACGTTCTCGTCTAGCGCATACCAGGGAAGGGTCCTGTGTTGCATAAAGAAAGACCAAATCCCATGCACCTGTAAGAATCAAGCTTTCCAGCGCAGACAGCGCCCCATGCACACTTATATTTGAATGAAAAACCTGTTATCCAGAACATTGCGTATCCTTGTATGGCTGCTACTGTGCCCGCAGCTTAAGTGTGTATTTAACAGTGGGGGAGAATGCTGCTGCAGCCTTCACACAACGGGGCAAAATAGCTCATATTATCCTCACTGTGACTTCCTCACTCCCATATGTGTGTGTATGTGTTTCGCTGCTGGACGCCTTTCACCAAGAAATCCTCCTGGCACTGGGGACAAAGATCCCCACCCTGCCAGAGCAGGGGCTGCTGATCACCTCAAATCAAACAGGAGCTCCTTCGTCTGTTTCAGAGCGGGGACCAGAACAAGGCTGTCATTTCCTTCCTATGGGTCATTTGTCTTGTCTTTAACCCTCGTAAGAAACAGCATAATTACAGACACACTGGAAAGCTGTTATGATAAACAGCTTATAGCGCTGTAGTATTTCCTCCTGCACCTTCCCTTAATTTGAGCTGTGTTCCAGCTCACTGAGGCTAATGCTGATGTAAGGGGAAAGCAGAGGAGACACTTGACATTAGTGGCTTGTGTAGTTGTGTGTGTGCATGCACTCAAAACACCTGTCTTAGCTCCAGGCACCAGACATTCCTAGAATAGTAGATTTGACATGTGGAAAATCATTAAAAAGGACAATAAGGACATTAAAATGTTACATTCTGCTAATAACAACAGCAACACACACTTTCTATTTATTGAAAATGTCCCAGATTTTTACAAAAAAATCTTGCCGTTTCTCTCCATCCCTCCTCATCTTTACAGTCAAGGCAGATGGCCACCCACACTGATCATGATTCTGCTGGAGGTTTGTTCTCTACTTGTTTGTTGTTTGCTTAATGCTGCCTAGTGGGATTTGTGTTGTTGGGTATATAAGTAGATTTTTATATTATTTAAGGTCATCTTAATTAATTATTCACAAGGTTACTATTCTTCTTTGCATGCTCTTGGACCCCACAGTATACTGTATATAGTATACTGTATATTGCAGATACAGCTTAATGAAAAATACTTGAGACAATTCATTTTTAGAAGAAGAGAAACGAAGAAAAGAATGCAGATGCAAAAGTGGCCTAGCTCCACTAACAACACCACAACAGAAGGTTGAGTGAAACAAGGGCGCAAGAGGCCATGAAAGACAGACTGTCAGGTAAAGATAAAGCTGATCCTCCCCCTCAACGAACAGTTGCAGCAACTGAGAACTTATTGCTCAGTGGGGTCAGATGCAATCTTTTAATGCCTCTCTTTTCAGTGCTCCCTTGCTCTCGCTCGCACAAACACAGAAAAGGACAAGAAAGGTTACAGGTACAAACTTCCACGTGCAATTAAAGTCAGTCTCTCGGGTCTCTGCTTGATGACCCAGAAAACAAGTACAATGTCGGTAACACACACACCAGTGCAGCCAATAATTTCCACACACCTGTGTTTAAAAACCTCAGAGTCAGATAAAATCACTTTCCAGTGAAGTGAAAAGATCATCGTCTTCGTATCTTATTTTTCATTAATGTCTATCCAGCCGCACTGATCTCAAGCTGTATCGGTTTGAAAGCCACAGTTCATGCTATGAAACCTTTTGTCCACTTTTCTTGTCTTGGTCCCTATCAGGCACCATCCCAGTCAAAGGCATTTCTTTCTGTTGTGTTGCCACGGAAACTGTGTGGGCATCTCTATCATAGATAAGGGAGCTGTATGTGGTCCGTGTGACCGAAGGTGTGGATGCAGGGTGGGAGAGTGAATCAGCTGTAGGTGGCGAGTGGCTGGGTGAGTTTAATGCACAGGCAAACACTGTGGCGTCATCCAGCTGTCAAGTAAGTGGGCAAGTCTTTTAAAAAGCTAACAATTAGAGGCCAAAGCACACGGACACACAGAAACCTGACACTTCTCAGCCAGTGTTGCTTGTGTGGTTGGTATTCATAAGCCATGGGACAGAACCCATCAATCTGCTGCGCCTGGATTCGTGCAGTTTATCCTCGTTATGTGCACGGCATATTGTAAATGATCACACTGTGTTGGCTGTTAAAAACATTAGTTGTTCTGACTTGAATTTTTTGAATTTTATGCGCTGCCAAGACTCATTAATCTGATTAAATTAAGTTTGTAAAGAAGCAGGTTGAGCACATTAGCAGACCTGCTGGTACTGTATACACCAGGGTTCCCAGCTCTTCAGACATGCACGGACTGCAGGCTTTAACATGTCAGGAGGCTGCTTTATGACAAAGTTTCAAGATTCAAAAAACTTTATTACTCTCAGAGGGGAAATTGATTTGCCTCCTTTTGATTTCTCTCAACACATACAGACAGAAAGGGAACGAACGAACGGGAACCACCAACATTAACACAAATCCAAGTAACAAGCATTCAAAAATCAGGACAAGGCGGTTTAACTGAGATGTGGTTTACTAAACTAGGAATGAGACACAGAAATAGGATTATTGTTAGCCTCTGAATAAGAATAAATCATGGTGAGAAATAGGTCATCTAGAAACGTGCAAAGTGCACAAAACACCGTTGGCATTGGTCTAAAACAGTAAAGACAAAAGTTTGTAGTTTTCTTCCGAAATTAACTGGGACACATCTAATAATACAAATAATTGAAAGCATTAAATCATGAATGCATTCTAACTCTCAACAAGCTTAAGGAAAGAAAATAACGAAAATATGAAAGGTTATAACTTCACGTGTGTGCAGGTTGGCCTGGAGGAGAGCCACGCTCTCAGCCTGACTGATTTCTCTAATGGAAACCCAGCTCTTAGCTCAGTGACACATGTCAATACATGGGAGGTGCCCACCAACACCACAGCCTTCTAGTGGCTATTGAACTGTGCAGAAATAAGTACTTTGCCTATATGCACCCTAGCATTAATGAGGGACACACTTTTCTGCCTCAGAAAAAGTCAGACCTACAACCATGAACACAAGCAGCTTTTACCACTGGGCTATAATTTTCCACTTCCTTCTGAAATGTCATGGATTTGAACGATAAACAACTCTCACTCCAGGACTCTTAATTCAAACCGCTGCTCGACGCTCACAAGTCACAGCATCAGGTCATTAGGTCGGAGAAGCCATGAGTGAAAAGTTACTGATTACTGCAACGGACTGCGGGCTTTCAAGTCACATCAGACAATAGGAGGAGGATTTAGAGGAATGCCCAGGAAATGGGATTACAGCCCAGATCAAGAGCGTCCCACTCGCCAAGAACGCTCTGTGATGGACATGTTGGTGTAGAGTGAAGGGAATCAGGTTGCTGCCACTCCCTGCGACTGAATTAAGGAAGCCACTGTGAAAGTGTGGCTGTTCCAGGAAGGGAAAAACATTCATCATTTAATTTGAAGCACTGTATGGCTACTTCACCAGCACAGTTAGGTGCTTCTCTCTGCTGCAGAGAAGCCGTCTCTGTTATATAGTAGCTATAAATAAACCAGTGTACCGTGCTGATGCCTGAATGTCGCACCACAAATGCACAGGGTAGGATTTTCATCATCCAGGACGCGGCGAAGGCCTGGTTTCATCTCATTAGGATCTGAGAGTGTTGTGTCCCACCGAGGTGCTTGTGCGACACCAAACACATCATACTTATCCTCTATGATGCAGATGGTTAATTTACTACAAGACAGAAAAGCAGCTTTAGTATTTTCTCGTGCCCAATTTAACTTTGTAATTTTCGTGACTTTTGTATATACAGTACAGTGTGACTTATATTGTACATGAACACATGATACATGATATCTTACACTGGTTCAACTACAGTAGTTTACATCACTTTGTAAGAATTGGTACCTTCACGTACAGATTAGGGCGGCACAGTGGTGCGGTGGGTAGCACTGTCGCCTCACAGCAAGGAGGTTCTGGGTTCGATTCCCGGAGGCGACCCTGGCGCCTTTCTGTGTGGAGTTTGCACGTTCTCCCCGTGCTTGCGTGGGTTCTCTCCGGGTTCTCCGGCTTCCTCCCACAGTCCAAAGACGTGCATTAGGTTGATTGGCCTCTCTCCATTGCCCGTAGGTGTGAGTGTGTGAGTGAATGCTTGTCTGTCTATGTGTTGCCCTGCGATGGACTGGCGACCTGTCCAGGGTGTACCCTGCCTCTCGCCCGTAGCCAGCTGGGATAGGCTCCAGCACCCCGTGACCCCGCACTAGGGAGTAAGCGGTTAAGAAAATGGATGGATGGATGGACGTACAGATTCTGCTTTAATTTTGAAGGAGTCACTTCCTGTCCTGTCTCCTTCTGCCTTCCTCACCCTGCCTTCCTCACCCAATAGTTTCCACCTGTGCTAGTCTTCACTCAGTCTCTCCACTGGATTTACTCCAACAGTTTGGTAAAGACTTGTTTGGTTCAAGGGGATGGATATATGTACTGTACTGTACCACGTTGCCTCATATTCACCTGGACCATGACTTGGCATGTGTTCATTAAAACGTTTGACTCCATTTTTTGTCATATACTCATCATTATTAGTATTTGAGTTATCAGATATGAACTGATGGAACATTGATTTTGCAGATGTACCTTGAGCATGAAGTGAGTTTTCCTCAAAGTCTAATTCAAAAGAGCATTTCATGTTATTCAGTACATTCACTAAGGAGTTGTTGTCTGTGCTACAGTATTTCAGGCATTTTGAAGTTTCTGGATCAGAAGAATTTGCTGCTTTGTCCTTGTTTCCACGTGTTCTTATTTGCTTGATCTCAACCGGAGGTATTTCTCCTGGCTGCTGTTCGTCTGAGTGTTGAGGCCTGCTCCGTGTTACCAAACCAGACTTGTCATTAACCATCGCCTCACAGCTCCTGATTTACCGGATCACTGCATTTCTCTCTCTTCAATCATTGTCAATTCATCATCTCCGTTATTCATCATTCCCTCAGCCTCATCATTCCCCTACTTCCTATCAGGAACCCTGTACTCACAATATAGTAGCTCCCCATTTCTGCTTTATACTCACCTTTGTTGTCTTTTCATAGGCCGAGGAGTGAACTTGTGACCTGCATAAGCCACACATACAGAGCCACCTGCTGCA
Source organism: Betta splendens (assembly GCF_900634795.4). Taxonomy (NCBI): domain Eukaryota; kingdom Metazoa; phylum Chordata; class Actinopteri; order Anabantiformes; family Osphronemidae; genus Betta; species Betta splendens. The sequence continues at coordinate 10,640,128 of NC_040884.2, read as the reverse complement.
GCCTGTAGTTTGTGTACAAATAAAATCCTGTGTGATTTAATGTTATGTGCTTTACCACTCAGGAGTCCTCATGTCCAGAGGAAATTATGCTTGAAGATCACTGAAGCAGCACATGGTTCACCCTTGGATGCTTCCTGTCCCCAAATAATTTCTCATGCATGGACATGAAAGACGTGCAGTTTAAATAAACTGATTCTTTTCTTCTCAGTAAATCACCATGTAAAGATTAATCTGGATTTATAGTTGTCAGCATCGCAGCAGGGTCAGATATAATTCAATCTGTGGCTTATCTGTTAAAGGGAAACCTCACCAGCCACCAGGCCGCACTGCACCCCAGGCTGTTTTAAGTAGGGAGCCAAGCAGCATTTGTGCCACATTAAAGGTTATTTTTCCTCGAACAGATATCAAAAGGAAATATTCAAGAAAATATTCTCACAGTGGTGTCCTCACTTGGCATTTCCTCTCAGAGAAGACAAACAACTGTCAGGTCTGTGCCTGCGCCTGCTTCCCCCATCGCTACACTTGTCTCTCACCCTCTTCCTTTCTGGTCTTGGTGTTTTCAGTGTAGGTTTTTATTTTCAGAATGTACTCTGCTGTGAGTCCTCAATCCGTTCTGACCGATGACACATTTTAATTATTGCTCCAAAATAGAAAAGCGAAAAAAGCTTTATTTTTACCTGCTTGGTTCATACATGTTAATTGTGTCGCAGTCAACCTGTCTTAAATTCACCTTTTATACTATAATATAAAATGTTTTTGCCTTGAAATAGTTTTTTTTCTATATGCAGACATATCCAATTCATATGAGTAAGATGACTGACAGTTAAAGCTGGTGAAACTCCATGTAATACGTTTGACATTGTTTGTATTTCAACACATTCATGTAAGCAGTCTAACTCAGAGTATGACACCTAATAATAGCATTCATTTCACTATGGCTGTGTTTCATTAACAACCACAGGCCACAAGTTTTAAACGCTGAAATAATATATCACAGCAGCAGGAAGACAGGTGTTTAATGTGCATGCTGCAGACGTGAGGGATGTACTTTAGGAGCTTGTTTGCTGTCACATCTCCCACCTCGTCTTGAACTGATATCACGGCTCCCTCTTAGTGGCTCGTGACATGTAATAAATTGAAGTGAAACATGTCATGTTGAAAGGCCTCCACCACATCAGTCTAGTTTCTGTCTTTATCTCAACGGCAGACGGCGGCTGGGAGATGCCGTGTGGCATCGTTCTGACAGGCAGCCCTGCCAATGAGCTAGTGCCATCCAAACTCATTACCCGCCCCCCCCGCCCCCCAACACCCACCACCTACTTTGCCGATTTGACAAATGTCTGTCTTGTCTTCCATTTTAGAGCGAGCCCCTGAGTTGTCTAAGTCGTCAGCCAATAAACCCACAGGCCAATTGTGAAGCACTCTGTGGTAGATGGATTGTCATTGTGTTGCTGAGACGCGGGTACTGTAAGCGTTCACAAGTGTTATTAAGGAGGAAGGACGCAAAACTTTAGATTACTCGTCCTGGTTCTGCCAAAGAAAAATGAGAAGCCGTTGACATCGAAGGAGGAGTTTGGAAAACCCCATTTAGGTTCATTGTGTCGTTTAATGAGGAGCCACACTGCACCTGATCTGTGACCTCGGCTCTGTTGTAAACCTCGTGAGTACATTTAATTTTTCATGTCTACAATCACCAAATGCTTCCTCATTGTTCAAATGCCAAATTATAATAATGTTACTTTTTATTCTAACTAGCTTTAAATATAAAGTGGCTACTATGACGTCCTGTCAGACGTTACACGTCAGGAAAACAATACAGACACATCTTCCACAGTTGGAGCTGGTGTGTCCATGTCTCCCAGTTGTGTGAATATTTTTGTTACAGTACAGGCAGCAGGTTTTTTTTTTTATTGCCTAGAAAATCTCAAAAAGCTAGTGTATCCCAGTGGAAGGGCTTCACTCTTAGTGTTTCACACAAAAAAGTTTGCCTCATTTCCGCACACTCAGTGTACTGCCACTTTTTCAAGTCCAATCTGATCGAATAAGCTCTTTCCTCCTCCTCCTCTTTTTCTTCTGCTTTCTTCTGAGGTGAAAGTTGGTAGTTACTGTCTATTTTTAGCTGGAGCTGCATTGCCTTTTAGCTTTAGAATCTCTTGCTCAAGTGCATTTCTTTTTTGCTCATGCACAATGATCCTTTAGCTCTTTCTTGTTCACTGGCATTCCTCGGGGAATGGCGCTATGGCAGTTGGAGGAGTTTGGCAAAAAAAAAAAACCTCTAAAACTTTAGTTTCTTAACTACATGTAAGGCATGTGTTTGGAAACTTCCAGCAAAGGATAAGAACTCTGTCCTGGAATATCATCTCACGAGGGCGTCTTGTCATGTGTGCAGGCGTTGCTGCTGAGGTGCATACTTGCTGAGTTGCTGGATGGGTCTGTGCCATGTGTTGTGTGTTATGCTTGAGAGGGCTTTGAGAACATGACCAGATGGTCCCATCCTCCTTTTCTCTCTGGAAGCAACTGGTGGCTATAGGTTAGTTTCAACTGATCAAATACTAACCATGTTTGCTTTTAACATGAACCTGAGACTAGAAGCAAAAGGAGCCAGAGATCCTAAAGACATGAGGTCAATGACTAAGGACGGGATAAAATAACCTTATTGCTTCGAACCAAATGAAGGTGCTAAGTGGAGGAAGACAATCCCCGCTGCTTCTTTAGAAGATTCCATCCAGTTTGGTGGTGACCTGCATAAAGCACTGAATAGCGGATTCAGCTCTAGTATCCAGTGATGATCTTTAGTAATTCTAATGGCAAATTATGGAAAAATAATTGTTATAAATATTAAAACATTTTAAATATTTAAGACTAGTCATTATACTGTAAATATGACATACATACTAAAATACTTTTGCGAAAGACATATACTGTATGATTAACTACGATCAGACAGGATTCTACTCAAATATCATTTTGATACAGGAGTCATAATGGAGTCATGTCTGTAATGGCTAGTAGTGGGAGTTCCAAGGGGAGTTCATTGGCAGGCAGGGGTGACTATTTGAATTCTAATGGATCAAAGGTAAAAAATTTTCAAGAAGAAAAAGCAAGTCCAGACAAGTAATGGTTATGTTATTATTTCAGTTGGGGTCTGTCTCCAAGCACTTAGTGCTGCATCAGCTATCAGCTGTCTGTTAAGCGACAGGAGAGCAAGAGGACACTTATGGATCCTTTCGTCTAGCAACAACTTCATTAATCACTCTGCGATCAATAGCTGCACAGGGGCTGGTCAGAGCATCCCCTAACAAACATCCTCATTCCAACTGCTTCGTGTTCTATCGTTGACCCACTTTGTCTCTTAACATTATTGTACATCTGACAACACCCAAAGGTGAACGCCCTTACACTGGCCATGGGTCCACAGTCTGCCACTAGTACTGCAGAGTATTGATGATATACTGTAGGATTTATACCAGATCATGGTTAAGATGTTGGATCTGTTGGATTGTCAAACACTGATAGTAGAGCCTAGTTTTTGCTGATTACAGTATATCCTATTCTTTGTTATCTTGCTTCCCTTCAACCTAGATAAATGTTTTGGGCCTCAGACTTGGCCAATGAGCCATGAAGCGTGCCTGATTAATTAAAAAAATCCACTGAGACAATCCTGCTGAACCAAGAAGCATTAAAGGTAACTGAGAGATACAGACGGCAGCTCCGCAGATCGATGATGTAAAAAAAGAAAAATGAGAGAACTGTTGCCAATTTACAGTTGCCACAGTCACATTTCCTTCCTCATTAATTGCTTTACCTGAGACTGACAACAGCTATTACAAACAAAACCCAAGAAAGATCGGATGATGGCTAACACCTTTCCCTTCCCTGAGCTGGAAACAGAGGTCTGTGAGATTTCCTAACACCTAACAACTGATAATCCAGGGAAGTATAATTCACAAGGCTTAATTTGGGTTAAGCCTTGAAAAACAAGACGTTCAGTTGACATTACTCATCTTTCCCCTACCCACTACGCACCTCTGTAGGTTGTAAGAGCTCTGGCCATTAACACAATACTGTATGCATGTTTACAGCATGACTTACAATCTCAACGCTGTTTGTGCAGAACGAAAAGCCAAAAAGGTTTGGAAATAAACACATCTCCCACGCCCCACTGTGACTCTTGAATCCACTCTCAGAGGAATATTCCTCTTCCACCTATATTCAAACACAACAAAGCACCGGGGGACCAGAGCTGCACACAGTAGCCGTGTACCGAGCAGTGATTTGGCAACAGGAACTGTCAGATGGCGTCTTTATTATGTTACATGAGAAGTCCTGGAGGACTGCACCAGCATCTGTTTCCGCTCTTTGCTGTCACAACAGTCTTATAGAAATGAACCAACTTTAACTATTTGACAAGGGGGGACATGGTTTATGGAAACAATGTACTGTAAAACATTCTGCTGGAATTTTGCAACATAAACCAGGAGTCGGATTTAATTTGACAAACTTTGAAACGTGGCTTCTCATTCTCAGAATAGCTTTACTAATCCACAGGTTTATACAGTTTTGAAATTCAACTGAGATATAAACAATTCCATTACTATGAAAATTTTTTTGTTTTATCACTACATTATGTGCAACTATTAAGTAATCTTCTGTGTTTAAGCATTTGTCTTAAAATTATCTTTAGGTTTACATTGCATCTCTTTTCTTCGAGTCCTCCAGAAATGTTGATGCTGATGAGTGCAGGTTGGGTGTGCAATGAAATGTGGGCTTATGGATTCAAATTGAACGTAATAATATGCATGCGTCAGACTTAAAAGAGCACCTGCTCCTGGGTTCCTGCTGCGAGTCTTTTCCCAGCAGTTGGTTGAAAATCAGGGCTGAAAACACTGCAAAGGCTCAGTGGGGGGTCAACATCTGGAGTTCGCGAACATGAAGACCCAGAACGGAGTTTTCGAGGCCTAATTTAGCTGCTGCAAGGGGAAAGAAGCTGTGTCAGGAAGACCAAAGCACTAGTAACTGGGATTTGATTCAAACTCAAAATTGTATAGCTTCTTTGGACTATAATAGTTAAACAAGCACCACGATTTGTTTCATTAAGTGACACAAGACCAGATGTACGAGATCCTAACCTGGATAGACAGAATGCTTTGTCAAAAACTTTCATGGCTTCTTAGTGGTTCTTCTTAGGCTGAAATAAAAACGTCTCCACAAACAGGTTTTGTGGGTACAGTTTTAGTTGTCCAGCAAATTTTTAGGAGATCGGTTCCACTCACCAGTGACAACAGGACGTTTATCAGAGCAACAGCCTCAAAAACCGCCGATTACACACATACATTTTTCTTGTTGTCCTTGTAGCAGACATTTTTAAAGATCCACTGCTCAGAACAAATGATGTGTCAGGCAGGATTTAAAAAATGAATTAATTAATTTAACATGGTGATGGTCGTATAGTAAGTGTGATGGTGGTGCTTTGTTGGTGACACAGTTGATCATTGTTAGTTTTCAAATGACTCCTAGGAAACAGACTAAAATACAACCAGACATGAATTTAAAAGCTTCATGTTTGCCTCATAGCTTCAGAACTTACGTCCAGTAAAGTTTTGTGGCCTAGACAATACAACAGATACAGTACATACACAAAGATGTGTCTACAAACACGTGACATTCATTACTAATACACACATGCACTTCATGCCTGTGCCCACCTGAAGCGTCATCATGCATAAACATTTGACCTGCACAGGCTGTGTTCACACTTTTCCAAGGCAACAGGAAAAAGTGAATCTACGCCTCCACTTTAGATTGAACCTTTTGTAATCACAGAAACTCCTTTTGTACTTTGGAAAAAATGTCAAGCTGTCTAAAACTCAATTTCATTTTTTCCTGATGTGCCATGTGTAAAAAAAGTAGAGATTTTTATAGATTTTTTCATATTGTGTTTATGGACAAATGGCAACAACATCAAAACAAACTTGGGGCCACTAGCGCCAGACAAATACTATACAGTAACATTGATTTGATGCTCTGTGCTGATCAATGTGATCAGACATGTTCATCAGTTAAATCTTTTTTTGGGTGTTTCATACATTTTAGGCTTGTTCATAGCACAACAAACATTTGTGACAGATACCGTATGGGCTCCGTTACTGCGCCTTGCTAAGACACCTGGGCCCTTTTTACTGTACTGTACCTCCACTGTTAGATGATCTGCTGTATATAAAGAAATGTTGAAACATCGCCGTCACACTGCTGGAAATAGTTCATGCCGTTATTAAAAGACAGACCACTTACTGTAAATGTATGTGATACCTCTTACATACTGTAACCTACAGGTGTGGTTGGTCATTTTAATTTACAATCCCACCAGCAAAGCGCCCACTTGTAACATTTGGACAGTCAGACCTGAAGCCAGGGTTTGGATTGACCAACAGTCATTTGCAAAAGTACTGTTTCTCTACCAGTGTTTTTCTCCATAGCATATGGAACTGGCATCAACCATACAGTATATTAACAAACAGACCACCCCTGTTCACATAGTTTCTGCTTAGCTGTAAATACAGTATGGAATTGTGTTCATCACACAAAGCTTTTCATAGGAAAGGGGCCGCAGCAAATAAAAGGAATGTTACTGTACCAGTCCCTAATCAAGAAATCTATGTTGTGAGGACCTGAGAGGTCTGGTATGTGTAGTTTAGTTGGCAGGTCAGAGACATGACAGGAAGACAAACAAAGCCTTAAGAAGTACAGCATCAGAAGAAGACGAAAAGTCTGCGAATTTCAAAGACACTCATTCTGCATGAAATGATCTTCAACAGTCAGTGAGTTCGTCAGTAGAAACAGAAGCTTTTGTTTGAATTTAACAGCGCTATTAATTCACCCAGTCACACACCAGTAGCAGAGTCCTATGCAGGTTGAGCTGACACCAGGGGCAACTTGGGGCTCAGTGTCCTGTAATGTCCAGAGTGCGAGCCCACTCTTAGTTGTGTGTGTGTGCTTAACTGGCACTAAACACAGTATGATACAGGATGATACTTAAACCAGGCAAGCTTCACTTTGTGATAGCGTCACTAAAACTGTTCCACATTTTACGGCGTTGACTAGCAGTTACAAACAATCCATCCGTCCAAACAGCTCCTCCTTATGGGGGAGCTGGAGCCACTCCCAGCTTTCTCTGGCAGATAGGCAGGGTCCACCCTGGACCGGTTGCCAGCAGAGCAGAATCAGTCACTTTGATTATGGAGCCTTAGCAACTAGAAAGTTGTTCAGAGAGCCTGTTGCTAAGCTTCTTCTTCTAGCGTTGATTATTGCTATCCCTAAATATAGATTCATCTCAGCGGAGGTCAAACGCCTTCATTCTCCTCTGCAAGTACAAAGTGGGAAAAACACATGTGCCGTGTCGTCAGTAGCGGTGACACATGACAGTGAGTGAATCAGCGGGTACACAGGTGCATTTGTATTTAAACTAGCCAGGAACATCCAATATATCAGCTTCTCTCTGAGCATCAAAGTCTAAGCCTGAACTGAATAAGTTTTATTTTTCTAAAGAAAATCTTAAAGGTAAACACTAACTGTGATCTTAATTCAGCCTGATATACTGATATATAATCCTATGGCTCCTCCAAACGTATTCTTATTCTTAATACTGACTTTCACCATTCAGCGATGTTTACTAGTCTTCCACTTCACACGCGCGTGTCCTTGATGTTTGAACAGGCTGTGGTCAAGCTGTGACGTTCCCGTTGTGACGTTTCTTTTCTAATTGGACGTCCCTTTGTTGATTCTCCTCCTCACATGAAAGCGGCTTTATTTCGTGCGGCGCGTGCTTCCGCGGTGCCACGCCGGCGAACCACGCAGCCCCATCAAACAACCATCTGGAGGTGTTCAGTGGGCTTAATGGCCGCTGTTTGGCACCAGTGTTCTATCGCTGCACTAATGCGTGACTGTATATGCAGGTGCACATATTGCATATTAATCTAACCTTAACGATTGGTCGTGGGCTCCATATACGGCACCGCTGTGTCGCGTCCTCCACAGGCTGCACAGGAGCTGCAGATGTGGTAGCAGTAGTCTGGCTTTTCCCACCAACCCAGCACCATTGATCCGAGTTAGAGGCGAGAAATAATCATCTCGACGGCCTTTTGTGCACTCAGCAGGACAAGATGGGGAGTTCATTTACTGTGAAAATTTATATCTCCCTTTTCCTTGGCTCTTGGTGTTCTCCCTTCCCCACCACACACATAACGGTATGAATGTTCTTCTGTCTTCGGGCAGCAGCCTCAATCCCTGACACACCGCTTGTTTTATTGCCCACTAATGCTCCACTCCTTTTGGATATTGAATTATTTATTTATTTTCCTGCGCTGCCTGTAAACCCCTATGAACGATTAGGCGCCTCAGGCCTGCTGCGACATGATCTCGAAGGGTATTAAATATATTGCTGGCATTTGTTTCCCACCTCTAAGTGGATCAGACGACACTGCAGACAAATACGCATCTTCCAAAGTAGAACAGCCTCGACAGCAAAACAAGTATGTCCTCTGCTCCATAATCCTTATTGCATCCAGCTGTCTGGTGGGGGGAAGCTAGGAATGGAAGACTGTTATTATCAGCCTCGAGATTGTTTTCTGTTTGCACAGTATGGATTTTGCACAAGACCCTGTGATTTTGCACTACTGTCGAGACTTTGGATCAAACAATCATAGTAGTGGTTGTACTTTTCCAGTATCTGTGCATTGCTGAAGAAGGAAGTATTGTTCAGAGGAAGTTCTCTTTTGGCAAATAATTTAGTTTTCAAAGAGGTGAAAGGCTTTTTAGAGGTAGCAGAAAAGCATTGAGTTATTTTAATGAATAAATAATAATCCAGCATGTGAATCTCCACTTCCTGCATGAAGCAGATCTCTCATGAATTAAGAAGACAAATTCATAGTTTGTCTACAATTCAGGGCCAGGATGTCTCCAATTATTTGCCAAGTCTCTTGGATATTTGTGGAAGCCATGACTGACAAAATGCTGTAATCATACTGATGTGTAACAGAAGTGCTGGATGAGATTTTTCATAGTCACTTCATCTCCATATCTCTGACTTTCTTATTACTAACCCCCATTCTTTTGGTCTCATTCACTCTTTGAAGCTGTAACAAAAGGGAAAAATTGAGAGAGTTATCACAGATTTTGCATAACCAGCCCATCAGTCTCGTATAAAATCATGTTTATTCATATTGCCCTCAGGGGAGAGGGGGTAAAAGGGAGATGATTAAATTCTAATTTGACCTCTATCATAATTTAGCTGAGCCCATTATGATGTCAATCATTTGAACTCAATACTGCAGCGAGGAGAGAGTTGCGGTGCAGCAAAGGGAAGGGGGATTATAGACAGTTTGGGGACCACACAGTCGGCGTATCAAATTGGTTTTATCCATCCACATGTAATTTTTCCCCTGGAGAGAAGAGAGCTTGTTGAAATGTTTGGTGTGCGGAGGGAACACGGGGCATCAAAGGAACGACAGGCTCGACTGTGACTAGAGAAAGTTGCATTCAGTGTTTAAAATCGTGCTACATCAGGGAAATGATTGCTTAATACTGTGGCGAGTTTGGATGCGACGACCTCTTATATGATGCAAGTCTTAGAAAAGAAATGAAAGTTTTTAGTGTTTTTAGATGTTTGTTACATTCTGGTCTCTGTGCATTTATTTGTTAGCACGTCTATGGGATGAGGTCCTTTTAAACAGGAGAATTATCTAGACGTGGCATTGATCTGGAATACAAATACTTATTTAGCGCTTTCTTTCCCTCCCAGTGGAACCTAAGCTCTCAGAAAGAGGCGCCATGCTTGGAACACGTTAACATGTTGACAGGAGGAGCAGGAGATTAAACCATCAACCCTGTAATTGGCTGTCGATCACTTTTGGGCCAAACAGCAACTGGCCAAAGACACAAGAAACGGCAGGTTGGACTGATCCTTCTTACAAAATGTCCTTTGGAAATGTGTTCACATTTGATTACACTTCTGTATGGTTTTGGGGGGTAAAAAGGGAAGAACTTGACCACCTGATGTAACGGTCATGTCTATTGTGTGTCTGTTTTCCTGTGGGTTCTGTGTTCATTGTGTTGTTTGCTGTTAGTCAGTGTAGAGCGTGGTACAGTAGGATGTTAATGATGTTTACTACCGACCCCTGAATGTTTCATTGTCCAGATGTTTCTGATGAGAGGGTTTGAGTGAACTGTGTGTATCGGTGTGCTGGTGGACTTGTTAGACTGCACATTAATTATATAGTTCATACTGTGTCTGTATACAGTATTCATCAGCTACATCATCACCTGCAGGGTGCTTAGAAAAAGCTTAGGGGAACCTTTCCTCACGCCTCACCTCTCAGAGCAACTGTTTATGCTGGTGTTGTGGATTATTCCTAGTGTGCATCTTTATATACAGTATGTATACTGTTATACATATATAGTACACACACACACACACACACACACACACACACACTACTACTACAGGTATGCTATCGGTCCAACCACACACATTTCTTTTCATCAGAGGCTCAAAGGCTGGAGGACCACAGGGATCCACTCAGCTTGTGAAATCACTCCACAGTTGTGCCTGGGGTTATATCCTGGAGCGGCCGACATGCCGTAGGGACAATGCCACAATACATGTGAATTAATTCCTCTCCCTGAAAGGGAAATAAAATGGGTATTCAAAGCACCAGCAAAGAGCAAGACTTTAAGAAACCCAATGATGAAAAGGAAAATGTGACATAAATCTTTTGCACTTCACTGCTTAGATTTTCTATGGTGTCTTCACCTGCCTGGGCTCTTTCTGTCATTGTGTTGTTCATTATGTTGTATTATAACAATATTGCTCTTAGGTTTTACTGTCACACTAAATACACTTTGTCCTCAACAAATGCCACCGTACATTTCTGTTCCATCAGTATACATTTCTATAAAACACTTGCATGGCTTTTTGTGTGTGAAAACGAAACCTGCAGTTTAATTACCTTAAATTTGAAACATGAAATTGTGAAGACTTTTAAAGAAACATACTGCAAACTCTTTCCAGTTAGTTCATCAGCTTCTGCACAGCTCTCTACTAGCAGTGCTGCAGCGTGCTGCTGATTACTCTCCCATGTGTGAATGAATAAGCAAATTATGTAATTATAAATATCCTTTTTAAAAATATGTGTTCTAGCGACACACAACAGGAACATGACTCTGTATGACTCAAATAGGTTCTTAAGATGAATCATGTGATGCCTAAATATAGAGAAATTCTAGCTGCGTCACTAAAAAGACAAATACATACAAGCCAAAAATAGTAGAGTTTATATTTGATTGCATGCCTTCATTAAGTTATTAAACCTTTCAGGATCTAACTCTTTCATCTTGAAGAGCTGCAAAGCTCAATCCCTTTGCTGTCATGCTTCGCACCTCCTCCGTCATCACTAGCAGCGGTCAAGCTGAGATGCTTTGCCACACATGTCAACAAGCACAGTAAAAGTATGGGAAAGGAAAAATCTGTCCAATACTGTCACCAGATAGTTTCAAGAACACAAATCGTACTATACAATTATTATATTTAGAAATATTCAACTGATGCTGTTTTTTTATCATCTTTATGGAGAAGAGAGGAGCATGTGTTGCACAGGTCCTGTACGGTGGGTGCACTGTACTGAAGGCCCACTCTCTGGGAAAAGTAAAACAGCTGCGGCGCGGAGGTGAAACATATGAAACCCACTCAGAGACCTTTAATTCAGTTCAATTCAATAACCCTGCAGGAAGACCTCCATATTTATGCTAGAGGAAAAACAATACTTCCACTTTAGGGGGATTAGGGGGAAAATGATTTCACAGAATTGGTGCAGATACAGATTTGGTGTAAATGCAGTTGGTGAGAAGTGAAAGCTAACAGTCATTCATTGCTTCATTTGTGACCTCACTCTCTCAACATCCTGCTTTTTATTGCTCGGCTTTGAGAGAACAGTGATGCTGTGGTCGGAGGCAGGCAGCAACGTGGACACTTAGACTTAGTTAGGGTGAATGTGGTGCATCACTTACTGTGAAACTGAGCAGAGATGATGGTCAGGGCAGAACGAGCTCTTACAGTATGCTGACACATTCTAGTCCAGGGGCTAAATGTATTTTATACAAATACCAGAACAATGGGACATGGGAGGTTTTGGTTGTATCGCGGTCCTTTGATGCAGCTTTGGTTTAGGTTTTAGAATGTAGTTACTGAATAAATGTTTATTAATAATGTATTACAGATCTGACATATTTCAGTAGGAGTTACCTTAGAGAAATCTCTTCTAAACTCCCTGAATACACTCTACCTGTGCAGATGTACCATTGCCTTAAATGGAAAAATGAAACCCAATTTTCTTATCTTATTACATAACTCGTGTTTCTTTCTGCAGACATCGCTGTGGGAGGTGAATGACAACTGCTGTATATGCAATATTAAATAAAAGCCATTCTTGGCGTCTAAATGCGGCTCCGCAGTCATAAATTACATGCACTGTTCTGTCGCTAGTCTGTTAAATATGGATGTGTGAGCTTTCTCTTCTATATCGTGTTGTTTTTCAAGGAAAAAAACTAAACAGAGGCTTGAAATCAATAATGTATGTGCTGATAGTAATCAGGAGATAAATTACTGAGAGGCCAGAACAATATGGGCTGCAGATACAGTATGTGCTCGCCCCTCTCTCTCCATCGCTTTGCATATTCTCTTACATCTCATTGTTGCCTGCTCCTCCATATTTCTCCCCTGTCATCCATCTCCAGTGATGTTTTTCCTTTGATTGCAGATATTTCTGATCCAAACCTTGTTCAGTGTAGGTAAGTCTTTGATTAGATTGCATCCCTTGTCTTGACAGAAATAGGAGATTTATGTCTTTTCATTATTAAAGAGAAAGCATTTAATCAATAATTGTTGGGAGGAAGAATTTATGGCAGGCGCAGTCAGTTAAAAATCTTTGGGGCCAATGTTATTAACTGTGACACGGCCCGTGACTGCAGAGAGCTTGGATCCAGGCCCGGCGAGTGTGCAGACAGGCGGTGGCGGCGCAATCACTCTGTCTGCCTGGGTGGATGAGGTTCTGCGGCGTCTGACAAGAAAGACACAAGACACTCGCGCCACCTTAAATCTGCAATGCAATTTGAGGCCGGCGTGGGGGGAGCTCATTGAAAAGGAAGCGAGGGCACGCGGATGTGCGCGGCGAACCTACACACGCCTCCTCCACCGTGTCTGACTGCTTGTTGATCCGCTCGCCAGCAGAAAGCTGTGACACTGCCAAATGCAGACCTTGTACTCGTCCCTGAAATGATCACAGACGGCGTAAAGCTCCCCGAAGAAACAACTTGGTAAAATTCAAGGCAAACAAGTTCACTCATCGCTGCCAATTCCCCGTTCACTACCTTGTGCGGATCCATCTGAGCTGCGCAGCTTGAAGCTTTGATGTTTATTTCTTTCCTACAATTATGCCTCTGACCTAACTTCCCCATCTTTGCCTCCTTAAAATTTGATTTGATTGATTTCCTGCGATGCAGTCTCGTGAATCCACTATCGCTCTCATGCTCGGCCTGCTGCACCGACGTCCTGTCCACACAGTTTCAGGTAAGAGAGGAACAGAGGAGAATAAAAAGCTGGCTGTGGAAGGGAGGGAGGCCGGTCGGTCCTGTAAGAGGCTTAAGAGCCTCCTGGAAGCTGCCGTTTGGCTTGGGACCGAGCGCTGCTGTAGAAATGAATTGCTTTATCTGCTTTCAGCTCCGTGAGTCCAGGCAACGTCTGACCGCTGCTGCTCCGCTCGGCCGGCTGTGCCACATAAACACCAGCGCAGCCTCGAGGTCCTCTCACACATGACTGACTCCCCCTTTAATTTCTCAGTTTGAACTTTTTAGTTGCTGTTTGAAGGCATCAGCAACAGTAAGGGGAGGACGTGGAATCAGACGCGCTGAACGATACTTTGGACATCGCAGACTCGTTTTCCTGAGGTTCCTCTCCAACCTCTGACCCGTTTCTTACATTACATTCTTACATTAAGTCAAAACAGAGTCGGTACTAAGCAGTAAAACAAGAGAAATGATGTGTCATGTAATTAAGCAGGCTGGAACTGGTGGACGGACACACACTGTAGCACCCTGGTAAAGACCCAGTAGCAACATCCACAAAGAGATGCAAACTTTTCAAACTGGAGGACTGATACAAGACAGGATGTTTGAATAATGGGAAACCCTGAGATAAAACAGACTGTGGAATATAATAAGTAATGTTTTATGAATTGAACCCATTAATAGATGTGTGTCTAATTCATACAGCCTCAGCTTTACAGCGGGCCTCAACAGAGAACTCAGTATTCAAGGTCAAGTTGATTTCTCTTCTAGTCCTGCAAGCTTGAATGAAATGCAAATTTTACACGAACGTGGACGAATCTTCAATGACATAAAAGCAAATTATGCGCTGAACAACGTTACCCTGTCATTTCTAAAGGCTCTGCTCAGCTTTGACTATAAATGACGTCTCCAAAGCGACTCCCATCATTTTGTCCAAATCATCATTTACAGAGCAGCCGCCGCTCAGGATGAAATGACAGCGCACGCACACAATGAGCAGGAGCAGTCATTTTCTCATCCAACCCCTGCAAACGTTCGGGTTTAATCAAGCAGCAATGGAGCAACGATGATGGAGCCTAAGTTCAAAGCTCTGCTGCTTCTTCAGATCCTCCAGATAAAAAACCCGTCCAGCGTTCACAGTGTCAGGCTCTGTTTATATAGTTTTCCTGGATAAATGTCAGCGCGTGACCTTTTTTGAAGTAATTTACTCTCCACAGAAAGCCGATGCACTCGCTGTTTTTGTGTGGTGGCGTTTACTGGTGACACGCTCTTTTACTCGGATCACTATAACCACCGGACCCGAGCTTGCGCGGACGCATGTAATCACAAGCTAATGCGTCTCCCGTTGCCAGTTTCTGCTGATAAATGCACAGGAAACCAAGTATTTTCATTGAGTAAAGCCAAAGACTTTTCATAGTTGAACCTTTCCTGTCTTTGTTAGGATTTCCCCAGTGAACAGTGAGTTTTGTTCAATTTCCTCATGCAAATGTCAAACCAGCTGATTCAAACCAATGAACAATCAGTAGCTTTTACTTAATAAGGTATTACATGAGAAAAAATGAGCTTCTGTATTAATACCAGTGCTATGATAATATTCAAAAGTTACAATTTGAAACAATAAGGACCCACAGTAGTGAAGCAACGTTTGGGGGATGTAGGCGCCACAAAGGATGCTGGATCATGAGCAGATAAACGGGTCATTAGAATAAGTTGTGAATAAGGAGAGCGGCAGTTAGAGTCTGAGCACACACTCACAGCCACTCTTCAAATCCCACCTCCTTTTGGAGGCGATGGTAAGATGGACACTCTCTAAAGCCTAGGCCACCGCATGGCGTCATAGTACAGTACATCCTCCGCGTGCTGCTGCAGCAGCGTAGCGGGAGGCCCAGCGAGGGTTACATGCTTGGTTTGGCTCTCGATGTCGCCACCTGTTCAGGCAACCAAGCGTTGAGTCAAATGAGGCTCCGAGCGAGCGGAGCAGTGGGAATGAGCAGCGTTTGACTGAAGCACCCTTCACGCTAACAATCGCATCGCAGGTGAGAGGTACTCAGACACACACTCGCTGCGAAGACACTTACAGATGAATGTGCTTGTGCGATAAAGCGTGATTGCCTCTTCTGTCCGTGGACATGTGGTTCTCTTCTAATTGATAGAATGAGCCTCCTGCTGTAGCTTTATCATTGGCTGTTTGAAGGTTATGTTGACACTGAGGATGATCTCACCTGGCTGGTACCTGAAGGTCAACACTCACAAACCAGGACTGCATTCACACTACAGGCCTACTGATTTTTGAATGTTGAAATTGTTTACTTTGACATTAATATTTTACTTTATCAGATAGAAACGTGCCTTCACAGATTAAATTTAATAGTTAGGCCACGAAGTGAAGGAAGAACCAGACCAGATATTGTTAACACACTCAAAATTCTGTTCTCATCTTTAGTTTCCTGAATCCCTGACCACTGGTCCTCACATTTACAGCAAACAGTCAATGGTGTGTAACCAGTTTTCTGTGAAGACAATTAACTCCACTTACATTGACTGATAATTGATTGACAGTGGAATATTCAGTTTCTGTCCTGATCCCAGCCTCTACTGGAGGTTGACCTTCTCATAGTAGAGACGAGCGGCTCCTTGCTGTCTTCTCTCCCTTTGAATGACCCCATTAAATTGAGAAAGTCAGGGGTCAGGAGGTCGCCAGTTGCTGTGCTGCTCCTTTGTTGGGCTGGAGTGATTGAACAGGAACATACCGCAAACGCCTATTTTGCCTTTGGCAGATTAAAATGAAGTAGCTTTTCATTATGAATAGTTCTTCAAAGTAAAAGTGATTTGATTCGACGGTGTAGGCTTACACTATGTAATATTGCTATGTAATATATCAATGGGAATGTTGTTTTCAGAAAGATAAAATTAAAACCTCCACCTGAAATGAGATAAATGTAGCATTTGCTGTTAAATTGAAAATAAAATTCCAGTGAATCTTATTTGTTCACTGTCTAAAATACTGAATAATGATGCATCCTGAACAACGAGCTCAGTGATTTATTGCAAGTGGATATGTGTCATTTTAAAATGAAAGAGAAAACGTAGGCAGGGGTGATTTATCATGTGGCAACTTTAAAGTTATAGGGAAACTCTTATCTTCCTTAAACAACCGTTATTCAGCCCGTTCTCACTTTATCAAACATCTGCTGTATATTTGCTGCTCTTAACTTCACGGTATCCTCCCTTAAGCAACAGTGCAGCTAGATGTTCCACTTTCTCCACAATAAAACGATGAAGCGCTGATAAAAGAGCGGTTGCAGCATCGTCCACTGCGGCCTAACAAAGAGAGGACGCTGTCTGCACAAGCTCAAACCTTATCAGAGGATCAAACGATCAGGACACTGATGTCGGCTGATTGCAATAACCGCCACAGTAATAAGTAACAAGGTGGTTTGGTGAAAAACACTGAGTGAGTGTCACTCAGTCACTCACTGAAGGTGCCGGAGGAGGATAATGACGATGCCGGATAAATGATGATGATTGTTCCGTGAGCCGTCAGTAGAGGGCAGTGTGAGCATTTTGGTCGTCCTGCCCCGCCCTCCCCCTCCTCATCCCATCTCTCCCCAACACAATCCTGCAAGTGGACCAGCCTGCTGGTCTGTCGGTGTAGGAGATTTAGACAAAGAGGGTTAATATCAATCATCGTGTGTGTAAACACACTCCTAACTCACTTGAGTAATGAAGCAGCACTGAATCAGCGCTTTTCCGGTATGGAGGGAATTGTGAGGGTTGTGTGTGCATGCTGGGTGCTGGCCCCCACAGGCTGTTCACTGCAGACAGAATCGGTCTGTAGACTGAAGCATACACTGTGTCACGTCTCGGTGGAAACAGTGACACTGCTTCATGAACAATCCAACTGTGTCTTACGGTGTATCTGGATGTGAAGAAAAAGGCTTTCAACTAAAAGTTCAATTCAATTTTCTTCATATGGTGCCAAATCACAACAGAACTACATTGCAGACAGAAACCCAAAGTAAAGTACATATTGGGCGACAACAGAGAGGAGCAAGTCCCTCAACCCTCGGCAGCAGCAGGCTCAGGCAGGGTGGCAGTCTGCCTCGACCGGCTGGGTCAGTGCACCAGTCAGCACCAGGAGAATCCCCAGCAGCCTCCCAGTGCTGCCAGTCAGTCAGACCTGCCACACAGCCAGTATTCAGAGGAGTGGGCGGATGCACTGGTCAGACTGTCAATACTCAAAAGTCTTTTAGCTCCGTTACTAATTAAAAGTCTATATATAGATAAGTTACAATAAATAAGAGCATTTACATCTAAGGCTGTATGTGTTTTCAGAACCCCTTTAAGTATGGTTGTTGAAAATAAGCTCAGACCAGCATAAGATGGTGAAATATCTGGATTTGAATTGGCTGCAGCTTTTGGACCAGAAGTTAAGTATTTCCTTCTAAAAGGACACCTGCCTTTCAGTGATCTCATCTTTATTTCATCACAATTATTTAAAGGCCATGGTGCAGTAATAAATCAAACCCATGCTTTCTGAGGCGTGTTCCCCTCACCTGTGTTCCTCCCCTAATGTAAAAAGCTGATGGGCTCTGTCAGACATCATTCAGCTTAGCGGCTGATTTAAGCTTAATTAATTCTTGGTCCTCACATTCTCCAGCGACAAACGTGTCGCAGGGTGTAATTATTAACTAGATTTAGAAATATGTGATGTTAGGGCCTAAATTAATGACTATCACATAGTGTGACTGGCTCATTGCTATGGTGACACCAGCATAGTTCAGCAAAGCGCCAAATAAAAACTTGGAAATATCAAAAGAAGGAAGTATGATCATTTCCATGCGTCACTAATGAGGCCAGTGCTGCCGGGCAGAGCTTTGAGGGTGGAGCAGCGTGAGTGATCTCTGCGCTCAGTCAGCGTTGTCTGCGTTCCTGCTTAGTGCCACTTAGGTCGAAATGCAGAGCAAATTATCAGCTTTTGGAAAAAAACTGTCACTGGCCACTGGAGTGACCGAGAACCGTGCGCGTGGAGTAAGGTCTAGTTTTCACATTCGCTCTCATACCTGCTTCTGTGAGAAATGATCGTGGGCTCTGCCGTGCATGGAGGTAAATTCATTAAAAGCTAACGATCAGCTTGTGAAACAACTGCAGCGCTGTACGCGCTCAGTGCTCCTGTTGAAGCCATTAGTCAGGCTGATTCCACTGCGTTGCTTTATTTATGAGTTTGCTCGCGGAGCGCTACCACAAGCTTTGTTGAGTTCTCGTCAGCTGGAGATACTCACTGCCGTTGCCATGGAAACGTCCAAGCTGGCAGCTAGGCCACAATGAAGTAGCATCGGTGAGCTAGCGACCTTTACGGGGGGATTGGCATCAATCCACTGTTGCTTTCCTGTCAGGCTGCTATTTTTAGAAAAGTGGGAAAGATCATTAAAAGACACACGCACGCGCACAGATGGGCAGGTTTTAGTTCTACCGGGCTCTCTCCTTACATTAGACATGATGCAAGCCATCATTCAGCTCCTGACCAACGTCCTCCGGAGCATTCGTCTCGCCGTCGCCCGCGTCACGAAGCATCTTGAGCCGCGTGGAGCTAAAACATTTGGGACGAAGGGACAATCTCGAAGCGGGTGAAAGACGGAGACGGATGTTCAGGCTTCCACGCGACCAGAGACGCGCACGTCGGACGCACACCGGCGCTCCTCACTCCTGCTCGTGTGGTGGTGGATCTGCCGGGCATCCTGTTCGTCTCGCTGTACATTCAATTACAATCGCCCACAAATGACTTCATGATTACGAGCCAGCGGGAGCTGCCTGCCGCCTCCGCCCCTCCCCCCTCCCCCCCGCGCCCATCCTTTGCTCTCATTCACCATCTTCTCTTCCCGTCGCCTTCGGTGTCTCTGCAGCCAAACGCTCGGGCCGCTGGCCGTGCCCTGGCTTCCACACAGACACTCCTTGATGGAGGCGGAGACGCACGGGAGCAGAACACACCCTCAGTCAAGTGGCCGACACGTGCGGATGAGTCCCTCCCCCTCCTCCCGCGCACGCACGCAGTCCGAGGCGTAGAGTCCACGCACCCACATCAGCGCGTGTTTGCCAAACGCACACGGCCACACACAGGCTCTCCGTACACGGTGAGGTCGTTCCCAGCGCCGGTCCCGCTCCTTCTGTCGCTCTCCGGGGCATGCATGATAGCGACTGATGCAGCCGGCAATTTACGTCACCGAAGGAGGCGTATGAAAAATACATGATATCCTGCATGGGTTTGAGGAGCGGAGAGCTGGATCGCAGCTACATTGTGATTTCTCTGGTATTTATTAGAGATTTAACTGTTGTGACAACTCAGTGGCCATGTGGCGGTGGGGATGGAGGTCGTTGGCACAGTTTGCATTCATCCTCTCTGGGGAAGTCACTGGATCGGCCTGCGACAGTGGACCCGTGGCGTTTCAACCCGTCTCCTCTCTAAAAATAACCATCCTGTCCAACCTGTGTACATTGTGAGCCCTCGTTTGTGCTGCTCATTGGACCAGATGCTTCTTAATGATGCCATTTGAGATTTCAAACTCAATATCTGCAGTTTGTATTCTCTCCTCTTTATAAATGTGATGTCCTGTAGTCATTATGGCTGAAAGCACTGCAGAATACTACCAGTGAAGCTCTCCTTGTCTCCGAGTTGGATTTCCTCTGTAATTGATCAAATGCACGACACTCTGCTAACGCTGCCTGTTTGGGGCAGTGATCCAACATGATCATTTGTTAAGAATGTGGAATGTTACACAGCTTTTTTAATGAGCAGCTTTCTGGTGTGTGTGTGTGTGTGTGTGTGTGTGTGTGTGTGTGTGTGTGTGTGTGTGTGTGTGTGTGTGTGTGTGTGTGTGTGTGTGTGTGTGTGTGTGTGGAGGTGGTGTACTGTAGGAAAATGCTAGCGTATTGATTTTAATGAATCTTGCTGTAGGTGGAGATGAACTCTAAGAATAGAATAAAGGAACAATACAAGCTAAAAGTTCAGTTAATAATAAACAGATGTGATAATGAATAAAATGCTGGAATAGTCTTCTGGCTTTTATCCTAAAGATTTATCAGTGAATCCAGGTGGAACACATCGAGGTAGATGGAAGCCACTGCAGGGCATCTACTTTCTACAACATTATGTCATGATCTTCAAAAATATGTTCATATACAGTATATGTTTCATTTATTTTTTTAATTTTGGTTATTGTCAAGTCACACGGAGCCGTTTGATATGAAATGCGGGAGCCCTCAGCATGGGAACCGTCTTCCAGGCCCTGCTCTTATATGGAAAACTTGCGCCACACGAAGCATGAAATCAGATTGAGCTCGCAATTATATCTGACTGGTTTCTTTATTCAAGCAACGTGAGAGTGTTTGGTCGCACTCTAACAAATTGCTGTTTCGTTTTGGGCACTTCTCAGCGAGCGTTGCACCACATTGTCATGACAGAATCCATGTCTTGTCTTGTTTTGTGTTTGTTCAGTGCAGCTTTAAAATGAAACAATATAGAAGTATAGTGATTCTACTGGAGGACGTTTCACCTGTCTTTCTCCAGGAGCCTGTAATTTAAGCTGCAATAAGGGTAAATTCCAAACAGTATTTTACTGAATTGTGAAATTAAAAATTACAATTCATTTTATATATTTTAAAAAGTCTAAACAAATATTTTTTAATTTTAAATTAGTAATATATTCAAATGGGACTTTGGGAGCATTTTGCAGTGTACAAATGATGCAAAGGTTCTTTTCCCTTCAAATTCAGCCCTCAGAGACAATTATGCAAAACATTGATCATCATATTTATTATTTACAATCAATAGACATTTATCCGACAGACGGGGAGGTATTGTTTATGTTTATTTATTCTGCTCCGTTCTGGTGACTAAGGGCTGCCTGCAGCGAGAGTCACAGAGAACACGAAGGGTCGACTTGTTCATTGTCAGCCTGGTCACATCACACTGATGATTCAGTCTTAAACAAGCAAACTTACAGTCACAGGAAATATTTAGCAGCTAAAGCCACGCTGATAATAACAGAGCGATGTCACTGAATGTATTGAGATGACCTCGACTTGTGTGTGTGGGAAAGTGACATAAGTCGATAGAGGTGACAAACCTTTCCTTACCCAGGAAGCAACAAGGTCAACATCACGGTTACAGGGGAGCCTGTGTTGGATAGTTAAGTTTCATGTCTAAGAGGATCAGCGTTTCCCTTTTGCCCTGGTGTTAGTGCAGTGGGAAGATATCCAATATTCCCACAAGGCTCCAGCTCTTTCAGTGGTTGCTTCCAGTAGAGAAGCAAAAGCCCCTGGTGCCTCGAACCCACACCGCAGCATCGCTTCTGTAATTGGCTTCTGATCTAAGAAAGTCATCTCCCATTTCTCTATTGATTGACGTCCCGGGGGGGGGGGGGGGCGTCCACCGTGAGGCTGGATGTCTGCTTGTAGAGTGTCAACACTTTAGCCTGCCACCAGAGCCAAACTAGCAACCTGTGAGGAAAAGGTGTCAGCGCGAATTATGGGCGCGGCGGTGAGGAACCGAAGCCGAGTCCTGTTCTGAGGGGACACAAACAGGAAGTGAAGCAACTTGATTTCCATATTGATGGTTTTGAAATGAGAAGCTGGGGACGGCAATTGATGCTTTGTGCCTTGTTGAGTTCAGGCTTGCTGGCAGCTTTTACAAGAGGCAGGTTTGGAAGGGCAAATGAAACACAATCAGGGTGTTTTTATTTTGACTCCGCCTAACGCCAGCGAGCCTCTCTGTTGCCTCGGGCATCACGGTGTTCAGCTCGTCTTGTGTGGGGAGCTGAAGGGAAAAAGCCTCTCGTTCGACAGCGCAGCCATGTTAAACGACTGCGGCCCGAGACAAAAGCGAGAGCACGGTCGTACAAATGTAACCAAGGAGCAGTATAATGCGGGGACGACGGGAGGAAAGTTATGAAATGAGATTACATTATCCTAATGCTGGCAGACAAAAGGGTGGAGGACAGGAATAAATGGAACTTCAGCAAAGTCAGAAGACAGTAGATAAATGCCAATGAGGTAATGCACGGACTTTTATTATAATGAGCTATGGTGCGACCAGGAAATTAAAGATTTCACACCAGCTCCGTTATTACAAAGAAGCACAGTCTTTCAAAGTTTTACTGTGGCTTTAACACTTAAATGGCCGCTCAGCGCATACTGATCCTTCTGCAGGGGATTATTTCCACTGGAATCTAGAGGAAGGTGCGGTTATGCCACAAATATTGGCTGTTCTTGCACAATCAAAACAAACTCGTGTGATCAGACGACAGCCCCTTATTGTCTGCGCAGGCTTGTGTGTCTCAGACAGGCAGGCGCGTTTTCTTCCTCTCTGCTTCCTGACCAGTCGTCCTCGGTTGTGGAATCCTGAAGCTGAAGTTTTAATCGCACGCGCGCCGCCCTTCATGTCGTCCAGCTCTCTCCCCCACAGCCGCCGCGTCGCGGTGGGCCGCGTCGATTGCTTCTGCCACTATTGTTTCTTCTGAGGCCTCCGCGCCGCGTGGACTGCCCATTAAAGCCCTTTAAATTAGTGCTGGCACAGTGGACGTGTCTTGCTGCTTGATAATCCACAGTGTAATGATTAATGCGCCGGTCCAGGCCAACCAGTCAAACGCGGTCACACACTAAAGAGTCCCCCCTCTTATAACAAATAAAACACACTTGTGTGTCTGCGTTTAGAAGTCACGCAGCATCGTTAGTCTGTCGCACCAACGGAATAGCCCCGCGCTGACACGGAGCCAGTGTTTTCACACGGGATAATTAATAGAACTGGGTCATTTGTTGCAAATCTATGGGAACAGCTGAGCTCATGCTGACTCTTTAGCAAATCTGAAAACTGCTTCATACAAAGAATGGCTTTGGTAAGTCATCGCTGAGAGGCTGCAGCTAACGAACCGGTGTTTGATGGAGAACAGCCCAGAAAGAGCAGAGCCAGACAACATTCACAGGGAAGATGCAGAAGTTAGTATTTGGTAAGTGGCACCGCGTTATCATTTCTACTGTTGTAACATTAATCTGCCTCCAGACCACAGGATGGTTTGAGTGTTCTGATTATTGTCTTAGGTGAATGCTTCAAGTGCAGTTGACAACCAAAAAGGAAAAAGTTGGACAAGAACACGGGAGACCCACAGCCATGGAAACACTGCCTTTAATGTTTTTTTCCGTAAATGATTTTTGAACATAACTCTGTTCGCCATGGAATAATTTCATCTTTAACCTTTTTGCGCGTTTTAATAACCACAGTATCTTTGTCTTGTCTCCAACCCCAGGGCTGTGTGTCATGTCTTCTTCGAACCCAGGAATCTGAATTAACTTCATAAGCTTTGGTGTTGTTCCTGTAGCAACGCTACTTGTGAGTCACTGAGGATGTACAGACTATACATGTACATTATTGACATGGCAGGGTGTCTGCAGGTCTCATCAAACAGCTGTATCTTCCTTTTTTATATTAATTAGTTAGAACTTTACTGTATTTGTACTGTATGTGGTCATGCTCCCTTCAGTCGTCTCCTTTATTTTACTTCTTTACTTCATTAATATCTCACAGTTTCTAAGAAATACAGCCAGTTTTTGAACACTGTGATCAGCATCATATCATCATATGACAGGAACATTTAATAATATTAAGAACTGTCGCCGACTAGCTTCAAATCGCCTACAAGAAACACTGTGAAACTCACATGATTTAGAAAATAGCACTGTTTCATCTTTTGAAGCTCTGTCTTAAACAGCACATCAGACACATACACTGATGTCAGCTGGCACACATTCAGTTTAACTTTAAATGTAATAGAAATGATTCATTATTATTACTCATTATAACCTAGTCTCAGACTTGCTGTATTGGCCTGTAACAGACTGCACAGGTGTACCTAATAAAGTGGCCGTTTTAGGGGGAGCAGACGCAACAGTAAATTCTAATGGGAAGCCTTTTGTGCGTCCCTTCAACACCTCGGCGACATTCCTGAGAGCGGCTAGCAGGTTGCGTTACTCATCTCGCTGGTATCTTTACAGGACGACTGTGATTCCGGCATCAGTTCATTTCACGACTGAACAGATGCTGATACCGACTCTTAAGCTGGCACAATATAGCGGCGTAGATCTAGATAAGGCTTCGCCACATGATGCAGTGCAGTATTATACCCCAGCAGCGCTCGCTAATCCCACCTGTCATTGTTACGGGTCCATTTATTATCACGCCTTCCAGCTCCTCTTTCTTCCTCTGCCGAAGTGAAGGACCTGGATCTTATTCATCTCTTTTCACACCCAATTAAGTCACGGAGGCAGAATGTGCGTAGTTGACCATACTATGTCGCCCTGAAATATTTCCTACCTCGCTGCTGCCTGACAGGAATAGAACTGTTGCCAGCTGCAGTTACCCTGGCAATCTTTGCCAACACACAGCAAACACTGACACTATACAGTGAGTGAGGAATACACCCCCAATAACACCACATAATCCTTCTGTTGCAAAGCTCAGTAACACAAACAGTTGTGTAGGGCAGCCAGTGAATATCACATGACCTACTTGTATCGCACACAGTATATGTGTGCATATGTAACATGATTTGTCCTCATACAGTAGCTGTGGACGTCCTGGACACTTAAAGCACAGGCAGTCCATCATTGCACAGACCACGCCTGACAGTGTAAACATGTTCATCTTAGAGCACACACAACCAAAGCTGAGTGCAATCAAAGCAGGCTCTTACTCTTATTGATTTCACGTAAATGGAAATCACTGCGTTTGCTTCTGTGCAGTTGTCCATAACGCGCAGTGCACACTGGCGGCAAACGCGCTCCCCTCCTCTGTCATTTCATGTTACGACGAATCTTACAGCGGGACGTTCCAGGCAGATGGGCTCGGGTTCTGAGCTCCCAGTCAGGCTGTGTTGCACCTGCAGCATCGGGTGTATTACGGCTTTAATGGGTGTTCAAGAACCATCGGCGCCAGGCAGGTTTACTGCACAGAGCTATCTGTATTCCCAGTGCGCCTCACATACAGCACACGCAGGAATGGAATGCCTTTTGCACGTTCAGCTGTTTTCACGCGTGGATACGAGGTAGATGAATATAGCCTGGTTTTCATTTGTGTGTGTGTGGGCGTGTGCGCAACCATTTCATCAGCAGAGATGATTCAGATGTTACCCTCAAGATTAATAGTTTACTAAGACTGAGTAGATCGCAGCGAGCTGAGACTTTTTCACTGGATCCTGGGCCTGTTTGTCAGTTCATCTGCACTCACTGTGACCGCACCATAGTGGAAATGAAAGTTCAGCCAATTTAGCTCAATCGTTAAAAATAACTCAATGAGCGCTCGACAAATGTGTGAATGTATAATGCATGAATGGAAAACGTTAAGATAAAAGCTAATGACAAAAACGATGAAATGGCAGAGCTGTGAATCTGTGTGTTTTTACCGTTTAGTCTTTAATTTGTTCCGAGGTTTCATCATTTGGTGGCATATAAAAGGCTTCCTCTTAGCTGTTGTTTGAATTATTTATAACAGTGGTAGAATCAGGGGCTTCATTCTTTTTAACTGTTCACAATGAGGAGTCAGCAGTTTATTTTTAATCTATAAACTAAAAGACACACATTTTCAGTGATGGCTCCCTAAGAGTGTAAAAAGCATGTTGAATCAATGAACCAGTTCCTCGACCCTTTAGACGCTTGAGATACAACAGCAAAATAAATTATATCATTATGTCATTATATTGTTGATTTATCTTGAAATAACCTATTTATGTTAGACTTATAGCCTCGTCTCCATTTCTTTGAGGGTTGGTCTCATGGCATATGTTCAGTATTATTGGATTTCTATGAAGTACCTCATTGCTGACACTGCAGTATTTCAGCCCTAAATCTACTAAAGGCATAAAAATTGAATAATGTGACAGATTAGGCACATAGGAGATCATTGCATTAATTCGATTTTGGTGACAACTTAATAATCACAGTAATCGCCAGTAAACAAAACATGTTCATCAACATTAAGCGTTTAATTCAAGTGATGCTGTTTACGGTGGAGCCGACTAAAAGGCCTTAAGAAACCAAAGGATCCCCTGAATGATGCAGAACGTGTCGACCGGGCGCCGCAGCCCTCTGAG
Organism: Betta splendens; assembly: GCF_900634795.4. Classification (NCBI taxonomy): domain Eukaryota; kingdom Metazoa; phylum Chordata; class Actinopteri; order Anabantiformes; family Osphronemidae; genus Betta; species Betta splendens. Next base: position 10,613,378 of record NC_040884.2, on the reverse strand, counting down.
ATATGACTGCGCTGGGCGGTAATTGGCCGAGTGCACCAATTTACCACCTTCAAGCTGGAAACCTAAGACTTCATGGCAGCATGATCAAAGTCAAGTCACCTCCCCAGTGTTCCCTCCGCATACAGCGTTTCCACACTTTCATCTTTCAGGCCACGTTTCCCTCCTTTCTTTGCTTTGTTTTGCTTTTGTCTGCTCCACTGTTTATGAATCAGACACTGTACAGTATATGTAAATCACAGTAGCCTTCAGTGCATGAACGGTGATGTTACTTTGGCAATAATTGGTCCTCGCATCCCATGATCTGCTTTAATGGTTGTAAACTGACTGGGCTGTGGGGGGATTGGTGCTCATGTAAAATGCAAGGAGCGTCATTGTCAATCACATTATTAGCACAATGGGGAGTTTGGCTCTCTGTACGGAGCAGACACAGCCCTGATCTGATGGTCACACTCAGCAGATCAAGAGTTTTGTTTGGCGTCTGTTGTGGGATTAGATGTGAGGTTTGGTTGTTTAGACTCTGTGTGTGTCCTGTCACACAGTGAAAGTTTTACACGTGACTCTGATCTTGTCTTTAAAGACATCACAGTCACGGAGCATGTTATTTAGGAGCACCTTCAGTGCAGTAAAGCTCCAAAACAAACACTACGACTCATACCTGGTAAAGTCTGTGTTAGATCATAACTAATGCTAATGAAGTGTGTTAATAACCAGGGTGGTAGAAAATGCTGAAGCCTCCCACTGGCTGTAATTAATGCTAGTTGATGATTGACATGTGTGAGACATGTAAACATGTAATCTTTACCTGAACACGTTAGATATTTAATTTAAAAGATAACATAGGCTTCGATATAGGCTGTTGTAATTACTCTGTTGACACATTTTACTGGGTCTTTAATCCCTTAATCTCATATTCTGTTTAGCAGGATTTGATTTTGAAGATAAGACACAGTTTAGATGAGATACATTTAATAAAGCCATTAACAACCTACTGTATTACTGTACATAAAGGTGCTGTAGATGATTTGCAGCTTGTTTTTTTTATTTTTAGGGAACATGAAGTAATGATCCAAGCACTTTTAGATACAATAACTTAATTAAATAATGCAATATTGGTATAATATTGTTTTATTAATATGAATGCGATCATCAGTGTACGTAATGAGACATATTGGAGCGTACATTTTATGTACTGAACCAGAGCCATGTGCTAATGGCTTCCTTCCTCGCACCTTACCCCCTCCTCTCCCTGTGGTTCTCCTCAGACTGAGCGCACCACCAAGCAGGGTGAAAAGCCATTATCAGTCTTTCTTCATCTTACCTATGATGTGAGGGCGAGCATCAGCATTAATCAAAGAGAGAGAGCGATAGAGAGTGGGTGGGAGAGAGCCGAGCAACAAAGAGATCCGACCTGAGAATACACAGAAGGGGCCACCAAGTGGACCACAAATCACACTCTTATCGCCATGAGATGAAAGACTTGTTTTCCCTCAGCCGGTAAACACAATTATGCATCTGAACATACTCTCAGAAGATCATTCAACAGCAAATCTCCTCCATCTCTAATTATGCTTAACATAAGCAGATAAGAGCTATGCCCAAGCAGCCGGGTAATCTATTACCTCCACGGCAAGTGCACGCAGCAATAAAAGCTAAACGACTTCATTTAACAAGCCTACAATCGATCTGCAAAAATGTCTGATTTTGTATTGGCATATGAGCAGAGTGTGCAGACGAGACAAGGCGGGACCGGAAGAAGGAGGAGTGGATGATTTATCCATCCATTGTCTTGATCAATTTTCCCCTGCCAAGGATCACAGGGGTGAAGCCATTCCCAGTGACCCTGCATCCGTCTGTAACAGGAGACAGAAAAGAAGTTCACAGTCACATCTTCAGGCCATTCTGTGCCACCAGTGAATGTGCATGAACGCAGAGTGATCGCCTCAGTCTAGAGTGTGGCCGGGTAGGTCAGCAGGTCAGTAGGTACGGTAGGTCAGCAGGTCAGTAGGTACAGTACTGTAGGTCAGTAGGTACAGTAGGTCAGTAGGTACAGTACTGTAGGTCAGTAGGTACAGTAGGTCAGTAGGTACAGTAGGTACTGTAGGTCAGCAGGTCAGTAGGTACAGTACTGTAGGTCAGTAGGTACAGTAGGTCAGTAGGTACAGTACTGTAGGTCAGCAGGTACAGTAGGTACAGTAGGTCAGTAGGTACAGTAGGTACAGTAGGTACAGCAGGTCAGTAGGTACAGTAGGTACAGTACTGTAGGTCAGTAGGTACAGTAGGTACAGTAGGTCAGTAGGTACAGTAGGTACAGTAGGTACTGTAGGTCAGTAGGTACAGTAGGTCAGTAGGTACAGTAGGTACTGTAGGTCAGCAGGTCAGTAGGTACAGTACTGTAGGTCAGTAGGTCAGTAGGTACAGTACTGTAGGTCAGTAGGTACAGTAGGTACAGTAGGTCAGCAGGTCAGTAGGTACAGTACTGTAGGTCAGTAGGTCAGTAGGTACAGTACTGTAGGTCAGTAGGTACAGTAGGTACAGTAGGTCAGTAGGTACAGTAGGTACAGTAGGTCAGTAGGTACAGTAGGTCAGTAGGTACAGTACTGTAGGTCAGTAGGTCAGTAGGTACAGTACTGTAGGTCAGTAGGTACAGTAGGTCAGTAGGTACAGTAGGCACTGTAGGTCAGCAGGTCAGTAGGTACAGTACTGTAGGTCAGTAGGTCAGTAGGTACAGTACTGTAGGTCAGTAGGTACAGTAGGTACAGTAGGTCAGTAGGTACAGTAGGTCAGTAGGTACAGTACTGTAGGTCAGTAGGTACAGTAGGTCAGTAGGTACAGTAGGTACAGTAGGTCAGTAGGTACAGTAGGTACAGTAGGTACAGTAGGGCATCGGCCTGTGAAACCCCCCGATCCCTTTTTGCATCTGGCCCCACGTGTCTTTGAGCAAGATACTTCACGCTAGCTCCCAGCACCAGCCAATGGCAGCCCACCGCTCCCACAGCGGATGGGTCAAATGCAGAGAGCCCTTAATCTCAATGCATGATGTCACAATAACAATAAAGTCTCATCTTATCCTGGTGTTTCATCTCATGAGTGTTTCTCACACTCATTCACACATTCTCTTTGCTACTTTGCCCAGTCAGACTTTTGGTTGCTTTTGGTCGCAGCAGATCCTCACAATTAAAGATCCCTCCTGTCTCAGTCTCACCGGGTGATTCACCCTCCACTAGGCTCCACAGGGCCAATATGGTCTGAGATCATCATTTAAGCTTCCATTAACACCGAACTGTGAAGAAACCGGGGGCCGCCACCTATTTAATCTTCGCCGCATGTACCATTGAGAGACCAGGCCTCTGGGGAGAGCAGACGGCTCCTGTTTCGTAGCATAATCACTGCTCATATGTGAGGGCAAGCAAGCTAGCCCCCCCCCCCCTTCACACGATCAAGCTGAAATGTGGGAGGCATGTTTGGCTCGCAGCATGCACTTTGAAAAACATAGCTTGATACTCAAGTGGTCAATGGACTGACTGAGGAAGGACGGACGCCTGTGGACTGATGCAGTAGTCATCTGTACTGTACGGTGACGGCGACTGTACTGGAATTAAAACTGGATAGTTCTCAGTAGTTGCCTTCAAACCTATTTCTGACATTGACATCCTAATAAATATTGCATTTGCTAAATAAAGGATAAAGCTTGTTATGTTTCCAGTACTATGGTTTTTCCGGCCTCATTCATCAGCAGTAACGTGGTTCCCGCTCAGCCTTCGCTCGTCTCCCAGTTCTGTGTGAGGTTTGATGAGATTTACTGCACGGAGCAACTGGACTGTGGCTTTAGGTCTGTCAGGGTTTTTGTTCTAAGGAATAGGCTGCTGCTGGAAATCAATGAGCTGGCCTTGGAACTCACCACCGTAATTTAATGTGTTCCATATTGATTTTCACTCCCTTCTCCCCAAACATGTTTCTGTACATACATATACATAGAGACGTGTGCCAGATGTGCAGATGGAATCGCATCAGGACTCATGGGTCTGCGTCCAGTCTGCATGTTTGGTGCTGCTCCTCCACGTCTGCGAGTGGACCAGCAGTTGGAGGCAAGTGATAAAATGACCAGCTGAATCAATATTTCACCCCAGCGCTGACAGTTTCCAGGGGTGAGGTGTATAAATAGAGGTTATGAAGCTGAGGGTGTACAGGACAAAGGGCAGGGGGAACATTTGGTCCCTGTAGGACCCTGTGGTCCCGCGTCTCCATCATTATTCATTGTGCTGCAGTTTGATATTCACACGTACAGTTTGTATCAGTGACTTTTACAGCAGACGTGCTTCAACCGGTGACACACGCTTTGGACCTAATGAATTCTGAACTTGGAGGGTTCACACTTTAATTCTTAGGGCTTCTCTCCGATATAAATGGGTAGATTTTATCCGCTGAACTGTGGGACACATTTGGGAGGTAATCCACATTTTCAGGTTTTTCTTGCACACGTGTTTACAGAATTTATTTGCAATGATTTAGTTTTTTTAACAATACAAACACAGCTCAGATGAGATATTCGTTAATAATAAGTTCATTCATTGAAATCAGTGGGACGCCACCTCCTTCCTAGCAGACTGTTGGATTTGGGACGCTTCCTTTGAGTCACTGCTGTGTTTAGCAAACGAGCAGGATAAAAATGTTTTGCCCAAAATATGTACGTGTTGAGATAAGATCTGATGCTAAATGAATGAATACCATTACTCCAATCTCTGTGTCCTTGCGTTGTTTTACATAAAAATGCACAAGAATGTCCTTTTGTTCTGAAAAATTTTTACAATGTTTTCTGAATAATAAACATGTTTTCTTGTCAGAAATAAAGACTCACAGCTAATATGGTTCCTCTCAGCTTTCACGTTCGTGCTCATAATCAGTTGAAGCCTCATACTGGCTACAGCGCCTGTGGTTTCACACTGGGCCCTCTTTGTGTTGTGTGTTTGTGTGTGTTTTGCGTCCCAGTGTGATGTAGTGTATGTGTCCACTGGCCGATGTGTGTGTCCCAGTGCCAGCGTGTGTGTGTACGGGGACGGGGCACCGCTCATTGGTGGAAGTTTAAATATATTCGGGCTTTGGTCTGAGAGCCAACATGCCAGTGCACAATGTCACAAAGGAGTTTTTGATGGAAAGGAGAGGGAGAAGAAAAAGAAACGAGTGGTTTTGGGTCAAAGCATTGGATATCCTTTCAAGCCTGAACACTCCACTGGGCGTTTCAGCAAATGTCAAAGTCACTTCTGGCTGTGGATAGACAGCCTAATGGACCACAGCACAGAGAGTGTGGGAGGGCGATGGTGGAGGAGGAGACGGAAACCAAAGGCGAACATAAAGAGAAAGCCTTATATGCAACTTTTTTTTTTTTTGGCGTGTCCACAGTAGTCGGAGAAAGACTAAACAAATTTATAAGCTTGCCAAGACTCTTCTCAGCACCTTCCACTGTGTGCTTTGACAGCTCCTGTGGTTTATTTTCCCTTTTTAATACTAAGCTTTGTTGTTGAGACACGGGAGGACCGGCTCATGAATAGGAGTACAGCCCCAGCCGTCACTTCCCTCGCTGACAAACATTGAAGCCACTTGGAAATGCACAAAGGCTGGAAGGATGACGATGATGAGCTGAAGGCCTCTTTTTGGCTCATATTTCCAGCTACGCAGTGTTTTGACATAAAAGAAACAAGCCAGAAATTAAAAAATGATCAAAATGCAAACCATGGGTGGTCTTTGGAGGAAATTGTTAATGAATATTTTCAGAAGCCTGAGAGTTCTACCGTAGGACGTTCTCACACAGGATGCTTGTCAGATGCACCACTGGAAGTCAAAAACGGACACATAGTTATTTATTACTACCATTTACTGGCAAAAACAGTAGCATAAGGAGCATATACTGTAGAAGAATAGTTTAGTAAAAATAAACAAATTAATGTTTTCCAAATGTGCAGGTTCTTCCTATTAAAATATAAAAGGAACTGCGACCTACACAGATCGGTTTCAACCGCCTCCCCCCAACACCTGCGTTCCAGTGTAAAGCGGTGTAGGAAATGTGCAGCAGGGAGCCGGGCGCGGATAAAACCCACTCCAGCCTGTCAGCTAAAGGAGGGAACTTGCCAAAAGAAAGGAGATAGACTGTTTGCACAACTTCCAATTACCTCAGCCTGTCTAATCTGTAATTATATCTTCACTCAACAAAGAGGTGTAGCAGCCATAACCAGCCCCCATCTGTTTATGAAAAGCACTCGCTTGAAGAGCACTGTTCCACCTGGCCGCTGTTTACAGCGCTGTCAACACCACTCAGCACACGTCGTCTCAATTCGCCCTGACGTCACTGCTGGTGCCCTCCAACTCCCCTCCGCCGTCATACACACACACACACACACACACACACACACACACACACACACACACACACACACACCGCTTTCCTTAATTGCGATCAGCCCCTGCGTAGACGGGGAGCGGCTGGTAGACGCGCTGACTACACACATCTGCCAACCAATAAATGCCTTTAAGTCTGCGAGGTAGAAAAACGGAAGGAGCCGAAATCCTTATTCACCTCCTACAAAATAAAATGTCATGAATAGTCGTAACGGATATGAATGTCATTAACGCGTTTCCCGCAAGAGATTGTGCATGACATCATCACATGATCTGCAGTAGATGACGAAAGATTAAAAAGCAGCCATTATGGTTAAGAAGGGTTTTGGAGCCATGGATGTGCTTTCAGGCCTGCTCTTCCACAGACCCACCCACTCACACTGGCCACGCTTCACAGAGGTGTGGAATGCTGACGTCAAGCACACGGTTTGTGCGGCTCATGCGGCCTAACATGTGACTGCTCACACCCACAGCGCGCTGATCCGCAGTCAGGCCCGTGGATCAGGCGTCTATCGCTCAGAGACGCGCCCATGACTTTATCTGCCCGTCTGTTGTTTGAGGGCCTCCGCTTTGACGGCTTCGCTGCTGATAAGAAAAGGCCAAAGTGATGGAAATCGGGTTTCTGATTTTGCCAGGACCGTCTCTGGTTATCGATTTTGTTTGGAAACTTTCAAAAAAGGAATTTAAATCTGCAACTTGAGACATGCAGAGAGGCTGTTCAGACCGGTGGGCGAGGTTGTGTCTGGCCTAGTCAGCGCTCGTCATGGGAAGGGATGTGCTGCCATTTTGAAAGACAGGGCTGATAGAGATTATTTATCAGGGAAAGATAAAAAAATATGCCATCATCAGTACATTCCTTCAGCCCATGCCGTCTTGTTTTGGTCGTCTCACTTCCTGTTTGGTCGCCTGTTTCCCTCAGCTTCACTAAGCAGCCTAATCATGCTCACCTGAGGCTCTCCCTCGGTGCATTCTGTTTCCTCATGGCCTATCAGCATTCAACGACATCCAGCATTATTTTAATATACATTCTATGCCGACGTGCAAACCACCACTCAGCGCCATGTGATTACATTTTATTGTCTTGTTTGATTTTAGGACTGTTGACCTGTGTGTAGAAGCCTTGGTCAACTATCTCCTATAATATCACTGGAGCTCCTGACTCCATAGACAGTGTCTCATGATCTACAAACCTCATGTCTCATGGGTCTTGGCCTCGATGTGACAAAGAAGTCTGCACAGATCTCTCGTAACACAGCATCTGCCCTCCTCCAACTACGTTACCCACATGTTTCCTGCAACACCTTGGTAAGTGCATCATTGCATATTGGATTATTACTCGCCTCCTATCTCATGTCTATATTGGAGAGCAGATCTGGCATCACCTGGCACATAATTTCTGAATGAAAGTCTTTATTTTCTTGCATTAACTAAAAATCTGCTGGTTTGAATATTGATCTCACAACAACATGAGACTCTCTGAAAGCTACGTGTGAAGCTTTGGGTGCTGTGTTCTGTGAAGTTCAAAGCCCCGACTCCAGAAGCTGCCTCTGTACTTTAACATAGATGTCAGAGTTAAACCATATTACTGATACTGCTTATTGATTTGGCTCAAAGAAAGACCCTCCATGTCAAATATTCACAAACGCTTGTGTGTGTTAGTCAGAGCGGGCTGGTGCACTGTCACAAATAATCAGCTTCTTTTGAAATATGCTCAGGTTTTATACAGATCTAGAAACAGATTCAAATATAATTTTTTATAGAATTTATTTTTAGTTTTTTTCTGCTTTGGGAGCAGATGGGCTGCTTTTGCTACATGCAACAGGCACATTTCCACCATGTCAGTGTGAGAAGATTCACATGATCACAGGAAGAGTACAGTATCTGAGAATAATGTTTTTCCTGCCAAGGTTCCTGACACCATCTAAACTCTGACATGGTCAAACCTTCCCATCTGGTGCCACGAGCCGGATGAAAACGAGAAAGGGCCGGGAATTAATCGCGTGCGTCGCCACGTCTGGCCGCGCGGTCGGAGTCGATCTCCTTTCAAAACGTTGCTGGCAGCACTGACACCTTCACAACAACGGGATCGTGCTTTAAGATTTCGCACTGATTCTGTGAGGGAAAGATGAAAGCCGGAGCCATTTATCATGCCTTTGAGTGGTTCTGTCTGTGCAGGGGACAGGAAATGTGTCCTGTGACATTTGGCCACATCATCTTGAATTATTAGCGCCTTCTGAGAGGACACAGGATTTATCACTGCTTCTGTCCCAACACCCTCTAATGCCACACCAAGCAGGACTTGTGAGTCTCCTCCAGGCGAGCTGTGACAGCAGTCTGTGCAGGGCCCAAAGAAATTAACAATTAGCATTTACCATGACTTAGTTTAATCTTTTCACATAGATTACCCAGCATGCAACACTCATCATCTCTTATCAGCTGCACTGTACTGTGTGTGTTCATAATAGCAGAGGTTTGCATGTTTGTAATTGGGGCCTGCTTCTTGCAGACTGTCGCTGTCACACGTGGAGACGGCTGCAGACGCTGTGGCAGCGCTGAAACAAAGCTCGGTCCCACCGTAACTGTGGGAAGGACTCTTATTAGCAGCGGTTTCAAAGATGCTTTAACGGGACACGTGGCTGCTGACAGATGCTGAAGTCAATCTGCACCGTATGTGTTTTTGCTGTCGTGCTCCTCACTCCAACCTGCTACCACCACCTTGAATTCCCGCGCTGTTGCTTTGTCAGTGGTGCGTCTTTCAGCTGTTACAGCTGTGCTGTATGATGTGTGTCCAGATCCTGTGCTCTGGCTGTGACAGGCAGAGCCTCTGCTCCTGCTACACCAACACGGGAATCACAATCAGCCTTTGAAGGAGGGACTTCACTCCCCTGGATGTAATCTGCTGTGATAAATCTACAGAGGCCATTTTACAGTTACAGTCTGGGAGGAGATAATCCTTCCTGGTGTCACATCGGAGGAGGTGACGGTGCCGAGGTTATCTGTGCCGTAACGCTCCCCCCCTGGGAGTCCTGCCACCAGCGACCTGTGTTGTTGAGCACTGACCTCTGCTTCCTTCTTCCTTCTTCTGATTCCTTCTTCCTTCATAGATATCCATTAATATTCAGGTCTAACTAATACAGTTTATTTAGTATTAGTATTGTAGTGGCAGATTTTATGTAGGTACCATATAACAGCGTATTGTGTTTTAAGGATGATTCTATAAACAGGATTGCAGATGAGCTGTAACAAAGACAGCACAGACTGGCTTCAGCGCCTGTTTAGGTTCATGACAGCCCTCTTCTCCATTATCAGAGCCCATGGGCAGAGGTCTGCCGCTCCACTGCTGGGAGTGGAACCAGCAGCTTCACCTTAGACGCACGCTGCCCTCTGTTAATGTTCTGCCTGATTAAATGCTGTCTAGGATTTACATAAGAGGAATACACCTAACTGCATTTTTTCCAGTTTTGTATTTCTGAATGCAGAATTGACAAGTGACATGAATAAGATCAGACTGCATTACTTTACCATAATAGATACATGCATTTCATTTCATTATTCCCTTTTTGGGAAACGTCTCTGTTGCAACGCTGAGCGCGGTGCAGCCTAATGCACCTCCATCTGCCTGGCTCTCCTTGGTCGCCCTTCCTCCTTCTGTGTGGCATGTCGCGCTACCTGGGAGAAGTAATGGAAACGAATGGTCGCCATTATAAGCGCCTCAGATCATATTGCGCTTATGTGCTCTATATGAAGCCTGACGAGACGTTTTCATCGCGGCAAAATGCTTCATCTCTGTTTCTGCTTTTCTGCGATGCTGTGATGCTGTGACTTGCTGTCCAGATGTTCCCAGAACAAAATATGTCGTGTTGCTGTGTGGCTCAGAGGGTTCAGCATTGTAGCACCTCAGTCAGTGTTGGTTCCCACTAAGATAAAAATGAATGTAGCTAGGTTAAAAGATAACAGTTCTGATCATAGGTTACAGCCTCTACTGGAGAACCTGTTGATTGTTTATTATGTCACCTGACCTGTTGGAGAGGGTAGAAACTCCAGATGGGATCTAACCGACATCGGTCCGAGTGCTTGTGAAAGCGGCTCCTGGGATTTGTGTTTAATTAAGTGTTAATTAAGTGTACAGTAGCAACGCTAGAAATCAGAAAGTGGGTGTTTCGCATTCAATCAAAAAAATAAAAAAAACAAAGCATACAAACATGCATAATTTCCAGTTCCAGCAGAAATTTGAAGCATGTACTGTACATTACTTCACCTGCTGGGCCCAGGTTCATATCGGCCCACGCCAAATATTTACTGTGGCTCTGAAACGTGACAGCGTTTCAAATAAAAGAAGCCAGGCGTCCAGAGAGGGCAGCTACAGGATGGGAGGAACAGGTGACTGAGGTCAGCTACAGACGCGTGCTCAAAGGCACACAGGGCAGCGAGTCACGGGTTCAGAACAGGGCCGGTAGAACCCAAACGAGACACGGGCCAAGATCAGGCAGAAGCTCAGACACTGGTGAACTGTGCTGGTCAGAGGCGGAGCCCATGCTTCTCCTGTGTGTTAACATCTAACATCATGTTGTGCAGCTGTTTTTCTGGCCGACTGACACTTCCTACACAAACCCAACCGGGCTGGTTCCCCCTTTCGTGTGGGAGCGCTGACTCGTGTCCCACCTTCTCCTCCACTGGTGCAACTTTGGAGGGGTTTCCATTCCATTTGCATCCTCACGTCCCGCTTTGGACGAGGAAGCTCTCTCTCCACTGCTGCGGTTGATGAGACGCCATCGCTTTTGTCCAACAGCAGATAAAGAGGCAGGTCAAACTTAATTGCGGCGGTTTAGCTAGCGGTGACAGCAGAGTGCCTCCAATGCAAGGCGGAGAGCTCCCCGTCATCTTCGCTTAAGGACAACAATATTTAAATCCCATCAAACATCCCAGGTGCTTTGTGAGCGGCTGTGTTATGGCGGAGCAGGATTACGACAAGCAGCGAGCTAAACTGCTCACTAATTAGGATGGATTGCCCACCAACATCCTGCTTCTTCTTCCTCCCATTTGCAATAATACAGGGGAGGGTCCAATGGCTGCGCCGCGCTTTCAAGTGGTTTCAGGAAGGATCTTTTCCTCCCCGGGGCCGAGGGCCTGACAGAGACTGACAGCACCGGGTGAGTCTCGGTTGCCGCATCCAGTAGCTTTATTCCAACCAATTGTGTGCACACTGGAGCTAAATTTAAACACACAGTCCCTGACAGCTCCTCACAGCAGCTGCATTATCCATGATGCGCCGAGGCACCGGGGGAGGAACCGGCATAGTGTTGTACCTTCAATTCCCCCCCCCTCAGCCCCATGTTTCCCCTTATTCTATTGTTTACATTGACACACTCCTGTTTTCCTACCTCTGCCCCAGAAATAGAAATCTAAAGCTGCTACTGGCCCCCACCATTAACCTTGTTATTTCTCACCCTCTCCTTTATCTCTCATCTCTCTCTCTCTCTCACACACACACACACACACACACACACACACACACACACACACACACACACACACACACACACACACACACACACACACACACACACGCACGCATGCGTTCAGGTGCTATTTACTAGCAGGCTAGAGGACATGAAAATGTCTCTGTGTGCTGAGCTGTGAGGATGAGGATGGGAATGTATGATAAGAGGAAGAAAGGCTCCGCCGCGGAGGCTCTGGGGAGCACGAGCCACTCTCACTTTCACAGGAAATAGCACTTTCAGATCGTCTCTGAGCCGCAGCGCGTGGCTGTGTGCGTGAGGAAAGTGACCCTGCTGTAAGTGTTTGTAGTCCGTGCCACAGGTGGCCTGCGCCGTCGCCGGCGCCCGGTTTGAGGAGTCACAGACATGCTAATGAAACGCAGACCGCGCAGTCTGGCCACAGAACAAACAAATCATAACTCATCATTTCGAAGTTTTGCACAAGAGCTTAGCAACCACATGGTTACTATAGCAGCGGAAAGTCATTAGATGAATTTCTGTCACCGAGCTGAATGGTCTCATTGTCCAGTAGCCTGAGTGGCAACAGCCCTAAAATGAGGTAAACATTAATATAAAAAATAAAATCAACAATGAACATATTAACCAGTCTCGTCTATTATAACAGTTAGATTTATGTGTCTAATAAAGTGGACGTGTTCCATATATTTAAACGTATGTCTGCAGAGAAAGTGCTGCTTTGATCACGAGCGCAGTGACTCACGGAGGCTGCACGGCCATTAATGGGGAGAAGGGAAAGACTCGAGGGCTCCAGGCGGCTTTATTACAGGGAAATTACAGCAAGAGGAACTAATTATACACAATGAATTCAAAATTACATAGTTTTATAAATTACTTAGTGGATGGTTTCAATAATTGACTTCCTTGCATTGAAAAGTGTCCATTTTCTGCTGGTTCCTGACCTCTAAAGTCCACATACATCATTTGGTTTTACTCCGTGTCTGTTTGCGGTTCTGGGTAAAACACCTGCGCAGTCAAAGCTCAGCAGCAGCAGCGTCGTGCTCCACGCTTAGGAAGCTGCTGTAAATGAGTTAAAATCAGTCAAGCTTTTTGGGCCCGATAAGGATCAGATTGCTTTAATATTTTCTTTTGGTTGATAGAACTGATGATCTGATACTTATAATTAGTTTTTCCTTGTATAAAAATGAATCATAAAAATCAAACATTTTCCGGGAGCCATGTATGCAAACTAAATATTACATTTCTAAAAATAGCTAACAAAATCATTTTTTAAATAATTTTTTCAATCCTTTTAAGTTGAGATGAAACCAAACAGCAATATTAGATGTTACCTTGACTCATTCATTGGAGTAAATTACTGTTTACTAGTGTCTTTTTGCTGGCGTCCTTTTACTTTTAGCTTTTTGTGGGTAATGGAAGAGGACACAACTAAATGGATGCTACTTCACACATTTCCACTGTATGACACCTAAAAGCAGATCCCCCCTCACACTGGACCATGAGGAGGGTCGACTTAACTGACAACACATTTCTAACTGCCATTCATGCATTTCAGGATTCGGACCTGTTTAACGGACGTGGTTACGGCCCTCACACAGTGGCTCACAGTCCAACTTGTTGCTTTTCTTTTGCAAACCGGCGTCTCTGATCTGTGCTTTCCTGCTCCCAGCCCAAGAAATATATTAATGTTGTTTACATTTTATCTTGGAGCATACACCCCCCGCTGCAATGGACTGAAATAAAACAAAGAAACCAATTCCGGGCTGGTGAAGCTCCACATGAGGAGGGCTATTACTTTACTGTCACCGCTGTGTGGGAGAAATCAGGCATTTTGCGGTATTTACCCTGCAAGAGGGCTTGTTTTGTCTTGTGCAACCTGTACCCTAAAACCTGAACTCACTGGCTTCTACATCGCACGGCGAGTCAAATTTTTTTGTGATAAAGTGCTTGCTACAAGCGCTTTCACGACAAAGTGCTTTCTGGAGAACAAAGCACATAAATATAGATACAGACAGTAGATAAAGAAGGGAGCACGAGTGTGAGAGTAGATCTGAGAGCAAAGGGCAACAACAGAGCACTTTGCATGAGAAGAACAATCAATAAACAGCAGCAAAAGAAAACCGAGAGAGAATAATTCATCCGTTAGCTCGTGGTTGGAGCTGCGCTATGCAAATTCCTTTTATGTATTATTCCAACTGTCTGATCAGTTCAAAAGGAAACAGTGAGCAAACACTTCGCTGCATTTGTCCCCACCAGAGACAGAATAAAGGAGATTTACTTTATTTACTCTAGAGGGTGTTTAAGCCATCAGCTTTAAAACTATCCAGTTCTCACGTAGTCCCTTTAATGAGGCCACCGCATACTGTACGTGCAGTAGATTCTTCTTCCTTGTGATGTTGCCAGATATTCTAACCGCGTCTGCTGCACATGCTGCTGCTGTTTTCTAGATGCACTTTTACACTAATGACTTGGTAAATTAGAAGCACAGATCCATCTGATGCCTGATTTTCCTCTGCACAGTTCCTCTTTTTGTTGTGATTACATGTCTCTGGGAGTGATTCGTGCATCACTCCGTTGACAACACAAGTGCAGTCTGACATTTGACAGAAACATTTTGGATCTTCGCTGGATGTGTCGTGATGCCCGTTCTTTTCGCTTTCTGACTGATCACCGCCAGTCAGGGCTTTCTCTCCATCTAATCCTCCATCTCTTCGTGTTCCTCCTCTCCTCCGTTCTTATCTCCCCCATCTTCACACCCTCCCATCCTCTCATTTCCTTTCCCTGCTGCCCGTGGTGCTTATTTTAGGGGAAAATCATCCAGCCCCCTGGAGATCCATTACTCTGTGTGCAGAATCATAAATCAAGCAGCCCAGAAAACTGATTCCCCTCTAAACTCTGGCTCTTGTAAACAGCTGACTGAAAGCAATGCAGTGTAGCAACACGCTGCCAGTAACACACAACTGAGAGTGAAACACAGATTAGAGGATGTCGGACAACTGGCTGGTTGTGAGAATTTGTACGAATTTTAGTCTGCGTTAACCAAACGCAAAGAGTTGCTTCTCAGAAACAGTCTGTCTGTGTTGCGTGTTGTGAAATTGGAATTACAGGACAGAACGTATGTGTGTCTGTCTATGTGTCACTCATTCATTACTCAGACACTGAAACGCCTGGAGAGGCTTTTAAAGTACGTCTGTGATAGCAGTACCTTTTTCTAACCTGTCACACAATAACCCAAAAGCGCTGACTGATGTATTTTAGAGGTAAAAATGTTATTTGAATTAACTTGCACGTATTTTACATTTTAATTATATTCTAGTCCCTGATGCTTTTTGCATCCCACTGCACCGTGCAGTCCTGGGTTCGAGTCCTGGTCTGGACCTGGTGCCTCTCTGAGTTTGCATGTTCTTGTGTTTGCGTGGGTTCTCCAGGTTCTCCAGGTTCTCTGTGCAGCGTGTGGCCCTGCGATGGACTGGTGTCCTGTCCAGACTGTACCCTGCCTCTCTGCCTGAGTTATCTGGGATTGGCTCCAGCACCACTCACGACCCCTGCAGGGACCAAGCGGTTGCTCCCAAGTATTATGCAGTTAAATAACCGACTTCAATAAACAGATATGCAACAGAAAACATGTCAAATGTTCTCAAATGAACTTTTCTTTTATCTCTTGTGTAGAAATCAGATAATTTGAAGGTGAGCCTAATTAGCAGACTGGAAGGTAGCGCTGGTCAATAACAGAGAACCGCAGCGGTTACTGTGGTGGAGATGCATAAAAGCAGGATGACATTTAACCACACCGCTGCACTGCTGCTGCCTGTCAGTGGAGACGTAACACTGAGTCTTAGTTTGGGTTAGCGATGGACAAACAACAAGCCCACAACAATGGCAGCAGAGCATAACACAAGGAGGCAGCAGGTGCTAATAATGCAGCCGCTCTATTGGCTGTCACTACTGTACTTCACAGTGGTGGTATGTCCCTCATAAAAGGTGGCGGCCGCTTTGGAGGCATTCTGCGACAGGGTTCTGCTGGCGCTGAGTCAGCTCACTTAGTCAGAAGTAGGTCCTCAGCAGATGTGACGTGGGCCCGGGTGGGAAGCAACAGCTCCCTCTCCATGTGAAAATATCCGAATGGCAGGTCCTGATTGGGTGCCAGGATCTGCTGCCAGCCGATCGCCGAGCTCCTCTCGCTCACAGGATTGAAGTGTGCCTGTCATTCCTTGGGTGGGAGGGGAGGGGGCGTTTGGGCTCGAACATGCTGTTCTTTTCTTCACATGCTCTTTAGTTCCAAATCCAGTCAGAAACTACAGTGAATGTGGTGCTGAGCAATAAGGCAGGGGAAAAAAAAAAAGCGCGATTCCCCGCTAAGCTTGTTTGGAGCTGTTTAGTCATATAACCCATGAGACCAAAAGCCATGAAATGCAGATTAAGTGGGTGTTAAGGGAAAACAGGTGACTAACTAAGCCGTGGAGAAATCCAAGTTGAAGAACACCAGGAGGAAACAGTCTGGGCCTGTGGAAATATGCAAACGCACAGACCTGCAACTGAGACACCAGTGAGTAAATGCTTGGTTGAACGGCCCTTTCTCGCCCAGTGCCTTCGTTCATGGAGGGACAGCGAGCGCCCATGCTCTCACACATTGGTCCTCAGATTTCCACCATCTTCCTCTGCCTGTTGTTGCCTCCAGGCAGTAAGTTGTTCTTCATACTGTATGTGGAGTCAGCTTTGCATCTGCATTTGTTCAAACCTGTTGCTTTTGGGTGCAGGCAGCAACTCTTAATCTACAGTGCTTATTTTTTCAAACTTCACTTCAGCTGGTCAGTGAAAATACTGAAATCTCTCTGCTTTTGTAGTTTCAGGGCTAAGGGAGAGGACACAGGTCATGGATTTTACATTCAACTGTACAGCGCTGGAGGTTGGGATTTAGTTTGGTGAAACTTTCACAGTAACTGGCAGCATTTCTAAACATACATAACACTATCTTCATATTCCAAATGCTTTTAAATGATTAACTTCTTGGCAAATCTACTTTCAGACCAGCAGACACTTGACAAAAGGCACCACTTTAAATGTCTCATTTTGGAAATATGAAAGTGTTTTTGTGGCAACCTTCACTTTCCTGTGGCCTCCTGAAGCTGCAGGAATCCAAGAATCCTTTTCAACTCTCTCCCTTTGACTCCATCAGCGAACAAGCAGTGTCAGTGTCAGGAAAGGCGAGGCGATTGTGAATTCTATGTGATGATTAACAGAGTATTCAAGGGAGTATTCAGCCTGTCTTATCTCAGCTCTGAGCTAAATTGCTCTCTTTTTCCAGCCCGTGAATGCTCGAGTGCCGCCATATTATATGAGATGGCCCCCTTACGGGTGAAGGAGCATCCCATTATTTATTCATGCAGTTACTTTTGTATTTTTATTAGTGTGAAAAGGAAAGAAAAGGTGAGTAATTTTGTTCTCTCCTTGTCTTTTCCTCTGCTCTTGTTTTCCTGCAGCCCACACAGCAAAACAATGGAGAATATCAGCAACAGCAAGAACATTAATGTTTCATAGGTCCCAGGTGAAGAAAGGATGAGGTCGGTCCCCTGCTTTGTCGTCAGATGACGTTCTAGGGTTTAATTATTCCCCTAAAACAGTTTGCTCACTGCATCCTAACCCTGATTTATCCAGTGGCTTTCCTGCCTCGCAGATTCAGGGCCGAAACCTGCACCGGCACCTGCGAGGTGCTGAGAGCTGCGGTGAGGTCCGTTCGCCGAGGTGGGCCTCGTGTTAAAGCATAAAACAGCTCGGGTGCTGAATGAGCATCTAAGAACCCCACAGACTGTCCAGGTCGGCCTGTAGCAGCACGCACATACATCTGCATGCCTGAATCAATAGGCCCTTTGCTCTGACAGTGTGAGTATTAGCACCGTTGGCTCCCGCGCCCTCTGAGGGGCTGTGGACTAGTATTTTTTTTTTTTTTTTGCACAGTTCTGTACCGCTGCACTGGAGGGAATGGTAGCGAGGCCGGGGAGGCCGAGTTGACTTACAGCATATTCTGTCAATGTGTTGGCTCTTGTTTTTTTTTCCTCTGCACTGCTCTGCCGCTGTTCCACT
Organism: Betta splendens; assembly: GCF_900634795.4. Classification (NCBI taxonomy): domain Eukaryota; kingdom Metazoa; phylum Chordata; class Actinopteri; order Anabantiformes; family Osphronemidae; genus Betta; species Betta splendens. Next base: position 10,595,430 of record NC_040884.2, on the reverse strand, counting down.
TTCACTCTGCTTTTGGGCCGGCTCCTGAGTGAACCTCAGGACGTCTGATGAAAGTCGGATGTGAGAGCTTCATTACTGATGCCTGGTGTACTCACATGAAAGTGAGGGCAAATTTGTATAATTAATAAGCCATTGATGCTCATGACGAGTGAAGGGCACCTAAAAAAAATCATAGTTTAATAAATGGATTTATACTTTTCAGACCAAATGTCAAATTCTCACATATATACAACATACAAGACTTGACTCTTAAGCTAATTAATACACACACTCATTGACCAGCTACCGTTTCCTTGGCCTCGACACATTAATCTTTTTCAGTGTCGACTACCTACAGTATAAAGGAGAAAAGATGCTAATAGAAATTAGAGTTAAGCCCCGTCCTTAAACCCGCAGCATTAAGCAGCAGAAATGATTCTGAACACAGTTGTTGACAAATGGTAATTAAAAGATTTGTTAATGTGGAGTGATTAAAAACACTGCAGGCGTTTCACAGTGAAATCCAGCATGGAAATTGCTTGGTTTGTTAAATGAAAAGGCTTTTTTTTCCCACTGTTATAATATTAAAGAGCTGTCACTTCTCCTGTAATGGAATGCACAATGTGGAGAATTAGCATTTTTTCAAACAAGCTATCTTGTTTGTGCCAGGATGAGCCATTATTGGCCGGATACTTTCTTCTCTCCGAGTGCTGTGATTATTCTGCTTCCTCTAAGGAAGATGTGGTCAGTCACAGGGAGGTTTGTGTCTGTGTGTGTGCGAGCGTATGAGCGTGTGTGCGTGTGTGAACATGTAAGTGTGTGTGTGTGTGTGTGTATATGTGAGCGTGTGTGTGTGTGTGTGTGTGTGTGTGTGTGTGTGTGTGTGTGTATATATGTGAGCGTGTGTGTGTGTGTGTGTGTGTGTGTGTGTGTGTGTGTGTGTGTGTGTGTGTGTGTGTGTGTGTGTGTGTGAGCATTTGTTTGTTGATGTGCGTGGGATAAAAGCATGCGATGCCATTCTTGTGACAGGCTTTAATCATTGATTCTCTCCGTCCTTCTGTCCCTAGCGGCTGCATAATGTTCTCCAAAGGCAGGTATGGAGGATGAGCATGGATGTGGAGTCACACATCACAGTAAAACACCATAGCATTAATCGTCTCAGGTTAACTCATCTGTGTGATCCAGCATTTAAATCCTCAGTCGCGTTGTCTTCACTACTCATTACAGGTCAATGCCGAATGTGCTTCGCTATCAAACGCTGATTTTCCAGAAGACGACTGTCTTTAATAAGAACATCACAAACTCTGTGGCGTCGATGGATTCACATAAAACTGTGAAATTGTTTTAATAATTCTTCTCGAGGCTGACGCCAAAGGTCTAACTGTGTGCGCTCAGACTACAGTGACTCTGCCATTCTGCGTTTCTCGGGTGAAACAGGGGCCTGCTAAGTATTTTTAGTGTTTTATCTGTTGATGGCCAATAACAGACAGGATTACCTTTTTAAGGCCCATGCTATGTTAGTGTGATGTGGTGAATGAGACGAGTTAAATGAAATGATGGTGAGAACATCCAGTAAAGCGAGAGGTCATTAGCCGTTTCTCTCCATCAGAACAGCAGGGAGGGAGGCGGGACTAGATGAGGTCAGGTGAGACCTGACGTCGGTACGGGAGCGGTTTCCTCTTGTCCTGTTGCACTGGTGGGTGTGAAGGATCAGATCAATTCACTGTAAAATCCCGTAAACGCCTGATGTGATAATGATGAATAGTGCAGTGAGGATGTGACGGCAGAGGACGAGACCAGAATGAGGCGTGGTCAAGTTGACCGCGCGGCCTCCTCCTCCTCCTCCTCAAACGGCTTTTGAAGTGCAGTCACGTACAGTGTGTGTTTATTCCTCCTGCAGCTGGTGGAAGTGGAAGCACGGGGAGCCGACGTCTCGTCTCCTGCCTCGTTTCCACCTGCTTTGCTAAGTTTAAAGCTAAAAATGCGTCTGCTGAACCAAGATGTTCAGAATGAATCCATCAATCCCATATGGTGCTGCGTGTTCAAAGGACACCGATCGCAGCAAAGAAAAGGAGCCAGCTTGCCTGCAGAGCTGTTCTGTCCCATAGGCAGACTGTGGCGTCAGATGCCATCTTTTACTGGCTTGTCATTTTCTCAGGCGATGTTCATCCTACATAGTTTTTGGTTACACATCTTTTTCAAGCCAAATGCAATTTCCTGTATTTTCCAAAAGCTGTGTGGGTGCAAGCATCTAATTATGACTCCGTCCTGTCACGGTGAGCGGAATCTGATGTTAATTTGAACAAAATGCTAGAACGTCATGGGCTCTTTGTGGTTTAGGTGTTCTCCTCTGGGTTCCACTCGTGTGGTTGGTATTAAAATACAGATAAAAGCTATACTAAAGGTTCACAAGGAAAAAATATTTCACGTAGGTTTGATTAGCGAAACAAATTAGGTCAGTCAAGTCTGTGGGATCTTCCCAACTCTCATAATAAGTCCTAATCGCCTAGAAGCTGGAGGCATCACTTCCACAGCAGGGTTTGTGCTGTTTACTTTTCTAGATTTCTGATCAGAAGTATCTTTTTGTGCCTTGTTAAATCCGCTGAACAGCAAACGCGCTAACGTTATTGTGAACATACTGTCGGATGGAATTGAATGACATGTCAGTCCTAATTTCAATGAGGCATTAAGGGGGAAATGAAACAGAGCAAAACGCACCATATGACGGGACAGCTGTCGGTGAAAATGCTCCCGTTCCCTGCTCTTTGCTTCCTTCTGACTGTAGCAGGACGCCTCTTGGAGTTTGGCATCAGAGAACTAAGGAAAGCAACTTAGTATTTGGCCTAGAAAGTCAATTAAATTCATTCACGTGTGAGTAATTATGACAATAAACCGATGGTGAAGGAACAGTCAAGCTGCTTCACCAAGTTGCCACTGGCGTTCGTTTTGGTCTCTTGTCAAGACTCTTGAGTTCAGCAAGATTAAAAAACTAGTGGTGATGTTGTGCCAAAGGAAGAAACGTGTCTGTCTGCGTTTTAATGAAGGATTCCTTTAACTGATCTTACACACAGGGAAGCTGCTTTAAAATGAATATGAAAAATGGTTTTTTTATTAAGTGAAGTAATAATATTTGTTATTGTTTTGTTGGGTTGCTATTACCTGAGTGAGACGTCTCAATCTGCAATCTGTGGATGCTGACAAGCTCCAGGACCCACAACTTACACCTTATCTAGTCAAGATGTCAGGGATTATATGGGACAATATAGGATTAGAAACAAGACTGGGAATTTTTAGGTAACAGCACCTGCAACAAGGAAATGGAAAAAATGAAAAATGAAATGAGGTGCTGTGTTGATGGAAGACGTCCAGCAGGAAGAAGGTTCATCAGTGGAAACTGGAACTGAAACCAAGATAAAGCAAAGCCTAAAGAAATTGGAACAAAAAGAAACTGATCTAACGTGAGGAAAACCAATGATGCATTTAATAAAAGGAACAAATTTAAAAAGAACCCCAAAATATTATGAACAAACTTAAACTAAAATGTAACATTAAGGAACATAAAAATTATAAAAGCACAGCTGCCAGCTGTCAGTTTGCACATTGTAGCAGATACGGTAGCTGTTAAAGTTCTTCCTGCGTTTGAGTTGCAGATGAAGGTGAAACGCGGGGAGTAAAGACATCAGAGAGCAGCTCGGCCTCTGTCGGCCTTCTAATTGCTGCTCCTGGTCATTTTCAAGCCAGCTGAAAACAATTAATGGTGATTGGGTTGGTTCAGAGAGGTTTGAAGTGGGTCTCTGGGGCCGCGCTGGCCGGGGCAGTCTCCGATTAAGAGATTAACAGCCTCATTATGGACGGAGGAGTGTGGAGGAGACCAACTGGTGAAGGTGGATTTGGGAGGACGTCAAACTGCACCTGCATCAGGTGCTCCTGACTGGCTCATTTTTAACCTCTGAGGTTCCTGTTCCCAGCATCGCAGTGGGTGCAGTGGCTACTGTAAATCACCTTTAGATGATTTTGAGTTTTTTGGGGCTTTTACTCAATGTAGAGCAATTATCACGGAATAGATGATGTCACAGTGTTGCTTATGAAGTCTCTAGAATATTTTTCGACACATTTTCCTTATAATTGTACAGTACTTTTTGTGATTGCCTCCGACCTTCTACACAGACGCTGTGTTGTACTTATTCTATTCTGGAATGCAATTCGTCTTCCTGCAGTGAGCTCATCCATTATGATATTAGGTGAGAGCGGCTGGCGGAGATTGTTTTATGGCTCCACTGACCATATGCTCAGACCTTTTTGGGGCCTTGACTGATGGGGTCGCGAGGATCCTCAAGCGTGACGTGCGCACACACCGCTACATGCTCACGCCATCTGTCCCACGTTTCCGCGGTGGCGTCGGGTGGAAAAGTGCAGCGTAGGTTCAGACACGGCGGAAAGATGCGTTCTACCCTCAGATATCACTCAGGTGGTTCTGCGACGATGAGATGACGAGCAGACGACTTTGAGAGGTGGAGTCACATGAGCGTCCTTTACTCTTGTCTCAGTGTGTTAATAGGTGCATCTGCTTTAATCTGACGTTGCTCTGTGATTTCAGCGGGATGTGGTGATAGTGTTGCTGCGACACAGAACTTACTATCTGTCCTGTTTACTGTCACTAGTAAAGAGGCCAAAAGCACCACACGCCGTGACATTTGTGGGAAGGAGAGAACAGAAGTTTTCCTATTGCTTGGATTTCTAAAAGAATTCCTAAAAAGACTGAGGCGCCATTAGGCAAACTCCTATAATCTCACCTCTATCAGCGGATTGTAAGTAGTTTCTGATGGAGTCCAATTAGATCTGATGTTTGAGGAGGATGTAAAGGGCACAGAGGACTTTATATGATGTGTTATTGAATGGAAATTAATAGCAGCTTGTTTTGTCAGCTGTTCCTGGCTCGTTGTGCCACCATCTGTTGTCTTACAGAAAGAAGGAGGCTCTTTCTTTCTCTTTCTTGCTTTCCCTGCCTGTTCCCACCCTGTCCGTCAAAGGAACAGACTGAGAGGCTCAGTGCAAGGTGCACGGATCCACTTCTTAAATGTGCAAGGACCATACAGTATTTCATTGTGAAATTCAATTAGACATATGAGAACCTACAGAAATGTTAACACCTCAAAGTCCCTGTACAATACAGGAAATAGTAACTGTGCTACCACTAGTAATGGCCACATCTGCTTTAATACTGCTGATAAATCTATTGCCCTCACAGTCTGAAAGTGATGCCATCACATTATGAGCTTCAATAGTTTTAACCGTAATAATTCTTTCTTTCAGCTCTTCAGCTTTTCAAATGTCATCCACCTGCTTTAACTAAAAAGACCATTCACAGGGAATAACCTGTAAAAATCCACCGTCGCAATTTATGAACACAACCTCAAACCATAGACCACAGAGGAGGGAATTGATTTTTCACTGATCTCTCGCCCTGGCAGTCACGGCATTGTTCGACAAAAAAGGGCCTGCTGGGAAGTGGAGAGAAGCAGGAAGGTGTGGAAAAAACCGGCATGGATTTGAATACTTGATAATCAAATTAAGTTTCCCAGAATGCAACAGAACACCTGCACAGTGCTGATAAGATAAGGCAGAGGGGGGGGGGGTATAATCACAAGAGAAAGGAAACCTATAAAGGGCTAAACAAGGAGGGGATGAGCACTGAATAATGTAATGAACTTGTAACAGCTTCCCAATGATCTCTCTTTTAGGCTTTTGTTTCCTCTTACTCATTTTTCCCCTTTTTTCCTTTCTCTCAATCTTTCGCCGGAAATTTCCTCGTGAGCCTATTATGCAACATCACAGGAGACCTGCCTTCAAAAGGATTTAACGCAGAATCAAATTTATGCTTCCTCAACACCCAGCCACCGCCGGGTCACTGAGTGGGAGTCAGACCTCTGATTGCGAAGTTGAACTTCACTTTTAAATATTTCCTGACAAAGCCCGTGTTCAGAATTGCAAGTCACAAAAACTGTCCCTGTCTGCAGTTCTTAGAGCGCCGTCCGGCCTCTCTCATCTCGGCGCCGGTGACAGTACCGTAATGGTTGGAAAGCAATTTCCTTGATCCTATTGAGCCGCCTTATAATGAGAATTGCGAGATGAAAGTGAGGCCTGTTTCTGCTCCTTCACGCCGCAGAAATGCGCGGTGGGACGATGAATGTGGGAGAAGTTAACTCTGGAGCAAACAGCCGCCGTTCCACCTGCGACGTCTAGACACCGAGTGGAGCTGCGTCTCTGTTTGCTCCTGTAGGAAAACCACGCCCTGCAGTTTGAGACAACGCGTGAGACGACCTCCTTTTACTTTAGAGTAACTGTCGGAGGTGGTTTGATCCTAAAACCGCTTCCAAACGAGGCCCGTGAGCAGCGGTGTGGCGTTCGGGGACCTTGGCTCTAATATTGTGCTTGGTCTTGGAGTCTAACCTGAATGCCTGAGTGATTCATCGTCACCGCTTGTCCCTTGAATATTCTCCTCTGGTTTTAGGCCCCAGCACCGCCGGCTCCGGCTGCAGCCATCTGGTCAGACTGTCTGCTCCGCTCTTCTGCTGTCAGTCACTCCTGCCCCCTCAAGTGTCACTCAGCAGCCTGGTGGGCGAAGCAGCGAGAGGACATTAGCATCATACTCTCTAATTACTGGGGTTAACAGTTGACAGTTGCTGTGCAAATATTTCGAGGGTCCTCAATTAAAGCTTCACTCAGCGAAGCGGCCTCGCTGTATGTACAAACAGAAAGCCGCACATGCAGCACGAGTGAAAAGCATGGAGATCAATGGACGAGACACCCGCCCGAAATGGGCCTTGGCTCCGTAGGCGCGAGGCAGGAGAACACGAATGCACCACAGCGATAACCGGGAACGGGCCGGAGTAGAAACCAGAGGCTAAACAGGGTCGGAATACTCACTGTGAGCAGACGGGAGATGAGTCCGTTCAGTCCGTTTGATGGAAAACACAAATGTTCTGACCAAGCAGAAACGGTGGAACGCACCATCACCTGCAGTTTGTGACGACAATAGGGAAACTTTCTCCAGAAACAACAGCTGGAACTGTTCTAAACGGACTAATTGGAGCTTTTTGCCCTCGTTTCCCGCTGCCGCCTGTTTTTCAGCCGAGGTTCAGTTCATCTCAAATGTGACTAATGTGTTCCAATAACTGGTGTGGGAAGAGCTACAATAAAGCAAAAGCAAAGGGAGGAACACTGGAGTCACCAAAGGGAAGAGTAATGATCCACATGATTCGCTGGAATAGATATTATTCAGTATAAAGACAGAGGCCCATTACTCCAGCTGGCAGGTAAACGTACAGCGTCTCCGCGACATCAGCCTCCGTCTTCCTCCTGCGCCTCTCCGTCTCCGTCTTTTGTCTTTTGCCTCGCTTCCCTCCGAGGTTTTTTGGGTCACCGCAGATACGACATAATGTCACAACAGCGAAGTGTTTCCAGATCCGCCTCGTTTCTATATGAACTACACACACACTGTACGTAGAGTACTGCAGCGGGACCCTCATTTTTCTTTTTCTGGCTCCGCTGGCGTGTAAATGTGTGTGACTGGTGCAGGACAGAGCGAAGCTGGTGTCGGTTGATACTGTGCAGAGCAAAGGATGAGGCTGAATGTGAAGGGGAGCAACAACCACATGGCGACATGTGGAATAATACCTCCATCCCTTTGACTTTCCGCGTCCTTTTTTATTCCCACTGACCTTTTTTCTTACCTTAACCCCCTCTCACCCCTCGCTCCCCCACACACATTGACATTTCTTGCTCTTGCCCTACAAACACCAAAATACCACTCACTGTCAGTCCCTCAGAGAGCGCCATCGAACCACTATTGACTGCTGCTGAGACGAATCGAAGGCCCCAGCGGCCTCCTTGTCCTGGTGGTTAATGGTGACCTAGCTCCCCTTCTCTTACAGTCGACATTGCTACTGTCTTTCCTGTTTTATCTCTCTGGTCCAACCCCCCCATCTCGTGCTTTGGCTTGATTCAGTGGCATTGATCTTCTCCACCTCTTGACCTCTCCCTCACAGAAGATTTACTGATGTAGCTGTCCCACTTTGAACACTTGCTGAATCCCAGGCTACTGCACAGTTCTGCCAGAATTGTTTTGAAGGCTCTTAAAGCCAGTTAAATGTCTACTGTGACCGACTTCATCTGCACATACAACTCTTATTATTTATTATTTTAAGTTTTTAATTGATTGGACACAGATCTGGCTCTGAGCCCTGTGTGTCTTGGGTTTAGGTAACAAAATGTGCTTTGGTTAATTTTAGGAGGAAATGGTGGTTTTATTTTTCATTGTACATGTCGTAGACTATTTATGAAATTGCTGGGAAGGAACCTCCCGTGTTTTGGAACAATAGCTCAAGCTGGTAGCCAGGCAATCTGCTGGCGTTGCTCAGTTATGAATCGCTGCACAACAGCACTTCTTCTGCAACCAAAACTTCTTTTTAATCAAGTTAATGTCTGCAGCAAATCATCTTTTTCTTTCGCTGAGCTGTTCGTTCGTCCGCTCTGTCACCACAGCAGCCCCTTCCTTTGGTTCAGCCTATTGCCCCTCCCTCTAGGACGGCTCGATTGTTTTAACTGAAGACAGGGCTCATGAAGTGTCATTAAAAGATGTATCACCACAGCAGCTAATGTTTCCATATCTATTGTCGAAGCACCTCCAGGATGAAGAGACTAACAGATTTCTTTCCAGCCCATTTGCAGTCCTCCCTCTAACCTCTTCCACCCCCTGCCTCCCTGTGCAGCGCTCGCTTTGTCTCATCTTTCCTCTGCGTCTTTGACGGGTTTCGCTTCCCCCCCGAAGTTACAGTTCATTGGCATCACTGCATCACTGATGAAGTATATTCAAACTCCACAATCCATTCATTGGAGTGACAAACACATTCTTTTGTCATTTATAGGCCGTGTTGTTATTTTTTTCTGTAAGTTGATGCTGTTGTGCATTTAATGTGTATACTTTTCAGTCATTATTGGAGAAAAGACAAAAGATCACAATGAGGCCCATTATTGTAATAAACCTTTAGAAAAAAAACACCACAGCTTTAAAGCAGAGGTGTTGGTTCTTATTAATTCTCCTACAGTATGATGATTTTGAATTCATCTCCAGTAACTCTCCATCAACTGCACTTCACTCTTTCCCGAACTTGAACAAAACCATGAAGGTGGGGAGAAAACACTAACATGATGCTGGGATCTCGTCCAATCAACACCCAATCCCTCCACCTCAAGTGACATGTGGTGTGTGACACGTCTTAGCCCACTGAGAGCTTTTGTCTTACAAGAGTTGAAGAGTAGTTTTCACCAGGAGTAACTGAGGTCTCTGAGGAGGCTTTGATCAGTGTCACATCTGCCCCAGCCCTGTCTCTCTCATGTTGTTATTCTCAACTGGAGGGTGTTTGCTTCTCCTTCCCTTGTTGTTTGCTGTTGTCTTGTTGTGACTTTTCTACTCCTCACCTGTTTCAACGGTTCATTCTCTATTGTCAGAAAAAAAGTGCTGTTTTTTTTTCCCTACGATATGCATTTTATTTGCATTTTCAAGACTTCTGACACATCTGAAAGGTTTAGACCTACTTTAAGAACGCATGACTTATAATCCCCTGATAACAAGTAGATCAGTTCAGCTGAGTTCCCACTTGAGCTTCCGTCACATCTTTTTCCTCTTCACCACTTCCTTTTATCTCACATATAGTATGTATGTGGAAAATAAGACACTGTCTGCATCCGAATGTTGATCCTTCTGAATCCTTGAAGCGGAAGTGTACAGAGAGTCACAATTCGCATAGGATGCCAGCAAGCAGCCAGCACACACGTATATCAGCCTGTATCGGAGCCGTGTTCTCTAATCTTGACGGAGATAAGACAAGGTGCAGTTTGCTACGGTTAATGGGTCAGTGGCCGTCTGTACAAACAAGCCAACAGATAAACAAGCTGCAAGGACTGGATGAAGGAGGGAGGAGATGAAAGCCAGCGGGAGTCAAGAGAGAAGGGTCGAGGGGCTCTGAGGGTGGGAGACAGGAGATGATGAACCACTACAAAGGGAAAGAGAAATTAAAATGGAAATGAGGCGCCACTAAAGAGCACTCTGGATTCCCATTAGACGATTTTGAAAGCCAGGCACGAGTGAAGGAATAGAAACAGAGGAAAGAATTACTCTGGATTAAAACCATATACATTGTATATGTATAACTGCAAGTTTGATACATAGTGCAAAATATTAGTGTTTGGATTATTGTACATGTGATTGTAAGGTAACGAAGGAATGTTTGTCAAAGCTCTCAAATCCAGTTTAAACAGCCCTATTTTTCTGTCTGTCATTTATTTAGGCAACTGTATAATGCACATTTGTTTTATTTGTGTGTGGCATCAAAAGTGAAGGATTAGAGTTTTTGAAACTAAAGGATAAAAATCCAAAAGTGCTATGAAGACAGAGAGTTTTAGGTCCAGCAAGGAATCAAACAAATATTCCTACTAGGGAGAAGCATAATGAATGAGGAACGTACAGTACAGAGAAATAGGATGAAGCCATTAGCAACACAACACAGGGAGAAAACAAAAAGAGCTGAGCAGGAAATAACTGTGGAACGTGAGATAAACAGATGTGCGTGGAGGAGGGAGAGAGAGAGAGCGAGAGAGGAAATAGGATGCTGATGGAGACAGACAGGAGGGAGAGCTGTTGGGAGATGCAAAGGCAGGATGCCAATATGATGTCTTCATCTCTGTGTTAACGTCATGTCGAGTACATGGCAGCGATGACCAGGACACGCAGGGGGCAGGTGAGAGCGCCCCCCCCCCCCCCCCCCCCCCCCACAGGCGGCGGGCGGCGTTGTTTAACCTTCCTCATCTCTTATTGACTCCTTTCTCCCACGGAACCTTTTTTGAAGATGAATGTGAATCGTGCCAATTATACTCCAGTGGACTAAAATGGAGGCTCTGCTCTTTTGTGACCTGTTGCCATGGTGAATTATGCTGTTAGACCTCATTTGATGCTCTTTGTGATGACTGGACTCGCACTGATCAGCAGTATTGGTACTGAACCAATCTGTGTATTAGTCAAATCAAGCTCAAGGCTGACTGGACAGAGTCAGGCTGCAGCGTGTTTGACTTTGGTTCACACTAGAAATTAACCATGAAAATGCTACAGAGCTTTAGTTACATTTTTTTAGTTTGGTTGTATATGAATAATTAAATTTGAAATCTGAAGCAGCCATTTGTTGTCTTAGAGATTAAAACTCGATACAGAGGTTGTTTTTGGACTAATGGGGGTAAAGGCAGGGTGGACTGGTGTGTTAATGATTGTGCATCATACTGTAGTACAGTGTGAGTGTTTCTGCCTAATGCATGTATGGCATCACCATGAATTCTTGCACTTGTGCATAGTGAATGGATGAAGGAACAGGGGGGGTCTAATGAAGTGGGCTCAAAGCTCATTAACCAAAGACTGCATTAATAAGGTAGTTTCTGGCGCCTATTATCTCTCATCTCTTTAAACGGACATGGACATGAAGATGGCCGTCTTATTGCAGGGATCAGATGGAGTTAGCCGGCAGGAGTCATCTAAGGTTGCTCAGACAGCTGACGCCACAAAATCAAGGTGCCGAGCACGCGTGAGCACACAGGCTGCATCTGAAACAGGCAGGGGAATTATGTGCAATAAATCTACTGAGAATATGTCCCGGTTACACTGGTGCAAAGGCATATTTGTACGTACATTCTGGTGGACGTGATGAAATGCCATCAAATCTGTCCCCCGTGTTTAATGTCGGATGCTGGTTCTTCACAAACAGTAGCTGCTTGAAGCTTGGCTAAACCTTAGACAACAAGAACACCACAACAATGACTGGAAGCTTTTGCATTAAAAATCTGTTTTTTAGAAAGTTCAACAATTCAAATTGAAAGTCAGAGCAAATTAATTGTTGTATGTTAATTGTAAGATTTCCTCAAACCCACGATTGCACATGGCCAATGTAAACACCTGGAGCCCAGTGGCTGATTAACATCTACAGTACTGTACCTACTGTACTAAAGGCCAGAGGACCAATCTGTGCTACAACCACTGAGACCAACCAAACTAAAACCAACAGTGGCTCTGTAAACGTTTGGCAAAATGAATACTAGGCCTCCAGTAAGACACAGCATCCTGCATTAGAGGCCAAGATCAAGACGAGAGGAGGAAGTTACCAAACTACAGAGGGGAGAGATGAAGTGAGGCCTTCTGACGTGATGGGGACGGAGAAGGTTTGGATGCCTCACACATGGATCCCAGCATGTTCAAAACGCTACCAGACTCTAACAGCCTTCATCGAGAAGTGTAAAGGGCTGTGAAAAATCCAGGAGGCAGATAATTATGGAATTCACACTTAGCTAACAACTACTGGAAGGTACTCGGTGGACCAGCCCAACTGGAAGGAGCGACTCCTCCAAAACACGTGTGTGTGTGTGTGTGTGTGTGTGTGTGTGTGTGTGTGTGTGTGTGTGTGTGTGTGTGTGTGTGTGTGTGTGTGTGTGTGTGTGTGTGCGCTCCTCTCCAGTACAGTATGTCAGTATGTTAACACAGTTTATCCACCAGGGAGATGGGAGGTACAGTATTTACTCCACCATTGCTAATATTAGCCTGCTAGCCGCGTGAACCAGATGCCCTGAAGGAAGCGATACTTTTCACTCTCCGCTCCTACAAACGAAAGGCGAGCGTATGAACACCTCGCTTACATACACATTTGCATAGTGATGCTGATCTGATTGTCCTCTGGCTGCTATTGTGTTTCTTTTTCATAAACGTGCTTATAAAAGCCAAACATTTACTGCAGCGCTCCCTTGGGCCGGGTTTAGACTTCTCGGATTCTGACAGATCCCCTTGAACCTAATAGCTTCCAGAAGCTCTTCTAGTAGTGTGGCAATGCAGAGAGCAGTGGAAGCAAGGGGGGGGGGGGGGCACCACGTTCTCATTTATGTCATGTATCTTTGCTTCTTTCAGTCCATTTTAAATATTCATATGCATCACTGTCTCATTTCTGAAGCAATATTAATTAAATCTGCTGTCATACTGTAGTTGCAGAAAAAGTCAGTTTGCGTTTAATATTTGTGGTGTAAACGCACTGGTGTCAGTGACGGTGTAATGTGATGTGTTACGGTATCCATTGGCAACCAGATAGTAGAAGTCCCTGCTTTTGCAGTGTGTGACTATAGTAACAAGATCGACATCACCGTCAAAGAAAGTGACACATCAGACCAAAACACACGCACGATATTGTGAGTTATCATTCGCTGCACTGATGTACATCTCAGATGAGACTGAACTTTCTAGAGAGGTGATATTTAGCAATAACATGAAATCTGAGTTTGGTCCATGTTTTGGTGGTTTGCAGCGAGTTAATGCTGATCATTTGTGGTGCTATAGTTTAGTTGAAGGGAGCGATTTACAGGCAGCGACTTGAACAGTAGCACGGTCGGCAACCGCACACCTGCTGTTTAAAACTGTTCCATCCTGGTTTGCCTTCAGTTGTGGAACAAAGGAGGTGCTGCTGAACGGACTGGTTTATGTTTACTGCTTTGCTCACTAAGTAGTGACTTTACTGTATCTTTACATTGTTCACCACTGTTAGATTCCCAACTTCATACAACTGCATATAAACACTTCATTGGTGGAATATATGTAACTGATGCTGTCATTTGGCAGTTCCTCATTCTGATTATTGTTAAAATCATTATAATTACAGTACACCCACAAAACATGCTTATTAGATTAAGTTAGGCTCTGACTAAATATTGGCATCAGAAAATGTTGCCAGCAGCCACTTTGGTTTTTACCAGGCACAGGTTGGCACAGTAGCTGTGCCACAGCTGCATAATAAGGCTTTAATCATAAATGATCCTTGAAGCAAAGACAGATGCAGCGAAGCTGTGATTTTAGTCTTTGTGTGAAAGGATCACAAAGTGCTGTAGGGGGCAGAAAATATGAACACAAGGCACGGCTTTTCAGAGTCTGTGGATTAACGTAATCAATCGTCTGCGTGTGTGTGTGTGTGTGTGTGTGTGTGTGTGTGTGTGTGTGTGTGTGTGTGTGTGTGTGTGTGTGTGTGTGTGTTTGTGTGTGTGCGTGCGTGTGTGTGTGCGCATGCGCGCGCATGTGTGCGTGTGTGTGCGCATGCGCGCGCATGTGTGCGTGTGTGTGATATTTGCGATCAGAGAATAATGAAAATTAATGAAAAAATAGGAAAAGTGTGACTAAAAATGGAGAAAGGGGGAATGAGACAAGCGTCCTCAGATTTGAGGCAGCCTCCACGATCGCTGTCCTGTCCGTCCTTTCGCACTCTTCTGTAGCCTTTTTCACACGCGTCCTCATCCTCTCTCTGCTTCAGACCAGATCAGTGTTTTCATGTCATGACCTATTTAGCACTATTGTCTCCCAACGCCACTAACAGCTCCCTTACTCAGGGTGGACGGCCACTGAGCACGGAGGCCCCGAGCGCTGGCACTTCAGCTGGAATCTGTGTCCAGCAATAATGCAGATCGAAGGATTCACTAAGTTTAAATCCTTTCCTCTGGAATCATCCACCACCGCGTTGTGTGTCATGCGTGTCTCTTTGCAGGACATTGATTTACCATGTGCAGGACTTTTGTCCGCTGGCACCTTTTGTGGCATTTTTACCTTTAGATACAATTACAATTCATGTTTACAAGGTCGCACGATGAGGAGCTTTTAAGGCTCCACTGCCTGTAGTGTCACAGCAAAGAGAACCAAAAGAACTACACTCTTCATGCAACCGTACCAAAACACATCACCACTGAACGCAGCCCTACAACATATTTATTTTCTGCAAAATGAGAAACTGCAGTTGTTTCCTAATCTTAACCAAAATGAAATGAAAAATTATATTCATTTATTTTATTGATATTATTTTATTTCTAACCTTAACTACTCAAAACAGGCGTGTGGCGAGGCTGTTGTGCGTTTTGCGTAGCTGGAACCACCCTAATGTATTATACAGTTACAGTGGCCGACGTGTGGCATGAAAACTTGAGTGTACTGTATGTGACAGGGTTTAATGGAAGATGCTTACTGTATATGGGATTTATATAATAAGCATTTTGTAATCTTTCATTTTCACAACTTCTATGCAGAGCTCATAAATGTTGGAGTGACCTGCAAATTGAGTCAGGCAGGCATTTTTCTAAGTATGAGCCCGTCGTAACATAAAAAACAATATTTGCTCCGTGAGCCGGAGGGCGAATTCCATTAAAGTTAATAACAAATAAACCAAATGAAATCAAAGCTTCTTCCTCACCCGTCGGCTGTGGAGCCTAACCTGGCGTGATGCATTATGGGATTATTACAGCAAGTAACATGGTCTCTTACTGTATGTATGTTTTACAGACAGTCGCAGATAAAAGAAACATTTTAGTATTTATTTATAATACTGCTGCCTTGAACACATGATTGTATATATTTCTAATAAACACAGTTTTCATACTTCTCTGGTTTATATCTTCTTTTATTATTTGTTATCCTTTGACTTTCCCTGTGAACAGCAAAGGAAGAATTTCATACAAGAAACATAAACCTTGAATCCTCAATGAGCACAACCTTGAGTCTGTATTGCTCTAAATTATGCTGTCGTGCTGTATGTAGATGGACAATAAAATGATATGGATGTCTTGTGCAGTCAGTCTGTCATGCTGCTGAGAATTATGATTGCGGCTTTTCCACATAGAATGAATAAATGCACAGTCGTAGTGATGCTAACACAGTCGTTTCTTCCTGTGACTGACCTTCCATCAGGCCCTTCTTCTTTAACCGCTGTCCATATCCTTTGTGGGCGTGTCAACATGTCTGCCACATTCTGCCATTTCCTGTCAGTGCGTAATAATTACGCCTTAATCTTCTTATCTTTTCATTTATTTATGATGCTGACAGTGTACTGGGGGATGCTCAGCATGCTCACATGTGGTCCAGGGACCAATTAGTCTGCGTTTTCATAGGGGGCCGTGACCATTACACGCGGCCTGGTTCACATTCAGGCGCGGTGCAGCAGAGTGTGTGTGTGTGTGTGTGTGTGTGTGTGTGTGTGTGTGTGTGTGTGTGTGTGTGTGTGTGTGTGTGTGTGTGTGTGTGTGTGTGTGTGTGTGTGTGTGGCGAGCGCTGCCACGTGTCTGCCAGGAACTGCTGCGATGGGGCATGTTTAAAACCTGGCAACCCGGCCTTGTCACCTGGCACCCTGGTCTCTCACCGGCCTCAAGGTCGTCAGCGCTGGCGTGTAGAGAGCGAGAGGCGTCCCTGAACAGCCGCGCCGGGCCGACATGTTAGCAGGGGTCCGTCTCTGCCTGCAGCCACTGAAATCTACTGTTTATACACACACAACTGTTCCACCAAGCTGACGTCACTCCTGTTCTACAATCAGAGAGCGATCCGTTTAAACACTCCCGCGGTGCCTCTCCAACCATGTGATTGGACGGCACATAGAATAGGAGTGTGGCGCTGGAAGTCCTTTTGAGTTTCATCAGATCAAAGCAAATGCTGGTTCAAATTTAAAACTTATTTTTTTATGTCTGGAATTCTGTAAGATTTAATGCAGCAAATGCAAACACCACAAATATAATGGATACCGTCGAAATATGTAAATCTTCTCTTATTCGCGTGTGCGTGCGCATTTTCCAACCACGCTTGTTGTGCTAATGCTCCAGAGGAGACAGCGCTCCTTTTTACTAATCACAAGTGAAAGCCCCCTGAGCACCGGCCCACTCTCCTGCAGGTTCCTGGAACCAGATGCAGTTCTACCTCCTTAGGGGTGCAGAAATGTATCTCCAGGAACTTGTCTCTGAATCAGCCTGAGGGCACAGAAGCAAACTGGATCCTAGTGGGATAAAGTTCTGTTGCGACAAAGTTCTTGCAAAGCCCTTCATAATTAACTGCATTGGCAACAAGTGGTCTTAAAGCTTTTCTTACCAGTCTACTTGTGAAGATTGTGGGATTGCCCATAACGTCTGAACAATGATAGCTAACAAAATGGTTCATTATTAATAACTATATTTATAAACATACATCTAAAAAAGTAAACTGATAATTGCATTGAATATACTGTAAAGATATAGTATATTTCTCTCCTTATGATGTGATATTTAACATTTACTAGCAAAAACCATACAGTACACAGAGAGAGTATACGATGTTGTATTTTTTTGCCAGCCTGTGGTAAATGCAACAATAAAAAATGGTTAAATTATAGATTAGGACATGACAGGACAACTGCCCCACTGGGCACATTTCATCAATATGTTCCATCCACATTTAACCCAGTGTTGCCTGAACGTGCTCATAAATACTGTAAGCAGTGTTCCATTCACATGCGTTGACACACGCTTCCTCTCGTTCTTACTGAGGATGACGATGCTTTTCTGTCCCATCTCCTGCTACTGTAAAATAGACTGTTTCCTCTAAACTAAATTACTGGCGCTGCCTGGACCTGGATGAAACAAATCTGTGTTCTGAGTGAAGCCCAAGCTGGACCGATACGGCCACCGCTCCTGGTGAGTGTTGGACGGGGGCATAAAGCAGATCTGGCAGGTCCAGGAAGGCTGTGTGTACGTTTTCCAGCGCGCCCGCATGTGTTCCCCCCCATTAGCCGCTCTGCCAGCAGGTCGGAATAACAAGGCAAATCCCACCGGCGCTCCGTCCACAACAAAGGGTGTGCTGTACTGCATGCGTGGGGCGATGCTACAGTAGCCACGTGCATGGTGGGGATGGGCTTGCCCCCCCCCCCCCCCCCCCCCCCCCCAGGGCCTGTCTCCAGCCAGGGTTTGCCTTCTGCTCATTGGATGAAATATTGGGCTCGCTCACAGATTGTTTATGTCTCCACAGGCATATATGCGGAGCTTAGCACCATGTAATATCTTCCAATCCATCAAAGGCATGAAAGGGGGCTTTTTGCACATGGTCGTTGTTTGTTTTACAACACTCTCTGTAGTACAATCCTCTCTCCCCTGCATTAGTAGTGTAACACCCACTGTGCTTCTCAGAGCAGGTTTCCATTAGACTATTCCAAATAAAAACGGTCTTTTTAAATGAATGAAATGGAAAAGGTGACGCCACACTGAGACAAATGCATCAAAAGCTAATAAAAGATATAATCAAATATGTATCACATGCTCACAAGTCTACTGTGCGTTACTATCATTATTAAATGTGGTGTTATTGTCTAATTATTATTAAAGTTACATGTATTTATACAGATTTATGCAGTAAGATATTTTATAACTAGAAAGTGATATACTGTAATTTATGGATTTTCTGAAACAGTTCAAAAGAAAGCTTTTATTGGTCATTATCACATCTGTTTCAACCTAACAAATAAATTGGTCTCCTGCATTTAACCCGGCCCCTGGGGAGAAGGTTTTACTCAAGGACACACCTGGAGCCCTGGTGGGTTTGAACTGGCAACCTTCTGCTTCCCAGGCCATGGTGGACATGCAGATTGTCAAACCCTAAAGCACCACCAGCTTTACAAAGATACCATTTGAAAACATAATGCTCTGAAACGTCGTCCTCTGTGAAGCCGTGTCTCAGAATCTGTGTCATTTCACTGAGCTGAAAACCGTCCTGGGACTTGTGCCTTTATTGCTTTTCTTGGAAGTGTGTATCAAAGCGTTTTTAGTCCAGATCAAAAACTAATCTGGGGCACGACGGCGCCACAGCGGCACGGGGCCATGTCGCTCGACCATCCCCAATTTATTTCTGGATGGGGAGCCACGTTGCCGTCCCCTTTTATCGCTCATTTCACATTAACTGTCAGACTCAAGCGTCAGCTGTCAAGAGGGGTCAGAGTAATATTGGAAAAAATATTCTTCTGTGAGAAGGTTTTTGAAGCTGAAGCGAGCGTCCCCAGAGTTCAGTTCATGCTAAAAATGTTGCGAATGCAGCCTTTCTACTGTACGGCTGTGAAAGAGCTGGACGATATTGAAAGACTTAGCACAAAGCCAATATTGGAAAAGTGCTCATGTAGAATATTCAACAAAGCCAGCGCAGACAGTCAGCCTGAGGGGTGGGTGGGTGGGTGGGGGGGGGGGGGGGGGGGGGGGGGGGGGGGGTGACCTCCGTGCTTGTAGACAGATACTGTGCAGTCGCTTCAACCAGAAACACAAGCTCCTTGACTATAGGACGAAGGGAAATGGGAGACTGTAATTAACTAAGACTGAATGCAATAGTAAACAAATCGCATGTCTGAATTAAGACATGCTTTTACAAGCACACGCGCTAAATGGCTTCTTCAAGGTTACTCAAGTGATAAACAACCATATGTTGCGCGTGTAACTGACTTATTTACATTCCAGTGTCTTTGTGTTCTTTAAATGCTCCTTTGTGTGCAGTACTTTGTGCCGTAGTGAAAAAGCACTGTGTTCGTACCAGAGCGAAGACAAAGTGAGGACGTTTTGACTGGGCATCACACGATTAATGGGTTAAAATGAGGCTTTAGGTTAGAATTAAGCCTTTAATTAGGCAGAAGAAAAGGCCTGCAGTCACTTTTTGTGGACGGTGAAGGGACACAGAGTTGGTCAATGTGTGTGTGTGTGTGTGTGTGTGTGTGTGTGTGTGTGTGTGTGTGTGTGTGTGTGTGTGTCTGTCTGTCTGTCTGTCTGTCTGTCTCTCTGTCTGTCTGTCTGTCTCTCTGTCTGTCCGTCCGTCTGTCTGTCCGTCTCCGTGTGTGTGTGTCTGTGTGTGCGTGTGTGTCTCTATCTGTCTGTGTCTGTGTGTGTGTGTGTGTGTGTGTGTGTGTGTGTGTGTGTGTGTGTGTGTGTGTGTGTGTGTCTATCTGTCTGTCTGTTTGTCCGTCCGTTTGTGTGTGTGTCTGTGTGTGTGTGTGTCTGTCTGTCTGTCTGTCTGTCTGTGTCTGTCTGTCTGTCCGTTTGTGTGTGTGTCCGCGTGTCCCTATGTGTGAGAGCCCCATGGATTTCCCCGCTCCTGCGTTCTTCCCCGTCCGTTCCCTGTCAGGACGGGTGTGTCCTCTGCGTTTCCTCTTCTATAGACTCCCCCACAAAGCTCTCGTCTTCCTCCTCTGACTCCTGCCGCGCGCTGACAGATAAAGGCTGCATAACCAGCTCTAAAGCCTCTCCTTTTTTGCTCCTTCTCTGCGCTCCAGGGTTTTTTTTCCTCGTCTGCTCAGTAATGAATGGAGCCTTTAGCCAAGCTGCATGTTTATCGTCGGCTGTGAAGCAGCCAGGTGCATATACGCACTGACGCTGCTTTTGGTTTGTCAGTGCAGCAAAGCACCTGTGGAGGCAACAATCCTGGAGCGGATGGGCCTGTGGGAAGGAGGTGGGCTGCTAAGCCCCACCCCTCTACTTCTTACATGGAAAGAAGAAATTCATTGACATCCGACCTGACAGACTGGTGTAAATATAGAATGTCTCTCTTAATAAGTTCTTAAAAGCAGTCAATGCAATGTCCTGAAGAAATATTAGTTTGTAGTCCTCTGTTAATTCAGCATTAGTTGCCTTTAGCCACTGGCAAACTATGGACACTGGTTGTGTTTGTCTATGCTGTGCATCACATCTGAAAGACGCATACAGTGTAGAAGCAAACAGATAGTGTTGGTGCAATGCATTCAGCTTTCAGTCGAGTTATATTGTGGGACTGTTTTGAATTATCTGGAACACATTGTCTTCAGTCAGTGCAGGAACAATGAAATCAGAAGATACAGAGAAGAATAGAAAACTCTATTATTCTTGAACTTGTGTTCATGGCAAGACAAGATCTGTGAACGTTTCCCTGGTTGCATTTATTGTTTATTACAACAAGAAAAACTATAAATATAACGGAGATGAACACATTTGAAAGAGGAGAATCCAGGCATGGATGTGATGCAGGGATGTGTTTGATTTTTGAGGAGTGGATCAGTTTCAGTGTATGTAGAGGTTCATTTAAAGACACATGTGCCTTTGGTTTCGTGTTCCCTAATTCTAAAATATTTAAAAGTTAGGAAAACCTGCAAAATTAATTTTGCATTTTTGTGTTCATGAAAATGTGCCAAATACTGGATGTAGCTGCAGGTTGTTTTAGCATAACTTATGTTCAGGTGTTTGTTTTCGAGAGTGAGTGTTCTTTTCTTTTCCAGTAATATGCTTCCATCAGAACTGTGGAACTACAGTGTGTGTGTGTGTGTGTGTGTGTGTGGGTGTTGCTTGTGTACTTTCACGTCATACAAATGTAAAATACATCAGTAATCCAAATAATAAACAACATTTCTAAAGTTTTAAAGCTTGTATTCAACAAAGATGTTCTCAAACGTTACAAGCAAAAGTAAAATTTAAAGCCCCCAAAATCACAACATCTTGCATCTTAATCGCTGTTTACTCTGAAGCCGTGGTCCTGTTGATCCTGTGGGATAATGATGACATCTTTGTCAGCGTGCTTAAAGCTGCGAGAGGAGGAAATATGTTGGCGGAGCTTTAGCAGCGAGCCCAGCGAACGTAAACAAAGCAAATCCATAAGTGCTGCACAGCACGAAGAGCGGAACGCGGCATTTAGTCAAAGCAGCAGCTCTAATAACACAGCGAGCGTGCGGCTCTGCCACGCGGGCCTTAATTAGCTGGAGCGGACGCTAAGGTTGCCGTACGCCTCCTTCGCCTTTGTGCTGCCGTTACAAGATCTCCTACTTATAACTGCGTAAATACAGGCTTTGCTGGGCTGCACTAATCAAAGCTCTTATTTGAGCATCTTGATATTTTCTCGTGGCTAAAAGAGGAGAGCGTGCTTCGTGCTTTAGCAAACTTTTTACTGCTGTCATATCATGGTCATGGTGAATCTTCTCCGTGATTCAAGCCGCTGGAGGTTTGACACGAAAAGTTTTGGTTTGATTTGATATTATGAAGAAATAAAAAGCAATATGATGTGAATGACACCAGCGACATCACACCAAAAGCCTTAACAAGGCTGCTGTTGCTAGGTGACAGTGGCTGGTAAGGTGCACAACGATGTGTATACAGTGTAAACTCCTCACATGTAGAGGGTTTGTTTACTGGAGTGTGGGTGAGGCTGATGAAGAACCAGTTACACCATTAGACTGTGCTAATGGTTCAGTGTAACAACCCATTAAAGGGTTCTCTATCATGCACCCGAGGACAAGGCTCTGTCTCCGCTCCCACCAGCCGAGTGAGCTGGAATAAGAAGACGCCGCACGGAACCGTATTCATATACGCACAACTGCATGAACAGCAGCGTCCCAGGGCACGGAAGCAGCGGCTTCGCATCCAGAGGTTTACATGGACAGAAAGTGCTGATGGAAAAAGAGCAGACTGGTGATAAAAAATGATTAGAACGGAGACGGAGCACTGAACAGCAGGGGAAAAGATGGAAATGAGATCTTTGGCTTCAGAAACAGATTCATATGCAGTTTATGAATCTTTTTTTGAATGTTTCTGCATTTAATATTAATATTAACTCACCACTGTATGAATTTAAAAATGTTTAGTGCTGTGTAAATTTCTGAAAAGTATTAACAACTACATAAGCAGCTTTAAACACCTTTATATGACACACATTAAATGTAATATTCAAATTTACTATTAAAGTTGTATTTGATTTTTGGCTCATGTCCTTTTCTCCAATGCCGGGTTGTTTTTTTGTTGAAACTTATATTCAGATTTCGGTTTTACCATGTTTAGCCTATTAGATCTATTTATCTTTTTAACCTTTAACCAAGTTAGAGATGCAGGTGAATGAGTTCAGTCACCTGTTGCCAAGACAACAGCTCTAATTTAATTTAAAATCAGCTTCAGATGCTTGAAAAGAAAAGAAAGTTCTGGGACTTTAGTTCCTCCTGGAAAATGGTGTTCCTCTAATGCAATGCGTCCTCTTCAGCCTGGACGCTGAGCTCCAGCACAGAAGACACCAAGTTAACCCTGTTTACTGGGGCTTTTAGCCGAGTTGCTTTTAAATGTCATGCGTCAAAACGCTATGATCACACCTCACCAAGCTAAATCCCTTGGATAAGAGATGGTGGTCACATCCGCTGCCAGCCCAGTGCATGGTGCTGCCTGCTGTGTTACTTCCTTGGCAGGATGCTCCTGTGCATGAGCAGCTACCACTGACCCTGTAAATACAGCATGACTAAACAGCGAGTAATGAAAGCCCTGGCTGGTGTCTGTACAAACAGCTAATCCCTCAACCAGGGCTTTCACACTAACATGTCGATGGCCTCGCTTTCCCTCCCTCACTTCCTTTCTACATGTGCCAGCGTGATAGGGATCTCCCCAGGCTCCTTCATCTCCTTCGCCGGCAATCCAGGATTCTGGTTGTCTGCTTTTGTCTGCTATTCTCTCCAGATATTTAGGTATTCATCTCTCCTATTCGTGATTCCGCTGGGCCTTGTAGCCGAGGCCTGCCTCCAGACGGTACCCCAGAGAAGAGACAGAGGAGAAGAAAGGATGGGTTAGAGAAACGAGCCGCAGACGGCACAGGGCTTATCGGCTCTGAACACCCGAGTGTCGGCAGCTCCCCAAATGCTATGAATATCTCTGCCTCTATGTGTGTTTATTAAACAGTGAGAAATGTTTTTTTTTCGCAAGACAGGCAAAGGAAATTATATGTGTGTGTGTGTGTGTGTGTGTGTGTGTGTGTGTGTGTGTGTGTGTGTGTGTGTGTGTGTGTGTGTGTGTGTGTGTGTGCGTGTGTGTGTGTGTGTGTGTGTGCGTGCGTGCGCTTTCGTGCACGCAGCATTGTGTTCACTTCATTTCGGCATTGATGCGGTTTTTGCTCTGCAATACAAGGAAGGTATTAGTGCTGTGCTGGTGTCATGCAGAGGCTACAGAGTCAGGCTGCCTCCGATGAAAAGGGAAGGTCTTTCTTATTAAACACAGCCAGCGCTCAAAGGAGAGCACACTGCTGATAGATTGCGTGTAATGAAGGATTTATATTCGGCCATTATCACTGAAGCACTTCCTACATTCTCAGTATTGAATGATTACTAGGCAATGAAGAGCAAATGGCTTTTTGGTAATGGCTCTTAAGTTTTTTATTTTGTCAACAAAATAAACTCTGCCCCCATCGGATCCTGTTGTCACCATGCGACTTTTTTGTGTTTGTGTGGTCTGTAACTTTCAGTCATGTGATGGGATGAAGGCGGGAGCTGAGTGGAATTCCAGGGAGAACGCAGTGCGACGCCTTCGCTGAGGCCCGGCTGCACCCGGCGACTCTGATGTCTGCTTTATTGCAAACAACCCACGGTGCACAGGTGGAGGCCACGTCTTCAGAGCGCTCTCCTGATCTGGATCATCAGATGATTGAACGCTACCCTTTAACTCTGCACAGGCGCTGGCTGAGCTGCAGCCTTTCATCAACGAGCAGCCCCGCGTTGAGCGGCATCCAGTGCCTTCCTCTGGCCACCATTTGGCAAATTGGACCATGCATCAAAGCAGCGTCACTAGAAGAGACCCGCTACCTGCCTCAAACCGTTACCCGTTGACTAGTAAACAGTGGTAATCACAATAGTCACCTCAGCCCCGTGTCTGACTTTGCCCCTCACACATACATTGAAAGGTCAAAGGTGACAAAGTTGAATCCGATGAGAGTTCCGTTGGTTTCTTTGCTGCTCGGCACGCGGGCCGTCTGCCACAGGGCCTGCAGTCACGAATGGAAATGAGATCGGTAGTCAATGACATGTTTTCCAGGATAAATTATGCAGCAGCCTTGGTCTCCACTTTTTTCGCCCAGGGTCCAAAAATGTCTGGAGTCAAAATCCGTCTTGTGATTTCATGCAGGTGGTGGTGTTGTGGTGTAAACACACCTACTGCCATCTGTGTGCTGGTTAGCGGGCTCGCATGTCTCACCACACGCTGCTGCTTCCCGGCGCTGCGAGGCTGTCAGCTCGCTTTGCTCCGTCTGAAGGTTTTCAGAGTAGAACCTGGCAGCGAGCGGTCACACTGGAAAATATGAAAGGCTCGGCCGGAGTCGGACGTGATGTTTCTGGGGTAAACAGGGAAGAGGCTGCGGGGCTTTTGTGTTTGGCACCGCTGATTTGGAGAGAGCGGAATCATGCAAAGGTGTAAAGATGGAAACCTTCTTATTTGCAAATGTTATCAACAACATTGGCTGTTTCCTCAAGCAGGTTTAGGTCACGCAGCATTTACCTGTAGTCTGTCGCTGTTTTAAGACTAAGAGGCAGAGCTCAGAGGGATTAGCTTAATAATGGCCTCTGCAAAGAAGTGTTTCAGTTCTGTCTCCAGTGCAGCATTTTCACTTTGTTGCCCCTGATCACGCTGGGGGGTAGTTGGGAGCCTACACATAGTGTAGCAGCCCTTTATGCCCCGTCGTAACTGCACCCAACAGTGATCGGCGCGGCGCGCTGACAAACTTGATGTACACTTAATAGAGAAGAGAAATGAAATCACTGGAGGTGGGTAAAAAGGCTGCAGCGCTGTAATGATCCCCGCTGCCTCATCTGCTCAGGTTTTCTATCGATCATATAATCAAACAACCACAAAGCAATTAAGCCTTTAAGTCCATTATTACTGTAATGACTATAAACCAAATCACTGTGACACGGAGTGGTCTTTCCTGTGCACACGCCGCCTTTCACGTGGCGTCCGCTGGAATAAGCTGCGGCAGCATCCCGACTCTTAAAAGGGTAAGCGGTTCGGCTAATGGACGGGCGGATGTGTCTGGGGACGTCATCGTTGCTGTAAATGTGAATTAATTGCAACAAGCCTTGCGAATACAGCCTCAGGTGTTGGCAGCGTGTTGCGGAGATCTCCTTTGTCTCCAAAATCAAAGGAGGAGGGAAGGTGGCAAACGGGTGATTAACGCTGACATCCACCGGCGCAAACAGCACCCAGCACAGGCCGGACCCGTCTCAGTTCTCCGGCGTCCGGGCCCGCGACTCCATCAATCAGCTGGGCTGAAGTGAGAGAGACACATTATTCTTTGCTTCTCAAATCCTAATGACCTCCACACCTGAGCTGTTCCTGCTCATGAATTACACACTTGCCTCTAACGCAGGTGGAATTATACAAGGTACCTCCGGGATATTGGCCTGTGTCCCTGTTTTTTTTCATATTACTAAGCAGGATTGTTAATAACATTCATAAAAGCTTTTGTCACGGGCCCTGCAGTGTGATTGCACCAGCACAGGCACCCGGGTTCTTCATAAAGAGATATTGTTTTCTCTGCCTGTTTAGTTTGAAGCATTACAGGTTTATGGCTGGAGAGAGGTGCAGAGGCACAAGGATAAGTTGGTTTGGATGAGGCCCAGGTTGGCGATATCCTATTATGTAGACTGTCACTTTGTGTAACCCTGAGAGCATGACAGCTGAAAGCAGCCGACATGGTCTCCGCTTTTACAGCAACAATAAGATTCACTACCATTTTGGAGCCGGTTTTATCCAGAGTCGGTGGATAAAACGTGTTCATCCAGCTTCATTTCACTCCCGCTCCACAATGTGTTTTGTGGCGCCGTGCAGTCATTAACCTCCGATTTGACTCCAATTTCCAGTCGGTTACCCGTTATCGTAAGATGTCAAGATAGTTTTATTTTTAACAAGCACATACAAATTGGTCCAGGTTGCATCTGTCAAGCAGAGGCACGGATTTAGACGTGGCTTCCTTAGAAAAAGACAGCACTGTAGGCGATGATGCCTGTGTGGCTCCAGCTGCCTGAGACACCAGAGGTGCGTTGGTGCCGACTCACACTTTACTGTCCGTAAGCTGAGGAAGCTATTTAAGCTACACGCGTCTAAAAAACATCCTTTAATGAATTCCGACCTATAAACATTTTATTTGCTGCTAAGCACTAAAATAGCTTAAAGTAGTAAAGCAAAGCTCAGTGTGATCCACTAATGAGCACACTAAAACGTTAAACTCTTTGTGTTTTTGTAACAAGAAATATACTTGTTTTTTTTTTACTTCCTTTCTCTGGCATCACATGCCTTCGATCCCAGGAATCCCAAGCTGAACAAACCAAACACAAACCTGTGTGTCTAAGTGGCTTATCTTCACTAATGACTAAAAGCCTCCACCTCACACCTGCACTCTTCCAGCACAAACTGCTCTCCCATAGTTCTGCCCCGTTTCCCCCTTCGCTCACGAAAGGCTTCGCGTCGGCCACCGGTCCGATCCAAGCCAAGGAATTAAAGATACAGTAGCTCCTGCTGCATTAAAGCCACCGTGGAGCACGTTCAGACGAGGGCGGCCCGCTTGGACCACAGCCACAGACTAATGTGGTGTAATGTGCAGTGCATTGTATGTGACGCTGCATTTACAGCTGCTTCAGTCATCCAGTGGTCCATTAGCAGAGAGCGTCCACCACCGTGTACTCATTAGAGTGCGGCTGAGTCCGATGCTCCACACGCGCGATCATATGAACATAAACATTAGCATCTTTCTCCTCCACTCGCTCCAGATCTCCTTTTGCATCTCTTCCAGTGAAATATATGTGACATCCAGAGAATTCCCCTCAGCCATGAAGGACAATATATCTTACAAACCCCATCCGTCCAGCCACGCTTCATGTAATATTCATAAAGGGAATGTGGCAGTGGTGATATCAATAATGTTTACCATGAAAAGGTTGATCCTCCCCCCAAAGTGACAGCTAGACCCTGGCAACTCTGGAGGTGCTCAGCCGCTTCAGAGTCTGTTTTACATGTTACCCAGCGATCACGTCTGACACGAGAAACAGGCCTGTGGTCCGTCCCGCCTGCCCCCACATGGGTTTCTGCCCGGCTGCATCCATATGAGCCCAACCACCGCATGCAGATCGTCTTACTTCACTAGACTTCTCCAGTCCTCTTGTTATCTCTTGAGCTACCTCATATTTAGCATTTCTTTAGAAACTGGGCTTCCTTTGTGTACCTGGACCTCTTGACCTTGCCCTTGAAAAACTGTGAGCTTGAATAGCTTTCACGTATGTTTGGACCCACCCCAAAGCTGATCTTGACCGGTTAAGTACAGCTGCGTATTAGAAATATCATCTCTCTAATCCAACTACTGATTGTGACCTGTGTTCTTACACATGACCGTTCCACATGTCCCTGACCTCCTGCACGTCCCTGACCTCCTGCTAGGCCACACCTGCTGTATTTGTGCAAGGTTATGAAAATCCAGTAAAAAGAATAGACTCTAAATCTGCTCACTAAACATACGTGAAGTATTAAATGATGAACAGAAATTGATGATTTTTCTCAAAGGGGAAATATTGAAGCTAAGTGCTAATACTTGTGTGGGCGCCTCCAGCTATCTGAGATCTGTCAATAAGTCTTCACGGAGTTAATACTGGATGACGAGCAGCTTCCCTGTAAGTGGGAGTAAGTATCGCTTGTGTTTTTGCTCCCCATGGTATAAAATATGAAACATTAAAGGGATTTTTTCACTTACTGTACAGGGTCATGGTTTCATATGCTTGAATTATAGTAAGCATTTTAATAAATCAGCATGATGAGATGCTCAACACACACAACCGTTACCACGTTTAAGTCATTTGAAGGGTAATTCAGCCCCCAGGCGTGCAGCCCTCGGCACATACATACATTTTCTGCAAAGCCAACCAAAGGGAGTTGAACTCGTAACCCTGACGGGGCCATCGTCTTGCTCACATCACTGAGCCGCAGCACTGAGCCAAAGAACATCCTTCAGACTCCTCATACTTCACACTATGCTTTTGTCCTAGTCATTTGTGACAGGGACAGTCAAAACAGAGCGTCGCGGGGCCCAGAGGCACGCCGGATGCCGCTGTGTCGTCAGGTCAACAGTGTTAGCAAGCACAACATAAAAGCTTGAGGCCAGGCCCCCGTCCGTCCTCACGCCGTGACCTCTGACCCCTCCTCTGTGGAGCGGCCCGTCTTCTTGTCTGTTACTGTTCTCTCGGCTTCTCGGTGCACACACCAAGACTTAATGAATCTAATGATTTCCTGTCTTCCAGCAATCTGAGACAATCCTCCCCTGATTTGATATCAAATTGGATGATGATGCTTGTCACAGACCAATGTTTTACCTGATACCTGTCATGATTAAACTGGGAGGAAGAAAAGTGAAGAAGGCACATTTCTAAATAGTAAACTCTGGTTCAGATGCGTTATTGAGTGGATGTTATCACACGGCATAAATGCAAAATCCATTTTTAGTTTCGACATTAGATTTTACAGCCGTGGAGAAAGTCAGTATTTATTTGGCCTCCTTTCCTTTACGCCTCTGTCTATCTCCATCTTTCTGAATCTGCGATCGATAGTTAGAGAGGCAGGGATCAGATAGTGAAGTGTGAGGTCGTGTTTGTGGTTGGGCATGAAGGAACCTCCCTCTGCTGCTGATAGACCTGCTGGGTCCAGGTTGTGCAGCGCTGATGCCCTGTGTTCAGGGACGGATGGAGCTGAACTGATAGGTCCATGCATCGGCAGCAGTAATGAGGCTGATCTACAGTATCACCTGAGGACCAGAGCGTGGCTACAAACGGCTGAATGGGTTTCCTCCACCGAGCGGCAGAGTGAGGAGCTCTGTCAGTCATCAAGAGCTGCATGTCTTTACAGCCAACGTCTCATTCTTGGACTCTACAGCGCGTCTCTGCTCTGAGGACGTCCCACCGTAGGAGCGCTGTTCTTTCACCTGAAGTCAAGTCAAGGTGTGAAACTTTCATACAGTGTTGCAGTTTTTATTCAAGCATTTGTGCAGCGCTCAGACACACAATAATGTGCTGTGTGTCTGTGGGACATCAGTCACTGGCCGCCACCTCCTGCCTTCTGGAGAGTGAGCATGAATTTAAAAGCTCTTTCTATTGCTCCAGGCGATAAAGCAACACTATTTGTCTGTGGTGCATTACACCCTGCAACGAAGGCATTTCGTATGCTCCTCACCCCTTCTTTCTTTCTTTCTTTCTTTCTTTCTTTCTTTCTTTCTTTCTTTCTTTCTTTCTTTCTTTCTTTCTTTCTTTCTTTCTTTCTTTCTTTCTTTCTTTCTTTCTCTCTCTCTTTCTTTTCCTTCCTTCCTTCCTTCCTTCCTTCCTTCCTTCCTTCCTTCCTTCCTTCCTTCCTTCCTTCCTTCCTTCCTTCCTCCCTCCCTCCTGTTTCTGTCTATTGCTTTTCCTTCCCACCATATTGCACTTAAATACATTTGCACATTTGACACCAAGGCCTCACAGATAATATCGAGTGTGTGCTCCTTGCTCTCTCTCTCTCTCTCTAACATGTCTGTCATGGTCTTCTTAACATATTTCAAATGGGTTTTCAGATCAGTGTGAAAAGATTGTGTCTGGGATTTATGGTATTACTGATTAAACACTTCAGTTATTTCTTTCTCTCTTTCCCCTCCACTTTCCTTTTGTGCATTTGTTTTTTTTGACTTTGTCTTTACCTTAGTTCTTAGTCATTACACATAACATTAGATGCACTAAATCATCGCTTCTCGCTGTCATTTTATGATTTGAGTATCTCGGAAACAAGGACTTCACGCATCTCCACCCATTCTTTGTTTTTAATTGCCTTTATTACTTTCTTTCTTCATTCTTCTCCCCTCTGTCCTTCTTTTTTTATACCCCTCCCCTCTCTTGTATTCATGAAGTGTTGAAGATTAAAGCAAGAAGCTGCAAAGCTCCCTGGCCTAAATTAGATTCATGGTTCCTTGAAAGTAGAGAAAAATTGGTTGAATGAAATCTGAAGGTCAGATTCTGCAGTCTTCTCCCTCCATGGACAAATATAAATTAATAATTGAAACAATACACACACACACTTTCTCTCTTCCTTGCATAAACTCTCCTGGCTACGCTGTGTTCATCTAACGAAACTGAAGTGTGCAACTGAAGGATAAACTGGATTTTTATTAATTTCAAATTATTAATTACAGCACTTGGTAAAGATTAAACCGTGGCTTATGTTGTGTTACTTTAAAGTCCTATTGCCCACTTCAGTTAAAAAGTTACCTTAGCTGTCGTATATTACGTAGCTTTTCAAGTGGGCTGTATGATGAAGCATTCATGAGTAAAACAGATTACGTAAGTGAACTATGTCAGTTGTTTGCCCTAGTTCTTTTTTATGGGCACGCAGCATTTTGACTAACTGCTGATTTACCTTAAATTTAAATTCTCCTCAAAGAGCTGATTTCATCACACATGTTTAAGAGAATTTTAGTTATTTTTGTAGTGATAGTGTGACACCATTACTGTACAGTTAGAGGAATGCCAGATTGTGTTTATGAGGCCCATTTAGCATCGGTTTTAGGACAGATGACACAGCGAGACTAAAGCTGCACTCAAAATATCTTAATACAGCTGTTATGGATCCTCCTGTAAAACTCAGGGAAACCTGTGTTGTATTGTATGACATCATAGACCACGTCTGAGATTTACTTTCAAGAAAAACCACCACTCGAATACATAAATCACGGAAATGTAAGTGTAGAAATGGTGTAGAACAACTCTGTGCACACACAGAGCCGCCGAACGAGGAAGGCAGGTGCACAATTAAACATCACAATGATTTGCAGCAATTATCTTTGATTACCCTTCCCCCTCTCACTGACAAGACAGACTATCACTAATCACTGTGCTACATCCAAACTTTTCCAAGTGTCTGCAATTACAGTGATTGTCTGAGAAAGATGAGGTGCTTCACTGATTTGTTACTTGTCCACTTTAGTTTGCCCACAAGATCTGATAAGAAACTGGAATTAGCGCGACAGACATGTGACCCACTGTGTACAAATTCACAACAAAGTCATACTGTACATACAGTAATATATGTTAGTATATACACTACATGATGAATGGGGAGGTCTCAGTGTCTTTTGTGTTGTTTTCCCATTTGTCTTGGTCATCCTTCATTTTTTAATCCTGCAAGAATGTTTTACCAGAACGTAGTTAAATGATGAGTCAGTTGCACAAATTAAGTTCTCTAATAATTTAGGATTCACCCCAATTAGGTTGAATTTCTCATTAAATCGCGCTCTGTAAGACCTTTTGTGTATGTGTATTTAATCACCGCGTTTGACATTATCAATGGACGATAAAGAAGAACATTTGCAAATCCTGCCCAAGTTGAGCATGATCACTACAAGTCAATTATCCAGGTGTAATTGTTGACACAGATGATGAAATGGTAACAGGAGTGATTCATCACTGTCATGGCATCATTACTGCATTAATTTAACTGAACATGGGTCATCAAAACAAGCCCCAGCAAACCAGGATCTATTCATCTCTTCACTGTCACTGTTGCCAAGTAATTTAGCAGGAGAGAAGAGTGGCACTAATGTATCAGTGTGAGCATCATCAGCTCCTGGATAACCATATCTGATTGTTTGTGTGATTAATTGATTAGTGTACTTGGGGAGTGGATTGTTTGCTTGGCGGACTGACTGATGGGTCACAGGCGGCTTTGGATGTTTAGTGTTATGAGGCATAACTTTCAGGGAGCTTTGACTGCTTCTACAGTATAGTCGGAAATGGACAAAGAACTTAATTATAGAGCCTCAAATGTCAAAAACAGTAAGATGAACAAAGTACACATAAGATATTAAGGTGGGACAAAGTAATGCTAGAAAAAATTTTGAGCCATTATATTTACAATAAACCTACTGTAACAGATTATATTCCTACCTTTGTCAAGGGACAGTATTAGAGTAAGTCCAAGAGACCACTTCAATGTTGTTCCTCAACATCTTTGTGGTCACCAAAGTGGGAATAACCCTCAAGGAAGCAGACGCGCTCTGTGATGAACCTAATGTGGCACATTCACGTGCATATCTGATGGGCCTCATCTATGCCCTGGAACTGAGCTACTGTACTTTAAAAAAATCAAAGACTGTACACATTGAAAATTTTTAGCCGATCTTCCGATGCCGATGCACGATTACATTTTCCACAAATGACATTTTAAGCACAATCTAATCAGAAAAACACATATTTGAAGTTAGACAGAGCTAAAAAAAAATAAATAAGATACTTGAAATAAGTAGACTTTCCTTAATTACATGTAGAACATCTTACTTAAACTACATAATACTCTGGTTATTCCTTCATTCTTTTAAGTGGATCATGCTGGTTGTTTTTATGAGTGCAGCACATTTGAGTGTGGAGCAGCAGCTACACTCTTGCAGTTCCATCAGTAAGTGTGTTCTTGTGGTTGGAGGGCGGGGGGCGGGTGCTCAGTGTATACTGTATGCAAAGGTTTAGGCCAGCAGACGACCTGGGCACCTGTTAGTGCACGGTTTTTAGAAGCCTTTTTAGAAACGGTGGAGACATTTTCAACAATACAAATTGCAATCTAGCTAATTGGCTAATTTTAATTTTGAAGTGCATTGCATTTGGCTGCAGACCAGCCTGAACACCAGCCAACCTGACGAGACGAAGCGCTCGTTGGAAATGCTTCGCAACCTGAACTGATTCAAGCTGGCAGTGATGTAACCATAGGAACTGTAGGGATGATGCAATGGACCTTAATCTATGTTGGTCGCTTTACATATTCACACACATCTGTCATGATTCATGCCTGTCACTTCTGTCTGTCCTCTGTTGCCATGGTTTCCAACTTCACTTACTCGTTGTCAATTGTCATTTACCTATTTTGCCCACAATACCATCTTTTATCGGCCCACTTGGTCAGACCTGGCTTGACTCTTTACAAGAGATTTTCAAGGTCATTTCGCAGGAAACAAGACTTTTGATAGACAGAGATCTGCCGCAGCAGGGATCAAATAAACGTAACGCCGCCAGAGCTTCCCCAGCATGTCACCCACTTTCGGGTTCTGCCAGAACAAGACGCCAGCATGTGTGTTGTGTCACAACATAATGCCTCCCCCAGGTACGAGGACAGCGCTCTCAGACTCTCGGCCCACCTCTGTGGATACAGCACCCCGTTGGCTGGCTCGCCGCCATTTTCCAGCTACTAAATGTCAGGGTAAAAGGAATGCGGTGCTTTATGGGCACCTGGATGGGGAACAAAGAAATTTCTGGGAGAGACAGACAGACCGAGAGAGAGCGCGAGAGAGAGGGAGAAGGAGACGAAGAAAAAACATTAAATTAATCCTCTGAAAGCCTTTTAGCAATATTGCCCTCCCACAGCGATCTGGTAGCACACACGGAGACTACTTCCCATCATTTAATTCCAGCTGAAATTTAATTTAGTCCGAGAGCTATTCATTTTGTTAAATGAATGTGCCACCCACCCCCAAACCATCACCACCCCAACATACATACATACTGTATGCAGCTCACATACCCTGTGGAATACACACTTTAGGTCTCTTGAAGTTTTGGAGAATTTATTGCAAATGACACAAGCGTTTAACAAACGCCAATCGACACCAGAGCCTCCTCTTCCTCACACGCGCACATAATACGGGAGGTTCGGGACAAGGACTATTTGCTGAGTCACTCAGCCTTTTTGCCTAAGTGCACTTTAAGGAAGGCTCCCCACATTTTCTCTGACTGATCCACTTACAACTTCTGTCGGGGATTTCTCACATTACAATATGGAAGCGTGCAGGTGTGTGTGTGTGTGTTTAATTATGCACAGTGGGGCAGAAACAATTCGTTCACTTCTGGAGTTCAACATCAGTAGTTTACCTTTTCTACATTCTCAGCATCGTGTTGCTGGGTCTTTTTCTCTTCCCTTTGTTTGCCCTCTGTGGCTGTAAAAGTCAGGATATGAGAAATTGTATAAAAATGTGTGATTTGCACATGTTCTATTTTCCAGTCATGCCAGAAATTCCTACTAACGCTCTGCAGCTAAGATCAAATTCGAGGTGATTTAGATAATGTTTTCATTTTATCATGCAATAAACAGACATTATCTAGTCCAAACAGCATTTCATAGGAAAAACCCTTTGACTGGCTATAGGCCATATTCCTCCAAAGCACCTCTGTGACAGACAGGAATTTGTAATTTTGGAGCTCTGGCCTTTTTGTATACCACCTGGTGAGGAAATCTCCACATCAAACACTTCACCTGATGCCTCCAGAAGATGGGCTCGCAACTGCTTCCCACCGCGCTCACACACACACACACACACACACACACACACACACACACACACACACACACACACACACACACACACACACACACACACACACCCTGCCCACCGCACCAGCTGATCAAAGCCGCTGTTTGAAGCTCACCCATTGGGAATATTAGCCAGGTGGCGCCAAGATCCAATATTCTACTTCGTTCTGTCCAGCTGCAGCACAACAGCACCAGCAGCACCAGCACCCCCGGCTCAGGTCTGCGAGGGTTACAGACACGGAGGCCTTCCTACAAGTGTTAAAGCCTTGATTGTTGCCTCGTTACACCAAATGCAGAAACAATTAAAATTCCCCCGACTGCTGAGAAGGGCGAGTTTTGGTCAGAAACTTTGGGAAGTCACTGCCCCAGCATTGCTGTTACTTCAATGAGTCTGGGTCACTAGAGGCTTTAACACAGTAGGCTTTGAAAAAATACACACTGTGACAGAAGGGCGGCTCTGTGAGTGGCCTCACTTACTGAGGGAGAGCATCCAGCTCTCAGCTTGTATCTGCTAAAGTGTCTATGTGCAAGGCACCCACAAAGTCTGGCGGACTGTGGATGAGTCAGTCACGTTTCCCTACAGCGTTGAAATAAAACTGTACGGTTATTACATTATTTGTGCTTGCTCATGAATAACTGGGTTCCTTTGAATCTGGCAGACGTCTGTACAGTAGTTGTCAAAGCTTCCTGTCGTCACATGTTGCTGTTTGTTCATATTCCCCAGGTTCATGATCTCCAATCAGAATCACATTCCACATTAGAATGTGAACATTTGACAGAACAGTGAGTTTTTGCTATGAATATTGATTGTAATTCCACATGGAGTTTGAGTCATGTATGACATGGTGTAATTCTTGGAGAGGCACTGGTGTTCCTCAAAGCAAAATATATTATTAGAGCGTATGTTTTTAAATGGAGGCACCGTCTGAGCTGTTCGTTTCTGCCTCTACTACTGAGTTTTCTGTTGGTTGGCTTTTGATGTTTTGACAGGCTGAGCCCACAGGATGTATTCTAAAAAAACGAACAAATGTTTTGGTACTTCTCTATCACTACAGCGCTATAGCTCTGCTTTAATGCACCACACTCAGTAGTTGTGTGCTGCTCCAAGTCCCTGTTATGTCGTCTAGAAAAGCCAGTGTTATGGCAAAAATTGTCTCTTCCTTATTTCTATGTCTCTTCCTTATTTCTATGCAGTTATTATACGAGTTATGACTTATGTTCTGCAATTAATATCTTATGTTTTGTCTTACTGTATGCATTTGACATTTCACCTAGATTGTTCAATGGTTGTCTCTGCCTGATAGACTCTCAACTCTAGCTCCCAAACCCAAGGTCGGGGAGTTGTGTCTCTGTCTGTTGAGACTTGGTGCTCCTTTCTCACAGATAGTTGGACGTCAGCGATGCAGGTGTGAGAATGTAAATATCTTCACACACACTGCGACAGGGAGGAGATGGTGCATGTAATTTGATTGGGTTAGAAAGACATTCCACCCTAGTCGGACAGAGAAGCTAAAAGGCAGAAGCAACTTGAGGATCGTGGGCTCTTTGCATCACACCTTCGTGGTGTGTGCACTGATCTCCCCAGCTGGTTTTTGGTTTGTTGATGTGCACGATCAACATCCATGCTTTTTATTTGCTTTCCCCATTATTTTTATTTTCTTTATTATTTCAATAAATCGCACAAAAGGACAACTCTCTCTCATCTACTTCTTTATGGAAAATTTCCACCACAGAAATTGGCGTCACGAACAGGATCCCGCGGCAGGTCGTCTGGACGGTGTGACCAGGGACGATAGTCCTGAGGACTAGGGTCGCTCAGCCTCCAGACCTCTACAGCTGTTCTGAGTGGGAGGACTGCTCACCCGTCTGGATCGCCTCTGACGAGATCCAACGAACTCAAAATCCAACCTCTACTCGGCCCGGTGAGAGAGATTCCGTTTTGTTGCGACTTGTTGAAGAAAAAAAAAAAAAAAGAAACAGGTTTGAAATTGGTTTCAGTTATTCGGGGTTACTTGGCTCTGATCATTTGGTTTAGGGAAAGTAAGGCAAATAACAATTAATTCTAAGCATCCCCTACTAGACTAAAACAAACAACGACAAAAGAAAAAATATAACTAGGACTAGAGATAATAATAAATAATAAATTCAATATTCGGGTAAAATTAATTAGGTCAAAGTCTGCCCTGGTGGCCGAGACGGTGGTTGCTAAGGGTTGGCTCGTGGGACCGAGCTTGTTTTGTCTGTACTGAGGATACAGACCAGTGTGCAGATCTGAGCGCAGTCCAAAGGGAGTGGACAAGGAAATAAAAGACGGCTTCTGTAAGACAGAGCGCGTTTGCAGGGGGAAGTGGTTTCGAGATACGAGGGACCCGGGTCTTAGAGGGGCCTGACGGTGAAGGACCACTTCCGAGAACCCTGTCGCTGATCTGAGCGGTTCCCTTTCTACGGAGACGTCCGTGGAAGAGAAATTTCGAAAAAAGGTTCCGGCCGGAACACAAAAAAATCTAAGGCAGAAAACCGCCGGGACTCTGAAAGATGGGTTCGGGGCGATCTAAGTCTCCACCACCAGACTGCAGCATTACAAAATTAAAAGTAATTATAAAAGTAAAAAGTAAATATGGTTATTAGTGCGTTTCATGTTTCCATGAGTGGGAAACTGGTTATGGGTTCAAAAGGAGAATCGCTTTGTGTAAGGACATACGCACCTTAAAAGAAAAATTAGAGACAAAAGAAAATACTTGAAAAAGGAAAACTATCAAAACTAAAGCCCTAAAAGAAACAAAAGATGAAAGTAACGGAAAAAAAAGGAGATAACAACTCTGGGGAAGAATTGTTTGCACTCTGCCACACCACACGCACACCACACACACATCATGTCAAGATCAAATGCTCCCACTGTTTCTGCTCTCTATTCTAATGCAGAACTGAGCGCGATGAGGGTAAATCCGGATCTGGACTCCTTTCCCACCATCAGCAGAAGAACCGAAGGAGAAGAAGCGCCGACCAACAACCAGAACAGGGTGGAAGCTCCACAGCAGCTGGAGGACACAGACCACAGCATGGACGCCTCACAGACTCCCACAACGTCTGCAGCCATTACGTTCTGGGCTCATCAGATGAACCAGCTACTACAAGCCCTGCACCAGCATGAAAGGACTGTGTCTGAAGCTTCTGAAGCCGTGAAAGTGTCATACACGCGTGTGTGTCTGACAGACACCTGCTTATGACAATCAGCAAAGGAAAACAAGGACAGAGCAACAGCAGAGTGAGAAAACGTGCTCTGACACAGACACTGGTTGAAACAACAGGAGAGGCTTCAGACGTGATCGGCCCAAAAGAGCTGCATCTGAGGATCCAGGAAAGGTCTGTCATCGAGGAACAACTGTCCCATTGAAAGGCTTCACCCGCTGGCGCTCACATCAGACTGATGGTTGGGGAAGGAGGAAGGTGACGGTTCCTTTTCACGTGACGTACAAGACGGTACCGCAAACACACACACACATTCATACACGCAATGAAGAAACACGCTTACAGCTGATACACGCTCAAATTCATGTTCATGCTTATCTGCTCGCAATGAAGAATCGCTTTTTGCTCAAAAAATCCCACAGAGTGATTTTAAAATGATGACAAACAGCTAAATGACAACTGCTGCATGACTTTACAGTCTGATGGGTTCAAACTATTTTAACTTGCAACAACTTCAGTAATAAAATCCTTCATGTTTCTAAAAATACTTGTGCACAATATAGGTTTGTCTGGCCAGACTAGAAGACTATAGGAAACAAAACAGACTATAGAAAAACAAAACAGACTATAGGAAAACAAAACAGACTGTAGAAAAAACAAAACCAGACCATAGGAAGACTGAAACCGACTGAAACAGACTATTAATGACTATTAAAGGGAAGACGACTATTAGAGAGAAGTAATAATAATTACTGTACGTACCAGACTATTAAAGAAAAACTTATTCTTTCACTGTCTTGTGCAACATCTGACAGCAAGACACCTTAACATTCATTTTTGCTTTCAAACTTATGCCCAGTTAAATTTTTAGGAAGAGATCTCATGTAGTTTAGGTATTTAATTGATTTCCACTCCAGACGGAGTGCAGGTTACATCTACAGACATTCTAAATAATCCCTCTTTTGTTGGTGTTAACTTCAGCTCAGCTGTGCTCTTATCATTGGCTGCTGAGGGGGGGCTGTAACTGAGGCCCTCACACAGGCTGCATCACAGCTTGTTTATGATTTCACACACACACACTGACAAACTGGCCTCAACTTCCCTCTTTTGGGATGAACACAGGTCTGCGCTTGCGATTTCTTTTACTAACGAACAAAAAGATTTTTGATGTTTATTCTACAGCTCCACACGTCCCTCTGTGAAAACATGATGGAGACAGATGCAGGACGTGGGTCCTTTCGTGAACAGATGTGAACGGGGTGGAGACTGGTGAACGACTTCTGACCCCATGTGACGTATTCACCTACTTTGCATACTTAAAAAAAAAAAAAAAACTTTTTTTTATTCTGCCTGTCATGCACAACAAACAGTGAACCTCCACATTCTAATGACACACTACATGTTTTTATTTTCATTTTTCAGAGGACGCTCTGACCCAACACTCAGCCTTACAGGAAGCCCTGCTTCCCTGTGGCTCACACACAGACATGATGTAGGTTTGATCAGAGGATGTGAACCAGTGGTCATCGCACCTAAATCTGACCACAGACCATGTAAACAACATCACCCTCTGGAAGAAGCCATAGATGGTGTTACTGCAGACACCACTAAGCTACTGAAACATTGGATGCTACAGGCCACAAAGAGAGCCTGTCTAAATTACAGTTAGTTCAGACAAAGGTTATTTTCTGGGTCATTGTAATTACAGCTGATGGCAAATCCATCTCACCCA
Source organism: Betta splendens (assembly GCF_900634795.4). Lineage (NCBI taxonomy): Eukaryota > Metazoa > Chordata > Actinopteri > Anabantiformes > Osphronemidae > Betta > Betta splendens. Next base: position 10,555,538 of record NC_040884.2, on the reverse strand, counting down.
ACTGAGTTAGAGCAATTTGAAACCTGCCTAAACCGTGCACGTAAAAACAGCTGATGTCTTTTCTAGGTCTTTGTTCTTATTGTAGGACCTTCAGTCCTAACTTTACTGTCTTTGAGGCCTCACTCAGGGTTCTGATGCAGACGTCTTCATCGTCCACTTCTTGTCTCACGTGGACGTCTGAGGCTGAACAACGTTCACTGACCTCATGCTTGCTCTTCAGTCGACTCCTACTTTGGGTCTTCCTGATCTGACCCTACGCGACCTTTCACTCAAACAGTGGATGAGAAATCAGGTTGTACGACTTCTGTTCTTTTGTCCTCATACTTTGATTCTTTTGGAATAGATCACATCTTTCTACAGCCCGATGGCTTAGATGCAACACCACTTTGCTCAACATGCTGAACGTTACTATCAAGAGGCCGTCTTGAAGTCTGGCTCTTTGCTAAGACACTACTCTGCTCAGGCTGCAGAGTTGATCACATTGACTGAAGCTAGTAAACGAGCAGAAGGAGAGTCTGTTACCATCTACACGGACTCCACAGATGCTCTGTGGAAGCATAGGAAGCTTTTGAAGTCTGATTGCAAACCTATCTCACATCATGATTAGGTTCTGCTTTGCTGGACGCTGTCCTGCCACCTACAGCTAATGCTGTTTGTAACTGTCCAACATCAGTGACGACTTTGTTTGTGCCGACATGCAGCTGCAGACGCTGCTGCGAAGGTCGCTGCCCAACAACCCCTCCCTCTCCTGATCCTCGTTTCCTCTCCTGATCCTTGTTCCCTCTCCAACTCTCTCTATCCTTTCCTTCCTCTCTCTCCCTGTGCTTTAAACGTTTTCTACCTCACAGGAACGCTGACTCTGGCTGACGAATGGTTTCACCTGTAGCCACTGAGTCTGGTTTGGGCCTGATGGCAGCCGTGCCGCCCAAACACCTTTTCCCCACAATTCAGATTTCCAACAGGTGAAAACAGGCGACAGGACCACTACACCATCCAACCAGGGGACTGGCGATCGTTAAGGAGTTCAGGAGGAAGCATTGGGACTCAAAACGGTGGCGAGGTCCCTTCCAGGTCCTTCTGACGACCCACACGGCTGTAAAGATCGCAGAGAGAGCGACTTGGACCAACTCCATCCAGGAAGGTCCCGGATCCGACAGACGACCCTCCATCTACACCACACGAGAAAACCACCACTGACGAAAAGAACTAAGAAGGACGACCCTCGCTGTGCTCACACACGCACTGAGGCGAGGCTGCATTGACCGTTCAGCTAAAGGTGTGAGCCAAGCGCCGCCTGAAGCTGCGCCGGTGAATCACACTATCAGACCATACATCTACACACACGCTCCTGAGAAAACACACACACGAGCAGCCTTGAGTTGCCGAAGCTGGACGACGTGTAGACTTTTCACATCACGGGAGTGACAGTGACTCAGACGACATTGGGAGGAAACCTGGCGGTGATAACGAACCCCAAATGTCTCTGTGATCAGCTGATCACAACCTGAAGAACCCCAACAAACTGTCAATACTTCAACACACAGGTTGGAAACAATCTAACGCTACTGTTCAATAAGAAGAAGCAGATTGTTACAGACATCAATTGTAACCTTGTTGTGTTAGACATTTTATGTTACTCTGATTATTGCCTTGATCATATGATGTTTCTATGTAACTTTACACACTACTTTTGAATGAGAAAATTTCACAACAACAACAACAACGACACTGAGTTTAAATATCCTGAAGTTGACTTGGTGTTTAATTTGCTCACAATCACTTTATTCACTGCTACAATTAGTTTTATCCTTCATTTACAGATGAAAGACAACACAAGCGGCAATATGCATCATCATTCTGGTTAAATCCCCGAATCTCCTATTCGCTCTAGACGCAAATGTACAATTAAAGATCCGAAAGCATTAAATCTATCTTAAGAATATATGAAACAGAACCCCACCGGAAACCTATGGCTATCATAAATTAATTGTCTTTATTACATTACAATCGAATGGCCGTAGACATGTTGTTAGCAGAGAAAAGAGGCCTTTGTGTTATGTTTGGAGAGGCATGTTGTACTTACATCCTGAATAACACTGATTCTAATGGTATTGTGGCGAAGGCGCTACACGGCCTTCAGAATCTCAGCTAACTCTGGTATAGGTTCTTTCCCTTGGAATTGGCTAGACGAAATGTCTGGAAAATGGAAATCTCATGTCCGCAGCTGTTTCCTTTATCACTGAGATGGCTGTGATTCTCTTGTTTGGTTTTTACGTTATCCCACTGGTTAGAGGTCTCATCATGCGTGCGACTTCAGCAACACTCTCGTATGAGATGACACAATGCACTATGTTCAAAAACCCCAACTCTAATTTACTTAATGACTTTGACGATGATCTTAGGCTATCTAATCACAAAATATAATCTGATACAAATATGATTATGGGCTTATTTTCTTCACATGCCAATACAGAAGTTATTCTTGTTTAACTACCCACCAAAAACAGCTCCCAACCTTTTGTCCCTTAGTTACTTCCATTTTATGTGAAGGTGTATTTTGAATCTTGATGAGTTAATACCCTTATTGTTTCATTTGCAAGGATCTTTTATTATTACAGAATGTGATGTTGACAATTTTTTTCCTTTATGGTTTGATTAATGTGTAATCAAAAGGGGGGAGTGTTATGGCAAAAATTGTCTCTTCCTTATTTCTATGTCTCTTCCTTATTTCTATGCAGTTATTATACGAGTTATGACTTATGTTCTGCAATTAATATCTTATGTTTTGTCTTACTGTATGCATTTGACATTTCACCTAGATTGTTCAATGGTTGTCTCTGCCTGATAGACTCTCAACTCTAGCTCCCAAACCCAAGGTCGGGGAGTTGTGTCTCTGTCTGTTGAGACTTGGTGCTCCTTTCTCACAGATAGTTGGACGTCAGCGATGCAGGTGTGAGAATGTAAATATCTTCACACACACTGCGACAGGGAGGAGATGGTGCATGTAATTTGATTGGGTTAGAAAGACATTCCACCCTAGTCGGACAGAGAAGCTAAAAGGCAGAAGCAACTTGAGGATCGTGGGCTCTTTGCATCACACCTTCGTGGTGTGTGCACTGATCTCCCCAGCTGGTTTTTGGTTTGTTGATGTGAGGGGGGAGTGTTATGGCAAAAATTGTCTCTTCCTTATTTCTATGTCTCTTCCTTATTTCTATGCAGTTATTATACGAGTTATGACTTATGTTCTGCAATTAATATCTTATGTTTTGTCTTACTGTATGCATTTGACATTTCACCTAGATTGTTCAATGGTTGTCTCTGCCTGATAGACTCTCAACTCTAGCTCCCAAACCCAAGGTCGGGGAGTTGTGTCTCTGTCTGTTGAGACTTGGTGCTCCTTTCTCACAGATAGTTGGACGTCAGCGATGCAGGTGTGAGAATGTAAATATCTTCACACACACTGCGACAGGGAGGAGATGGTGCATGTAATTTGATTGGGTTAGAAAGACATTCCACCCTAGTCGGACAGAGAAGCTAAAAGGCAGAAGCAACTTGAGGATCGTGGGCTCTTTGCATCACACCTTCGTGGTGTGTGCACTGATCTCCCCAGCTGGTTTTTGGTTTGTTGATGTGCACGATCAACATCCATGCTTTTTATTTGCTTTCCCCATTATTTTTATTTTCTTTATTATTTCAATAAATCGCACAAAAGGACAACTCTCTCTCATCTACTTCTTTATGGAAAATTTCCACCACAGCCAGGCACCTGTGCTTCGCACCTTTGAAAAACAAATACTGGCTGCTTTGAACTTTGCACAGCTGCAAGATATTGACTGTATGTCCTCAAAGATGCCAGAATGAGTTTGGACTGGCAGGCCGGTCCATTCGAGAAACGCCTATTAGGTTTATGTAGTGCTTAAAGCGTGCCCGTTCGTCTTTGTGTGCGACCTGCCTCCGGACACGAGGCTGCCCCTATAAATGTCACTCTTACAAACAAGCTGGTTAAGAACCCATGCAAACCAGAGGAATAAATGAAAATGATTATTTATTACCTTGCGTCATAACCCTAATAACTAAATTCTCACGCCCTGGGGCTTTTGACCCGTCATCCAGGGACGGCGATAGCCACCGGAGGCGGACTGCGTCTCATCAGCTGTTCAGCATTTTAACGCCAGAGCGGCGTTAGGCTTCGTTCTCAGTCAGTACCTGTTCTCTGGCTTTCGCACATGGCCCAAACTGCTATTTTTCCCATTCTGTTGTGTCCAGATCCATACCTGCTGCTGTGCATTCTACTGAACCACCCTCAGACTCCACCCGACCTGTCCTCCCCCTAAAGGCTCACTGACGACCCATCCTCCACCTCCCATGCTCCGCTCCACCTCGTTGCTGGATCCCGTCTCCAACCTGGCCCCTCATCCTCCGAGCTCGCTGCTGCTGTGCCTTGGGCTCAGTGGACGACTCTGATCCTTCGTGTTCTGGTTATGTTCCGTAAATAAATCATAGTGTCGCTGACTCCTTCAGCTCTAGCCCCTAGCTGGGAGCGTAACATGTAGAATGCCGGGCAGAGCCTTTAGCCACCGCTCTCTGTCCTCAGGTACAGGTAGCATCAGACTGGGAGCAGTCTGTCTGTGATCTGTTGCTGCTTGTTTTTATTATAGTTCTACAGTATTTGTCTCTCTTCTCTGTGCCCTCACCCCAACCACTCAGGGCAGATGGGCGCCCACATCGAATTGAAATTGCAGCTATTTACCTGAACATCATCACAAGCAACTTGCTAACGCTGAGACTCAGCTCATAAAGAGTGCATTGTCCTTCGATACCTGTTTGTCTGCTAACTGCTCCTGTGCTTTTGACAGCCTCTAAACCCGTGTGAAGGTCATTTATTCGTCTGCTATGCTTTGCCTCACAGCCAATGTGCATCATCCTGGCGCCTGCCTGCCTCGGGCCTCCAACAGCCCTGGTTGCTGATATGTGGCTGGACAAGGACGGAATAGCTGTGGGCAACTGGCCCCAAAACCCTCATAGTCTGAGCGTTTGTCAGAAATGGGTGAAGAGTGCAGACTTTGTTATGAACATGTGTAACACTGTGTGTGAGTTAGCATTAGGAAAGTTAGGTGAGAGCAAAGTTGTCTTTTGTCTTATTTTCCTGTTAGAGAAAGTTACAAACCCCAAAAAAAGATTTGTTGGTGAAATGGTTTTTACTTAGAACAACTCTCAGCATGGAGAGAAGGTGATAAGTTGCAGAAAGGGTGGAAGACTGTTTTCTCAGCTGGAGGTCAGGGAAATGGTGTTTGTGTGACACGTTGTGCCACCTCAGAGACCCGAGCTGTGAAAACAGACTGAGTTTGCTGAGGACCAAGTCAATTCAATTGTACGTACATCGGAAAGCAGAACATGTTTTCCACAAGGTGCTAAAGCGACGCGAGGCCACAGGTGCACACGCATCCAAAAGTTAACAGACCTGCTGCTGTAAATGACACGCTGGTCTGAGCCTCACGCAAAGTGAGCACGCTTGTGTGCAGGCGCGACAAACAAAAGACTGAACTGGCAAGAATCTGGGCATTAACTCTACTACATGTAAATGAGAAATGTATCTTAAACCATATAAAATCTACATGAATATGATTGAATGATCAGACGGATGAGTGTGTGATTCCAGTGGTTGTGGTGTTTTATTATATGTATGTTTTTTAAATGCACGTGTAAATATATACATTTAGGTTTATATACATACAGTATACTGTATTTATAAGCGTATGTATGAACATTATTGTTACTGGTCATTCTTTATTTAATTACTTCTACTCAAATTACTTTGATGTATTTTTTATTTTAAAATACATTTTGTTTTAGGTTGTTGAACTTGTTCCTCTCATTGACACTTACTGTAGACCTTTGTCAGACTTAATTAATATCTGATAAAGATCTACTCAATAGTTGAAAAGACCCTGTGATTTCAGTTTGTGAAGTGCAACTCGGCTCAGATCACTGGTGATATTTACAGTACAGTCTGTTTTGCTCCGAATGTTGTCAACTTTTCCTCTCCTCACACCCGTTCTCCAGTTCTAACAGTTTGGTGCCTCTGAGTGACTTTCACTGCAGTTTCAGTGTATGAAAACACACCATTTATCTCCAGGCTCTCTACTCCAAGGCCCTTCTTTAAACTAGAGTATCGGTCTCCCAGGCCTCTGAGAGGAGACCCGTGAGTCTTCAACCAGCCACTCTCAGCTCTGCCACACTCCTACTTCCTTTCTACTTACAAACTTAGGGGAGATTTGGATTTCTGAAGCTAGATCAAAGAGGCAGCATTGCCCCATCTGTCATGTCTTTGCCACTCTTGTTGCTTTGCAGAATCATTGACTCAGAGCTTCTTTGACAGCAAGTGTGTGAATCCTCAGCAGTCGCATCATCTGGGAGTTATTTTTCATGGCCATAGTTCTGTTTCGGAATCACACCGTCCCCAAGCAGGCAAGAAAGGAAGGGGAGAGATGAGCGACAACGTTAGCAGCACACAGAGTCGGCTCTTTAATGAATCCTCCTCATGCCACCATTAAAACTGAGAGAGAGGTGAACGATATTCACACATTAGCGGCTGCTTTGGAGGTGATGTTGTTAAGGTTGAATGTTTTTAAGCCAACAAAACTAAATCTAATCTCTATAACACTGGATATCCTGCAAACCTACTTCACAGTGAAATTACTGGACGTGTGTGTGTGTGTGTGTGTGTGTGTGTGTGTGTGTGTGTGTGTGTGTGTGTGTGTGTGTGTGTGTGTGTGTGTGTGTGTGTGTGTGTTTCTAGAGAGTTTCTCGAGTGCCCCTATGTTGCTCAGGCTTTGCACATTAATTCTTTGGTGCCGCGAACAGACCAGTCAACTCTCATTTTGCAGAGCAGGCACGTAGAGGAGGGAATGTTCTTTAGTTTAACCTTGTCATAGAGGCCTATGAGATGCCAAGCACAAAAGCCTTGCAGTGCTGGCAGAGGCCACCTCCAACGTTATTGTTTTCTTTGGCAAGACTGCAGTGAAATTGGCCTGACATTACCTGTCAAACTCATGTGTTCAAACACCTGCCCAGAGGTAAAGGATGTCAAATACAACACATAGCGCTACGTTATTGAAAATTCACTCATGTAGCAAGAGATTTGGGGCCTGAGCTATGAACATTACACTTGTTTTGTCTTTTAAAACAGTAGGGACAACACACAGAGAAATAGATGTTTGAATGTGGTCATTTCATACAGTAGATTACACAACCTACAGAAAGTACTGTCAGATATTATACGTCTACACATTATATACACCTAGAAAAGTGGCCCATAAAGTGGCGTTATCGTTTTAAAGATCTACACAGATACAAAAACACTTAGCGCTTTTTGTACCAACTATGGTAGAAAAATGCCCCTGAACTCTTTATTTACATACTCCAGAGTTCTTCGACATCAGACACACCTACATATATGTTCAGTTGGTTGTGTTTACAGTATAATGAGGGTATCAGTACTTCAGTAAACGTCTCCGGTAAAACACAGTGTGTAAGGATATTTAACATAGTCTTACATGTAGGGTTGGGGATTGTGATTGATTTTCAGTTTGTATTCAGGTAAAATGAACGGTTAGTTTGAGATTAACCTGTCTGTCCCCCAGCTCTCCTTCTTCACTGCTCCATCAGAAATTCATTTTCCCCCTAGAGGCCCAATGCAAACCATCCTAAATATCCTGAACCTTTCCTCTAAGTCTAGCTTTAACCACAACTTCCTGGCCGGCTATGCTTATCTTTATTGAGGTTCACTTGAGCTCTAAATTGGTTCATTAGCTGCCTAATTGTACAAATTAAACCCCCAATCAGGAATGATTTGGCATTCAGAGGTTCTGTAGGTGCCTTTTAAATCGTCTGTCAACTCAGATGCTGAAAGGAGGACAAATTTGCCAAGTGGAGCGAATAATTGCTTCAATTGAGGACTAGGAAAAGCTTGCAAACAAAAGGCCAGTGGATGCAGCTTACAGACGAGACTGTTCACCTGCCATTTACAATCCCCAGACCTATGATGTAGTGACTTTGTCAGGAGGGTTGGAGGACTTGAGTGCCACAAAGCTGAGAGGACAACATAAGAGCCTCTTTCTCCTATATTTCATACGACTTGGCACCGGTCTGTGAAAGACATGGACTATTACACTGTCACCACTAGACTGAGGTGCTCACCAAGGACTCCCTTTTTTCTGTTTGTAAGTCGTCTGCAGCAGACGCAATAAATGTAAATTTTCCCAGAACGCTTTGCGTGACCTATCGTGGGGGGAGAGAGGCGAAAAGAACTCTTTAAGTTTTGATAGACAAGTCGTCTGGAGTCAATGTGGTGAACGAGGTCATGTGATTGAGGGCATCATACAAAAAAAAGTAACACTTAGCAATTAGACATCCTTTAAGTTAATTACTGTAATGTTTCTTTTCCAGAGAAGGCAAATGATAACTTAAAAACTCAACTTGAATTTTTAAACAAAGGGAAATCCAGTGGGAAATGGTTTAACTGGAGGCAAAAATGTTGTACTGTCAACTGAACACTGATATTTCAGAGACACTGTCTTTGTCTTGATGTACGTTGCCAACATCTGTAGGCAGTTGATGGTGATTATGCTAAGTATCCAAACCTACTCTACAATTTATTAGCGGCTTCGTTGGAACACAGAACTTCTCAACTAAGACCCAGGACAAAGGCCTTAAGGTCAGAGACGCTGTGGTCTCATTTACAGTACATTTACATTACATACATGATTGTGGTATTAGCGTCATTGTAGGGTCAGTGGCATTATTGAACATGAAACACACATCTGGAAGCTTTTAGAGTGGCCTAAAGTTGATTCAACCTACACCCCAGAATGTGTAGTGATACTGTGAGAATTAGCAGAGTTTCATGACTTGGGACCTCATGTAATGATGGAAGGCTCACAGTAGGAATCCATACAGTCAAGTCTTAAGGATATAGGTGGTACTGTATGAATTATTCACCAGCTTATTACAGCTTCATTTGACAGCATCTGTCTCTCTGTAATGGGGGAGGGCCCACTCACAGAAGTTATATCCACCGCAGGGTAAACACAACAGCGCATCCCACCCCTCAAGTTTGGATTGGAGGTTGGGGGGATGTTTGATGTAAAACTAAGTGGGATGATACTCTGCACCAGAGCTGCAGAACTGTCAGATAATATTTCAGGATTTAATTACAGCATGCTGCGATTACCAGCCAGCTGTTGACACCCTCTCATCTCTGTGCCACTGAAGTTTTCATTTATTATTGCTGATGTCGGTTCACAATGTGTGGCAGCGATATGTTGTGGTTATTGTGTAAACATTGGTTGAGTAGTTTCTCTTTTTTACGAACAGGTTAACACCAAGCGAAGAAACTCTGCCTGAGTTATAAAATCAATACTTGTAATAGTTTTTTTTTACATATAATAGTTATTTAATAATTTGAAGTACAAAGGAGTTAGTACCTTATGTACATGCCCAAATGTCTGTGAGTTACATGCAATACATGAATACATGCAAAAACAAAAAAAACTCGAATTTCATATCACACAGTTCCTTTCTCCATCTCCAGCAGTCGGACATGGTGGTGGAAGCTGCTGAGCACACACTAGCGTTACATCCTCGTCTCAAGTGGACAGACAAAATTAATCCAGGGACAGTGGAGACCTGCTGACAGAGCAAGATAAGGTATCGCCAGTGCACAGCGCTCCACCTGACCTGTTGCACATGAGCCTCATTTAGGCCTTATGGCATATGTAATGTGTTTCTCAGCCGCAACAGATTGGCTGCATTTCTGTTACGAGATGCCCTTGTAAGGTCAACGTTAGCAAAAAAGAGCTGTGTGGTCAGTAGGTTGAAAAGGTTCAAAGTGTTAATGTGTATTTGTTATCATACTGTATGTCTAACAGCTGCATCATGTGGCAGCTGGTCAAATAAAGGAAACTAAAGCCACTGTAAACTAGGGATATCTGTATCATCTGAGTGCAAAGGTTCTGACTGCATCCACTGATTTCAGTGATAAAGCATCTGTCTTCTGGGAATGCAAAGGAAACACTCAGAGAATCATTTTCAGAAAGTGCCACCAGCCTGGACATTTTTGGGAGTATTTTTAGCTATTGAGCATACAGTATGTCATTCAACATATGCCATTTGATGAAAGCTTTTATCCTGAGTGCCCCATGTGTCCCATGAGTGCGAGCATTTTTAGAACGGCTGGACCGCAAGAAGCAAACTTCTAACCCCAGTGGTGCAACGGATCCTATTCCAAATTATTTACACTTAAAGGACAAAATTAAATAATATTATGGAATATTTAATTAGTCTAATCATTCTATGTATATCATTGTGGACAATAAGATCAGTATAGTTTTACTAGTTACTGTACAGTACATGGAGGACATTGTCTTAAATAAAGATGTGTTTACTTTGTTTTTTTTTTTATCAGTTTTTGTTGATAGATCATTTGCAGTGGGAATAAGCCAAATTTTATTGTTTGGCATATTTTTACAATGAAGAATTTTATTTTTATAAAGAGCTTAGTTTTGCCATAAATAATTGAGGAGTGACGTATCAATGGTTCTGTAACGTGATTGGCTGTGGGGCGGGAGCAAACGCGGGTGAGCGCGTGCAGGTAACACACCTGCACGCAGCAGGTGACGCGGGATAAAACACAATTAGACAACACGGACGTGTAGCAAAAAGTACTTTACAAAGGAGAAGCTACCGTAAGTTGTCATCAGCTGGGCTGGTACTGTACCACATTGGACTAAAGTTTTCTAAGAAGCCGCAGTGATGAATATTAACTCTGAATGACAATGAAAAGGCCGCCGTGGTTGGATTAGCAGTTCGGGCTAACTAGCTAGCTGTTTAGCAACGACACCGTCGGCTCCCAGCGAGCACGTGACAGGACGGAGCCTGGTCGCGTGTCTGGCGGAAAAACACGCTTCTCATACAGTAACTGAACGGACCGACTCCTGCCAAAACACCGCTGCACCGGTCTTTACAGCGTGGACGAGCTGCGCTCGACGTGACATTGACCCATCTTACATGTGAGTACTGAACCCTTTTATTAATCATTGAAGTCAGACAGCGAGATTTGGCTTAAAATCAGTTTGCATTATTTTGCTTTCAATGTACATAATTGATTTGACAATGGTTGTGGAGGCTTAGTGGTTTGTGATCTGTAGTCAAGTGGGGTCAGTATACAGACGTGTGTTAAAAGTACCGCAGATTAAAACGAACACGTTCACCTGATCTAAAGGTCGTTGTCATAGGTTGTACAGTAAATTCTGAGACCTCTGCCCTGTCGTTTGAAAGTGTGCTGCATGTTGCCTCCTCATGTTTGATGCTTAACAACTAAAGGCCATTTCACATTTCGGTCATTTAGACAGATTTCATTAAAGCAGTTTAGGATCTATGGACTCTTAAGTATGTAAATATGTCCAATATCATGAAGTACAGTGTACAGAATCTGTACAGTGCAGCAAACAGCCACGTTGTCCCGCTGTTTTGCCTTCAGTCATGTAATAGGAGAGGACTGGCTACATTTTTAGCTACTGTAGCCTGTGTTAACCTGAGGAAATACTAAATCTAGACCTTTTAATAAATTATTAGGATTCATTATTTTGTTATTAGGTAATTAGTGTTTGCATTGTTGCCCCAGGCAGTAGTATAGAGGCCCTTAATATTCCACTGGCAATTTAGGAGCCATCAGATTGAATGTAAGGGACATTGAGGTCATCCAGGGACAGAAAACTTTACCAGGCATGGTGGTGGCACTCCTGAAACATCTGCTTTGTATGACTGTAGGCTGTTTCTGTTGCTTACGTCTGATGGAATTCTTTCAAACTCGGCTGTTGTTAGAAGCAGATCAGTTCATTTGACTTTATTTTTCCCTGAACACACTCCTCAAATCTGATAATAGAGCCTTTTTGACATTTTGTGAAATTATTATGGAATAAACAACATTGTAAGTCTACTGAGACCTGGCTTTATTGATGTTAGGTTACATTTGGTAATCGTCTTCAGCAATGCTGAGAACACAGCCTTTTATCTGTCACATGACAATGTTAAATTGCTCACTTAGCAATTAGCACTAGGCCAAAGTCTATATGTTTGTGTGTGTCTGTCTGTAAAGTGCTACAGATTACTGCTGTTTGCTTTAAATGTCACGTTGTTATTCACCTCCCTTCCTACTATCAAAGAGTCCAATTGTGTCATTACTGTATATGTGTTCTTGTCTTGATCCACACAAAGGTGTCTTTGCAGTGCTATGGCCGTTCATCCTGCATTTTCCACAGAACTTGTACGTACCCATGATAAAGCCAAAACTCCTTTTACTATGGAGTTTCAGTTGCATTATAGTCAGAAATAAACTGTTTCTTTATGCAGAAGGCAGAATTTTTAAATTTACAGACCACAAGTTCCATTTCTACGTATGGCCATGAAAGCTTTTTTTGCAATGGCCCACTAGCATGTACTGGGGGGAATTGCAGTACTGTAGTTTGAGTAGCACAGAGTTCAAAGGAAATGCAAACCTCTTGGGAACACTGTGGAAAAACACCAGGTCAACGGACAGATGGGAAAAGGTAAATACTGTTTTTTGTGGTGTACATGTAGCACAGTAAAATGTTATGCTGTATATACATAGAGCTAACAAACTGACATGAACAAACTCATCCAAGAATAAATTGAGAAAAAACTTCACCGAATTTTCAATGGGGGTTGACCAAAACGACCTCAGGTAAAATTTTAGAATGAAGGGCCACTCAGATTCCTCATTATCATTATCATTCATTCCTCCTCCAACACAGCCTGGCAGAATATGTGCCTGGGGCTCAAGGACTACAACTAGTACTTCCTGGTTTCCTCTGTGCCGGGCTGAGAGGGAGGTGGAGCCAGGTGCAGAGGGGGCGGAGCCAGCCTGTTGGAACTCAACTGCTCTGTCCGCCATTGTTTTCCTCACATACACCTACAGCACTAATATTCAATGGCTGGAGGTCCTGTTGTAGATTATTTAGTTGACAGCGAGTACTTCAGCATGCACAGTCTGATATTCGTGGTTAGTTGTATGGGCCAGTTCAGCGCCGACGAGTTATGCCTTATGCCTAGCATCCACCCAATTAAGAACTCCAGTATGTCTGCATTCATACTCATTCTTTTTACATCTCATTTAGTGAAATCTGAAAGTTTTTTTCCTACTCTGCAAAAATAAGCTAGGAGTATTCCCAATCAATAGTATGGGTACTCATTAGCACAATTCTCATATCTTACAGAGTCTGGCTACAAAGAGGGAATCAAGCACTATATAAAGCAATGCCGCCAGGAGTCCATCGCCAATGATAATGCGCTTGACATAATTTTGTCCTTGCCTTTATCTTGAGCTTCTTAAAGAGAAGGCAACATGCAAAGTCATTAAGGACACAATAACTCCCTATATAATTAGATGGGGAAAGATTGGATGCCTGGTGCACCACAGGGCAGACCCACTTATGGCATAATAAGTCATCCCACCAATGAGGGGCATCTTGTATGCTGGCAATTAATTGAGATGATTACAATTAGCCACGACGAGTGTTTGCTTCTGTCTGTTCTAACCAAAGAGTTGAATGTAATTCGCCTCTGGTTTTGAACACTGGCTCTGACTCAGTCTCATTATACTAACTGCACTGATATTTTTAGTTCAGGCTGAACTTGCCCTGAACAAATGGATTCTTGACTTATGAATCAGCAGATGCTTCAAGAGGGTGTTTGATTTAAAAATTAGGGCATGGAACTACGTTAAAGCTCTAGTTCTAACCAAATACATAACTGAGTATAATTTAACATTATTATTCTGGAAATTTTGCTTTGTTTCAATTTTTTGTGACATTCAATACTATATACAAACATGCATACTGGGAAATTTTTCAAAGTCACTTTTTGACTTAAAGTTTGGAAGACATTTATATTGGTAGCTTCATCAGCTCAACCCTAATTAAAACAAAACCTGTTTATACCTTCAGTGAGATGGGCAACAACATACTTTGATGTTTTCTAGTATCTGGTAATCTGCAGGTGCCAAGTCCATTTTTTCTGATTTATCACTGTCCAATTACTGTTATGGTTGGCTGTTATTGCTTTTGGTGAATTTAGGTAGAGTTTATGAATTGTGACCACAAGTTGGTCTATGAGGGAAAAAATGGAAATTCAACCTAGTTGTTGCCCTGTAAAAGTTACAGGTTATCTTAGCACGGAGACCAAAATCAAGACCATTTTAATATTGGGCCCGTACACAGAGTAGCAGTATGAATAAATGTAACCACTATCCTGTGAGTTCTAGTGTCTCTGGAGTCTTCGAGCTCTGTTCCCCCTTGGCCATCCAACTTCACATGCAGGCCCAAGCAAGAAACCCAGGGTCTTGTACTGCAGAACGGTGTTTTTCTCAAGTTTTTATCCACTTGCAGTTGCAGTCTGCCCAAGGCCAAACACACTGAAAGCATAAGGACAAGTCACTACTATATGTAGTTTTTTTTTTCCAGGAGTCAGTAAGCCCACTCGCCCTAATGGATTCAGGAAGTGTGTGTCCAGATCAAGATGCTGGGTATTAAGTGCTCTCTGTGTCTTTCTACACACATCCTCACCTTTGTTTCTGGCCCAAGGATGCTCTTACAGAGGTCCAATTTAGAGGCATCATTCAACTTGGAAAAAGGGAGGAGAAGGGTCATGGAATAGAAAATTATACTAATGGTTGTGAGACGGATGCAGTGCTAGGTTGGCACTAAAAGTGCCTTTGTCCATGGACGTGACCTCTCCTATTGATATTTGTGAACCTTTCCTGGTCCTCTTTTAGCTTATTTTCTATTAGATTGTCAAAAATACTGTTCACAGAACCCCATGATCCCCATGTTCTTGTGAAAGCTGAGAAGCAGCTACTAAAAAAAATTGCAAGCTCATATTTACCAAACCAGTCTGTCTAGTTAGTAGTATTACAGTACTTCCTGTGTGTTTCAAATTCCTGATATAAGTTTACCAGGTCTATATATAGTCGATTGCCCCTCAAGCAATAAAGAGGAACTTAAACAGTGTAATACATACCAATAGTCAGTATATTTAAAATTTTTGAGTCTACTTTTAAAAAAAGCATTGGAGGAATAAAGCATTCCTGTGAAAACCATACAGTATGATGTGTTATTGTCTTCAAAGGATGATGACCGCCCAGAGACTGAGTGGATAGGGATTCTGTGGCGGCAGTAGCAGTAAACCAGTTACTAATTGTTGATCCTTTATCTCCTCCCACAGTAACTGACACTTCAGCGGCTCATCAGCCAGGCGGATGTGTGTGTGAATGTATTGTCACAGGCTTTCATCCTGCACTCCAATTAATGCCACTCAAACTTCATCCTGTTACATTTGTTTGCAAATCCTGTTCTAATATTGCCTACCGACACTCCGTACCACATTGCCTCAGTGCAATCACATCGGTGGACATAAAAATCTTTGGCGTTCTAGCCAGGCTGCATTTCAGAGGGACTGAAACCCTATTGATCAAAGCGTTCAGATGTGTCCAGGCCCTTTCCCCCAGTGCACCATGGTACTGCTTGTCAAAGCCAAAGGAGCCTAACAACAATAAACATCTCTGCTGCTACTGCCTGTCTCTCTCTGATTAGCTGCCGGGGAGATATTTTTAGAGAATTCCAGTTCCTTTGAAGAGGAAGAAGAGTGGAGCACACCCCCCACCCCATCTCCCACCTCCTCCAACCCCCTTCCAAACTACAGTCCAACAGGCTTTGTTCATTTTTGCTTATTCTTGCTGTACTGGCAGTTGTAGCTGACTTTTAATGGTTTCACTGAATATCTGCTTGCTTGACTCTGCCTCTCTCGCAGACTCCTATAAAAGCCACTTATAAAATGGTACATGGTTGTGTTTATGCTGTCTTGGTCTGTACAGGCTGTACAGTATTCCAGGATACTATAACATATCAACTAACAATGCATTTTCAGCTCACCTATTAGGTCATAGTTTTTGCAGTAAGCGAAGGTGACAATGCACTTACTCTCAAGTACATAATTTTACTGCTAGCATCATCAAAAAGATGCCTTCAGCAATGGATGTACAGTAGCAGACTAGCACTTACTAGCATTCATTTAGCCAAACAAGCAATTGTACAGTATTGCAAGTACCAAATTGTCTGGTTGAGACATACAATATGTGGTTGCCACAATCAATATTACTTGTGGACTCACGTTTTATAGATGGACAGCTGGGTCATGAGCTGTTTGAAGCAACCAGCAGCATCTCTGGCTGCAGGCTATTGTATATCACTCATTCTATTTAACATGTGTAAAAATGCCTGCATTCATACTTACTGTAAATGCAACTGTTAACTGAATTCATCAGTAAGTACCATTTATACTCTATACAGTAATTACCTATACATAAAGTAATAACCTATGTCCAGATTTGCAAAGAGAAGAATAGTTTGTATTTGATTTTTTTTTAATTGACTTATCAGAACAACATTTGTTTTTGAACATTTATATTGATCTATCTGTGTATTGATTTATCAAGGTAATAAACACAGGGCAAGACACATTAATTTCATTATATTGTTCATATGCAACACACATTGTAGCCAATCTTTTTTCTGTACTGTGCTGGTTTCCTTCAACCAGCAGTGTGTGCTGACATATGCTTCTGACAGGAATTTAAAAATAGTCGATGTGTAAAAAAAAAAAAAAGAAAATACAACCTGTCTATCATACCTTTGTCTTAATTGATGGATCAACTTTGAGCAGGCCCACACAATCAGCAGCTGGTCCCGGTGATGCCATTCAAATTAGCTGGATATTAAAGAATCCCTCGGCTGAAACTACATAAATTATACATAATGAAATGCAATTAACATTTTTACTCTGACAATTAAATACATTAAAGACCAAGGCCTGTGTGGAGGGAGAGAGGTAGTGGGCGGATGGAGGGGAATTGTATAAAACAGCTAGCTACCTTCACTGTTCACCAATACACTCAGTGAGTGTCTGCTCAGATGTTTACAGCCCAATTAACGCTGGTAGACAGCCTCTCAATCAAACCAAATGCCAGCTTTGCATGGAATATTAAGTGGCTGAAAATGGGATGAATAGCAAATGCATGCTATCTCTTAAAAAATGAGGCCACACAAGCTTGGAAAACTGCAAAAGTGTCATTGTTATAGTACCTTGTTTTGGTGCATTAAACCTGATTGGTTTTACATGCTTACCTAATGAGCCTGCATGCATAAGATTAAACCTTAAATCTTTGTTCTGTATAGCTTATGTATTTAAGACAATTATTAGAGATAATGAAGTGAGCTAAAACCTGCAGTGAACAGCTGTAATGTAACAGGAGTATAAACAATGTAGTGACTAAGGCTGAATCAAACGAGGGCTCAAATTAACTCTCATCCATCAGGATAATGCCTGCATGTTTCTTCTTAAAAGAAAGAGCCTGAAAGAAAATGGTTGTGAGGACATACATACTGCAGTCATAGAAGAACAATGCTTGTATTGTTTGTTGAAATGAAAGCAAGTGTGGTCCAGTCTACCAGCAGCCTCCTGATATCTTCCTGCGTCAGGTCAGCTACATCTTACTGATTACATCTGCTAAAAGCTACCAGTTTATTTAGTGTCTAGATCAGCAGAGCAGCGATGGCCCAAGATATGGATTCTACAGGAGTCGGTTGCTTATCTTGACTCCTCAGCGGGGAAAGGAAGGAAGTAGGGGGTGTATCAGTGAGCATGTTGAGGTGCTTTCAGTGTCCAGTAAAAAGGAACTGAGGATTTGGAACAAAACTTCATAATTGAAGTAAAATATGTTCCATTACTAAGATAATTAGATAAGGGGTGAGGAATCAATTAATTAAAATCTAAACCTGGTGAATCTACATTATTGTGCTTTTTTTCTACTTGTCTGTGGTGATTCAATTAAAACAGGGACCTTTAATGCTGCCTACTGGCTTTGTCTCGTCTGCCACTTGAATAGCATTTTAATGAAATCAGTGTTGAGGTGTTACAACCATGTCATTACAAGCTAATGAAAGGTTATTGGACTGGTTTTATTTTTAGATCACCTTAGGCTGGGGAGTAGGGGTCATGTCAGTGAAACATTAGGAAAGTGCTAAGCAGAAAAAACGGAGTAGTTGGTTAATAATTAGTTCATTAAAATAGTTAATGGTCTCTGTCATTAGCGGAGTTGTTGGATATACTAATAAGTTGCAGTAGAACTGTTGCAGCCTAAGTGTAAGAGTTTTCTTGTAGCTTGTCAAATGCCTTTACAGACTTTACTCGCTCCACTTCTGCCACTTTCATCCATTGCATTCAATACTACTTTCCTTTCACTGCTTGCAGCTGAAGCATCATTTACCCTGTCACACAATATTATTGCCACAGCGACTCCTGTCAACTTGGCTGGCTTATGTTTGTAAAAATGACCCCTGTTAAAATCATCTTTTTGCACACACTAAGATTCTTCAGACCCATCTCAATCTCATTCTCAACAGTTGCATTATTTCCCTTCATGGGCCTTTTCAGTACATCTTAATTTGTCCCAATTTATCACTTATTAGTTTCTAATTCAAGTTGTGATTGACATGGGTGCTGATTTAAATTTAAATCAAGTCTAGTGCAGCCGTGACAGCATGTGATGTATTTGGATTGCTTAAGGGTTGATGCATCCTAGAAAATACATCATGTAACTGAGCTGTAAAGAGAGAAAAAATCCTGCAAAAGGCTAAAATGTCTGCCTTCACAGATACAGCATCTAATCTAATAAATGTCATTAGATCATGAGGGTGGAAGCAATATACAGTACAGCAATGGGTGAGTGTACATGTAGCTCCATATGATAACTGGTGGTACTGTAGCTAGACACTTCATATGTAACTAGACAAATTACAATATATTAATTTGCAAGTAATCACCAACAAAGTGTTGTGTAGTACTTTACAGAATAAGTCCTTAGTGTGACTGTCATGTAGTGTAATATTAGACACCATCTTTGTAATTTGGCTGTAATGATGTTTTCACTGATGCCTGTGAGTCAGGCTGAAATGTGAGCATGCCCACAATGGGCAGCAGTTCGGCAAAAGTGTTTGTTTTGAAGGTTATTTTCCCAAGATGTCAAAGAAAATCAGACGTTTCCCACATCTCTCTGCCCTCTTAGCCTTCACACCGCCTTCTCTGGTAACCCCTCCTTCTCAGTGCTTCACCCAACCTCCAAACCCACGGAGCTGGAAGGTTTGTGGATGGATGTTGAAGGCTGCTCTGGTCCCACAGCAATTAACTCTTTTCCTGCAAGAAGCAGCCTGTCTGCTTGATGGAATCTTCCCAATGCTGCTGCTTGTCACACAGTCCAGGAGGGGCTGGAGACAAATGCTTCAACTGTGTGTTTGCTTTTCTGTTTTGCCTGCAAGACAAGAGTTAGCACAGGCAAAGAGCAGTGAGATGCATCGTGAGCTACAGTACCATGTGCTCCAGTGTCAGTTTCTACAGCTGGTGCCCAGATGAAATAATAGCAACTACAGTAAGAATACATATAGTAGCACTTCAAATACTAATGGTGTTTGAACACACCATCAAATTTCATAGGATAAACAGGACAGATAAAGGATGCATAGTGAACACATTTTTTTTTGTGGATTCCGGTTTAATTTGTTGTATTACCTCCAAATATTGTATTAAATCAGGAATAAAAGCAAAGTCAGATTAAGATTAGTTTTATTTATTTTGTCAGTTTGAAGTCCTTTTACATAAAGGTGAGGGTTCTCTGCAGTACCAACACATTTGTCCATATGTGTACCTGGAGGATGTGAGACAACCTTTTTTTTCCCATTTGGCTGGAAGAGGCATGCAGTTCAGTTCGGTCGACAGAGTGGCTGGGGCATGATATCTCCACTGTGGGTCAATGTAGTTGGCTCATACTAGGTAAAGGGGAACATATCCATCCGAGTGTGAAATCGACTGGGCACCCTGACAACCTGTGTCAACATCTTCTCCTCAACTTCTGCCCCACCTTCACTTCCTCTCTGAATTTCAAGCATAGGAGTGACCAACAGTGTTAAAAATGATAACACAGTCTTGTGCTGTCCTGTTTCCAGCGTTTTGCAGGCCTTTTTTTATGTGCGGCAGCACTGTTGCTGTGTGGAGTCAGTCAAGCTTAAATCATCTGAACCTTCGGAACAACAACCAGTTGTGTAACTGCAGCATCCTTAAACATGTTAAGTTTAAACACTCAAAGACTGTGGTCTAGATTAATAGAGTAAAAGTTTGAACTGTGTTTTGCATTTATAAAAATTAAGAACATAATTATGCAACAAATTTACTAAACAAATGAAGTCACGTTCTCAGTTTACACTAAACTTTTAGGAGACAGGTTTAGTAAGTAGAACTATTACAGACAGTGAAAGCAGATGGTGAGAGGATGTGACTTGCATTTTTAATGAAATAAAATACTGATGATGTTACAATGTTTCTCACACACACACACTAAAATAACTGCATCTCCATTCCTTCTGTTGTTTGCTTTATTGTGGCCATTAATTGCTATTTGAGACAATTTTAAATCTCTACTACCAGAAATATTGCAGACATCAAACGCGATCCAAAACATAAATCTGGTGTTAGGGTAAACTTTTGTTTAAGAGGCTAAATTATCCTTGGGCATTTGTGGAAATCCATGAGCAGCCATGCATTAGACAAGTTAACGTGATGACTGCGCATCACTTGGCTGTACACACAAATGAAGCCTTGGCTATACTGTAACAATGAATCTTTATTATAGTGTACTGATGTACGAACTTAGATTTTAGTTCTTAGCACATCATCGACCCTGTTTTTGACTCCACGGCCCTCCACCCCATGTGCAGGGCACAGGCCCTTGTGCGTAGGTCTTGCTTCCTTGTATTAGCAGGCCCTGAGGGTAGGTACGCCACTTAACCTGTCATCTCAAATTGTGTGCACAACAGCAGATAGGTGGCTCAGCTCCCCCTTCATGGGGGACAGAGTGAAGCACTCAGACTGTGTAGGAGCAGCTGAGTGAGGGCCATTGGGATGTTGCCAAATGGGGATACATGAGTGTGTGTGTGTGTGTGTGTGTGTGTGAGAGAGAGATGAGTGGAGGGGAGATGAGACTGGTGGCTGGTATCACAGGGACTATAGTTATTGTAGTGGCTGTATCCGAGGATGCGCAGATGTGGAAAAACTCAGTAGATATCACAGGAGGAGGTGGCGCCTCAGTTTGCTCTTATCCTCCTCTGAGCTGTGGGTTGGACCTTGTAGCTTTTGTTTGCCTGGGCTAATGTGTTATATTTGACAGATTGGGCTTTTTAAATTTAGCACGATTTCCCATACATACTCACAGTTTTAAAACACTGGGCAGCAGTGAGTGCAACAGCCTTTTACACACTTCTAAAACTTTTCTGGCTCACTACAAGGTCACAGTTATTCAACAGTTTTATGCCTCTATAAACCACAAACATGTTTCCTACAGCAGTGTAGTGTGAAGTAATACTGTAATAGCAGTCATTCCATGCATACTGTGGTGTTGGCTCATTGTGGAACTCTCCACTTTGAATTACACCACAAGATTAGGATGCAAAAAAGACTTCCTCCAAGAATCAGAAGCTAGGCTTCGTTTTACAGTTTTTGCCTCTTTCCAATATTGTTTATCCTTGCTTTTACATTGTTATATCTTATATATTCTCATGTCAGGGTCCCTAAACCTCCTGAGTTCTCCTAAATCCTGTCACTGCGTCTCAGTCTATGACTTTACAACTTACAGTAACATGACATATCTATTTATTGATCGGGGTCTGCCACACAGAGCAGCTTGAAGTAGCATTTGTCTGACTATCGACTACCTTTGCCCTCCACCCATTCTCTCTCTCTCTCCTCCTACTTCACCTCTTCCACATCTGTACTTGACAGGTTCACTTACCCTCCTTCCTCCTATTCTTTTCTCTTTCCCTTCACTCTGCCAGTCTTATCTGCATAGCAGGGGAAGTGAAATAGGGTCAGTATCTGTCGTCCAATCAGATCAGTAAACACCCCAGAGTCCTTCACTGTGGTATAGATCAATAGCTAGCAGACTTTATAATGGACATGCCCATCGAAAGCTGGGCACCCGATTAGCAGCACTAAGTAGTTGTAGGCAGAATAAATATTCTTGATGTAAAGTCCTGGAGACATTTTTTTTATTTAGAAACATCATTGTTTTCCTGCGTGTATAGAAATAGTTTTAGTCCAACTTGACTGATTCTTTTTTGTCTTAATTATGCAGTTTTAATTATTAAGGGATCAAAGGATTCACCTCTAAGGTAGCTGCAAATATAAATAAGGTTTACTAAAACAAACACACATTGGTCAGCGTGTCTTGAGGTGCTAGCAGTATATTTGCATTTTCAGTGCCTTTATTCAGAGTTCATATTTATTAGCAGCGTGTCTTTCATTTCTCTGCATTTCTCAAAACAGGCTTTAGTTTAATTACTGGCTTGCAACCGTTCTGCCCGTACTGAACTTCTGATAGTTATCAAAAGCTTATTTTTTATTACTTGGCATGACAAACGAGTCGGCTCAGAAAAGCTTGTTAAATATAGATTCATATCATGGACATTTTCCATAATAGCACACATACGCAGTCTGATTATTAAGTATTTGAGTACTTATCATAAGATCTTTTAAAGGCTGTAAGACCTTGAAGTGAAGCGGGCCTTCTCAGAGCTTAAACTGTTCATGGTTTACTGTGTATTACCACTGGACCATGGTTGGCTTTTTACAGCACTGCCATTGTCTCCAGGTGCTTCCAGACATTTCTCTCTCTGTAGCTGCCAGGCTTTAACTCTTACCTCAGGGCTAGTTAGGGTCTCCTTGCTCTACTGCACTTCATAAAAACATATAGACAACATACAGTATAGACACACAACCCAGCAGTGGTGTGCGTTCATGTGCGTATGTGCGTGCGTGTGGGAGGACCTATCTAACCTCATAGCAATCTGTGGGGCACACTTTAAGCCTCCCAGGCTGCAGTGGAAGCACTGATGCTGTACATCAGGTAGGGCAGGAAAGCTTTTTATAGTAGCTGTTTGGCCTAAAGCTGTGCTCAGTGTTCAGACATGTCAGAGCTGAAGTTGGGCTCCCTCCCTGAGGTTGCTGCTGTGTCCAGTCTAATATTCATATTTAACAATGAGTTCTGCTAACTTTTCATACTCTAGAATATTGTCACAGGAGTGCAATGCTAGTTTGCTCGTATGTATTTGTAGAAATATATTTAAATTAATGTGATATTTAAGCATAACATTTATTAAACTAATGTTAAGTGGTAGTTAATCCTACCACTTCGGGAATTAACGTCAGGTATAATGAGAAACTAGTGGCTTTTTGTGACAAAGAAGCAGCTGCAGTCGTTTTGGTATGTAATGAATACGGAAAACATTATGGAAAGGGCCCTTAGGTTTTTAGGGCTGGAATAATAATGAAGTGGCTTACTTATTTGCGCTGAGCTGAAGTCATACAGGTATATGTTTGGTTCAAATATTCTACTTAGTATTATGCATTTGGGGTTTCTAAAGTTAAATCGGTGGCAGTGGACGCCGCATCTCTAATCGTTAAATTATTCTACAGTAGGTACTGTAGCATTAGACCAAAAATGTAAGCTGACTAGCTCAAATGAAACATTCATCTGGATAGTCATTTTTCATGTGGAGGTGGAAATTATATGTCGCTTGTCAACATAATTACATATGTATCATAATGTATGAGCCAACAGTGATTACAATTAGACACTCTCCTGATTGCTTTCTGGGTGCCAGCATTTTAAGCTCAGGTCAGCAACTGGAATCAGACAGGAGACACACAAACACTCATTAACTTTCTTTTTGTCATGCGCTGTACTTAAGTTAACGAAAGCCCACGCTACCTTCCATAATTACATTGTTATATTGGCGGGGGTATAATTTCCCAGAGATGGTAATTACTTGCGATGTTGTCACAGCGTTGCCATACATCATGAATGCTCTCACCGCACCTCACATCAATCTAGAAACTGGTGTTTACAGTGTTTAAAGGAGTACCCATGGTGCATTTTCCTGCTTTTAAAGGGCAGACCCGCTGCCTCCTGGGAGTGTCCAGGTTTTGTCTAAGAGTCTCTTAGTCATAATAGAGCAGAGAAGTAAAAAAGGGAAAAAAACAGTAGATGCAGTGTGAAAATGTAAGAGAAGGAAATAAAAAAGAATGAAGGAAGGAAGAACTTGAACTGAAGTTGATGGGCAACAATACACACACAATAATGATTATTGGCGATTTATTTTAAAGTCTAAGAGGAAGGCAGAGAGACTTTAGCATGCAACATAGGTCCTTAACCCTGACTCACCACTAGGCGAAACAATCCTGGTACTTTGATTTTAACTAATGGAAAACACACTCAATTCTAGCTGCAGTGGAGCTTCAGTGGTTCCTAGGCCAAGTGGAGGGAATTTATTATGCGCTAGCTCTATGAAATGAGTACAATTTGCCAGGCACTTCTGCCAAAACGAGGCGAGATCCTATTTTGGCCTTTGTGCGCTGTGATAATGCGAGAATTGTTTCAGATGAATATTATAAACAGCAGCTACTCACTGAGCCGTTTTTATTCGTGCTCTTTGTAACCAGGGAAATTAGCTGACACGCTGGCCGTGTGTAACTGCACCCTCCTGAACGGTCGTTTAGCATTCCATGCATTATCACCACCACACCACAGGCGCTGGACACTCTCCTGCAAATGTAGAACACCTCATTCAAATGTCAAATTTGAATATTTTCGCCTCTATCAGATGAACAAGCTGCTTTATTGCTTCTGTAATCGTCCACTCAGGAGTTGAGAATTAGATTTTTCTACCTTCTCCCTCTATCTGCACTTACAAAGGTCAGACTGATTGGATTTTATCTGTTGCACATTGTTCAGATGGGAGTGAAGCATGATCCTCGTGATTAGTTTCATAATTCTGCCATCAGCACTTCTAAAGGTTGTACGGAAGCTGCTCTAAACCTGCACCTGTTTGTGTTGAGATGGGAGGTGTTATTGTTGCATCCTAATGGATGCTGGGCTCGCAGTGAGTCTTGCACCAGCAGGCTAAACTATTCTTGAATATTTTAGTAAAGCGTTTTACTAAATTAGCTATGGCACAAAGAAAGTCAGGCAAGATAACTGTCACATCCCACCTCCCTGTATGCTGGAAAATCAAAACCAGTATTCTGGTGTTCTGGGAAAATTTGTTACTGCTGTTAGAACAGGAGAAGACGACACATTCCAATTCAGAGCGTGTAACAAATGGCGGGAGGCGGGAGGCATGTGACGATTGATGCTTAATGCTTAATGCTTTACTCATCATGAAATCGAATGGAGCTTCCCCAACATAAAAATTAAAGAGGCAACAAAAAAAATAATAAAAATGTTTAGTTTCTTCACAGAGATGGTAACACTTTGTTGCTATGTGCATGGCTTTGTTATATTACAGAAGACAACAATGCGTGGTTAGTTGGCAGGTGTAGATGACTGGACATTCATCACTGACCTCCGTCCATAGTTGTAAGCATGTTAAAGATCTCCTGTAGGGCTTTTAATACTGTATGAGTTGCTGAATAGTTTTCCATTCTTGTGGACTTTGTAAGAAAACATCTGTAATTTGTTTTAGTTTCAGATTTTATATTCGTAGATGAGCCTTGAAAAGGATACATGTTTTTTTCAAAGTTGTTGCCTAGCGATGCAAGCACCAAGTATTCTGGCCCAAATACTAGAATTTTTACAAATGTCCCTCGAGGTGTGGGGTGTGTTTATTGGTGATAATTGCAGTGTGGTAATAGGGATGTGTGCGTGCGTGCGTGTTAGATAATCCAAAAAGGTGTTTTCTGTAATGTGACTTTGCAAATAAATACTGGCGCATTTAAGTGTTAAACCAGGTGTGGACAATTGCATTTTGAATATTTGTGTTCCACATTAATATGATATTCCATCAGTAGCAGTAAGCTGTAAAACAATATGCTTCACTACGCTGTGGGGTGTTCTCCGGGCTACACATTTGTGATGGAAATTAAGGCATTCTACATCGTTACATTGTTGATGAAATTAATTTTACAGCAAACTGAACTCTAATATTTTCTGTGTGACTTTAATCGTGGCACATATTTCCAACTAACAACAGGAGTATTGAAATCTTATTTAAAACTTACTGTCCAAAAGGTTTATATGCATGAGAAATTCCTCTCCAGTGGTTCTAAAGCTAATCTAATAAATGATAAACAATTTCACAGCTGATGCACAATGGACAGGAACCACAATATACTTTAAACAAGATTGACATGCATTTCTAATTCCCTCCCATTCGCTTTTCATCCCAGTCACGCTAAGGCATGTTTTGAGCAACTTCCAAGCAACAAGCTAACGTCACCCTGGTTTCTGATCCACAGTGAGGCGCGTTTGCCTGTCAGTGTCCAATTAGAGCCGGAGGGACAAATTAACATGAAGGCCAGGAAACTCCAATTAACACTGACACATTGATTTGGTGGCAGGCTGATCATTGTCTTAAAATTAGAATTAATCAACACGGCAGAGAGTGCCAAGTGCTAGATCCAGCTACAAAGTGCCATTCCTTTGGGAAGCTGATACAGGCTCAAAGAGTACTGTATGTAGTATTTATTTAGAGTACAACCCCTAATCCAAGATTGTTGGGATGTGTAAGTCGTTAATAAACGCAACACTTGAAGAGTTACACTAGAAAGTAATCAAATACAGCTTGTTTCCATGTGTGATTGTCATGCAGTGTGTTAGTATTCCAGGACACAGTCCCTTCAACTAATAGACAGATTCTTTGTAAAAGGCATTGTTCATATGAGGATAGTGTTTTGTTTCTCCAGAAAAGGAGCTGTATGTTTGTCAACTAGCATCACCTGAAGGCTAAGGCTGCTGTTCAGGTTGTCTCAATGCGAGTGAAGCTGTTGGAAGATTTGTTTGTGTTATGTCACTTTCCTCATTTAAACAGTGCTCACACAAAGTTATGGTAGATGGATGATTTGTTCACCATACATCCTTCTTCTCAATCTTCCTGCTTTTTTCTGCTTGTATGCTCATTTTCTCATGTACCGTATTATTTGCATTTGCCCTACTCTATGTACTGTACATGTTTGTTGTTCTTTTTCAGCTTTCTTCTCCCATGTCTTATTTCAGCATATTTCCATTCTCTATCCTTCTGTCTCTTATTGCCTTTTTGGCTTTGTTGGACATTGCGCTAGCAGTGCAGCACATTAACACATCAAACTTTGACACCATTAATGCGTCTGGCCTTGGCATCCTGCCACACACTCCACATATTGTATCTGATGCTAACTGCCAAATGCTGCATCAGAAAGTGGACAATGCACAGGATGCTGGAAGGAAGGTAGGAAGGAAGCAAACAAGACAGAAGAGGCTCTGCCAGAAATGCAGAAACAATGACTAAACGGCAATAACTCAGCTGTGAGTGGAGTTGATTTAATAGCTTTCCTCTGAAATTGGTGAACATGTTTAGTTAAATGCATTTACTGTAGAAGCACAGTAAATTCAGTAGCGTTATAGATATTTGCCAAAGATAGTTTTATAGTTGTACTGTACAAATCCTCAGGCTGAAACTGAGTCTTTAGTTTTGTTACTTGACAGGCCCAAACTTTTTTTGGCCAACAGAACCAGTAAGTTTGTGAACCCCAGTCCTCAAACAGCAGCATAAATACAAAAATACTGTGTTTCACTGATCAAAGTAGAATTATTTTAGTGGACCGCATCAGAAGGGAATAAGTAATATTTATGATGCGTGTCTTTCAAAGGAGCTGAGCTGGCGAACAATAATATTAAAGTGGGTACGGGTTTATGAGCCAGTAGCAAGGGTTCTGCGTTCAACTGTTTTGGGGGAAGGCACAGACAGCCCGATAACAATGCTGAGGATGTCGGTGAAGCCATGAATATTGTATATATTGCAGTACTGCTGGGTCTTATGTACACTAGCTGCTATATGCAGATGGATAATTTAACTGATTGCTTTAAATTTGTTGCTTTAGTAACAGCTGTAAAGAAAGGGCAGATGAAATCCAAGTCCAGATCCATTTTCTATTTATGCTTTGCCTTTTTTATTTTTATTTTACTTGAATATCTCAGACTCGTCATTCTCTGGTGGCGTTTTCAGGTTTCAGGACATTGCACCCTTTTGGGGTTATACAGTAGCTGGCTGTTTTAGTCAGCGTAAAAGAGTTCTACTGGCCTGCATCCAGTGGTCCCTGTTGAGTCAGTGTTGTCAGACTCAACAGATGTTGGCTGAAAAAAGCATACGAAGCGTTCTTTGATAAAATTTTATAATGAAGGAAACAGACATTTGCACACAAATATTTCTGCCTTGAGGGTTGATTAAGAGCTCTAATTGAAATATGAACTACTGTACAGATTCATAATGGAAAATCTCCAAATACTGCAAACAGTTAATGCTGTAGGATTAGAGACCAGAGCCTCTGGACAGGGAAAGTTGTACTAAAGAGCTTTGACCACCGATTATTTATCTCATTTGCAACAAACAATTATATTTTTTTAAGCTATCCTAATAAAAAATGAATAGAAATTATTTGCTTTATTAGCCTAAAAATACTGCACAAATCAGCATCTGTTGTTTTTAAACAATTAGCAGCAACTATCACAAGCAGCATCTGGATATACTGTAGGGTCATATAAGTGGTGGAAATGATCTTCCCTGCTGAGAGTAGACCAGATGATTGACAATCAAACGCAAGCATTGAGCATAAAAGCGTACAGTGAACATAAATGTGTAAGAGAAATGGTTCATTTAAGCGCAGCATTATATTGGAGCTACTGTGTCTGCAATTATGAAGCCACTTATGAAGGTTTTTTTGTTGCTGTATGTGACAGCTGTGTGACAGGCCACTAATTTACTACAACAAAAAATAAAATGAGTTATGTGATAATAGTAAAACCATCTGGAGGAGGGATTAAATGTGGTACATGCTGCCTTTTACTCCTTATTGATGCAGTTTTTACTTAAGTATATTTTCTAGGTTGAATGTGCTTATGTGACATTTATTTAGAGCTGCTTGAAGGAGCTTGAGTCAGTCGTGAAAGTTACCGCTGGCCCTGCCCCACCACCACTGCCCTTATGATGTTGTTATGATGATGTTCTCCGTCTATGGTGGGTCTGTCTTAGACCACTGCAGATGTAATAACAGCATTGCTGCTTCGCAAACACACAGTTACAGTCCAAGTGTGCGGAGAACTGAAATAAAGGAATCTTCCAGATGAAGGTTTTATCAGCTTGGTCAAAGGTTTAGCCACTTTGCCAGGTTCTTCG
Organism: Betta splendens; assembly: GCF_900634795.4. Taxonomy (NCBI): domain Eukaryota; kingdom Metazoa; phylum Chordata; class Actinopteri; order Anabantiformes; family Osphronemidae; genus Betta; species Betta splendens. The sequence goes on along the minus strand of NC_040884.2, from coordinate 10,526,154 downwards.
AGTGTGGGCCCCAATAAATATTCCCCCATCGTTGCTTTGCGGGAAAGTAGCTTTTGGGCTCTGTCGCAGCAGCAGCAGCGGATGCCTGACAACACGACTTCAACATTGTGAGGCATTAGTAAAGGCATCATCTGAGCACCTGCATTGTCTATATTTACTGTGGTCCAGCATCGGCACGCTTTGGTTTTTCATTTGAGCATGAAGCAAGTGAACTGGGTTTGTGTAGGAGAACACCATGCAGAGAACAGCATGTAACTCTGCCAAGAGCTTCTAAAAATGATTCAGTACCAAATTGTGTTTGGATGCCAGAGTACCATGCTTCTGTTATACCAAAGCAAAATGCAGCAAAACATAATTGAAACTGGCAACTGCAGGGAATAAGTGAGAGGAAAACACATCTCAATGGGATACCTTGACATTTTTATAGTTAGTTCAGTTTGCTTCTGAGCAGGAACATAATCTCCAAATGTGTGCTGCTATTACCTGAGTAGGATAAGTTACATCAGTCATCCCAGGGCCTAGCTGCTACTTTTACAGGGTCAGTCGTCTTTCTGTTACAAAGTGTAGTACAAAAGTCTGCCAGTCTGTAGTCATGCAAAAATCAAATCAAGCTGTTAGCAATACCTCCCCCAAAAAATGATAATATTGATGATATTTAGGTTATTTAGGTGCAACCAGTGTTGAATAGTTAATAGAGGAGTTATGATGCGTTTTGCTGTCACTGCACTGACATGTAGGATTAGAGAGGACAACCTTGGCAACAAGCTGCAATTTCTTGCTAAAAGACCCTTTGACAGCACATATGGGCTTTAACACTAGACAGTAAGGCGTCCCAGGAAAAATCCACATCTTTTTTTTTCCCATGCCTCACAATCTCATTTGCTCTCTACATTTTACAAACCTTGCTGGATCTCACCTGTCGAGTCATCTCTCTCCCAAAGTTCCCCTGGAGCTCTGCAGATCTTCTCACTTTCTTTTTGATCAGTCTCCTGCCTCCGCGGCCCCCTCATGCCTTTATTTTTTTACCTCAGAATGTATAAAGAATAGATTAGTAGCGCCTCAGAGGTCCTTTGCCAGACTGTTTCTGCAGCCATTTAAAGTTATTTCTGTTGCCTTCTTAGTAAACAGGTAAAAAAGTAAAGTCTGAAAAATCTAATTATAGAATAATAGACTGCTACCGTTAAATTAGTTAGTAAAAAGTAAAGTCTCTGAACTGGCTGCCTGCTTTTTTAACACATTTAAAGCTGCATCAGTGAATATAAGTATCGGATGCATCCACATGCTCAGCATTCACACACTGTTGAAGGAGGAACTGTAGAACAGTTAATCGGTTGAACTGTGTTTGAGCTGGATAATAAATTGAAGGATGCCTGAGAAGCTAAGCAGTGATGGTTTGATCCCATAATAGTAAGAGCTTATGACATTACAAAGGACATTTTCATTGTCTGCTTGAATTGTATGGGTGACTTGTTTGAATGCGTGTGTCAGGCCCAGGAACCAGCAGGGTGAACAACACCATTGTTCCTTCAGAAACAACACTTGATTTCAAGATGCGTGATATTTTTCCCCTTGGTTACTATTTTACACTACCTTTCATCTTTCTTTTTCCAGGTGCCTTGATATGCTACCAAAGTCTCGGTCGATTGTTTGATCTCCCTCAGCTTCTTTTTTTAATTGCCTTTTGTTTCATCTGTCTCCATCTTACAGTCTTTTTGTTTCTCTGTCTCGGTGCTTTTGTTGTGCAAGACCCATGTCTTTAATCCACTCCTTTTCAGTTTTTCTTCATATCCTCATCAGGTTTCCTATTGCCAATATATACAGTACACACTAGTGTGTGTGCATCATATTTGTGTTTGTACAGCATACTGTGTGTGTGTGTGTGTGTGTGTGTGTGTGTGTGTGTGTGTGTGTGTGTGTGTGTGTGTGTGTGTGTGTGTGTGTGTGTGTGTGTGTGTGTGTGTGTGTGTGTGTGTGTGTGTGTGTGTGTGTGTGTGTGTGTGTGTGTTATATTAGTTGGGTGATAATTAGTTCAGCAGGGGAAGCCAGAGTGCAGCAGCCCATTGCATGGCATGGTTCAAGGCTCCCACCTACAGTAGTTTTGTTTGTTTTGGCTGGGGCTCCCATTAAGCCTTTTAGCATCTGATCTTTTTCATTAAAATCGCCATGATGCCATGATTACACTGTTAAAGGTAATCATTACATCTGACTTTGATAAGTCAGATGTAACACCCATAACAAGTGGTTAGGGAAATGGATAGACAAATCTTCTTCACATGTAGCTTTGCAGTTTAAGTAAATTATACTACAAATAATTCCGTATTTGTGTCATTTGAAAGATGATCAGATGGGGTTTCAGGTATAATGAATCTGGCGATATACTGACTGCAGCAGCTCATGCAAGAACACTGTAAATGCGTAAAACAGTTTGACTACTACTGTAGTTGTAGTACTACTGTGACTTTGGTAGAATAAATCTCCCTAATTTAAATTCCTCTCCAAGAACATGTTGATAAAGGGACATCTAACATGCGCTTTTAAACAACCTGAATCAAGTTCAAATCAAATCAAACTGTGTGTGTTATAATGAGTTGTATGAATCAATAAGCAAACAGGGACCCATACACACACTCCCAGGTGCATATTTATACAGACTGTGGGTCACACATTAGCACACATGAATGGCCACTGATGTTATGCGAGTTGATGCCCACACACACACAGAAAGATGGGCACTTCCTTATGCTCTCATGATCATGGACAGGTGAGGCTGCAGACACACACTGGTGGCATTTTTGCAATTAAAGTGGGCCCTGTGGCTATCTTTCCGCTGAGTGCACAAGCCAAATATCAGGGCACGGTGTGCTGCTGCTTTGCTCCCCTAGTGGAACTAATTAGATGTTCCCAAAGGACAGCCCTGTCATCACATTGTTCTGCCCACAATACAGCCTCTGTGGCCCCGCGAGGGAAGCAGCAGGCTAAAATAACCCACGAATAACTAAATTATACGAAGGGCCTCACTCCAAAACTCTTTGCATTTTAAGAGAAGCGGAGAGTCAGGAGTCGATATTTGTCGAATAACCTTTCACTAAATCTGACAATGATGTGCTGCAGTCCTTGCTTCGCAAGAAACAATGTAAAGATGCTTTCACATACAGTCAGTGTAAGTTATTATATTATATTATTAATTATATATTGTAATTATAACATATGTTATTATATATTTAGCATCTCTGTTGCTTTGAACTAATCCGGTGATAATGTTAATAAATGGCCCAATATTTTCAGCATTCTTGTACCAAATCCAACAGCTCTAGTTGTTGCAGGTTAAACAAATTGTTATAATAATGCTGTGTTCAGCTCTTATTGTCATGTGTTGTCATTTAATCATGGGTTGCAAGTGTGTTGCGTGTGGTGGGTGGTGTAAAGAGAAACCCCTGCATGTTGTCTGGTAAATGTCATGCCATGAGTAGGTAGAAAGAAAAACACTGCAGTGAGTCCTTTGGGGCAGTAGGTTCATGACATTAAGAGACAGAGTTAGGCTCGCACACTTCCACTCTCAATTATAGCAAAGAGAGGAAAGGCAAAGAGGGTGAAGACATTCAAAGAACAAGCCTCGCAGTACAAACACTGCAGTCAGAAATACACACGAGAAATGGTGAATTGGGAAATTTGTTCAGAGTGCAATTGATTAGAGCTACACAAAAGGAATTCAAGATTTTTCAAATCATGTAATAGGTGACCCATTGTGTGAATGTTAATGAGGAACTAATCTATGATTTAGATATAAAGAACTGATAAAGCATGATATGATAGACGATGAGCAATTCATTAAATCTACGTGAACTCATTAATTTATCATGAACTCTGTGTTTACTAAGGTCTTATAAGCAGTTCATTATTTTAAGTGTTTCTCATTAGCCTAGTATAATTGGATGCTCCTCCACAGCATTCATGAAGTGACTCCTGTGTTGGCTGAAACAATGAAGCACTGCACAGTGAAAGCGCAGACAATGGGCCTATTATTCCCAGAGAGAATGTTATTTGTAGAGCACCAAAAGGAATATGTGCTCCTAAAGTGATGTATAGGCTCCAACCTATTGTTAGAGTCATTTTCTCATTATATTTCCACAAAACAACCTTGTGCTTCATCAGCTCATTAACAGTAGTTTCCAATTTTGTAGCCTCAGTCTCAACCAACAAAGAGGCCGAGAGACAAATGTGAGGCTGTGACACTGGCCGCTCATTCCAGCTGTGAGTGCAGCTGATGTTTTAATGAAAGTGAATGTGCCAGGTCGCTGTTCTTTAGAGGCCCATAAAAGCCCTGGCCGCAGAAACGAGCGACCACAGGGGAGCTGAGCATCCACAAAGGAATCAGAAGGCTGGAAGCAAAGGACAGAGGGGCATTCACCTCAGCGAGCCCGTCATTCTAATCACATACACAGAACATCAACAGGGGACCAGCTGGGATCAAACAGGCTGAGTGTGGGTCACTGCAGTGACAAGGTGGAGAATTAAATGGCAAATAATGTCATATAAATGACATGCTAAACACTACACTAGGACTCATGAACACACTAAGGAAAAACATTCACTCAATGAGAAAAGCTAATAATTATACGTACAGTATCCTTCCTGTCTCCTCCCATAAAATAACAGAAAGGTTCCGGTAGTTTGTATTTGGATGTTTTTAACACCAATAATGTCTCCAATATTGGCAACATATCACAGATACTGACATAGTTTTAACACTGTTGATTTTTTTAATGAAAAAATATAACTGTTCTGCTTTCTGTTAGATCGGTAATGACAGATGAGCTTAGTGTCTATCGAACGTCATGTCGACGTTCGATAGACACTAAGCCTCAGAATACTGAGCCACTGTCAAAAACCTGATGGGTTTTTGCTTTTAATTGATGAAACTGAGGTATAAACAAGATATTTTATCAGAGCGGCCCTTTTTGATTGACAGAAGGCCTTTCATTGCAGGAGTTTCATTTGTGAGATTCTACAGCAAAAAAAGGAAAGGTTCCCTCTTATTTCTGCTGTCTGGTCTCATACAGGGTAAACATAGTTTAGTTGAACTTTCAGGTCACAGGATATTTCAGCATGTGCCTCATGTTCCAAATAAGCTTGCATGAACTGCTTTTCAGACCTTTCTTCTGCCTGCAAACACGGAGACCTGTGAGAAAAATGAAATCTCTATTTCACCTGTGGAATTTTGTGTTTGTCCATATTTTAAATTGTGTTCTTGGTCCAGGCGACACTCTGTGTTAACTGTCGCCTCACGGCTAGAAAGGCTTAGATTTGATTCTTGAGCAGGTGCTTTTGTGTGGAGCTCATATTTACAAAATATAATTGTATGTTATTGTTTTATGTTATAAATCACCCAACGGCTCACAAAAGCCATTAGAACAACCACTCAACCACTTCATTCCTTTTCATAATTATTCAATTAAAAGTAAAAATTGACACACTCTCTGCTGAGAGATACATACTGTATTGTATACAGACACGCAACAGGGAAATGAGTTGCCTAATATGACATTGAACTAAATGACATGGTTAGCTACTCGCTGGGCAGATGAAGCATGCAGTAGAGCTCATCATTCCTGTGTTAACACCTTGCAGAGAGGTTGCTCATTTAACAGCCTTTAGTGACTCAGAAGTGGAAGTCTAGCTAAACAATAATTCACTGAGCATGTGCTTGACGCTATAAATGAGACGCTTTATTGATGGCACATCGAGGCACATTACCCAGTGGACCTGTTACACAACAGACGTTTCGACTTGTCATAGCGGGAAATGCACTGCTGCAATTAATAACATTAATGATGGCTTCATTTCATTGACGTGCTTTACATTCCCTGGCTACACAGTGAGGTAGCACTCACAACACCAGGGCCTTGAAACCCAAACCTAAATCAAATGCAGCCATGATTATTATTGTTATTAATTACACCTGTGTTTATCCTGCTGTTCGAAACACTGCAACGAGAGCAATGAATCACCAGAGTATTTAGGATTAAGGGACCGTTTATCCTGCAGCCTAAACCCCCATACTAAAAGGCTTTCAGAGTGCCATGCATGAAGTTCACATGTGAACATCTGTTATTCTGTATGGATGCAATTCATCATGAAAGAAAGGAAACGCATAAATCCATGAGCATTTATTGTACCTGTAAAATGGTCATCATCAGCTGTACTTTGTGTATTTGTTGTATAGGAGGATATGTCAAAATATCATTGTTCAAATGTTTATACTGTTCTTTAAAAGTGCAGTACTTGTGTACATGCACAATGTACATTATACTGTACAGGCTTGATATTTTGTGTATGTCACAGCCAATCAGTCACCTGTAGTGCTTTTATACTGATTTACATATTCCAGCCTACGTTTATGCATGCTCTTCAGAATGCTCTTACCTTGCTTTTTGCAGGGATTACAAATGCGTCAACTCGTCACAAAACATTTCAGTTTCCTGATTCTGCAGGCGACAAGAACTCCCATCTCATGTTCCATATCAGTAGAAGTTTGTGGAGTACAAAATATTTTAGTTCAAGGTCATAGCTGCTAAACATGTTTTTGTTCTCAAATGTTTGCATGGTGTTTATTTTATAAATGTAGTCATGTCTGCAGACAGCATCACCCTAATGATTCCTACTGTATATACCTGACGGGAAGATGTGACCCCCACTCAAAAGGGAGGAAACAGGACTACAGTATGTCTGGGTAGTGTGTATGAGTATATAGCAGAACATTTGTAGACAGTGACAGTAGTCATATATTTTGGTCACTTTTGAGCACATTTACCAGCTTGCCATGTAATTATTCGCTAGATACTGTAACACAAACAGGAGTAAACTGTCCTGAATAAGCTTGGCCTTCATATTGTGGGGTAATGCTGAACAGGTCTGACAACCTTTAAAGGGCTGGACTTAAGAGTTTCTTTGAGGCTTATTTTAGAGAAACATTTGCAATAATATATAATGTTAGGGGTTTGATGTGTGCACATGCAGCGTGTGTAAAGATGCATACTAAATGTATACATGTAGATATACAGTATATTGCCAAATGTATTTACTCAGAATCAGGTGTTTCAATCAATTCTATGGCCACAGCTGTATAAAATCAAGCATCTAGGCATGCTGTTTTCACAAACATTTGTAAAAGAATGGGTCTCTCAGGAACTCTCAGGAACTCAGAGAATTCCAATGTAGAACTGTGACAGGATGCCACCTGTACAACAAATCCAGTTATGAGTAATTCCAGTAATTCCCCTCTCCTAAATATTCCACAGTCAACTGTCAGATGTGTTACAGTATAAGAACCTGATTTTATTCAAAGTCCATCGCTACAGACGTCCGAACATCATACAGCCTTCAGATTGGCTCCAGAATAGTGCGCGGAGAGCTGCATGGAATGGATTTCCATAGCCAAGGAGCTGCATCTAAGCCACACATCACCAACTGCAAAGTGCCGGTGCAGTGGTGTAAAACATGACACCACTGGACTCTAGAGCAATGGAGACATATCCTCTTTGCCAGATGGAGAAGAGCGATTCGTCACTCCAATCTGTTGGACGAGTCTGGAATTGTTGAATTGAAACGGTACTCGTCTGACTGCATTGTGCCAAGTGTAAAGTTTAGTTGTGTGGGGTTGTTTTTTTAGGAGCTGAACCCTTCGTTCCAGTAAAAGGAATTGTGAATGCTTTAGCAGACAGTACCAAGACATTTTTGACAGTTCAATGCTCTCAACTTTGTGGTAAGGGTTTGGAGATGACCCCTTCCTCCTCCAACATGACTGTGCACCAGTGCACAAAGCAAGGTCCATAAAGACACGGACGACAGAGTCTGGTGTTGACTGGCCTCAACCCGATAGAGTACCTTTAGGATGGGAGCCTGGCCTTCTCGTCCAACATCAGTGTGTGACCTCACAAATGCGCTTCTGGAAGAATGGTCAAAGATTTCCATGAAGACAAATCTAAACCTTTTGAACAGCCTTCCCAGAAGAGTTGGCACTGTTATACTGGAGCTGCAAAGGATCGACCGACGTCATTTTGAATCCTGTGGCATAGAAATGGGTTGTCACGGAGCAAATACTTTTGGCAATATACTGTAGTGTACATGAGTACTGTATAAGGTAGCTGTACTGTATCTGCACTGAACACACTACGTAGCAGTACATACACATGAAAGTATGACACTAGTCCAGCAGAAGAAGGAACCAAGAGGCAGAACAGAATGAGCTGCAGTATGAGGGAAAGAGCAATGAAGACTGCAATTAAAGTGAAAACCTCTGCGTTTAGTAGAGATTAGGTGCCATATACAATGTTTTAACAATAATGTCGTCAACATTATTAAAGAAATAATACCATGCAATCATGTAAAACAATAAGAGCGCAACTCAACAAATAGGAGCAAATGCCCACAGCTGTGTGCATTAAGTCATAACATTTTTAATCATTATGGACTACATAAATCATAGAGTCATGTTAAGATTTCCCTTCTGGCTGTGTACAGTATGTAAAACCTTTAATGTATATTTAAAACCTAAAATGGGTTTGGCTTGTTAAATGCAGTGCTGTTAATGCGTCAGGTGGTCAAAATTCCTCATCAGTTGTTTATACATTATGTCCCCGCAAACTGGATTATGTTACGAAGTATGCAAAAAGTTAACTTCAAGCTTCAATCTTTGCAAAGCGCCATCTCTTATGCAAACACGCCCGTTTTCAAATAAACTAAGCGATATTTCACTCCAAAATTATGGTAATTATTGGCTTCCTTAAAAGAACCCACTGTTTAGCATAAAACACTAAGAAGAGGCAGTTTTAAGCCTCTTAACATGCTGAAATCGTACTGTATTTCAAATGATAATTTAAGTTCTGGTATATCAGGAGGTGGAACGAGGACATTTGTTCTTATGAAAACTGTAAATGTAAAAAAAGTATTTTTTTTCTTAATACAAATTCAGTGAAAGTTACACCATCTATGTTGCTAAAGTGAGTCAAGAAAGGCTACTACTGTAAGAGCATAACAGAAGACTGGTTTCATCTCTTTAGACTGTAAAACCTGGACTATGCATCCTCTCCCCTTTGCCCTTCATTCTCTGCATAAAGCCTTCTTCTAGCACTTCCTGCTGTAGCTATGCGGTCTATAGGCACTATTGCATTAGCTCCTCCCTTGAATTACCTCAGTATGAGCTGCTGTCTATGTCACAGCTGCCGTTCTATGTCACAGCTGCTCCCCGTTCTCAGATGCAGATATTCCCCTTTTGGAACTGCGCATTATACCCCTACGCATTTTACACTTACTGCGTGTTATAGTTTTATGCTGTTGGGCACTGAGTTTCCAAAACGATGATCATGTGGTTTTATATAAAGGCATGTAATGGAACGGAAACTGTGCTTCAAGTTGGGGATTCATACTAGTGACCTTGTGGTTACAGACCAGTTCCTTTTATAGGTATTCATAAGTCAGACTTATAAAAGTTTTATTCCCAATAGTTATACATAAAGCAATGCAGAATAATAACAGTTAATGCTTCAAATTTAAAATTACCTCTATCAAACCTACTGAGGTCCCAGAGTAAAGGTGTAAAAGCAGCCAAAAGGCGATAAAGGATCAAAAAGAGACTAAGTGCTTCTGCAAGCCTCGATCTGCCCTGTGCTCACTTATCTTTGAGACGAGTCTGAACCCAGATCCAGATGATTTATTTTCCTCTGCTGTCCGCAGGGAACGTTTCTCAGCGGGCTTAAATTGGGGCCAATTGTTTTGCCTCATAAGTCAAGTGAATATACACTGTACACTATGAAGTAGTCAGTTAATGCGAAATGAGGATGATGGATTGATGGATGACATCAGAACAGTAGTTTGTGAAACAAGACATTAAAATGAGTAAAATGCTTGTTATGCTTATTTCAAGAGTATCATGTAGGGTGTGGTTCTGAGCTAGTCATGCTTCGGGCCACCATTACTCTTTAATGCAACCCAAACCAAGGAAACTTTATTTACTTGCATCTAATCATAAGGCTGACATACTGTAGTCAGAAGGTTTAGCAAACATTTTTCTAAATGTAATAATTTTTAACGGACTCAGTTGGTGTAATTATGTTGCTGAGAATACTCAATAACTATGTGACACTGCATTATGGACAAATTCAGATTCTTACAGTAAGTAGCAGTTTTTGGGGAGTTAGGCTTAAACTCGGTCAGAAATAGTTCCGAGGATGCACCAGAGAAGAGTCAGAGTCGCAGGGAAACCAAATGGAGCAGCGCAGCCAGTAACAGGAACAGAGCAGTGAGGACACGTTCTGCATGTGCACCGGCAAGGAGGTGAAACTGGAGGAGCGGAAGGGTTTTGTTCTATGCGATCAAACAGCAGGTACCAGCTACCGTTACAGGCCATAATCGCCCCCTACAGCTGAGGAGTGCAGACGGCACCCTGGCAAAGGCCGGCGACCCACTGGAAAACGCCTTTGGAACCCAGTTGAGAATCACTGATTTAGGGGATGTGATCCAACTAATGACAGATTTCTGACCCTGATAATGAGTTACAGTATTTGTGTTGTGTTGTCATCAAATATTGTGCGATCTTTTGTATTCTGACCTACATTAGTTACTAGCTATTCAGTTTTCTGTCCATGGCTCCATCTTTGCCATAGACTGTGGATAAAAGATGAGCCATGCAGCGTTGCTGCGTCACAGCCCTGTGCTACTCTTTGAGTACAGTTCAGGGTTCAGTGATGGGACAATCCCCAGGTGTGATTGGTCTGTTATGGCTGCAGGGGCTGAAGGCTTTCAGACTGTAGTGTCAGCAGCCAGCCATTCCTCCTCTGCTACTGCTTTGTTGTTGACGGGTAACCACTGACTTACGTACTGGCCTACAGTTGTGTGCTTTTGGTCTTGCAATCGTTTTTTTTTTCTAACACTGAAATGTGTGTGTCTGTGTAAGCACAGTTTTGTTACCCACAGAGTGAGGATGCCACACCATAAAACTCATCTCTAAGAGCTAATGCACTGTGCAAATCAGAAGGTCCTGATCTACAGTAAATCCATAATGACTGCATGCACCATATTTTTAATTGTGTGGTGTTTCCTGTGTGATGACAATTAACAGCATAGCTCAGGTTGAGCAGCTGCATGAGCAGCTTTGCCTAAAGCAATCTTCATGTGTAATCTGTAATACTGGTTTATTTTATTATTCTTACCATCACTGAAAAAGTATTATTCACTTTCTTCTCAAGCTGCAAAGCAGTTTTAAGAGTCTACCACATACTGTGTATATTTAAATGGTGCCACCAGAGCTCAAATTGAAGTAAAGCCAAGAACATGCATGCTCTATGTGCGAGTCTACTCAGCCTTTTAGTGGGAAGTAAAGCATTATTATAAAGACAGTGGAGGCCAGATGAAAGATAATGCAAATACAGTGAGAGAAAAGCGTGGCTTAGTGAACTGGCTCATCAGCGCTGGAAGCAGAGAGAATAATTTGTAGTTACGACACATTCTCTCCTGTCATCGTCGCTGAAGTTTGGCTTGAAAATGTCAAGAGTGGCCTTGTCCAATTAAAGAGCAGTCGTCTACGTTCTCTGTTAATTCTCATTTCAGGCATTGGTTGTCTGAATAGGCTGACAAATTACATTTTGTCCTCTCTGATTCATTCTCCTCCTTTTTTTTTTTTTTTTCTTTAGATTCTCTCTCTCACTCCCACAGCCCCCCCCCCCCCCCGTCTCTGCCCCTCTCTCCTTGTCTCTCATTATTTCAAATGAAATGAGAAATGTGCATTGAATATTTGAATAAATTAAGGTCTTATTTAAAAACATTTCTTAACCTGATTAGCCAGATCATTAGGGGATCCAGAGGGGGTTTGAGCTGCGTGGCTTCATCTGAGCCAGTCTGTGGCCATTCTTTGAAGGTCAGCATGAAGAAGAGGAAGCACTGCGTCATCTGCTCATGTCTTTAATAATTCATTCTCTTTTATTTCCCATTTCCTTTCCATCTGGCCACTTCCTCTCTTCATATTGGTCTTCCTATCTACTGCGTAGCGTATCTCTTTAGTGGAAGTACCAGTGGTATAGTGGGAGTATATAGATTAGAGTCATCACTGTCTAATGTTTGCATGCATGGATGTTTTAACCTCCTTTCCTTTGTTCTCCATAATCTTCTCTTTGCTATTTTAAGCCATTATAATGCAACAGGTAACTTTAGATGTCTGCAGCAGGTTTGACTAAAGGTAAGCTTTAACATCTTGTTGACACTTTTTCTTGAATATTTATGCTTTGTTGCTCGCCTGTGCTTGCGCCGTGCAACACAGAAGGTTGTTTTGCATCAGAATATAAATAATGCCAGAAGTGATAGCTGACCTCTTTTATGAACCTCACATATAGAGTTCAGCTGCTACAGGTCAAGGTAAAATAACATATGCTTTATGATTTTTTTTTCATGGTAAAGGTCTCTGTATTGGCATGGTTCACTTAATAACTGTTCTGTCAATGTGACGCTGTCCTTAGCTTTTTTTTCATAATCTTCTTTCTCACAACCTATAAGTGACGTCTGTGTTATGAGCATTTCACCCACATTCACTACTATCACCACATTTCCTGCAAACCTTAAATGAATGCAGACTAAAAGGTTTGAAGTTTGAACTGTCTTAAAGTCACTTGCAGCAGTGCAACTTAATCTTGTTATTACTAAAATCTGTTCTAGAGGGTTTGAGCTACTGTTGGACTATACTGAAGCGTTAATAATCTGTCAAAGGGATCAGGTTTTACTTCTTCACGGTAGTCTGTGTAATATATTGTTTGTCACACAGTTACACAGCCCATGCCCGAGTGCTTTTTGCTGCAGGGTTAAAAGTGCAACAGAAGGAAATAATACAGTAATTCAATAATCCAGCAGCCATTTCCCTCCACATTCTACTACTAGTAGTTAAAGTAGGAATATCTGACTGCATGGGGACCAGATGGGCCACGCCACTAAACCTGCTATTTTCCACCAGAGCTCCAATTAAAGGACAGATGGAGTGACACACCTATGTCAGGCACTAATTAAACTAGGATTCTGTATGATCCTTGATTTTACTTCTGCATCTTTTGAGCTAAAGCATCTTTGCAGAGATCAATCATCAGTAAAACATAAACTTTGCATAAATGTAAAGTGTGCCTGGATGGTACAGTAGAAAGTCATTATTGTCTTACTGTATCGCCAACTTTGAGTTTCTGGCTACAATAATCTCAGAGGACCTGTACTGGACCACAAGTCTCACCAGTGCCTCTTTCTCCTAAGAACACTAATGAAGAATCACCTGTCAGCCGTGCTGGTGAACCACTACCACTGTACTGTATAAAAGCCTGGAATTGGAGCTGCACTGTCGTTGAGCACAAGCTATTGAGGAGACCTATAGGAAATCCTGCGTGCGTTGAACTTGCAGCTTTTTCCTTTCACCCTCCTTTCACCCTTCACATGGACTGTTTGCCATCCCGTGCTTTAGGAACCCCTGGACAGGACCACCAGACTCTGACAAACTTCTTTGCCACAGCTGTTACATTGCTGAACCCTGACCCCCACTGCCCAGCATGCCCTTCCACATCTCTCCCACACATGAAACAGAACTGTATTCATCACCACACTGGGCCAAGTCACTCATTCATGTACTGTACTAGTGAGTATTATTAGGTAATTTTACTAACTTGTTTATAGTTTCTGTATATGTGCCCAGTAGTTCCCATATACACTGTCAGTAATGATCTTGTACTTGCTGTAGACATTGTAAATTCTGCTTGCAATTGGAATTACACAGTTAGATGCTAAACTGTATTTTGTTGCCCATGTACTTTCACATGTGTAATGACAAGGTGAATCTAATCTAATCTAATCCAACACCTACACTAAGATGTCAGTTTGACACCCAAACAGACACAGTAGCCTTGTCACTTTATTTCAAACAACTATCCGACCCACAGGTGTGAAAACAACCAAGACAAGAATAAAAACGGCAGGTGAAATAAGATTTGGAGGAGAAATGAGAAAAGCATTATAGATCTAAATGTGTGAAAATAGCTATTGTGACATTTTATTCAAATTAGTGACAAATCCATCTACTTGGCATCTATGTTGGCAGGGCTCAAGCTGACTCATATTTTAGTTTGGCATGTGAAAGTATATGTAAATGCAGTGGGAATATGGAGGCTCTGCCTGTTTTCAAATCACCCTCTTGGATTCCCTCCCTTTAGAGATGCTAATGTGTCCTATGGTTAAAAAAAGCTAGCACAGACTTATTCATTTCTGTAAAATAATTGCTGAAATTATTTAATTATATTACCCACAAGAGGTCCAAAACAAGACAACAAAGTATGGTGAGAATATAGGTACTGTACTGTTCGTAAAATGAGACGCCGACAGCTGATAACTATTCTGTGCGAGATGCTAAAACGGGCACAGACAGCAGACACGAGGCTCATTATTCAGCAGCTCATTCATGTGTTCTCATGGGGAAGTTTAAAACAAGTCAGTGATGTTTATCTGAAGGTGCAAGCACAGGGATTTTCTTCCCAGATCCTCTGAGCTGGTGTGTCTCATGGCCACAGACTTTTCACTTCGGCATTTAAGAACCGGACGTGTTTTCCCTAAACTACACAGTAGAGAGCCTCAGTAGTTTTCTAGATGGGAGTGTCACTGAAGGTCAGTGTGCAATTAAATGTTGAGAACTGATTAACTAAATGTTTGCCTGTTTGTAGGTGATGTCTACATGGTACTGATGCTAATATCATTATTTTAGTTTGTCCTGGGGCTCTACCATCCTCAGGCACACTTTCATACTGACAACAAATGACCAGCGTCTTCCAGTTTGAAGGCTGGATGCAGGTGTTTAACAGTTCCAGGGTATATGAGGAGGAGACATTTTCTGATTTAGGATTGTCACAGGCATCTTCGTTTTTAATCATTTTTAATGGCACTGCTTGCTACAGTATACCAACATGCGTGCATCTACGTCGGTGCCTGATTGCGTTGGGCGCTAGTCCACTGCTTACCCATCTGCTTTCTGCCACCTCCTGATGGAGCTTTGTGCCAGGGCAGGTCTTCTGCAGCACAGCCCTGCCCATCCTGGACCCATGATGCAGCAGACAGGCAGCCCCTGTTAGCCGCAGTGACAAAAGACTCTGCTGGGTTTGTGTTTAATGAGGCACTACTGTGTATGCATTCAGTAACAGCAGCCATATGGTTGTCAACACTCAACATGCCTGCTCACTTTGCTAGAAAGTTTGGCGGTGTCTCCAAAGGGAGAACAATTAGCATTGTTGATGGGGCGCATGGAGGTTGCTTTCGTTTGCTCTTGACTTGGTGCATGGCTGATCAACTGTACACTCTGTACTATATGTATTGCATTTTATACCTACTGCTGCTTTACTTAAAAATGGCAGGATCTAAAGACTTGACAAATAGCACTGAAAAGTATTCATCACAGGTATGTTTAAATTACAGACCAGTAGAAAATGGTGTTAAGTACAGTATGATCCAGGTGTCTGCTCCACAGGACGGTGCAGTATATTCTGCCATTACACCTCTATGGCTCAGTGTGTCTCAGGCCATAAACCATCTCCCTATTAGCACCCCAGACACTTAGCCGAAGAGCCATTTCTTTCTTAATATGCAGACTCGGGCACATGATCATTTCCATTACAATCATTTGGGTGAAAATATGCAGCAGAGACAAACATGACATTAATTTTAATGTGGTGCCACAGCTCCGTTCAATTACATTCCATAAAATATTCACAGGGAATCTCACTCTGATTTAGGTGAAGGAGGTAAAGCACAGCTGGAGTTTCATGGGAGTGCTAATGCAGAGATAATGTACAGTATACAACACTCCTGCTCAGTGTCATTATAATTGTGGGTAATGGAAAATGCTGGACACCCACACAAAAACCAAATGCATCCTCTGTAGAATATTTCGAAGGTGTGCCTCACCAGACACATAACTTGTTTAGCCACATGACAGTTCACTGTGTCACACTGACAACGTCTTTTGTTCCTTCTCAAATTTAATGAAGTGTTCTACTCCTGAATTTGGGAATGCAAAGTTAAAATCGTATTGTCATTGCCTCTCCTACGCCCGTACTGTACCTGTGCTGCGCCATAACAGCACACTCTCACCTCTGGCAGTTTGGTTCAGCGGTCAGCGCTTTGCGCTCCTGATGCACAGGTCTTGGATTCAATCTCCTCAGAGAGGGGTTGAGTCAGGAAAGGCATCCAGCGTAAAAACTAGCCAAATCAATTATGTGAATGTGACGCCTCCTGACGCGATAAAGCCGAAAGGAGTTACCGAGTGATACAACCGGTGTCGACCTGCTTTAGAAATAGATTTTGGATTCATCTGACCGCTGTGACGTGTTTTGGCTTTTGATCAAGGCATGTCTTTGCTCTTGTATCCTCTGTAATCTTCGTGCAGTTTCACATTGTGGTTTCTGGAAGCAACGAAAAAGGACATACTGTATATACTCTACTGTCATCACATTTTTTTCCATAATTTCTCACATGTTTAAATCGTGAATGATTTGATTTAAAGTGTCCTCATTTTCAAGTTTTTCAGTGGGTTAATATCCAAAACTCTGTTGGCCAGTCAATCTCTGAAGTGCCCTTTTGCACTTTGAGTTCAATGCATCCTGACATTAAGGTCTTGAAATCTATTTATATAGTATGAGAACCTGGTCTGTCAGTACCTCAGGTAGTCAGCTGTCTTAATCTAGCCAGGGGCTAGGTGTATAAATATGTGTATACTGTATATTCCTATATAGATATACTGTATGAAGATAACATAATGTTAAAGAAGACATTCTGACACACTTTGTTGGCCCACACTGCCTGAAGATCCAGAGACAGCGCTAGATGCTGGTTTCTTCCCTGGTGGATCACTGCCTGGCGTTTATTGCCCAAGTTTCCAGCTTCTACTTTTCTTGGGCAGAAACCCCTTCAGCAAATAAAATGCAGCTCAAATGGATTGAGGTGAGGTTAAAGAACATAATATTGAACTTTTATGCCTTAAAGAAAATCTCTGGGGTAGTTTTAAGAAGATGCTTGAGGTCATTGTCCGTCCACACTGTGATGAGATATCCATTAATTTTAAAGTATTTGGTTCAATTTAGCTCTAAACACTCCAGTTTAGGTTATGAGTCAAATTACAAGGGTGTTTAGTAGAACAGGTTTCTAGCAGAGGCTGTAACGCTTCCTTGATGCTGAGGTTTGATGCATTAGCAAATCTTCAGTTCCTTCTTTCTCCCAATCCTTGGGTTGATTATCTGTTCATTCTGCTGTTCTGTCCTCCACAGGTGTCTTACATGTTTTGTGATAAACTGTAATCAAGATGTCTTAGTCCAGTGGCATCATAGAGTCTGAGTTTTAAGGAAATGTGTCAGTTTTCAAACATGTGAATTGTCTTTGTATAGTCACTTTCTGGTCTGCTTTTCAACAGAGCCCATACCCTGTCAGTATACAACCTGCTGTTGTAAACATCGCGCAGTAAATTTTACCATTAGGCTCACAGTCTTAATTCTTAATTTGTCTTAATTTGTGTCAATCACATAAAGTACATTGTCACAAATATACTGTACAATTTGTATTAGTATCTTGACAGTGATGGAAGTCTGGTCTTTTGACGTTAGCCTGTCAGTAGGAAGTACCCCAACTTTTCTGTCCTTTTACAAATAAGGATTTGGGACACAGAGAAACAAGGCTGTCATTAATTTGTGTTTCAGCACTTTCAAGAGTGTTCAATGGGATTCTCAATTTGATCTGTCAACCACCAGCACAACAGAGTTAAATGGAAGAAAATGGAGCTGGAAGAGGAGACAATGGCTTATTCACCCTAGACAAGCGCCTCAGAGTCTGTTTTTGTGAATAGGCTGACTCACATGGAGCGAATCAGATGTGGGAAGTGTTCAAGGCCAAAACCAGTGTTGAATGTGGTTGGTGAACAGCTCATCGTTTTGTTATACCAATAATTTATTTGCACTTTTAAAATCTATTTTTTTTGCACAAGATTGATAGATCCACTATCTAGAATTTTTTAATCCTTTTCTACATCACTATGATTTTTGCCAAGGAAGTTGGAGCCTGTCACGTCCATGAGACCGTATCACAGTAGGTTTCAGTACCGCACCTTTTCTATGTACATGGAAACTAAAAAAATCTAAGAATTTCACCAGCTATAAGGTTAAATCAAATCTTTGTCACCAAGTACTGTACAGTATGTTTAGAATGTTTTTGCTCTCATTTCTGGACACTGTTTCACTTTTGTAATCCTGTTGTGCACAAGCCTTTCCTCCATCCATTAACTTAACCGCTTTTCGTGTTATGGGTTGAAGGGGCGCTGGAGCCAATGGCAGCCATTACTGGGTGAAAAAACTTAATAAAGATGTCCAAAAAAAAATCAAGATGAGATTAAAAAAAATCACAAGTTGACATTGCATACATGGTGCTCTGCAGGGACTGCTCAATTCTGATGGTGAGGGGCTAAAAATAAAACTTCCTGGTTCTCTGACAAACTGTCACCCATGCAGGTTTTAAGCATAAATCATCTTACTCTGTATAGAATGGTGTGAGGGTGAATGGCTCTGCTTACTACATGGACTGTAATGTCAGCTAAATCTACCAATTCCCCATAGTTCACCTGCGACAAACCTCTTCTATCAATATTAGCAAGTGCTCACTTCCTGCTAAAAACAGGCTTCCTGTTAGTGTTAGAGTCTGTGCCAGCAGTGGACTCCAAAGGGACGAGGCACCAGGGTTATTCAAGTCATGCTGATGCGAATCAGCATTTTCACGGAGTACGAGTGCAGTGCGGTCAGAGGGCCTGTAAAAATAGCTGTCAAAGGGAGAGCCAGGTTCAGCGCGAGGCCTTTTTATCCAGCGATCGGTGGTCAGCAGTCGTCATTCCCATAACAGTGCATGGAGGAACAGGAGGAGCTGCTGACCTCTAGCAGGTTACTGATCTGTCGGAATCGGACTCCATGAAGGTGGCATGAGACCCGAAGCCCCTGTAGTAGAAGTAATGGAAGCGTTGCTATCAGCATGTTAGTGTGAATGAGTGAGCGCGATGCGGTGTCAAGGTGCTTTGCGTACAGGCCATTCATTATTTATTTCACCCTGGTATTTTTGACAGACAAATGTTCTTTACATTTTTTTTTCAAAACAACAGTGTTTTATTGTCAACAACTATGTGCTCTTGAAAAATGTGGAACTTTTAAATCAAAGCTGCTTCTGGCAAATCCTTGTAATTGCAATGATTTGCACTGAGTGAATCAGTGCAATTGTATTTTATTTACTGGTACAGTCATCACATACAAAAATGGCACAATGGCAAATGTAACATAACACACACAAAACCAAACATATTTCAGTACTGCTAAACTCACACATTCTTTGTATTCATTTCCAGCTCCATCAGTTCTTGTCCGATGCGCTTCCAGAAGTGGGGCGTCTGCAGGCTTAGCTGACGGCTCGTCATTCAACGTGGCTGACAGCCAAATTATCCCGATCCATCTTGCTCCTGGCAAGAGGCGACATAGAGGACACAGCAGGTAGCCAGGCCAGGGGGCACTGGCAAGGTCCAAATGCCAGGTCATATCATGTGTACTCAGACCCTGAGACAGTCATCCCAGCTCTACGAGCAGCCAAGCATGGTTGTTTACTCATGCAGGTCATCATATCAGTGCCTTGCCTCCACGGTGCTCTGCATAGTCAGAACACATCATGACACATTAGAAGGCATGAATATCCTAAACAAAGACATGACTAATGCACTCTGAAGCCCTGGCCCATCCTTTATATTCTCTGACATCTCATAAATTGGACTACTAAGACTATTCTGACACACGGTGACTATGTATGATTTAAAGAAATGTGTTATATTTAAGATTACACACCAGAGACACCTACTAAACCAAAAGTCATCCACTTTCTGGCAGGCCTATCTCAACGGTCAGTCAAAGCCTCATTATATACCCACAAGAAATGAGTTTGACACCAGCTGACTTATTACTGTATAGTACAAGGCAAAATAGTGAAGGTTTGGCATTCAATTCTGTTCATGGCAGTGATTATTTAAGCAATTTCCCAATCTTTCCAAACTTTCTCCCGTTGAATACTCTTGCTTCTTGCAACATGTACAGTTTGTTATAGTGGGTATGGGCTACTTTGAAGTGTGGATATAGAAGCAGTTGTTTGTAAATGGGTGGAACCTAAAGCAGGCAGCAGAAAGCAGTGTGACTGTAGTACAGCCAGGTATGTGCACCGCCAACTGATGTAAGCTACCACACAACTGGCTCAGCAGCAAAATGTGTGAGGAATGAGTCAGGTTTGACTAACTAACACATGTGAGCACCCGTCAGACAACCCACATGAAGTCATACTGTGGAGGAAGTTCACCTTGTTTGTATGAGTGAATATCCAGACGGGCTGAATGCTGGTTCAACGGTGGCCGAGTGGGTTTGGTTGGGCAACATGTGGCTAACAAAGCCTGTCTTTTTTGCTAACAGAAAGTTGTGCTACTTGACAGGTTACAAGAAATGTCTCATGGACGACCAGCGATGTTAAGCGTTTTGATAAGTAGGCTAAAGTGGGTGTGAGACACTGAAGTACACGCTCGGGCCTTGTCGGAGGTGTTGGGCTCCAGCTCAATCAGTGATCACTCTGTAGAGGTGACGAGGCCACCTGACCACTGTGTAGACCTGTTTTACACTCTCACAGCAACACAAAGGCAGACGCTCATCACAGATATATTTTTATCATTAGATATTAGAGCAGTTTTTAGTTTTGTTTATAGATTATCCTAGAATAACTTCAGTCCCTAAAGATACAATTTGTGCAAATCTAGAAGAAAACATTTGTTTCAGGTTAGGGTGCCATACAGTAACTAAATGTAAGTGGAGGCTTTGTAAAAGGACTGGGACCAGTAACACAGACCCTCTGTTTGAGTCCCTCCTACACAGACATGTGTTAGAGATCTTGCATTATAGACAATAAGCACAAAGGAAATATTTATTCTAACCTGACAGGGAGAATCTTGGTGTTCTCAACTTGAGGGATCCCAGAGGACGCCTGATAGTGGTCCTTCAGCATGTTGACAGATATCACAGCAGACAGCTAGTCTGCTGAAAAGCTTCCTACTAAATATGCAGTTAGGGCTTCTTTAACGTCACAGGCTGACCATCTGCAGGTGAATGTGAATGTGTGTCAGCACCAGAACGTTTGATCGGAGCTTTGTGTATAGTATAGAGGTGATTTTGAAAAACAGCACCCGTGCTGCTCCTCCTTGTCACCACAGGTTTTTATCAAGGGGCTGTAGTGTGATTAGAACCTGATTTCTCACATGCTTGCTATCATATTTAATGTTTACATGACAGATGTTTCGCATGTTCACATCTGTACTGAACATATGCAGTAGCATCCCAAGAGTGATGATGAGTTATATGACTGGTCTGAGTGAAATTGCTCTTTATACAACAACTGCTGCGTGTACCTCAGGTCAAACTATGACTTATCCACTAGTTTCTGTTTTTTTTTTTTTCCATCATTTTTACAAAGTGGGTTAGCGACTGACTGTCCTTTGTTCATGTAATGGGTGTCGTTGTCTCCCTCAGGCTCACTTTGAATGATAAAATCTTGATTAGCAGAGCTGCAAGGTGAACAGAGCTTTGGGCTCAACTGTCACATTGAGACACGAAATCAGATCAAGTATTGGAGAAATGGCCTTTGCCAGCTGGACATATGTCTTTCCCTGTCTCTAGTTAGTTTTTTTTTCCTTTGTCTCGTCTATCCAGCCTTCCATTCATGCCTACTCTTCCATTCCACTTCTCACCCGCCTCCTGTCCACCATCTATTTCTGTTCCTTCCTTTTAGTCATCCATTTGTGACAACCTACACCTCTCACACACTTGAAGTTTGTCCATTTGTTGCGTTTTTTTTTTCTCAAACACCAGACATACACCACCACTCACCACTTCTGTTTGTCTACCTGTTTCTGTCCGTCCGTCCTACACACTTACACTCTCCAGCCTCTCTTCTGGCACCTTTCCTCTGTTGTTCTGTACTTACTTTGTCTTCCCACATTGTGGGTGGCATCAAATGTTTGTGTTACAGCTATGAATAAATAATTTCCTAATTTATCCCTATACAGCTCAAACAAGCCCAATATGGAGTCAGTACACCTCTACTTCCTCTGCTTCCTATGCTCTTTAGGGAAATCTGTCCGCTGCGTGTGAAAACACAGGCTAGATGATACACATGACCCGGGGAACCCTGCTGTTTGTTGTTATTCACTCTGCACATGTATTTAGTCTGTCAATGTACAGTAGTAATGCATTAAGTTACGCATGTGATGCGGTTTTATGTAGTGTGAAGAGGGCAGGCAGGGACACGTCAGGGCTCCATGGCTTCAGATATGAAGCTGGATAGACTTCACAAAAGCCACTTCTCCTTGAAATGAAAGATATGTGGAAATTGGGAGTAAAATGGAAGCGTATGAATGTTATTTTCTGGTGAGATGAAAAGGAAGGTTTTATTTTTTTCTCCTTTTTGTACTCCGTGTGGCTTGGGTGTGTTGGATTGAAAATATCTGGGTGTTATTCATTGGGTTTCAGGACACACTCGGGATAGAAGAAGGCAGGGGGGCATTGTAGTTACTTCAGAGAGAAAGAGAGGAAAAATCTCCAATCTCTTTCTTTCAGTATTTTTATTCAGTATAGTTTGTGGGTAGAAGATGGCAGATGGATGACAAAGCTGATTGCTACAGAATACCCAAATGTCTTGTTCCAATCCAGTAATGATGTGTTGCAATCTAATGAAATTACTGCAGCTCTAAAGGCAAAGACAGGATCTTAGATTTTGTGTGTTTGCAGTGCATGTATGAATCATACCAATTAAATACTGTATGGCATCAGTGCAGCTGTGTAAAACAAAGACATGACAGACTTTAAATCTGTAAACATGATTTGTGTTACTGAGAAGATGTGACACTGTGCGTGTACTGTACCACAGGCTGCAGTGAGCCAGTTAATCAGAAGCTTTAACTGCTCACACGAGCCTCTTGGCTTAATGGCTCCAATATTCCAGTGGAACACATCTACTAGAAATATAACAAAGAGATTAAACAAATAATGATGCACCGCAAATGCCCATGTGGGTCCAATAAAAGTACAGTCTTATGAAAATATACTATGAAACCCCGTAGGAGAAGGAAGGAAGTGGGCTTGGTTGCTATTGGAAACTGCCTTTCAAGGGAGTGGCTGGTACCGTTCCAGCCTCTAAGTGTTCTCGCGCAGACTTGCTCTCAAACAGAGAGATCCTCCTTCCACCTGCCCCACACACGTGCAGACACACAGTCGCCTCAGTTCTTGTACTTGTTCGTTAGATGCAAACACATACTACTGTACACACAAATCAGCCAAGCTTAAAACAGAGTCATTCTCTTCTAGATTGTTGCTTATTCACTGTACTGGTCTAATTCTAAATATTACCATGAGTAATAGAAAAGAATATTATGTCTCTATAGATGATTTTCAAAATATCCTTAAGTACATAAGAATCCTAAATTGAATTAGAAAAGCTTCATGAAACGATTGTGTTGAGATAAGATTTCTCACTGATGTTTTTAGAGGAAGAATGGAAAAGGATTTGTGGAAAATGTAATTTGTCAACCACATCTTTTATTGATGGTGCGTCATTGGTCAGTCTGTTTGGTCATTAACTTCTCTATCTCAGACCAGACTCCCCTGGTCCTGCACAGCTGGGGGGGATTCCTATAGCCACCCCACCGCTCCCACCACCACCTGGAGCCTTTGGCCCTGACCGCTTCCCACTGTGGACAGCCCTCAGTAGGTGTCCAACATGCCTCCTGGTGAGGCAGTTGACAGAGAGAAACCACAAGGTGTGGACCTGTGGAAGGAGGGAGGAACGAAAGCTCTAGTTTCTGTGATATATTTAGTTCGTATGAAATGCAAGACATTAAATGGCTGAAAGCTGTTTGAGTAAACATTCAAATATTTTAGCATTTTTATTAGAACGATTTTGAGTGAGGCTCGCTGCCAGTGTCAGGCTGAGGAAGTGCAGACAAATAACACACCTCTTTCCACAGCAGGTTAGAGGTGAGAGATCAACAAAGGGTGAGAAAAAGAGAGACTAATGGGTGAGAAAGAAAGATGAGCAGAGGTCAGAGGAATGGAGGGGAAGAGAGAGACTGACAGAGAGGGATGAGACCGGCGTGGGAGGCAGATGGATGGGCAGATTGAGGAAGTGTGTAGTGTTGGCCTGATAAACTGCTGCGCCACGCTCACAGTTCGCCGTCTCTTTCTGTTTCTTGCGTATTCTTGCACCGCTCCTCCACCTTGTACGTCAGCTGTCCGGTGGAAGGTCAAACCACTAGCCTGGTCACTGAAATTTAGCTGTTCTCCACTCAGATGCCAGCTGATACTGTAGGTCGCAGTAGAGTTTAGATGAGCTGGTTAATTGGGACTGAAAAGGAGAAAAGGCGTCAATTGTTGTACAAATGTTCTCCAAAATATTAGTTTGCATCAAACAACAATAATCAATGCTTAGCTAATGTGAAGCTTGTATATGCAAGATGTTTTTTGATACCGAGAAAGTGTTTGTTGGTTCACGAACCATTTACCACCTTGACAGCTAACAAAACTTGCTGAAAAATCAGTACATTACTGGCAACACTGAGTCACTCACTCACTCTTGACATTTAGGCATTATACTGATATCTCTGTATACATATGGGTTGTGGATGATTGTGTTTATATCAGCAAAGGTACATACAAAAGCAATATTAATATGCATGCGACTGTATCTAAAAAGTCTGCCTGTGTTCAGCTCAGTAATTTCATAACACTGAAATGAAAGAGCATTCTTCAGTACAAAACACACTTTCTGATTTGGATATTTCATGAACACACATCAGGGGTTCTTGGCAGTTTTTATTTTGTCATATTTCATTTTGGGAGCAAATTTAAGAGTGAAAATAAATCCAACATTAATAACATTCATTAAAGCTCCTTCCGCTACCACAACGCAGTGCTCAAACACATAACACCCCTGCGCCTCTACTGTAGATGAGAAAAAGCCACAGAGAAATTGTGGCTGAATAGCAGGCTCTCTTTCCGCGGTGGATTGGCTCCTGCTGCCTACATGGCCAGACGGCACCCTGCCTTGGCCTGTCTAGCACCAGGCCTTTACATAGATTACCTATCACATGCTATCACGTCACACGCGACTGATCTCTTCAGCAGCTCATGATGTGGTGGTTAGAGATGGGCACATGACGGCTAACTTACACCAATTTTCAATGGGGGTTGACCAGAAACATGTCGAGCAGTATTTTACATCATTTCTATGCAGAGGAATTATCATTTATTCCCCTCCGCCATTGTTTATCCTCACAAACATGTACAGCACTAATATTCAATGGCAGAAGGTCCTGCTATAGATTATTTCAGAGACAGCGAATTCTGCACAGTCTGATATTCGTGGTTACCTTTATGGGCCACAGTACAGCACAGACGAGTTACACTGAGGATATGATATGTAGGATATGACCATTTTCAACAC
Source organism: Betta splendens (assembly GCF_900634795.4). Taxonomy (NCBI): domain Eukaryota; kingdom Metazoa; phylum Chordata; class Actinopteri; order Anabantiformes; family Osphronemidae; genus Betta; species Betta splendens. The sequence goes on along the minus strand of NC_040884.2, from coordinate 10,500,552 downwards.
GTAATACTGCTGCTTTAAGCTAATAAAATGTCCAATTTTTATAACACCACTTGTTTTTCAGCAGTGAACTCTGTTTGCTAATAAAAAACTCATGGTGCTGTAATACTTGGAATGCATGTTTAGTAGCAGGTGACTCTTGTTGTTCATGAGTAATTTAATTGTTTGGAGTTTAGACTTAACGTTCGTAGCTATGGAGTTTAGACTTCATAGCTATGGGCTAGTGATTCATCATCTTTATTGTGCGCAGTTTCTGAGTGCTAGTTCCTGTCATGACTACAAGGTGAGATCCATAAAACCTGTATATTTAAATGTCACTTGATTAGCTGTCATTCCTGCAGGTGCTCCCATAATGGATATGAAGCCTACAAGCCTTTGATATAGGTTTTTGAATATATATAATATACAGTAATATAATTTTTGTGGTTGTTGATTTAGAACAAATGACTCATTCTACCCAGATCATTTGCATCACTCATATTCTCATAAGATTGGCTACATCTGGCATAAGATGGTTAAAAAAAGAAAAAAACTGGAACACAGCTTTGCCAATAATTTTCCACATGGAGAGAAAGATGGTGAATGAGAAACAAGACAACAGATAGAGTTACAGAGAGAGGGGGAGAGTGGAACATCTGGGTTCTGTTGGACACCGAGGAGGTTCCCAGCTGTCTGAGTTACCCAGCTGCTCCGTCGACCTTCAGTGGGCCTAAGAGAGAACCACAGGAATGACTTTACTGTATTTACTGCCCTTTAATGACTGTTTGACATGCCATGGTACTTGTACTTGTATACTACTCTTACATAAATACAACATTCTCCATACCAAGCTTCTCCAAAGCTGTATAGTGTTTGAAAAAAGACTCTTCGTTCGTCTGTATGGTGTGGAAGCTCTACAGCGCCAGGTGATAAGCAGATCATGATTTAAAACATTGCTATTTAAAAGTCCCTGTCGGCTACACAATCAGCACCATGGACAGCGGCTTTCCCTCTGAAAACAATTAACCACAGTTATTATGGAGAAAACAAAGAACAAAGTCCTAAACCCAGTGTAACAGTAATTCAAAAGATTAGTTTTAAAATGTGGATTTAAAAGCATCAGTGTTTTGGTTGACGTATTATTGTAATTTCAAATATGCAACAGCAGTTTGATAATAAGTGCAATGTTTGTTCTGGTGATTTTTAAATGACTAAAAGCCCCAGTTAAAAGGGAAACATGTTAAACGGTGTGTTCTCTCCCCGTCTTTCCTCCCCACAGCTGCTGTTGAGGGTTTGCCTCTCGTGCAGGTCCTTGTTTAAACATGAACATCTGGCTCCATTGGCAAACACCATTGTTTCATCTCTGTTGGAGATGACTCACTTATTTGAGAAATAAAAAGAAAATGTCTTAAGCTGTCACCAAGCTGCAAATGTGTATTTAAACCCCCTGAAGGTTCCACTAGTACCTGCAAGAGAAACGCATAGGAAGCAGTCATGGCAGGAGAAAACACATGTCACAACATGTCATTTAATCAGCGACTCCAGTGGCACATTTTCCAAACTGTACAGGGCCAGGCTACATGTGTGGGTGACTGTAAGTTGAGTAACCATGCCTTCACATGTCAGACACCAATAGACCAGATACATGTTTATTGTAATGTGCTATCAACGTTTAATTAATTGCTGGTTGAAGTGAGTAAATTAAAGCTGTTAATTGTGTGAATGTGTGCACGTGCTTATGATTGTGCTGAAAAGGTATGATACTATCATCATGTTGCATTCACTGGCGTAGCAGTCTGCTATAAAATGAAAGTTTTACTGCCCTTTTTTTTCTAACAAGTTGATGTTGGTCAGCATTTCTGCAGCTCACCTGAGTGTGTGTTATAACGGCTTTCTTGGTTTGGCAAAAATGTCAGACTCATTTTCAGTGACACTTAGTGGTTTTAAGGTCTGTCTTATGTATAGTAATATGAATTGTGTTTAAGAGGGTCATCAGCTCTTTATTCATTAATCGTTAGCAGGTGTTCTGGCCCTTACAAAAGCCAAAGTCTGTTTTTTGTGGGTTTCAACCATTATGTTAACACAAAGACAAGACGAAGAGACATAAGCAGTGGGGACAGGCTAATCTGATGCATCATGACAATCGGCTGGAGAAAACCAGTACGTCTACATGTCAAGACCTCAACAAAAATGCTCTGAACCTAAGAGAGCTGAAGCAACGTCAGGGAGAAGACATACCATAGCTAATAGGAGCACACAGAAAGCATTCTCTTCAAGTTAGCTGCTGAAGAGAGACCTGCAAGAGATTGAGTCATGGGCGGCACTTAGTATTGCCCATATGTTTTATTGAATCTTTGGAATAAGCCCGAGTCCCCGGTAGGAAAGTCCTGTGTTTCTTCCAGCACCGATCTCTGGCTCCGTGTCAGCAGCTGTCTTCCTCGCTCATGTCATGATTATTGATACTAGAGATATATTTCTGTTGCTCCTATCAACCTGCTGACACAGACAAGAATAGATTTGCTCTTTAAGAGAGAGCGGTCCACCTGCTGCTGGCCGTTAAACCACTAGTGAAAGAACACTTCTATGCTTTTCAAATATTAATGTGAAAATCTGAAAAGCAAACTTCAGAACGCGGATTAACGCACAGTCTCTCAGATGCTTGGTATATATAATGCATTGTGGACTGGACTGGACTGAATAAAGGTAATTCTATCACATTTTAACTGCAGACACTTTAAAGGCTATGCTCCATACAGTGCCTTCACTATATGCTGTAATGCATCTGTACTAGCATTCCAAGGCGTCACATTGTGTGTTCCATCAGTGTCACAGGCTGTCAAGGGGGAAGCAGCACTGTGGCTGGCGGTGGGGGTGGGGGGGTCAGCTGGGTACAAGGCACCCAGTGGGAGAAGCTGGCACAGATGGAGCTCCAGACTAACTGAGCAGCACTCGATGTCAGCTGCACTGCTCAAGAGAGCCCTTGGGATCTACGGGGCCTTTGGCACACATGAGCGCTCGCTGTTTCACTCAGCAATTAGTCTAATGGAGCAAAGTCTAAAACCACTTCACACCAACACAATAAAAATATAAAAATGACAGTGGGAACAGCTTTTGGTCTTTACTCTGGTCTTGGTCTAATGCAGGTTAAGCTTTTTACGTGGACATCAAGGCAAAGTGGACATTTGGAATCTCAGGAGTTTCTATACGTTTTTGGCACCAGTGCTCAATTTCTGAACCAAGCAGACACATTTGGGTTAATAATACTGATATTTTATTGTTCTATTGTTGGTCAAATCATTGTCTAAAATGTGCTAAAAGACCTTCTTTCTTTAATCAGATCATCAAATGGGATTATTATGGGTAACAGCTTGTATGAAGAAAATGTTATATTCTAATACTTTGTGTAGGTTTAAATTGTGGGATAATCATGATTTTTGTGAGAGGTGTTTTTTTTTCTAATTCTATTTTAGTGAATTGAACTTTACTTTTCTGTTCACAGGTTAGTCTGGGTGTTCTTCTCTGCGCATCCAGCGCAGCTCTTTAAGCCTTATCCTTCACGGAACAAGATCGCTCGAATGACCATGAAAACATGGGAGCAGCCAGTGCAGCCAATTAGACCTCTTTCACATCCCTCTATGGAGGAATGCTGAAGGCACGGGCCAAGTAGGCGTCTGTCTGTGGAGCATGTGTGACTGTGTGTCTGCACGCTAGGGACCGCGATGTGCTCCTCACTGATTGGGAATCAAATCACATTTATTTATTAGGCATTTTGCATATTATGCAGAAGATGCATACAGTGTGACATACTGACAGAACTCAAGACAGTTTTATTTATATAGCAACTTTCATTGTTTGCTAATAAAAAAATTTAAACAGTTTAAGTAGGAAGGCCATTGCACTGAATTTTGCTCTATAAATGGTCAAACAAAGCAGTTTTACAGTACCTTGAACAAAGCTGTTATATTTCTGGTCACACGGACACATGCCAATCAAATGTTTTGCTACATTCTCCACTGGAGACTAATAGAGAGTGTTACAACCTGGCCAGTGTTCAGTAAACTTTAACAGGCAGGGGGAAGTCTGCTGCGGTCGCTAGTTGTCATCTTCCTCAGCATCTGTGCTGCAACAGACATCACACGATTTCATTTCCGTTAATTGACTATCTTGAAGTGGATCGATGAGAGTTTTCCATCATCATATTGTCAGGAAGCAGCTGCCAGCTGCATAGCGAGCCTATAATGCAATCAGCTACTTTGTGGAGGTCTTGGGATTCTCGTCATGTCTGCTGATGTCCCTCGGTTGGTCAAAACATGCATAATTTCTCCCTGAAATGACGCGTCTGAAGTTCATCTCGCTCTGTAGTTTAATTTCATAAATGCTTTGTTGTTGTAGGTTACATGTGACTTGATGGTGTATTTCTTACATTGTGAATCATATTCTCCATCAGCTTCCCATCACATTGTGCAGCAGCTTAATGCTTGATGTTCTCAAACACTACATTGGTTCCATCATTTCAAAGTCCATAGTAATATTATGAATAGGCAGAACACACTCTAGTCTTCAGCGAGAGCTAATTGGCGCTTGTCACGCATTGAGAACCTACAAGAGCTAATGTTTTTATTTTTTATTTTCAGCACCTTAACACATCTTGAGTTGTTACCACAAGGAGCTGCTTTAGAGGAGATGAGGAGGAGGGTTGAAGATGACTTGTGCTGTAGCAGGAAATATGGATAATTTGTAGAGGCGGTAATGCAAAACCTAGAGGCTGCTGTGATGGCGACACTGACGGCACAATGTGTTAACCATGTCATTGTTAAAGCAGTGATCCTAGAGGGTTCGACACATTTCCCTCCTTGTTCACGTGTAGGTGACAAGGCTGTGGCAGTGAATTTAGGAAAGAGGCATGTAATACAGTTATGATACAGTGGTTACACTATAGTCCTACTGTACATGACCAGTTTTAAAAGCATGAGTGATGTCAAATGTGCATCAGGCAAAAAGCGGCCTGTCAGCTGAGAGTGATGAGAAATGTTGGGGTGAAACTTGACCAAATAAGAAACCAATAAAACACAGCGCTTTGAGGTGAACAGAGCCATATTGCTTCCTGGGGTTATTGTTATTCCATCCCTGCACTCTTGGCTCTTGGATCTTCTAGTTGGAACAACTCTGTCTAGCCTTGTCTAGTTTTTTCTTTTCCCAGTTAAATCCAGATGCCCTGGTGTTTTCATCTTTCTTTATATTTTTCACTGTCTCTCTTGTTCCCTCATCATCATTAAATCTCCTTTCATCTGTTTTTCCTTTCTCTTGTTACAACATGACATTGCAAGTTCACTAAGTAAAATTTTAACCTTAACAACCCTGCAGCAAGTTTCCACAGAAAGTCTTGTTGCCTGGACCTGGAATGATTGCAGCCATTTTTAGGGTGAGAGTCCACGTGACCTGTCGTTGGTTTACCGTGTCTCCCTCACCAAACCTCCTGCATGGAGGATGTACACCACCAGCAGTCAGGGAAGGTGGAGGGTCCCACACCCACAGCAGCCCTGGGTCGAGCACAGACCAGAGCAGAGGGAGACGAGACGGAAAGTAATGGGCCTCTACTGTAGCTGAGACAACTGCTGGCTTCAGGGATCAAACGAGCAGAGTCGGAAGTGGAACGGTTTTAAGATTCTTTTGGTGTCTCGTTATGTTGCACTTTACAAGTTTATCAATTAATTACCCTTGTTTAAGTGCTTTGTGTGCATGTCTGCCTAACGCCTTTATTATTTCTCGTAATGAGGCAAGTTCAGTCGTGATTTTAGAATCCGCTAATGGTTTACAAACCCACGTGTTGTTAAAGTTTAAAGAAAACACGATGTGAGGCGGCGTTGCCCGAGCGACGTGTGGCTACCAATTATCCATTACACAGGACATATTTATTCACGGCTCGGAACTTTATCAAATCAATCAAATGCTGCTAAATATAATTCAGAGGTAATTACAAAATTAGCAGCTCGTGTGTGATGGTGTGCAGACAGAATGATGAATAACATACATGGCATACCTTTAAATGGTGTTTACTTGACGGGGCTACAGTAAACACAATTTACATCCCTTTTTCTCGGCAAGCAGGATTTGCCGGGGTAGTTTATAATTGAGTCTAGCGGTGCATGAACTTTCTACAGCTGCAATCTGTCTAAGCGCAGCTATTTCTCCGGGCCCCGGCTTTCTTTTGTCGACTGTGCTTCACGTTGCAAGCGCTCCCAAATGTGAGAGATCTTGATGAAAGCAGAATGTAATTATTAGTGTGGTCGTTCTAGGATGGTGGCAGGATCTTTACACGGTTCGCCGAACAACACACTCCTTTTTCAAATGAAGAACATTCGCCTCCTTTCAAGGGCAATTATTTCAACCCTCACTCACCCTCCTCCCTCATTCCATGAATGTCAATGAAAGAAAATTGGAGCGATGTAGAAGTTATCCAACAATCTCATATCTTATTGGGAACCATTAAAGCTGTATCCTAACCTTCATCGTATTATAACCTGCATGCAATACTGAGAAACCTACATCACATACAGTAGAACTGTATATTTACATGATATGCAGTATGATACATGACATCCATCTTTCTTAGTTCCATTGTAAAGATGTCAGGTAAATAATTATTTTGCATCCCTTTTCAGCATTTCAGTCCAGGAAGCCTTCAGCATCACCACTTAAATGCATGATGGATGCATGTTTGCTTTACACGTAAAGGTCTGCGTGTGATGGATGATGAAATCTAATGTGCAGCTACTCCCGGTACCAGGAGAGCACTGTGAGCAGTAACATTTCTGTGGAAAGTTTTTACGATGGTGTCAGTTTTCCGCCACTGCTGCGCGGCGGTGTTCTTGACTTGAAGGCACGTGTTTGCCCAGCTCAGAACATTTTTATCAGTCCACAGAGGATGCAGCGGATGATGACAGATACATGTAAGCGCAAAAACAATGAGAGTGCCTACAAAGGATGTTCTGCAGGACTGCCACCAAACCTCAGTGGGCTTGTTTTGCTGTGGCATTGAATGGGAACCATGCATGCAGTAGCCCTGTTAACAGCTGGATGCCTACTAGCATGCACCTCCAGCAGCCATGATACTAATATGTGCGGGAACCTCACAGGTAAAGATGAAACCAATATGAAGTGCAGTGTGGAAGTCGGTGCATGTACCCATTAATGGACACCATCATAAATGGATGACAGAACAGAGGAGTGCTATCCCTTTACAGTGAACCTGCTGGCGATAGTGCTCTTAGAAGTGACCCAGTATAACTCTGTCCTCTGGGAACTCGGTGGATAGTGACTGAGCACCATCATCAAGTCAGAGCGCATCATCAGGCTGTTTCCTTAGAGACGGGGTCACCAACAACAATAAAAAATTAAACTTCTAACAGTACTATAGTCCAATCAGGCTGGGTTAGTCACATGGCTAATCCTGGTCATGGCTGCCTTGTGTCAGGGGTTCGGTCTCAACAGTAGTAACAGGTCTGCAGGAGATGGGCTGCTGATGGGATTCTGGTCAACGTTGTCCTCCAGAAGATCATCAGGATCACCGTGGTGGTGATTTACAAAGCGGGTAGAGCCGAGCCGAGTCGAAGGCGATGGGCGGAGGCACCAGCCTTCACTACGGTTGTTTATTAGCCCGTTTTCCTCACTACAGCTGCTGTTTGCCTTGTCCTATAACACAAACCCTCCACCTTGGTTTTGGTTGTTTCAAATATTACACCCGAGTGCACGGAAGCAAATGAACCACTACTGTTATATGATGACTTTAAATGAATCACAAGGGCTTCTTCTTTCAAATTTGTAGCTCACAGCAAAACACTAAGAGCAGTTTGTATTCAAATGAGTTCCTGGGGCCTGTTTGGCTAATAAAACCTATGGATTGTGTTTTAGCATGATACACCATATACAGCATGACAGGAAAATGAGCAGTCGAGCTTAATATATTCCACTCTGATTGCTGAAGCAGTGATAACCCCACAACTACTATTGTTCCAGGCCTGTAAATGACTTTATCGTGTAAACATGGGCCCACCTGAGACCGCTGGCCTCAACATGTCGCTCTGCTTGATTGCATTATGGAGGCGGTGGCAAGAATTACAAACTGAAACCTCAGGCTTTGGCACCGGAATAGTGGTCATATCTAGATTACAGATGAATGACTTGTTTCATATTAATAGTTTTAAAAGCCTTTAATTAATTTAATCTAGCACCAGAGCTTTATTTCAGTGGTGGAATCTCGCAGGCCATCAAACATTCACTTTTATTCTGCATAACTACCCATTGTTAAAATTTTGCTCTGAAGTGTTTCTCATCTTTCTCTATTTTTTTTTTTTTTTATCACTGCAAACATTTTATTTCCTCCTCAGTAAAACCATTTTCTGCTCCTGTTAATAAACCCCACCAAAAGCTGAATGAATGTATGCAAAGCTCCCTCATCTGATCCAGCGCTTGAAATAGCTCCAAAGGCAGCGATGCCGGCAGGACTTGCTTGTTTTGTTCAATGACATTCTGCAAACAAAGGCTGAAAAAGAAGCCTGTCTTTTTTTTAAGAGGGGGAACAGAAAATGAGGATATCTTCCAAGAGGTGCCAGAGGGATCTGTCGCTCTCTCGTTTCCATCTCCCTGCCGTGACCCGAGGGCTGCTTTCTGTGGAAGCAACGGCGCCGTCAACAGCTAGTGCGCGGAGCGCTACAGGCCAAACAGAGGTGGAAGCAGCACTTAATGTAAGGGAATGGATTAGAGCGTCTGATAATGCCTGGGAGGCGAGAGCGAGACAAAGTAAAATAAAGGACGAGTTGGAGTGAGCTTGAGTGAGTTTTCTGAATGTGACGTGCATGTATTTCTAGCTGTGTGTGTGTGTGTGTGTGTGTGTGTGTGTGTGTGTGTCTAGGTAACTGCATGCTTCTCATTTATACGTCATCTCTAGCTTTACAAAATACTGAAGGTGTCCGTTTGTTGTACAGTATGTGGATGCTTTGAAATTTCATAAAGGTCTCAGGTTTCAGATTTTAATCATGTTTCTTACGCCTCATCATTCTTATTTCTACTGAACATAGCTCCTACATACAGTGCTTTATCAATTAACTGAATATTTATCTGCATCCCAGGTGCCATCAGCTGTTACAGGACATACACTACATTTCTCAGATCACGCTCTTGTCCCCTGTGCTTGACATCATTTGCTGTTGCTGTTTCTGGCGTTGCTGAGGAAGATAAATGTGCGAGCAGTGACTTTTCTACTGGACTTTAACCAGCTGCCATTGTGGGAAACTTCGAAAAAGCTCCGCTCACTCGCTGGTCGCCCTACTCTAAGAATTATGTCATAAATCAAAAACTGCTGAATTCCTGCCAAATTTGGCACATAATAAAAACCTCAGGAGGCTGGGAGAGTGCTCAGAGCTCAGTCATGCTCTCTCGTGGTCCACACTGTCTTCTTGCACATCACTCCATGCTACTTTATGAGGACATCATCCCAGCTCCATCTAAGAATGTGCTGTATAAAACTTTAGGAGTTTAGGTGATAGCCAAACATGCATTAGCAGCCAAGGCCTGACTTCCATTGACAGCCCTAACGCTATAATATCATTTCAGTGTACATCCTACGTAGATTTTGCTTCTTAATTCGAGCATTGTGATTTAAGATATCTCATCACATGTTTCGTAAAAAATGTGTCTTCAAAGATAAAGAACAAAGCGCTCCTGGGAAGCAGTCATTTGGCAGGAGGTCTGTTCCAGGTTTTACTGAAGAATCTCACAACCAGCCAAATATTACACAATAAAAAAATCAAAGTGATAATTCAGTATATTTTGTGGTGACTCCACTCAACAACGCTGCCAATCAAACCCCGTGCACGTGGCTGACTGACAGCTGCGTGCATTCCTAACAGCCCCGGCTTTAAATCACAATTTGTATTTTCTTGGTAACCGTAAGTCACTCACTGAGTACAGTTCCCTCTATTCGCCGGCGCTGGTCATTGGCAGTGGTGCACCAGTCAGGTTCCAGGTTTAGACTAAGAAATCCAGACTTCTGCCACCTGCTGGAGCACGAAGTCACTGTGGTTCCGTTGCAGCCACTTTTTCAAGGGAAAGTGCAGTCAGTATGAGCTGCTTTAAGTTGTTTGATGTTGCTGGGGTGTGATGCTGATTCAGGAGCATACTGTACACACTCACTGCAGATATTTGGATGTTCTGGTTTGAATTGAACCAGACACAGATTGGTGGTGAGTAGGAATGGTGGCTCCAGCCTCATTGGTGCAAAGAGTCACTGCAGTTGTACTCTAGTGAAGGTTTGTGTGTGCTTCAGGCCTTTCGATATCACCACAGTGTGTTTGTTGCTTGTGCTTCTGAAGCATCGCTGTGGGATTTCCAGTTGGGACAAAGTGGAAACAAACTAATAAACCAAGCTGGCATCCAGCCATACTGTACCTCTTTGTTATACAGTATTATCAGTCAGTTCAGGTGCTGGGCTTAGAAGCAGAGGTGATCACGTGTAATGAAAATCACAGAGGTGCTTTTATTTACGATGTTGGAGATGAATGAACAACTTTAAGTGAAGTGCAAATACTGTAGTCATCTACCGCTGAGCTGGTAATAGGTCAATTTGCTCAGCTGGTTACGCTGCAGTTCATAGCACTCATGAATGAAAATGTTTTCAAATTGAATCCTGAAACTCTCCCAGCGCCTGCAACACGTAAAGGACAAGCATAGGAAATCTAAGCAGCTTATGGAATTGTTAATCATCCGAAACTATTGTAGTGCGGCCCCAGAATATAAATGATGATATTTAGGAGAGAAATATGCAAAACAAGGACTGGTTATGTCCAGAGCCGTGATGTTGGGCCCCTGTGTGCGATCAATCAGGCTGCAGAGAGGCAACAAATCTCTGTGTCGTGACACTTGTGCCTTAAATGACCTGATTGCCTCTTGTTTCTATCTCCCCCATGTTGGTCATTCCCATGCTTCATCGTTCTCTACATACGTTCCCGCTGTCGTTGCGTAACGTACGGCTCATTTTTAGGAGCAAACTACTTTTCCATCGTTCATTTTTCATGGCACGCTCGCGCGCTGCTTTAAAGATGGACGACAGGGGCTGCGAGTGTGTGTTAGCGCGTGGGTGTTGGTGGTAGTGGGGCGCTTGGGGGGCGCCTGAGGCAAAAACAGAATGTAAGCGCAGCATGAGTAATGAAATAATGAGTGAAATCTAAAAGGACGAGGCAGGCCGTGCTCTCTCTGTCTGGGGCCGACAGGTGTTTGCTGCAGCGCTGCTGCTGCTGCTGCTGCTGCTGCTGAATCCATTAGAAGGCTGTCAGAGGAATGAGGGTGGTGTAATTACAGGCCGTTTATGCCCAGACAATGCTTCCCCCCTAGAAAGGAAACGGGTCCGTGTGGTCTGTCAGCTGTCCTTCTGTCACGTCCTTCTATTCCCTCTAACTACAGCAAAGTGGGTTTTTATTGAACCGACATGTGACCATTCTTGTGTGGGTTTACTGTTTTTTTTTTTTTTCAATTCACCCAATAAATTGGGCTCCACCTCCTCAGCACAACAGAAGTTCCTTTGCAAACAGGTTTTCATTGGTTCAAAACCTTATTTTCATATCAAAAACTCTAAGATTTTCCAAATGGACGGCAAGAATGGATCGTAAGAAAAGGATGCTATTTGTTTTATTTGTGCAGCGTAGCTTTGGATGTGTCTGTGAAACATAGGCCAAACCAAATTGCCAGACAGTTGCCCCAGTTTAGAAGAAATCAAACCATCACTAGCTGTATTATGAGGTCTGTGCGGTCCTGTCTGTTGCCCTGTGAAGGGAGATGCATAAAGGTGGAAGGACAGGCAGAATAAACCCTCAAGGCTTCTGCAAAAATGTGTCATCATCATAAATAATGTTTAGGAACCCCGAATATTGAAAAGCAAACATAAGCATGCTGATTCTTTCATCCATGCTTTGCTGAATGCTAACATTAGCAATGTTGATGTGCAGCCGGAGGCCACTGCAGCACGGCTCCCCCTTTGTCATTATGTTTGGTGAAATATCAATGTGTTTTCTGAAATGTTAATGTGCTCCTTTTGTTTTGTTGTTGTGTTTCCACTGTTGTTGTTGCGTTTAGCACCTGCGGGCTGCTGTACACGTCACTTTGGTTGAAGAAGCATTTAAGGCCCACGCGACTGACAGTTACTGCTAAGAGCTAATGATAATAATGAATTAATTTGAACTCTTCAAGTAATAATTTTATATTTGATATTGATGGCCAGACTAATGGATTCACAGCCATCTGTATTAATGAGTATTCAGCTGATACATCACACTAGTTTTGAAAACAATAAACCCTCCAAATATCACTGCTTTACGCCAGTAATTTATCAAGCGCGATTATTACCTGCCACTCCACATGCGATAGTGCTAATTGTTTCCTAGCTATTGTTTTTCTCTTTGGTGCTTTGTGTATTGTTGTGTGTCAGGCTAAGATACTTCAGTGGTGATATCTTTATAATCCTCCAGAATTGGCTGCTAATTAAATGCTATGCAAACTGCTGCAGCAGCTCAGCAGGTGGTTTGGTGGTGGAGCGCTTACACAGGTGTTCTCCAGGTGTGATGGTGTCCTAGGGTGTGTTGAGGTTGTTGAAGTGGGATTATGTGGCATTTGGTCTTTACACGACCATGGTGAGAGCTGCGTTCTTATTCCTGGCATCATGCAGTCTGTGCTTTTCGCGTGGAGGCTCTCAAGGTGCGGCCACGTCCTGGTCGAGAAGCAGCTCTGCTTTTCTGAGGCGCTGCAGTTCTGCAGGATTCATCAAGCTTTGTTGATCCGCATCCATTTCGACAGTTTACAGACCAGCGATGAGCGTCGGCACCTGTAAGTGTGAGGCCACGGGTCCGGGCAATGAGTCCTTGACTCCGGTGCAGGCCTGTGTGGGGCTGCTCAGAGCAGACATGCAGGTTAACTGGTGTCTGCGCGTGCTTCCTGTGGGACGTTCACATCGTGCCTCTGCTCCTGAAGCACCTTCAGGTCTGTGCACATCGTGGTAAATGCCAGGCTGCTGTTGCTGCTGCTCTGCTAGCATCACAGTGAGCCTGCGAGCTGTTGAGGAGGAAACACCCCTTTTAAAAATATCACAGGCCGTGTGACCATTCCCTGCTATATCACTACCACAACTGCAATTACAGGTAGAATCAACACAGCCCACGGGTTCGTCATCTCCGCGAAAACACCGGCGTCACTTCTAACTTTAGCGCGTGTGTGCGCGTGTGTATGTGTGTGTGTGTGTGTGCAGTTGTTGACTTTCCTTGCCCAAGGACATCTCAGGTGGCAAGTAAATGATGAGAGAAAATAGAGCAGCTAATTAGCATCGCATGCATAAATCAACAGTTTGTGATGTTCCTAGCTACCTCTGCATCTCACCTCCCACAACCCTCTTTGTGCCTTGTCCATCAAATTAGAAGCATCATTAGCGAATCCTCTTTCCAGCATATTTCTCTCATACCTGCCATCACTTCTTGCCACTCTTTTACTTCAGACAACTTGTTGGTTACGTAATTATCCATCAAAGCACAACTTGTATCCGCACTAAATTGCTCAGACCAACGCTGCAGTTAAGTTAAGATATGCTGTTTTCTCATGACACAGACAAAAGAGAAGAAGTCATGAATTTATATGAGTTTCGACCGCAATGAAGCACGGCGAGCCTGACCGGTGCCAGGTTTACCAGGCCAGGGCCCCACACACTCATTTTATGGGCTCATCCAAAGCTAGTGAGGTGTAAAATAGACTGTTGTGATGGACCAAACATGCTCGGTGGTAGGCTTTGTGTCTCCAGCAGGATCTCAAATCATATTCACAGGTAACAGTCAGTTGTGCTGTGCTGAAAGTCACAGTAGCAGGAGACACGAGTGGCACCGACGGCTGTGTTGCACAATGAAGTTTAATGCGCTGATTGAACAGAATTCGAGGGAGGCAAGGAGCAGGGAAGCTTGGTCTTCATGCATGTGTACAAACTGTGGGAATGTACACGAAGGGTTAAACTATATTTGTTATGTTTCCTTAAAAACTCCTGAGACGTTGCATCTTTGTGTTCAGTTTGTAGAATATAAGCAACGACAGCTAGTCTTCAACTGACTGAACCATCGCGCCTGTAGCCATTGTGTAGGTGTCTCCTTCCCACCGTGACTATTTCTTAAATCTTATCAAGCCATATGCAATAGTTTTTCTCGCGTTTCACCTGCTTGCATCATAAACACCACAGCTGTCAACAACTGCACTTGGAACTTAAGTGGGCTAGAAAACGTTTGACCGTGCACTTGAAAATCATCCACATTTAAGTGTAGGAACATCACACACTTGGCTGAGGGTTCAAACAAAAATCCCATACTTGTCTGTGACAAGCTGAAGCTCTACCTGCTCCGCTGGTCCATGGCTGAGGCTAGTAAACCTGCCCCGGTAGAAAAGTGGGTCTAGCAGTTATCTGCAAACCTCAAAATACGTCATCAAGTTAGTTGTAGTTGCATAAACTTTACCAAATTGCAGTTTGCTGACTTGCCTTCAAAAGGCTTCAAACTGGACTTTGTGGATTTCTTTTCCTCAGCAAAGAGGCTGCGGTCGACATCCACCTCAGCCTCCTCTATCTGATCCACTGGAATACAGTTCTATGGTAATGCTGCTTAGCCCTGCGCTCCGGATGAAAGGATTCATGGCTGACATCCGGTATCAGAGGGGGAGTCAGAGCAAATCCACTGACATGATGTGTCTCAAAGAAGAGTTGTGGTGTTCACGTTAGAGGATTGTCCGCTTGCTTTTGTATTTTCTGAGGCCTAAACAGTGAATGTGCAAAGTGTTTTTTTAAAGCTTCGTTTGTTTAGACTGGAAGCAAAGATTCTTTCGGAACATTGTGTGTGAGCCGTCTACTGCAGGATTGATTTAATATCCAACATTGGATTCAGTATGATTATTGTCTTCCTTCACTCTTTCACCCTCCTTTCATCATCTTTTTTCACACTTAGCTAAATAAATACTTTTTCTTAAGGTATTAAATAAGGACGCATGTAGGAGTAGCTGTAAAGAGTCATTCACAATATGTTTTTCATATTTGATATATTTTGCATTCTCTGCTGCTCTATCCGGCCTTCGATTTATGACATTCATTTTTTTAAGGATAGCTTATTATTTTGTACATATGGAGTCGTCTTGTATAACCTTTTTAAATTTGTTAATATTTTCTTGATATTAAATCCTAGAAAGAACCCAAAGTTGCTTCACTACAAAGATATTGGATGACAACATCATATACAAATATGAAAGCTCATATATTTATAAGAATCATGTGTTGAAAAGTTGAGTGTACATAAAGAAGTCTTGACATTTAGTTCAAAGGGGGTCTAGTTCCCAAATGCATGACTTCCTACAGGTACTGAAATCCACCCTGAGCCTGAGGTTAAGGAGGAGACATGGAGCCCTCACATTCCAATGATAAGGCTGAGACTGTAGGCTGTTGAATTTTGTCTCCTCCACTTCTTGTGTCATCGCTTCATTTATGTGCATGTCAAGCGTTGTATCATTTTCTCATACACTGTATGCACGCGTCCCAGGCTCCACGTGACCGAGCGTTATCTTGGACTCACCTCGCGCTTGCTCTGCCTCAGATAGTAGCGAGTATTTAAAGAAGCTTGGCACGATGTGCAGAGTGGAGGAGTCGGCCTTCTGCAACCTGTAGAATATTCAACCCAGCTCATGTTGGCGTCATCCAGAAATGGAGATGAATGATGAAACATATAGTTTATAGAGGCAGCTCCTCACACGCAGTGAATACTGATGAGTTCAACTCCATTCGAGTGTTCTTACACCCACAAATGCCCAGTGAAGGGGCGACTGGAACTATTAAAAGAAAACTAATTGCAGTATGTGGACTTTTCTCTGTTTTCCCCGGTGGTTTAGTTCGGTTGGTGAGTCCTGTTTTCTTGTAGGTTTGAATATGTGGAACTGTTTGTTTATCAAGGTAATGGCTTAGAATCCAAATCTGAATGTAAAGTCAATTATTCAAAAAGGCAGCGGTACACGTTCTACTGTAAGACAACTGCTAACAATCACTGTCCACATGCTGAGTCACTGCTGTCGTTATAGATTTTAACAGCGGCCAAAAACAGTCAGCTCATGCATTTACCATTCAGCGTCTAGTGGCAGAAGTAGAACAATGTGGCATAAGACGGCTCCTCGCTGTTTTTAATCTGTTTTTCCAGGACACGGGTACAGGAGGCAGGGCATGACGGAGCAATAGGACACCGCAGGAGTCACAGGAGGCCCGAGCTGCATTCCAAGGTAAGGCCACTTCTATTTCTGTGGTCGTGTCCTGTTGGGTAAGGCTGCAGAAATGTCATTCTGGGGCTGAAAGGGACATTATTAGTCAGCCTCTAAACCCAAATGTGTTCGTGCCTAAACCCAGGCAATCTGCTTCTGCGGTCTATCTGTGCACAGTGGCTTCTTAATAACAGACAAGGATTTGGGCCGCATGAGAAGGTTCTGACAAACAACGTGGGCATCAAAATTTGTGGACTTGTTTTTAATTACATATCTAGGTCTGCATGAAAATATAACCCACATATTGTTCGTTGTTATCCTTCCCCGCAGTAATGAATTCACATTTTAAAATGTCCTCACTGGTTTGTTTAAGTAGTGGCACTTTGGCTGCTTTGCTAATGATTAAGATCCATCTTAAGCTGCTTTGAAAGTCCAACCATCCAAACCAACAGAGCAATTAACTGAGTACCTCCTGGAAGTGTTCGTAACCTCCGTTCTCTGGTCATGTGCATTAACGGTCAGTCTGCTGTGGGCCTGTGTCCCAGCATGCACCTCTGCATGTGACCAAGCGCCTGTGTTTCCGTGCGATCGTGTAGGAGCTCAGTGATTATTCAGCCTTTTGGTTCTGCGAGTAATGCTTCTCTTTGATGAAAGCATATTCCACTGCGCATATACAGTACATACACGCTCACAGTTTAGCAAGCTCATTATATTTTTAACCTTGGACTCTTTCAGTGTCACACACTCCACACTCCCACTTTGAACTATCCACCAATTATACATTGTGATTAGGATTCGGTGACAGGCTCTGCTGCCACTTTCAGTTGGCCCTAACATGGCAGTGGTGTAATGGGCTGGGTCGACTGGGTCAGCGCTGAGACATGGGGTCACATCAGCCATCTGATGTCATGTCAGAAGTGCAGCCCCGGGTTTCAGTGGGCCTCTGATGAATTAGGATGACTGGGCAGAAGTTCTACAGATGATGAATGTTCATGTAGAAGGTAGAGCTTGTGGAGAGGGAGCATATTTTAAGGTAGGTACAGTAGGTGACAACAGGCTTCTGTTTACATAGGCAGAATCACAATGCTGCTGCTGCTCCAAGGTTACAAAACTAGGTTTAGACACCTGCTTATGTCAACGTGTGGATTTTGATTTCTCTAAATTAACAGCTGATTCAGAAGAGGGGCTGCAGCAGAAGAACATAGAGCAACAGATGCACTGAACGAAGGAGTCGAACAGCCTCAGGGAGGGATCACTGTTTCATCTCACAGAGACATTTGTAAATCCTGAAAATGCTACAGACAAGCCCGTAAGTACAGCGGCGATCAGGAACATATGAAGCTGCAAAATGATGCTGAAATGTGCACGCAGAAATCAAACCTGTCAGAAAAGGTTGAAAGACCTGGTGCAACTGTGGATGTGCTGCACCTTTTTCTCATTTATTAATGTTTGTTGGCTTGAATCGCGTCCAAACAACCATAGCCAACCAACAATTTACTGTGTGCACACACAGTTTAGCTATTTCTGCTGCAGCAAATTTAGCTAATATATCCTAATGAAGGCAGTGAACTAGTGAACTGCATCAAATGAAGATACAAGCAGAAGCCATACTGCTCTCTTGTATTGCTCTCTATCTTTTCCTTTTCTCTTTGATGCAACACTTAATAGAAGAAACCATAATTAGAACATTAAAAAGAGGATACGAGAGGAACATGACGTAAAGCAAGTGCATAATCATCCTTCTCGTTTCTACCAAGCTCCCGCTCCACAAAGGCACCTGGAACCTGTTGAAGCTCCTCCCTTTTACCTTTTAGCCCGTGTGCTGTGACCAACGCAGCTGAGATGTTGCCTTTAACTTCACAGGATCAACCCGACTCTCGCAGGGAACAGGATGTGCCATTACTATGAACTTATACAGCACGTCACCGTGAAGCTGTTCTCAAACCGCAAGTGAGTTCTCGTCTTCATGTGTGCCCTTGCTAACCAGCCGCTGTTGCCTAGCAACAGCCGTTTGCTGTTGTGTGACGTCTTGAGGTTATTTGCATTATTTATGTGGTCTCTTTGATTTAATTTACATGAAAATCGAAGAAAACTCTGTTCTCAAATGTGCGCTTGTTGTATTTTTTGTAATGATTTTATTTTACTTTAGATTTGATCTAGAACCTTATATACAAACTCGAGTTGTATCAACTCCATGATGTCACGTTTGTCACACCAAAGCCTTTTCGAAAGGGAAACCTAGCAAACGAGATCATCATGGCGTTGAACATCATGTGACACATCAAAGACTTCAGAGGCGACAACGTGGTGATATTCTCACTTCACGTGTCACAGTGTATGTGAGAAAGTCTGTAAGGGGAAAATCATGGTTACATGGCAACAGCAGTGTATGTTGAGAACATGCCCATATGTTTACAAATGTACTGTTTTTTTTTTATAATAATTTTGAAAAATGCCAGTGGGGAAAAACCAGGAAGTGCTCAAGTGCAGGATACGAGTGGTGTAATTAAAAAGCACCTGTTTGTAGATTTGTACAGTAGATTTCCTACCGTATACCAGAAACCTCCCGCAGCACTTGTTGTATGGCCAGAGATGATTAATGATCGGTGACACTAACACAAACAGTGGGAAGCGCAGACCGAGTGAGACAGATGAAGACAGATCGCGGCAGAGGGAGAAGCTCAAGTTAAATATCCCCATATCAACATTGCAGATGCTGTGGATGATGGGCCTCTAAAGGCACTTCTTTTACCACAACCACTTCCCTGAAGAGCTGCAGGGGTTTGAAGGATGCGGAGAAACGCGGCAGAGGAGAAAGTGCGCTACTGTAGGTAATGCTTTGGACTTAGCAGCTATCTATTGATTGGCTTCTAGTGGTCATTTTAGGAGTCTGCGCCTGCAGCCATCATCATCCTCAGAGTTAATAGGCTCAGCTCCTGAAAACACCTGATTCTCTCATACCTTGTTTTCCTAAAAAATTTGTATTGCTGCTTATGTCAGCGTTGGGTATTTAATGTGACAGCAGCTACAACTGTGTCCTCTCAACTACATAAGCTATCGTGCTCCAACACATTCAGGATTATGTTTGTGTCATATACTGTACAGTAGCAGTGCTTGTGAGGTTGTCTCACTCATTTCACCAAGTTATTAATTAAACAGTACGTTTGTTACATCACATGTTGGCTAAGCAGCAATTAAGTACATGCACGTTTGCCTTTTTTTTTCTAACCTAATTTAGATAAAAAATATACTATTAGCTGAATTTACAGAGAGATTATCTCAGGATCCACTGTATTAAAATCATTTAACTATTTGACTAAGTGATAAAAATGTGTTATTTACATGGAGGAAAATATCAGCTTTAGCATGTTTCATACGTTCAAATGTGTTCTCCAGTAATTAAAATCTAATCTGGCACCATGCTGCGGTGAAACCAGGAGGAAATGAATGATTGAATAAATGAGTGAATGAAGTAATTAATATCCAAATCTATTTGAATTTCTATTTTTATGCCTGTACATGTGGTAGTTCTCAGCCCACTACCTCCCCCTCTCCATAGCACGTTGTACATTCCCGAGCCTTTTATTTATCACTCTGCGTATCCTCTTCCATAAGTGAGCGCTACTTCCATCTTCATGTTATCAGCGGTCCGGCTGCTTTATCTGCTGCTATCACGGCCGCGGCGCACGCATAGACACCACTTCCCATTCTTTCAGACAAAGTCCACGTATCTCTTTGTCAGTAGTCATCTTAACCTCAGTCACAACCGTTCAGCTGACAACAAAGCAAGCAGCCGCTGGCAAGACACTGGTAACTGACCTGCCTTTGCCTGTTTGGGGAAGCGGAGCAGAAAGAGCTGCTGAAAAATCAGCACTACTGTTTTATTTCCAAGCCACTATGTGTGAATTATACAATAATACATGAAACAGTGAAGCATTTAATGAATCATATCTGGTGCCTGCTTACCTTTTAACATGCAGCGCAGGGCTATTTAGTGGTCACTACCCATCACAGATGTTTCATCAGTTCACAACCCAAACACCTCCACAAGGCTCTACTGTGACCTCTGCTGTCCCAAAGTGAATTATTATGGGCTGTAATATTCCGTCTGACAACTGCTGGCGTATCTGGACTCTCTCAGTTTTCTTCCATTAACTTTTAATTACCATCCCAGCTGAAGGGGATCCATTCAATTTTACATTCCTCGGGATTTCATCTGTTATTAAGTCATTAGCACGTCGGCCTTCATCGTCACTCATTGAACCCAGAAATATAGAGTTGTTAGTGAAGGCTGACGGAGAATGAATAAAAGCCTGCATTTGAGATTAAACATGTGAACGAGTTAATGGCTGGAGCTATAGTTCATCATATATCTAACTAAAAAATGGAGCATGTACTGTAGAAATGATATGTTTGACCAAAGAAATACTACGTGTGACCAAATCAACTGCTGAGATGTTAAAGAAAGTCAGTTAGTCAATTGGTTTAGGCATCAAAAACATTGTCAAAAGAAAAGCAAATAAATATTTTCATAAAAAAAATAATGAGGCCAAAGCTGGTGGGTGAGTCGCTCACCTGACTCACCATCCCCGAAGCGTAACTAAAAATGTTTAAGCACTCGCTATATAAACAGTCCCATTAACAACAACATGTGCTTCATTTAGCTCAATTCAGATCATTGTTTAAATATCCAAAAGCGAAAGTGATGCACAACTAAACACAGCACCAAAGTGAAACCTGCTTTTGTCTGGGTTTTTTTCCGTATCTCCTGGAGGTGATGTTCTCCGGTTGTGACAAGGTAGTGTTTTTGTTGGAGGTGATGCACTTCATCAAGGTTAAGTCAGATCTTATCACAGCGCTGGTGTGAGCAGGATGCTGTTGTGCAGGCAGTGGTAGTGGAGCGAACCGGGTCGGGAAGGGTTGGCTGATAATGTCCTGATGAGCTGACTCACCCCTGGTGCTGCTATAGGAAGCTGCCTCTGCATGATGGTAACTAGGTCACTACAAGAGGGTTAAAGATTCATTTTCCTAGTTTGCAGGGAGCCACAGATACAGCTCGTAAATATTTCTTAAATTTCTTTTAACTAAAAAATATCCACTAACTGTTGCTGCACCGCTGGGCTCAAAATAAATGACATGTTCAGGGGTCCTGAAACCTCCCTCACCTGCTGAATGGCTCGTTTCTGTTATTTAAATCACACAATGTCTGTGAGCGTGTAACATCCTGTTCTCATTGAACGGCGAAGATCTAAGATCTTGTTAAGTTAAAACTGGTGCTGCTGCGTGGATGTGACTTACTGTAGGTTGATTGCCATGGTAACAAAGAATCTCTGCTCAAAGTCCACATTCCTGCTTTGTCTCTAACAACACAACAGCATTTCAGTCCGTTGTGCGTCCACGAGCACGAAACCCAGGTCGCCCAGTCAAATAAAGAAAATAAATACAGGCTAAACCTTCAGGTTTTACATTCTGGCTTGTGAAACGTCAAAGTCAAACTCAAGTGTAGCAACACCTGCAGAGGAAAAGTCCACAGAATCCTGAACAGAATCACAAATGATCACAAAGGAGTTGCAGACCTGTGAAACACAGTTTAACTCTGGCTTTTGCTCGAGGCAGTGATGCCCGGCTTAAAATAAAAACAGGTAGGACACAGAGGCAGCAGATAAATGAGACCAGACCGGGTGCAAGATGCTGGAGCTAAATGTTCCTATTAAGCAAACTGGGTTTCACGTACTGTAGACATGTTATTCACATCGCTTCCCACTTGTTAGTGCAGTTTTAATCCCACCAAACCCACCCAGAACTATTTTGATCAGGTAATGCTCTGAACGGCCTCTAATCTGCTGTGATGACACGCCAGCCTGCAGAAGATCCTGTTTCTACGCAGGTGTAGCGGCGGCGCTCTCCTTTCTCGTTCCGCCGGCTGTTCGCACCTTCGCCCACCTGAACGTCCTGTCAGGCTGTTGCCATAGATATCCGCGCAGAGCGCACTGAGACAGGGGAGGCAACAGCGGCGGAAAGGTGAGAAGCAGAAGCAAACGAGGGGGAAAAGAGAGCGAGGGAGGAAGCGGAGAGAGCGGTGCGCGGTGAAGAATAATCCAGCTGCTAGTGAGTTTATTAAGAGAGAGGGAACGGGTGAGGTGGAAAAAGAAGAGGGGAAGGATGACAGAGGAAGAGCAGGAGAATGAGCTCTACCTGTCAGCGCATCAAAGCCTTGTCATGTCGTCTACTCACCCGCTCACACACCCACTCATCCCCTGGATGCCTCAACCTAATGAGCCAAGTGTCTCTCAATGGCTCCTGTGTACAGCAGCACCTCGCACAGCCATTATCAGCCTGCGTTATAGGCGATTTATCGCCCCGTGCAGCACCTCTATTTCCATTCGCTGTTGTCACGACCGGCTCCCGGTGTTACCCACCGCCCGACTCTCTCCGTAGGTGAGGATGAGGTGTGTACAGGCCAGGTGTGGGCCGCTTTCTGTCCGTTGCACCTTAGACTAACATGAGCAGATGTGTTTGGGTGGACGCGAGCAGATCTCGCACGGTGGGGATGCACTGGATAACCTTCGCAGCCTCGGAGAGCGACCTGCACCGGCGGTGAATGGATCAGAGCGCGAGCGGAATGTCTGACATCAGCCATATTACATAGAGTTTAGCTGGTTCATTTAGACGTGAAGTCTTAGGGGAGAAGCCGGACACATTTTCAACTGAAAAGTGTGTGATTGGCAATTATTCAGTTTCTGCAAAAATGTGTGAACTAGATAATTTCATTTGTGAATATTACAAGTGATATTTTTACTTATTTTGAAATAACTGAAATAATGAGCTGCGGTGGAGGATGGAGACGTGGTTGTTGGTATCATATAGTCACCACGTGGTTCTGGAGTGTGTGACTTGAGTTGGAGCCGTACATTTGTTGCTCAGCGTCACAGGATACTATGAAGCACGCTAACCTGGTAGCATGCACCGTGTGCTGCAGCTTAGACCGGCTACGCGCTAATATGCAGTGAGCTGCTGATTATCATTACTGCGCCCAAAGCTAAAGCCAGTTTTGATTTATTGAGCTTCTCCAGTTTACATCGTCTGTGTTTCATCAAGGCCTGAAAATAATCTTGTGTATAGCAGGACATGTGTAATGATGGATGCGTCTTCAAAATTGTTCAAACAATATACTCGCACTCATTAAGTGAGCTGTCACTCATGTGCGCGTGATTCCTTCAAAAAGCATTTGCAGCTTTCTGTAGTGAAGATTTTAAACAGCAGAGGGAAAGTCGTGGAATAGAGAACGTTAGAATAGAGCACGTTCCAGATACAAAGTCAGGTAGAACGCTAGGAAAAGGCCTCGTTTATTTCCACCATGCAATAACTGCACACCTATGTTTTATTAGACGAACAGATGCAGTAAAACTCCACAGGAAGTGCCTTTAACCCACTTTGTCCCTAATTCAAGTTAAAGCTCAGCCGCCGTATCATGAAGACTGAGTAACATGACGGTGAATGCCAATCAATGAATGGCCTTGTCTGTCTTTTCTTCAAAGCAGTGGCCCTTGATTACCGGTGTTCAGCACCAGGTGACGGGAGCTCTGCTTCTGCTCTAATTAATCCACTAATCCGGCCGCTGTGATTGGCGTGTCTTTCCCACACACAGGCAGATGCATTAAGGAAGGAAAGAAACAGAGGGAGGGAGGGAAGGTCAACGCAGCCGGCTGAGGGGGGAGAAGGGGAAGGACACGGGATCGATGGAAGGGATGCAGGTGATGGGAAACGGGGAGCGGTGGGATTGTGCGAGGGGGGCGGTCCCTCAGGTTTTAAAGGCCAGTGGGCGGACGACGTATTTAAACAGAAGGAAATCTAAGAAGACGGAACAGGCACGGCGTCCAACTGCAGGTTGAACAGGCAGACGCGTTAACCCCTGGGATCTAATTCCAATCACGCCCTCCCGTCACCTGCTGAACGAAGCGCAGCGTGCGCTCCCCTGAAATGTGTCGCTCATTATTATTATTGAGAATCTGCCACTCGAGCAGCCTGAATTGTCAGATTATTTCTTAGTAACTTCAAATCTTTTACATCACATTCCTCGTAGAACAGGGTCCACTCAAGCAAAGACCGCTGGTCCTTTCAGAAGGACTGAATCATTAGATTGGGTTTATATTGGCAATGAATGGATTTTTGGCTGTAACACTGTAAAAAAAAAAAAAAAAAAAAAGCTACTGCAGCTGAGGCGCACTGGCTTTTATTAATAATAAGTAGTAGGTGGCTTTTTATGATTCATCCACCTTGAAGGCACTGCAAGGTTACAACAGCCGCTTTACTCAGTACTGTGTTAACTGTTTTATTGATTCGTATCGTGGATGTAAATGAAATGTATAGGGGTGTAGTACTTTCTGCCACAGTACTATCATCTTTTAACGTCGGAGCAAAGGGAGGTTATAGTAAATTCTTTTTGTGAAATGAACAACAGCATTCTATGCACAATCGTGATCATGCAGCCATAACATTAGAACCTGGCCTAAATGCATTGACTGCCCTCTTGACTTGACTCCAGACTCTCAGTGCCTCAGGTGTCCTCGCTGACCTGAGCTCACATTATCAAAGGAAGGTCCAATTACCTGGAGTGAAGGCAAAGCACAATCAAATTATCAGTCCAGAGGACTTACATGCTTTAGCTTGGCTTAAAGGTCACGCGCGGTCCCGTCGGCTCTCTGCGGCCAGACAGCGGCTGCAGTGCTTCCAAGTTGGAAGTCTGCCGGGATCGCAAATGATGAAATTGCCCGCTCCTCCTTAATTTATGTAGATCCTCGCCTCTTTCTTCCAGCGGCTTGTGACACGCAAATCGATTGAGGTCTGCCATCTCTAAAGTGCACATATTTATTCATTGTGTTTTACGCAATCTCCAACAAATAGAACTGACGTTCATTGTCAGTTTAAGATAACAGTTACTCTATGGGCAAACAATCATTTTAAAGGTTTAGCTTGTTGTTATGGAAGAATGGGCTGCATGGAGGACACTACACTGTGCAATTTGGACTAATTGGCAAAGCATGCAGCAGCAGAAGCATGGTCCACTGTGGAGAAAATAGACTTTTGTTTATCGTTTATCACATTCACGGAGCAGCTTGACATCTTCAGCCTCTCTATATGGTGCAACCCCTGGACCGAACTGGATGAGCATCACTATTCCACCCACACGTGGCACAACCACAAACATGTACAACGCACTGAAAACATATCTGAACTGATTCCAACTCTCCCGTAAATCTCGCTCATGCTGAATTTGGATTTTGGACAAAACGTGAAGAAGTGTAATTGATTTGTAGTTGGCGTCTCTCACTGTTGATCTGTGAAGTCTCAGAGTCTTGGAATCTGATTTGTAAGCCCTCAGACTGATTAATGGAGGCAAAGTGCAATTATCGTTATTGAACTTTGATTTGTTTTTCGGCTCATCAGGTTGCAGTTGTCTTTCAGGAGGAACAGGACACAGATCCTGTGTTCGGGAAACGTGATGTCCTCGGGCAGAGCTTTGATTTCTATACCATGTTTGTGTCTAATTAATTGCTTTGAGAAGGAGGCTTCAGTGACTAAGACTGTTATTGTGGTCACGTCTTACTTCCTTCTACAAGCTGCATTTCACATGTCCAGATTGAGTCAGTACAAACTGTACAGTATGTGCTAGAACTAAGGCATTACTACGATACCGCTTTTAGAAGAATGGAGCAGACATGAGGTCTTTGACCTTTGACCACCAAAATGTCCTCAGTCCTAAGGTCCTACTGGACATCTGTGCTAAATGTGGAGAAATTGTCTCAAAGTGTTCCTGCAGTAGCTTGACTTTCACATTCACAAGTTCAGCGCTGAGCCCAAGTGAATGTTTGGGCCATGTTTTATGACATTTCCTACTGTATCTGTTGGTCTGGGTCGTCCAGTCTTAAGTTACTGTATCACTATTCTTGACATTAGGTCAAACTCATCTACTTGGGGTGTTGTCGCAGTCCTGTTTATAATGGACACAAGATATTAGCACTTGTATTGTAACTTGTACCTAAGAGAATAGGCGGCGCTCTCACCTGTTTGCTACTGTACGGTATGTTCTAACCCTCACCAAACTGAAGGATTAAGCTGATGATGATGATGATGATGATGAAAGGGCACCAAGATAGAGCCCAGGGTAGCCCCACAATGCTCCCTATGGGCAAGGCCGACTGGGAGGAGACACAGAAGGCTCCACAGATACTGTATCTGTGTCTGGAGCTGGAGAGTGAGGCAGGGGAGACGCAGTTTGCCTTGTGGCACCTGCTTTGTGACGCCATGATGGATGGACTAACCTGCGAACGCAGTGTGCCTGGCTGCGCCTCGACGGGAGGCAGCTGCATCACAGTGTGACACCTCTAAAGCCTCACACTGTGTCCCCCCACGAGGCGCCGGGGTGCAACAATCAAACCGCAAGCAGGTGAATTGGAGACGCGGTGCGTGTTTGTGCTCACAGCTGCATTTTGAGTGCGTTGTGAGTTCAATATTCGATGTGATTGGGAGTAAGTGATGTGCTTTGTCCTTGTTTTCCCCCCATCACCTCCAACCTGAATGCAGATGAGCCGTCCTGTGCGGCGCAGGCAGCAGGAAGCTCTGACCTGTGTCTTTGCTGCTTGGGACGAACTCGCTGTACATGTGGGGGACGCATATGGTCAGTCTCCCACGAGAGCGCGTGCACCCGTCCAGTACGTGGTGCAAAAGCAACGCAGCTCTGCCACTTTTCAGATTTGATTAAGTAAAAGCTGCAGCTGAAGTTGATTGATTAAATGCACTTGCAGTGTTTTTCTTCCAGTCTTTTTTTTTTTTCCAGCGTGCAGCAAAGTCGGGCTCCAGAAAATAGCGTGCAGCTCACTCACTCATTGTGAGGAATTTAAATGCATATGTGACACTTTAAATGAGCCGGGCGCGCGCGGACTGAGCGTTATTCACAGGCCACAGTCACTACACGTGTACCACGTGGCTCCTCGGTAGCTGATTAGTAGCCTGCATAATTATTCCAATGTGCTTTATGTCTGCGGCATCTATATTTCCATAAGCACAAAGCGAATCTTCCGAATGACTGCGTGAGTGACTTCAAACGCAGCTGTTTGCGGCGCACAGACCGGAGCTCGCCGGTCATTTTCGTGAGGACACGCGACGCTTTGTCTTTAAGGAGCCCCTGCCGCGCGCTGAGGGGCGGGGCGCCTCCACGCGGGGCGCAATCCGCATTGGTCCGTTTCGTGCCGCCTTCCCGCCCCTCTTATCGCGGGGAACGGCGGGACGGCGACGCTACTGGAGGACGGCTCGAGGAGGGCGTGGGGGGGCGGCGTGACGTCATCACGTCCAACGGAGCGCTGCAAAAAATATCCTTGGCGGAAAGTTGTCCGTCTTATATTCCGTTTTATAAGCTTTTTATAAACAAGACGACGCTGTCCCTGCTCGACAAAATCACTGCACTCTGTTGTGAGAATGTGTTAACCTTTTTATGAAATTATTTCGCCCACAGACGTAAACTCTGGTAGAATTAATTTAAACATTTAGGACTTCCATTGTTTTCTATTGTGTTTCTCATCGGCGTCAACGATAATGAAGTAATAAGAGGTAAAAATAAGAGGGGAACGATGAGAGGAGAGCAGAGCGGGTAGAGATGATGGAGCGAGCGGTGAGATGAAGGGTGGCTGGAGAGGGAGGGCCGGACGCATGACATCATCCCCCCCAGCTTCCCTGCGCGGACAGAGCTCTGGTTTCTCCAAGTGCGCACGGCGGCTGCTGCTGAGGGAGCGACTGTTCCCGCTGTACCCAGACGCGTCCTGAGCAACCTGCGCTCCCGGGGTGGATTTTAAACCCATTATTTCACCTGGCAGAGGAACCCGTGAACCGCTGCTCACTGGACCTGACGCAGGGACGCGCAGATTTGACGCCAACTCGGGGATTATTGGTTGTTTTAAACATGAAGATGTGACGGTTTATAAGCCGAGAGGGGAAAAACGGAACTCCGCGGTTGATTAAAAAAGGTAGGCACACTTCTATGTCTCTTTTTTGTGATCCAGCTACTTTTGCATTCGAGTTTTTTTTCCCGAAATGTTTTTGACGGCATTGGATTTTAAATCACGCCTGTGCGTAATTGTCTCAAGTCCAACCAAGATAGGCGTGTGGGCATTTGATGCCAGAGCGCACAAGTCGTGCGTTAATCTGCCGTTTTGACGCGGAGACTCGGGCATGTGCCCGAATAGAAGCATCTTTATACATTACAGCAGGCAAAGGTTGTTCAAGAGAGGCGCTCCATAGTTCCGGGCTCAGCGGGGGAGCTGCTGCTCGGGGTTCCTGATGGTGGCGGAGCATATCTGCTGCTTGAGTATGAAAGCTGTCCATCATTCCGAAAGACGGTCGTAATAGGCACGCTTCGTCTTCAGTCCCCCCCCCCCCACTGATACTTAATAAGATTTAATCTTCTAAAGAAAAGAAGCGTGGGTGGTTCCGTGGAGGCATCGTGGAACGGAGGTCCTCGGGGGGGTTCTCACACTTGTGCGCTGTTCGGCTTTAAAGTATAACGTAAATAGTTCTGATCCGTCTCTTTTTCGGGCGGAGGTGTGTTGGTGGCGGTGGACGTGAGGGAGGGGGGGGGGGGGGATCCAGCGAGCGCATCTCCGCAGGGGGGTGTTTTCATAAACCAAGTGAGCCGTGCTGTGCAGCATCCGCAGATTTGCGCGTCGTAGGCATCGATTGGAAATGCCTATTTCGATATTTCATCTCTCTCTCCTCCTCCGCCCGTGGCCGCACGCCTGCGCCCGGGCGGCGCCGCTTGATGTGACGTTAAACCCTCAGGTACTTCCACCCGTTGGACTTTTGAGAGTGTCAGAATTTCCGTTTTAAGTCTGCATTTGCGCATCACTTTGCGCAGTCAAATGCACATTTCAGAAGGACTGGGGCTTATTCCGACGTGCGCCACTCGAGCTGCTGAGCTCCACCGAGGAAGAATTACAGCAGCGACACTGACTTTTTGCAGGAGCTCAGACGCTTGTTGAAAATTGGCATCTCCGACCTGCATCCAGTTCTGCCTGTGTGGACATTTTGGATCTTTGATCACAGTTATTCAGTGCTTCATAAACACATTCAAACTTTCGCTTTAAAACAAGTGACTGATTTCTGTCTTGATTTTCTTTGAATTCTCGCTTCGACTGCCTCATAACGCGACTCTCTCTGACAGAAGCGACAAAATAATAAAGTTTTAAAGCCGAGTGTGACTCGCAGTTTTGATTCACAGACGGCTTCTTGGGCTCTTTTAACCTCGGCGTCGCGTTTTGCGCATAGCAATCTATTCTATTCTATCGTTTAAGCACACCCGTGCATTTCCGTCTCCTACGGTCTTGTTTCGATCGCAACGAGCGCAAAGCTCATAAAAGCCAGAGGACAGAAGCAGCGCGCGGGTTGTTAAAAGAAAATGGCTTTATTCATTTCTTCTGTGTACCCGTGCTAACTTAGTTATAGCTTTTTATGGTGCCTGCAAATGGCTCACAGGCCAGTGCTATGTAATGTAATACAATTTCTGTTGTTGCTGTGTGTTTCTGTTATGATCCCACAATAAGAAATGTGGACCCCCCCCAGAACAATGCCTGCAGCATCAGTGTGGAGCAGGTACCACCCCAGCAGTGCAGGAGTGTGAGGAACAGCCCACCGCCCTCTCAGGCACCCGCCTGCCTGCAAATAGTGCACAGTCCTAAATTATATTCAGACTTATGCCATTGCAGATTTATTCTGGCAACCAATCATATGCTTCTTGACTTTTGCCTTTTCCATATTTCATGCTCGTTTTTTCAGCAGCTGTAGAAAGTTTGACCTGCTACAAGTGAGACATTTAAATATGGAGAGTTAAAAACCGTAGGATTGAGAGAAAGTATGTGATGCTTGAGTTGTGTAAAGCCTCAACACACAACACACAAGGACACGCATTTGTTTTGCATTGGCTCTTTGCTTCTCTTACTTCTCCCTTATGGCAAAAATGTTTTTTAGGCCCAAATTATATCTGTGACGCATGCGTCAGCGCCGATGTGTCTGTATGTTCCGTTCCTCCCGTTGGTGTAAGCATGTGCTCCAACGACTGCTTTTACAGGATTGAGTCACTCGCGCGCTCCCTGCCTCAACAGCCAGGCCTGTGGAAGGACGGCCATTACTGGAGTCCTTCCCTCCGGTTTAATGGCCTGGATACGTTTTATGAAGCGTCTCTTCCTTTAGTGTTTCTTTACCGAGCGATCGCATGCCCATGTTGGACATGCACAAAAGTCCCACACTCTATAAAGTGCACGCACGCTGCTGTTCTAAAAGCTGGATGCAGACACTGAGAAGCTCCAGCTTCTTCAAGAAAATACACGGACACAGCGTGAACGTGACCTTTCTCGTTGCAGACAGAAGTCACAAGGTCTCCAAGAAATTTTTGGTCTATTTAATTAATAGAGTGCAGAGCACCATAGATCAGCTTTGTGTCAGGTTAGGTTTTCACTCATCAATCAAGCAGCCATTCTTTTATGTATGAGCTTTGCTCAAGCAAAAGGCAAAACTGCACTTCAATCATCGCAGCCCGTCACCATCTGGACAGTGAGGAGGGAAACCACAGTAAAACGCAGACACAATGCTTGCAGTGACACAGGAACACGCACTGTGTCAGTAAATGGATCCCTGCCAGAGCTGCTCAAACCCGAACACGTGAAGCACGGCTACGGTTACAGTGAGGAGCGAGAGCCGGGCCAACATTTTTAATCATGGGCGCACTTCATAGAGAGCTTCACCCATGTGCACTGCAGCAGTCTAATTACCAGGAGAGAGCTTGTTAGTTGTTACCTCCAGATAAACAGCCCCCCCCCATGTTTCCTCTCGCCCGTAGCAGAATTTGAATTTCCGAGCAGCAGAATGTCATTTTCTGAGTAGCCTGTTTTATCCCACCCTCAGCTCGTATGCAAACACACAACCATAAATTTTCACTACATGTAACTGATGAGGGCAAACAAAGCCAGTGAAAGGCTGACATTTACAACATGACCTCCAGTATCGCAGAGGTAATGTAGAGTGAAAGGTGGAATAGTGCAAAAGTGATCTGGGATTCTACCGTCCACAAAAGGCAACTCAAGGAGCAACTGTATTCAGAAGGCCCACGTTCAGTATGAACTCCAGGGGAAGTCTTGTCTGCCAGAATGAGAGAAAAATGCACCGTGGACAGTTTGACTAGTTTTGAAGCCACGATGGAGCTTGACACTTTAATGACTTTGATGTGTACACGTTTTCCTGGTACTCATCAATATGTCAGGAAAGGAGAAGCAATGCAAAAGCTGCAGATGTCTCAGGTTTAGTCTAAAAAGAACATTACATGGAAGGAAGTGTATATACTGTACAGTATGTATACTGTACTGTATATACAGTGTGTTTATATATAGCTTTGTGTCTAACAATGCTCGTCTAATGACTGTGTGTAAGTTCACCTATAGGAAAAGTTTTGTATTTAGAAATGGCTTGCAAAGGTTTTAGAGGAGCACCTTTAATTGGATTTGGGCTCCTGCACCACCTTCGCCTCACGCGTCACCTCCAGTCCTCCTTCCTCTGGTTTACAACAAGCGCTGAAGATGGGTTTCACTGCGTAAAGGCCCTGAGCTGGTATGGTTTATCTGAAACCAAGCATTTGACTGAATGAGGGCTCAAATCACTGGTACTTTAAAAAAACACTCAGTCCCAGTAATTACACCAGCCTTTTAAACATTTATACTGCACACTGAACTAGAATGTACACAGCCAACATTTAATGGGAACACAGGTGATGCATGAAGGAGGTTTTCCAGGAAACCAGCAGCACTGTTAACTGAAGTTTGAGGGAAATAGTTGTTATTCCTCTTTTTATTAAACATCAGAACCCAACAGTTCCACATCACTAACAAGCTGTTCGTGGTCGCCAGCTTGGCAGGATGTTTTCCGGAAAGCAGACAATTAGGAAACCTCTTAGTGGTTGAGACAGATGCAAATCTCCTCGGGGAGAGACGCTTGCTGAGGGTTATTTGCCACCGTTACCACCACCTGCCCCCCGGGGTTGTAGCTCTTGAAGGTCACGCTAGCATTTACCCCCCCCCCCACCCCCTTTTTTTATTCTCTCCCATGACATCTCCAGTGGGTATCGCCGGATGTTTCCCGCTATGCTGGTGAGCTGGGGCTGATGATAGTGGGGGTCTGTGAGGATGATGCATCGTGACAACGAGAGGAATAACAAAACGCTGTCTCGCCTGTTTACTGCTAGTCTGCATCATAGTCAAAAGCATCATAAAGAATGAATGATTCATCCGCTGTGTTGGATAGTCGCGTATGTTTAATTCATGGCTCCACTGCCGGGCGTCGGCCACGGTGCTCGTGTGGTGTGGCACCGGAACTTGGGCGTATGTGATGAGAGCAGTGCATTGGTGGCGGCCTTGTACGTTTCATCCGCAGGCCCTAATAAAAGCCTCACAGGCCTGCATTGATTTCTCCCAGAATAATCCATTTAGACTGAGTGTGCTTGGCCATGTGGGGCGTCTTCAATTATTTATGGCAGAATGCTGCGCAAGCTTCTGTTGGGATGCAACAATGTGCCCTGGGAAACCTGGGAAACCTGTGAACTGCGGATTGCAGGGCAGCAAGAGGGACGCTGAGGGTGGAGGAAAAGAGGGAACTTGGCTGGAAAGGGATTTAGGTGGGACAAAGACGGGGAAGGAAAGAAGTACAGGGGCAGAGAGGAACAGGGAGGTATGAGAGGAGCAGAGATGCAGGAAAGAGTTAGCGATGATGACCATTAGCCAGAGAAAAGAAGGAATGCGAAGAATGAACCAGCGAGAAGGACTGGTTAATGAGATGATGGAGATCTGAGAGGAAGAGTAGGAAGAGACGAGGATCACAGCGATGAGAATATTATGACGGATGGGAGGGAAGACACAAATGACTAGATGAGAAGAGAAAAGTGAGGAGTGTATGTTTTAAGCGATAGCGCTAAAGGACGGGAACGCAGGTGAAGAAGAAGGGAAACGACGAGGTGAGGAGTCCTGACGAGGTAGAATTATGGATGAGGCGGGGACGTGATATGACTGGAAATGAGCTGAGGATGGATGGACGAGTGAAGGAGGGAGGATGGTCCATCTATTGATCATGGGGGAGTTATGGCTGCTGTTGTGTTAAGTGGAGACATGTCAGCTTGACTGCCGTCATTATTTCTGCTGCGCTCACGTTTAAGGCGGGGCGTTTCCTTTTTGTGTGTCTCTGAGCGATTAAAGATGGAAACTATGGACCTGTAGGTGATTATTAGCAACACGAGCCCCGTCCCGCTGCTGCGGCTCACTCAGACCTGGAGCCCGAGCGTATCATGACTTACCGACGCCGCGCAGTCGGGGCTGCGTGTTGTGAACTCCTGCTTGCTCTTAGCAGCTTACAGATAAACCCACAGAGCTTTGTCCTACCTGATTCCTCCCAGCATCCACCAGCGAACCCGCCGCCTAGTTAGCTTTCTGCCTTCGCTCGCTTCCCCATCGGCATCTCTGATCTGCTCCGATACAATTCTGAACGGACGAGTGATTACGTCTGGCGCATTTTGAGAGACTATACCTTTAATTCATTAGGGCTTTGACCCCCGTGACCTTTCTAAAGCATTTGCTGAGATATATCAGGCCTTTGAAGCTGAATGTCATTAATTTCAGTGTGGGTTTCCCACCTCGTGCTGCTCTACTGGCGGCTCTTTAATTTGTGTGAGGCCTTTGTATTAATGGCGTACTATAGAACACTCGCTGCATCTTTAATCTACCTTACATTAATACTACAGACATTTAATTAGGAGCCATATTTAGAGGTGTAATTGCACATTAAAGCATAAATTCTCTCCCAGTCGGACGGTGGCGTCTCACTGGAGTCCTGAGAGGAGCGGGGCCTGTCAGGACGCCGGCTAATCAGATGGGCTAAACGGCGGCGCCACCTCGCTATTAGCTAACGATAGCATATCAGCAGGTTTGCGTTTAATTAGGAGAACCTCATTTCCCAGCACTTGTTGTTCTCTGGAGCAGTCACTAAGGATTTACTGTTTGTCCACAGGCATTGATTATAGGATTCTAGTAATTGTTTTGCCTGCTACATTAACGAACAAATGTTTTCTTCAGAGGACAGCTCAATATCCGCTTTAAAGGCGGGACCCCCGCGGAGCAGAAGACGAAGGGGAAGGAATGAGGAACCGGACAGCGGATCAGGGTGTGGGGCTGCTTCCCATTCATTACCTCATGATGGGATGTCTGTCGCTGCAGTGGAACCTGTGGGTCGTTACTGATGTGAGAAGCTAATCCCAACGTCGCCGGGATGCTAAAAGTTAGCTTTTAGCCAGTGCGTTCTGCGGATAGACTCAGGGAGGAGCTCCCAGCAGCCGCCGCTGCGACGGCTAGCGTACGGTCCCCGTCAGCCGCCTTCTGCTGGAGGTTCCTACCATCGCTGCTGTGACGGTCTGTGCCGCCAGGTCTGAGCAGTCAGCGAGGCAAGGACGGATCCTGAGGGGCGGCGGGAACCAGGCCTGCTCAAAGGAAATTTATTTCTGCTGTCGCTTTGTTGGGTGAGGAGCGAGTGACAAATGCGAGCAGGTTGTTTATGAGGCCTGGCTAAGTGCTGGCTGGGACGCCCTGCTCTCTGCTTAATTCATGTCCTTGGGAGGTGCCTTGCTTTGTGGCAGGCTGCTTAATGAGAAGGGAACCTACCTGCTGCTCAGTCCCAATCTGCCTCTGTTGCACTTTTTGCGTGTCCACTTGTCTTTGCCGTAGTCCTTTGCTGTCGCCTTCTTCTTCTTCCAGCCCTTCTACTCAGCCCATCATAGTCAACAAACATACAGCGTTTTCAGTGCCCCCCCCCCCCCCACCCCCCCAAGTTAAAGGCGGAGGCTGGTCTGCGAGCACTGGACCGCTGGACAGCAGGAGGACGGGGGAGCGTTGACCTCTGCCTCCTCAGCTCCTCTCCAGGCTCTTCCTCCTCCTCCTCCTCCTCCTGTGCACCTTTGTAAAGTGCTGTTTTAATTGACACTCAGAAAAAACCCTCCTCCTTATCTGGCGGCCTGCTTCTGTTTCATGTCAATTCAATTGATTTTTCCCCCTGTTCTTTGTCCATCATTTCTCCTCTTTGTGCTTTTGCCTCATGAGCTGTCCTTGCTCTGTCTGTGTTGCTGTTTCACCACTCTTTTTGTCCCCCCCCTCTCTCTCCCCATCTGAACCTCCTCGTTCGGCCCAGCACCATCACATCTCCCACTGACTGCTCGTATAGTTTCTCCCTTTCTTTCCCTCATTGTCTAGTTATTTACATCTCCCTGTGGTCTCCCGCTCTCCCGACTTGTCTCCCCTTATCTGCTCTCTCCTCA
Source organism: Betta splendens (assembly GCF_900634795.4). Taxonomy (NCBI): domain Eukaryota; kingdom Metazoa; phylum Chordata; class Actinopteri; order Anabantiformes; family Osphronemidae; genus Betta; species Betta splendens. Next base: position 10,464,884 of record NC_040884.2, on the reverse strand, counting down.
GCTCTGACTTCAAAAGTTTGCTTTCTGAATTGTCTAAACTCAACATTGCGGATACAGTTTGGGAAACAAAGCTGCAAGGCTTCATTTAAAGGCTCGTGAAGGATTCCATAAATGAATAAACCTGCCACTGTGGCTACGATCTATAGAACTGTTTCTTTAAGTCATTAGTTGATCATAGGAAAATTATATTAGGATTAAGGAGGAGGATTACTGCCACTACAAAAGAATATTTAACTTTTGACTCTAATCCCTAAATTGTGTTTTTTGTTTTGTTGGGGTTTGTTTTTTTATTTTCTCCTGGTCTTAATCCCAGAATTCAACATCACTTTTTTGCCAAACTTACTTTGATCTCAGTACTGCAATCATTTCTTTCAGAAGTCTGCCATGTTTCCAATCACCCAGTCATCTTAATTTTAAAAACAAGCTTGAAATGTTTTGTATTTCACTGATATAATACTGATTTATGTGAGATAAGTAACGGTATGTGATGGTTTTAAACCTTCGACACACATAGTAGTTGAAGTACATGTAATCTATTATTGAAGTCTGTACTGTATGTGGCCTGTTTATTAATCCCCTTTGGAGCTGATCACACCTGGTAGGACCAGTGCTGCACCCACAGCCCGTCCTTTAGGGCAGTGCATCCACCTCGCGTCATGGACACATCACCTACTTGGCAGCGTAAATCTGCCCCCTTAACATCCTCCGCTCCGCCGCGCTCCAGCAGCTTCCTCTGATTGACATCCCTGCATGTCCTTCCCATGTTCCAGCCCTCCAGCCCTGAGAATCAAAGTCATCCGCTTTCACACAGCTCTCTTAAGATAACCACCTGAAACGCGCCCCCCCCGTCTCCGGACCGCGCGTTGTCATCCATTTCTGCGCGGCCGCGTGCAGGTGAATCACATCCACGACTGCGGGCGTCCGTCAGACAGAGGGCAGACATGCTCATCCATGGAAGGAAGTGGGTTTCAGCAAACACGCACTGACTGTGATGCAGTTGTTTGGGCACATATTTGCACCATGGTTACATGATGTTTGACATATTTAGGTTAATAAGTTCGCTCATTAGTGGGGCGTGTTCCACAGCTTGCACCAACAGCTGCCTGGCCTGTCATTGGATCCTTCATGCCATCACTGAGTCCTGCTTAACATGGGCACCTGTCATGTATTTTTAATGGGCCTGTTGAGCCCCTCTCCTCTTTTTTCCTCACCCTTCATTCCCTCCCTCCCTCCCCCCCACCAGCATGTCCTGTCACTCTGACATGTGGCTTGAACCTGCGGTGCAGTTTTTCACTGGCGCCCTTTGTTTTCACCTATTGTTCTTAAAAGCGATTATAACCACCGGGGCCATTAAATATTTAGCTCGCGATGCTGCTTTCACCGGCTTCACACACACACACACACACACGAACACACTCCGCAGATGTTCAAAGGGTGTTTCTCTGCAGCGGGGGACGAGCGAAGGCATTTCTAGACCCACTTATTCCATTAAATGAAAGCTGGAGTTTGACGCGGGGCGGGAGTCGGACGTGTGTTTGAAGGGCGTTTGGACACTGACGTAGGGATTCTTTTTTTTCACGCTCTGCTGCTTAGCATTAGGAACATGTATCCAAGTTCATTCTCCATTTCCACTACAGGAAGCAGAATGATGAGTTGCTTGAGAAAACAATAATAAGCTCTTCTGCTATTGATTTATTGAAGTCGGTGAAGGACGTGCGCGTTCCAAACGATCTCCCCTTTGACTGGCTCCACAAAGAGGCAGGCGTTTTATTCTGTTTGTCTGGTGACTCACTTTCTTGTTATTGCTATTAAACTTTTCTGAGCAATCTTAAGGCACATTCAATATAAACAAAATCCACGCCGAAATGCTGTAACAATTATCGATTTTCCATCACGTCCGTGCGGAACAACAGAGCTTTGTTGTTTCAGCTGTTATTATTGGGGAGGATTTGAAGGGAGCGAGCAGCCAGGGCTCTGGTATTTGGCTCAAGGATGTTTTGGCTGCTCTAAAAATGAATTGCGATGTGCCAGTTATGAGACTTCCAAGTGCTCCCTGCCAGTCTCCCGGCCGTACTCTTTCACCGCGAGAGATGTGAGACCTGACGTGCTTCGCCACATATTGTTTTCAATGGGCTCACACTTCCAACGTGCTAATTTAAAACCGACAGGGTTGTGCGTTTTCCCATGTCCACGCTGGTTAGTCGCTCTACATTTGTAGTGCAGGTGGAGTGCAGCTTATTGACTCGCTTTTCAAGCGCTTCCCTGCTGATCCGCATTGAAGCTATGAACATAACTGAACTCCGAATGCACAAATTCCCCCTTTTTAGTGGCGGTTGTGGTGGAGACAGACGTTCGATCAGTCTAACGCTGTCTGGTCTTGGAGTGCCCATTCGCTGGTGCTGTCGCTTCCTGCGCGCGGATTAGATTTCCCACCAGAAAACGCTTGCAGCAAATTGAATATGTTCACTGGTTATTCAAAAATAAGATCCAGAAAGTAAATGCAGGACAGACCCAGTGCAGCTGAACAGCCTGTGATATGTACCTGCATGGGGCAGCCAGCTAACCCTGCTTAGATTCCCCCTCCCTCACTCTGCCTAATGGCTGATAATGAAGAGGGCATCTTAACAAGGATGACGTGCATGTCCTCCGCTGGATACAGGCGCACACACACACACACACACACACACACACACACACACACACACACACACACACACACACACACACACACACCCGCACACAAAGGCTCGCCTGTCCGCCCTTCAGAATATCAGGCTTGACATTAATCTTTAAATGACTGTTGCTTCTTCCTCAAGACTTTCAATCCATTAGTGACCACGTCTCGAGATGGGGAGAGATTGCAGCGGAGACGGAGGCTGGGGAGGAACCTGTGTGTGTGTGTGTGTGTGTGTGTGTGTGTGTGTGTGTGTGTGTGTGTGTGTGTGTGTGTGTGTGTGTGTGTGTGGGGTGAGACAGTGGAGAGAGCGCAACGGCGACGGATGATGTCAATGATAATGGAGGATGGGAGGGAGAGATGGAGGGAGAGAGGACATTCATTTTAGAAACGCTGTTCACGTCAGCTCCTCCCGGACGGACGACGCAGGTTACAAAGCATCCTCACAAACCCTGCTGCCGCTCCTAACTCCCAAATCCGCCTCATCGCTCTTCTGTGAGTTATGCTTCTCATTCAGTCAGCTGCTGGGATGCAGCCTCTGCTACCACTGTTGGTGTAACAGACTTTGTATAAGATGATGATACTTGTCTAGTTGCTCTTGAACATCATCACCTCTTATTAGTTTTCTCACTTTCTACCTTTTCCCTTCCTTAACCATCTCCTCTCCTCGCCCCCCCCCCCCCCCCCCCCCCCCCTCCCTCCCTTTGCTACTCCAGCGGTGAGCTATAGTGACTCTGACATCATTACCCTTGTTGTGACAGGTTTCATTCGTACCCTGTGGACCTATACATCAGTCTGACTGATAGTCCGGGGCCCAAGGCCAGTGGAACCCCGCCCAGACTGGGACAGAGTAACAGACAAAATGGCCTAAAAACCACTCCAGCTTGGGTACCTTTTATATTTCTTCTATTACTGTGCCAGATTTAATGCCAAGTAACGATCTGCAACAGTGTCTTATAAATAAACATCCGCTGTGGCTGAAGGTGGAAAATCCAGAGGAACGGTGTCAAAGTGACATTTGCACTGTTTGATTGACAGGCGATCTCATGCATTTATGGCGAAAATAATCAGTGGGCAGCATTAAGTCATTAAATGTGGCATTTACTGTTAAGAGTTTGTATTTTTCCCACAACAGTGAGAGTTTGGTGAAGTGATGACTTTGAATTTATCGTGGAAAGAAACAAGATCTTTTAATCCTAGGGTGAGTCTTGAAATGCCATCATATTGATTTGTATTGTTTCAAGGTTGGTTTATCAATTTTTCTTAACCACTCCAGAGAGATATATTTCATCCACAATTGCAGGGCCTTTTCAACTCAGTCAATACAGCAGACACCTTAACTTTGCTTTATAAATGTCCCACATTTTGCATTTGGTCGTATCATAGTGTAACTTTAGCTGCAAATACAAGGTTTTAGAAGTATAGTTTGTATTAGGATTTAATGCAACGAAACTATTAGAAGTGAGTTCATCACTGAGCTAATGTCTCATAGTACCAACAACTTTACTGCACTGTGTGCTGCACCTCATCTAAATCAAATGTAATGTAGCATAAGTTACGAAGCAGCTGGATTCAAAGTAATGTAAATACATAACCACCATTATCTGTTATGCTTTATTTAAAAAGCACTTTACCTAAAAGCACTTTATTTCTGCGGAATATCAGCCAGTGTTTGCAGTAACAGCAGTTAGCAGCAGTGAAGGACCGTATCCAATACAAAAGCGATACCTTCAGACTGCTCAGAGCCATTGATCTGTGGTCGTATTAATGTGCGGCTTGCTTATGAGCCTGCCCACGTTGTTTGTGGTCAGACAAAAATGAATCCGCTTGATCGTGGATCTCCTAATGGACACTCTGTGGATCAGACCCACGTTTTGCTCATTTGGCTGCACAGACTAGGAAGATCAAAAGGCACCAAAGTGCAGAGATCTGACCCTAAAAATGAGAGGTTCACCCAAAGCCAGAGCTGTGCCTAAGGAAAATGTTAGAAGATCCCAGGATCTGGATGAATGTCTGCGATCTCCAAAATCATCACAGTGCAGCTTCTCATGACTTTAGATACAGGTGATATTTATGTATATTTGACATCATTTAGTAACTGTAAAACCGAGACGGCTGCATTCGCTTTGGGTTCTTTCTGCAGCTCTCTGGTGCAGGTATTTCTAAGTGAAGGCTGGCTGTCTCCCTCTCTTGTCCAAACCTGCCAAACACCTGTGCACCCAGGGCATTTGTGTGCGAGCACAAACACATCTGTGGCCCTTTTGTGTGTGTGTAGTGAAGAAAGAGACTGACCACACAGAGGGGACATTAATCATCTTGTTTTCTTGCCCCCCTCCGCCTCACGTTGTGTGAGCTGAGGTCTGATGGATGGCTCGTCCGAGTCTGGCTTCCAATAGAAAGGCTGTAACCTATCAGCAGGCCAGAGGCTCCTCAGGGAATCCCTAGTTTATCCTGCAGCCCATACATCTCGGCACACTCGATGTGGATCCACTGTCCCAGTGTCAAAGTCGCCCTGCGGGTCGCTGTGCTGGCAGGAGGGAGTCACATGATTACTAGTGCAATCATACATCACGTGTCTGGCAATAAACTGCAGATTCATGCCAACGTTTGCCGTCCCTGCATCTGTCCGTCATTTCTTTTAAAGTACACAAAGGTGAACTACTGAGGAAGCTTTGCACCGGCCGGTAGAATGTTAGAATGTATTCTAATGTGAATGGTCATGAGGCAGATCTAGATTCATGGCACATTAAACGCAGGGTTTCTACCTGTGGTTTTACTGCTGACAAACGCTGTCAAACATGGACTTGATGAAAACACTTGTGATGGTGACCACTGATATCACGCTGACACGTGCTCTGCTGCATGGGACCAAATCACAGGACACCTTTACTTTGTGCACTAATGAAATCAGTCACAGTCCAAATAAACCACAATCCAATACAGTTTTATAGACTCGCGTCACTGCAAATGTGGTTGTCATAGTATTAATCACGCAATAGCCGCACAAATATCGTGATTCTTATTGACTTTGCGTCAAAGAACGGAGGAAAAGTCAGGTCTGCGTTGTGTGTTGTGGTTTTGTGTGGATGTGTGTCATTGCTGCTGCCAAGGTTTAACTCTACGCTTTGTCCGTGCAGAGGAGTCATTATGAGCTCCTGCTTCTTCCACACTGTGTCATACAAGCACAACTGTCCACTGCAGCCGACCAACCACAAAAAAGAGGCTCGATTTAGCACAGTGTTAATATTAGCTTTTGTTTATGTTGGTGTATTCGTTGAGTTATAAATGCTGTGTTGCTCTGTGTCTGAATGAACCACTGGAGCACATTGTATGTCACACAAGCTGGAACTGGGAGCCACGGAGCGCGAGGCCCGTCGTCATGACTACAGCCGTGCACTCAGGAGTTCGGTGTAGTTTAGCTGAGCCGCACAACATCAGGCTGGTGCTCAGTGCACGTTGCCCCTTTGTTTGCTCAGCCGGCGTCTGGTCTGCTGGAGCGAGAGATGAGCTGAGAGTTAAAGCAAAAGTCTTTCACTGCAGAATTACATTGGAGTTATGTCACGTTCCTTTGGTTCCTTTGGGTTCCATAACCACACAAGTGACATGATCGGAGAGTGGCCTCGCACTGTACTGTGGGGTTTCTGTTCGACCTTCTGTGGGATGAGTCGCAGCACCTGTTGCTCCTTGTTGTCTAATGATTAATAATGCAGAGACAGCATTAGCTCAGCCCTTTTCTCAAGTGAGAGGAGAAAAGGACAGAGAAGTGTGCGTGGGGGGACCCTGCTTGGAGAAAATGCATGAGTAAAAACCACAAAGACTCTAACTGGAAGCGTCTAGCAGCCCCGGGGGAGGGGGGGGGGGGGTTATGCAGACGGACGTGGCTGCAGACCACCTCCAGTGCGCTTCGCTCCCTCCTTCGGTGACTCGGTAACGCGGTGCTGTCATTCACCTAACCTTGGTGGCAAAGTGGACGGCTTCTTGGCGCCCGCCAGTTGTTCCTGGCACGGCAGCGCTGGGGAATAAACCTCGGCGCTTTCATGATGAGGCGCTTAGCAGATGTCTGATGAACAGCTCCGCGGAACTTCGATCTCCCAAGGACACGGTACCTTTGGGAAACGTGATGAGATGTGCATGTTTGTGCCTGAATGTGAGGAATACGACTTGACTGAAATATCAAACAAGGCTCTTTGATTACAGGCATTTGGCTTTGTGTCCCTGCTGGAGGGAGAGAGAAAATAAAAACCTACAGTAAATAAGGAGACTAGGCAATCTGAGTCACAGCAGGACACGTACAGTGAGACTGAAATTCACAAAAGGCAGCGTTTTATGCTAGTTGGCTGCAGTCCCTAACGGGATAATACATTTCCAATGAAGTGAACAAATCAGCTTGGACGAAGGACGAGGCTTCACTCGGTTCTGACTCGGTTCAGTGATGGGATTCCCCTCATCTCGCTAGAGGAGAGGCCACCCGTATATCTGATGCACTCCTACTGTACGGTATCATGGGTGGGAGCGTGTGCGTCCAGCCTTATTTACAGTAAACGGTGCCCTGCCGTCGCTGCATATGCAAATGCTCGGCGGCAGCTTGTGTCCACCCAGCTGGACACAAGCTGCAGTTGACAGTCTGGGTCGATGTGTCCTGAGAGTAAAGAAATGACCATCCAGATTTCCAGGTACAGATGAAGAATCCTCCCCCAGGGATGTTTCAACATTGAGTATAATTGAGTCTGTCGACTGCCAAGGTGGTTGGATTGCTACGCAGAGAGCTGTTACAGGCTCAGAATGTGAATAGGCTGCCAAGAGCCAACAGTATGCAAAGAACCCAGAGCCACAAAACGCAGCTTTAACGACATAAACCTAAATAAAGTCTTTTGTTACTGATGATGAAAGGACTCGTTTGATGCTGCGTCCTGCACATTCTTCCTATTAAAACCTAATTATCCAGTCCATAAAAATCGAACGTCCTGTTCTCACAGATTACTGTTACAAACCAATCACAAAAAGCTCGGCGGTCCCTTCAAGTCACCGCCATTTACGTAGGAATTGTTATTTTCTCATTGTTCCTGTTGATCCCTGTTCCGTTCATCTGACTGATACGAGGGGTCAGAGGTCAACGACCGTGCTGATTAAGCCTCGGCGTCCGTCGCCCCCTCCGCAGGAAGACGCTTTAAAAAAGGCTTAACCAGCTTCTTCCACTGTGACTCAGAATGCAAATGGCTCCGGCTCTGAAATCAGCTAAATGACAGGGTCACGCGGAGGCTTTCACACGCACACCCACACCTTGCTCTCGCTCAAGGTCGGCAAATATTAGCAAACAGCGGGATAAAAGGCGAGCCCTCGCTTCCAGCCACGGATGAGATCACCTTTAGCGTGACGCCAGGCACCGGTGCAGCCGGGTCTTTATTTATTCATGCAGGGGCCTTTATTATTACAGCATCCTGTCTTTTCCTGATATTAAGAAAAATTGCGGCGCCGCTGTGAGAGTTACTCTCCCGATTAACTCCTCGCGGACGGCGTTTTATCTGTTGGCATTTGATGTACGACATCTTTGTACGGGCTACGGTCGAATGCAATCACGGCCCATGTTCATCGCGGGGGCCCCCGTCAGATTGCCTGCGAGTTCTCGAGGGAGACCATCCTTCAGAAAATATTGACTGTTGGACACTGAGAGCCTGAGTGTGTGTTACGAGGGCTGCTTCGGAGCGAAATTGCAAATTCCTCTGCGTGTCTGCGTGTGAGCCGTCTGTCGGCTTGTACTGATGGGTAAATAGGAGGAGAGAGGCGCCCCGAGGGCAGAGGTTGGTCACCTCGTACGCGGGGAGAGGAAATTCCATTTTCCTCAACACTTTGCTCCCAAACGTGCCCGCGTTCCCGTGTTTTCCTGTGCTGTTGAGAGCCTGAAGTCACTCGCGCGTGGAGCTGGACAACGTTCACCTGCTGCGGTCCCGTCTCTCGGCCCAATTCTCTGCTACTCTCAGCTTTTCTATTGACGCTGACGTGCCTCCGTCGTCTAAAACTTCTAAAACCTGCAGGATTATTTTTTCACACGTAAGGAGTTTTGTCACGATGGATTGAGCGGCAGCGACTCCCACAAAGAGAATCCGTCCCCCGTCAGCGACATGTCCTCTCTAAACGTCCTTCAGCCAGTCAATCTGTGATCTTTAAATATATCAAGATGGAAAAAAATTAGCACACTGCCTGAGAGAGACATCCGCAGGCGCCGTATAGGAGGACACACATGCTGGCTGCGACGCACAACCACCACAACCACGCAAACACAGCTGGAGCCACAGCAAAGATGACGCCTCAGACAGCTGGTGTAAGTTTATCCCACAAAGACACAGTCACTAGCTCACGCACACATTAATTCCTGCGTGTTCTGCGAGCCTTCTCCTTGAATGACAGTAATTATCGCGTCACTCCTGACACGCAGACACCAACACTCTTGATGTCTTTGTTTAAACCAAAGTGAGAACCGTGGCTCGATCGCCCACGCAGGCGTAACTCAAGTCTCCCAGCAGCAGCGCGCTTGTCTGGCTTCCTTTGTGTGTCTGTGCGTGTGTGTGTGTGCGTAATCTTGTTATAATTGAGGGGAAGTCATTGAGAGTTCCCCAGTGAATTACAACCACCAGTATTCACCTTGTTAAATCAGCTGCGTTTGTGGATTTTTGAGAAATTGTTTAATAGAAAACATAAGGGAGGAAGTCTGACAATCACAGTGAGACGTGAACAGACAGTAATGTTGTCATTACTGTTTCAAACTAAATTGGAATATTAGTGATCCCCAGAATCATTAAATGTTTAATATTCATTGGCCATGAGCCTTTTATCCACTTCACTGTACTCAAGGATGCAGTATAGACACAGGGATGTTTTTACTCAATACAACATAATGAATCATGATCTGGCGTTTTTATACTCAAACATTAACAAACTGACTTGTTTTATTTTCTTTCAGGAAAGTGGGAATCGTGGTAAATCTCAAACCATGACGCTATATGAATACTACAGTGTATTAACAGTATTAGGTGTCAAAACTACATATCTCATTCAGCACGTCACCTCTCCTAGCCTATGCTAATATATGACACCTGTGTCTCACATCATATGAATTACTACTATTTTAGCCACAAATATTTTTTAAGCCGTCCGTTTTGGGATCAAACCCAACCAGATATCAGATCCATCCATCTGCAGTCTCTGGAGGAAGGTTAGAGGAAGAGTGGGCAGCGGAGCAAGGTCACACCCCAGGACGCTGCACCCGAGCTGGGGCTAAAAACGCGTCTTTGCCCTGTGCAGAGCGGTGTAGTATATCATGTAGCGAATCTGCCTGGCTCAAATTATGTGACTGTGTCGGGGGGGGATCAAGGTCTTGCCCTTTTAACCATGTCCCTCCGCTCTGGGTAACAGCCCCCGGGGGTAGATAATAATGGAGTAATCCTCTTACATGTTGCTGCTTCCCTCCACCTCAGATCAGTTTTCTCCTGCTTTCGTGTAACGGTGCATTCGGTTCCAGTGACGGCGTTGAATGTTTTCCCGTTTGAGTTTCGTGCACAGTTTATCCCAGTTCATGTTGCATCGCTGAAATTGGGAACTTGCAGGACAAATGTCAATGAGACACACAGAGGATGTGTCCTAATTGACCGTGTGCCTCTCCAGCATCGTTGCATCCATTCGTAGATGTGACATATGGAGACGGACGTTCACATCTAGAAGCCACTCAGCTTAAGTAGGACAGCTCCCGTCCACTGAAATATCTGGATACCTCGGCCAGACAGGAACTCAAGGGGACAATCTGTTTCCTTTGAATGTGAAACCTCCTTAAGGTACGAGATAATGTCAGAGAGAAGCTGGGGGCCGTTTTCTCCGCTGATATTCCCCTCAATTTGTTGTCGACAACAATGCGTGTGTTTAACCAAACCACTGGCGCACACAGACACGCACTCAGTAGCTCGGCGCGCGTTGGCACGCGTGTCGGCGGCCATGTTGGACGTGGTGTGTGTGAAAGGGGCCCTGCTGTGTGCGCGGTGACGACGACTATTCCTGGACTCGCTCTCAGACAGAGAGACGAGCGGGACGCGGAGGAGATGAACTCTCATCATAAACAGCACCGAGGGGCACAAACCGCACCTAACATTAGCATGCGCCTTTCTAAAGCCGCCGCGCCCTTGGGCCACGAGTCTGCAGCTACCGAAAGGTCACGCGAGAGCCGTGAATACATGTGCACGTCTTAGTGGCTGATTATAGCTGCATGCACGTTTTATCAGTTCCATATGAAAAAGGACACCATTTTTTTTTTTTATCAGAAAAGGTCAATTTCTCACGATTTGCCACATCATTTTTAATACTTCTGTTTGATTTGAAAATGTGCTAGTGCATAAAAAATTAATTCAATTCAATAAACCATCAGGATTGTATTTGTGGGGAGATAAAGCTCACGCCGCTAGTGAACTGACTCCCCATAACTTTAATGTGAGTGGCGTTTTCCTAAGCGTGACCTCTGCTGCATTGAATCAGTGTGAAGAAGTGCTGTTTTTGTATCTGATCTATAGAAGCGAACCAGCTCCTCACTGCTCACCTCAGCCTCGCAGCTGCCCACCTGATTGCGACATTAATTGTTTGCACACGCAGTATGCACTTAATCTCTCTCCATGCAAACGTGTGCTTACATTACTCCACTGTGATGATGGCTTGTAAAGAAAACCACCCTGGTGTGATGATGGCTTTCAGCTGAAGAGCACCATCAACTGTGCATGTGCAGGAATCTACGTCTGCTCCAAACGTACAAGCATGAGAGTCCTCCTAGAAGAAGTGCTGTTAACTGAGAAGCCTCTCGCAGGTGTTAAGTTATTCTGTGTAGATGAACACGCACGGGGAACGTCTGTCTTACAATAATAAATAGCCGAAAATGCATCTTGGACAAAACCGCCGTGTCTCTTGTCTCTTTGTAGCAATCGAATAAAGACGTCTGTTCCCTTTTAGCTCCTGAGCTCTCAATGCAATGCACCTGGCTACAGCACTATTATCATATCATACCCACAATGCCTTTCTGTTCTCCCCAGCACTTCCTGGTTGTACTCAGCCAAGGTGTGATACCGTATCACATAATAGAATCTAATAGAGGTGGGCGACAGTGGGACATAGGGAGATGTATTGGTTGTTGGAGGAGGGAAAGCGGGGCCCATTTGTCAAGCCCTTATCAGCCGCATCCTGGAATTTGTCAGCATCAATAGCAAGACTGGCCGTGCATTGACAGACAAGCCTCGGAACATACAGTGAAACTGTAATTTTTCAGCACACATCCATGTCTGCGCATCAGCCTTCTATATATCATGGCTTGTTTTGGCAGGGATTGAGGAGCCACGAAAGGGACACCGGCAGCAGGAGCGGAATACCAACTAAGAGTGGCCGGGACGCACAAATAGCAGGAGAGCAGCTCCCTTTGGACCCGGCAGCCGCCGCTTTTTCATCATTTGAAGAGCCGATAGTCAATTTGGAGATAATGTGGTGAAGATGAAACATTACCTGATCAGGCTATTAGCTGCATCCTGCCGCTACTTGTTTTAAGTGGTTTTCAGTCTCCTTCCCCTCTTATGTATGCACTTTTAAGTGTGCTCCTATTGAATGTTGGGAGATACAGATCTTTAAATAGAACAGTGCGTGTAGGAAGGGCACGTGGGGCGGAGCGGTGCAACGGAAAACAAGTGCAGCTTTGATGTCTGTGTTTTACTTAACCCTCCGAAAGAAGCCTTGATGAGATTCCAGGATCGATAAAACTCCAGGGAATAGAAACCATCAAAAACAGGCTCCTTGTTCGCTCCACTTTATTTGAGGGGGGGTCCTTATTCCCCGCGGCTTCTCGTGGCTGTGCACCTGTACCTCTGGCACCGTCCCTTCCCAGCATCCGCGTCCATAATGATTACTGCTCGAGACAAGTTAGACCCAGTTACACACAGAACAGTGTTTTCTGCTTCTTTGGGTCAACTGACAGTAAGGAGGAAGATGCCCCCCCCCCCCCCCCCCCCCCCCCCACGGCTGAAGATCTGAGCTTGTGGTTGGAGTCAGCAAGGTGTGCCAAGTATCACAGCTGTGCACTGCAATCGATGGCCTGGCTACCAGAGAGCTGCGATCAATGCTGCTCCCCCGTCTACACTGCAGGTCTCTCTTGCTTTTTCTCCTCCGGGGCCTCAGCCTCCATGCAGGTGCTCAGATTAGTTGGACTGGTAGCAGCATCATTTAAAGCGGACGGATGGAGACCCATAAGTCCTCGCTGGGCTTTATTTATTCATTCAAGGCAGAATTACCGCAAATACCTTTTTTCTGTCTGCCAAATTTTCAAGGGCTGCACATGAACACGTGATCACCGACTTAAAAATATAAAAAGGCCTGGCTCCCTCAGACTTGATCCTTTATTACAGGGTTAGGCAAACATGTTCAGCGGGAGCTAATTTCTGCCAGTTTTGAGGGCAATCGGCTCAACTGCTCTTTAAACCGCTGCAAGGAGGGAAGATTGCACTTTAATCGAGGCTGATACTGTGATGCCGGTGGTGCTGAAGGGGTAAAGTTCACAGCTGAGTGCTGCCTCTCAAGATGGAACTTGCGAGGAAGACGTCGCGGGCCCATATCTGCTGGTTGAACTCCGTCCCCCGATTGCTGAAATGACTGTAATTGTCGGGTGTGAAATGCATGGCGTGCGTTATCGATGGCGTTGACACCATTATTGTGTTAGCTGTGTATTTTTATAGCATACAGGATGATCTTGACTCTACCTCCTCAGTCTCACCCTGGCCTGGTGCAGCGTGCCACCAGTGGAGCTCACATATAAGCCTCCTCGGGCTCTCGTCTGAATGATAAGGACACGTCTGCAGGAGGGGCCCAGATCTAAAAAAGCCTTTAATTCCCCCGCTGCCTCAGAGGTCTTTTGGCAAGCGGAAAACTCTGGAGAGGGAGAGGTTGTGGGAATGCCACCGCCCGCTCCCTATCCCAATGCTGCCGCCGCCGGATAGAGAGGCCACCGGCACAGCCTCCGGTGTTTCAAGTCTGATTAATCTTTTGATTGGGTTAATCCGCCAGTGCTTCTATGGAGGGAGCCCGTTCCTCTCTGCTGAGACTCCTGCCTCATTTCCTTTACCTCAGGTCTTTACTCGTCGGCTGCAGGTGCTGCCCTGTATCAAACGCCCCACCTTACGCTCAACTTTTTGAAGTAAACTTTACAAAGGAGTGCACTTCCTCTGTGGATGTTAGCGCTTGATTTAATTTCTCCCCTTGAGACAAACTCCTAAAACCTGTGTTGGACTGAGGCTCTGGGCATTGTCCAAGGAGACAAAAGCTAATGAAAGTCAGGTAGGGGAGAGTGCTTTACTACACACCACTGGAAGGTACAATAGGAAACCATTCCTTGATTTATCACCAGTGGTGGAGCAATGAATAGAAGATGTTAATGAAGGTCGAATGACCAAAGGAACTCTCCCTGTGGGTTCACAGTGAGGTTGGGTCTATTAAACGCCCCCACCACCACCACCACCACAACCACCACCACCACCAAAACCCTCCAGACACAACGCCACACGTGCACAAACACATTTATTTAGGCCTCTGCTGCTTAATGATCAGGGGACATTTACTTCACAGAGTGTCTTCTGTTTTTCTGGGTAATGTTTTTGTCAAGACTTCCCACCTAATTAGCTTTTTGGTCTTAACCCATCTCTAAATAAATAGGATGTGCTTAGCTGATGTGCACGCCTCTCAGGAAGCCCTCTGGGGTAGTTAATAGTCTATTTATTTGTTAATAATCCAGCATTAGGGACCGCTGGTAATCCTGTTTCTCCTGGCATTCTGCATTTGTCTTCAGAGCGACAAATGATTTGTTTAGTTCATATTTTTCATTTGTTTTTCACTTTATTAATTGACTTGTGTCACTGTGGTTATTTAGGCTCATTGAGTTAAAGTCTCTTCTTCGTTTCACTGGAGGGCTGGAACAACCAGGTCAATCAGAGACATCAAATCATGGCGACAGTCAGGGAACGCGTTTGAACTCACTCGAGTGGTTTCTGCAGAACCGTTTCAGTTGACCTGCATCGTGTCTGAAAACACTTCATCATCAGGTCCTTCCTCGTTTTTATGCTGTGCGTCGGAGCAGGATGACAGTGTAATCAGAGAAAAAGTCAGAGAGACCCAATAAATGTCTTTTCGACAGAGCAGATTGTCTAATACAACAAAATGCAGGAAAAGCTCTTCTTTTCTAGCACTTACTGTATGTTGTTGCGCCTTTAACCCGATTTTAGCTTGAGCTGATTTAGAAGAGCCTTCCGTCCTGTAACGATCTCTGTTTTCACGCAGCCACTCAATGCATTTCACTGAATGCCCATTCGCAGCCTCTTGTCACGACCGTGCTCTCTACTTATGCAGACGCTGCACCTGGCACAGAAAAGCACGTGTCTTACACCTGATTCCAGTTAGCAGGTTTACAGCGTCTGGAGATCAGCTGAGCGTAACCTGGCTGCTTTAGTGCGCGACGTGGACACGACGCGGCGGCGGGAACTAAGTGCAGTGCTGTGAGATCAAGCCGGCGACCTTTTCCTTCCACTGCATTCGCTGCAGCATCACGGCCACCCCGCTTCCTGTCGGATGCCGGCCCCAGAGCAACAAGCATCACCGCTAAGTACCGCTGTGACACGACTCCGGCTGGATATCACCCCTTGCAACCGCACTGCTTCAAGTTACACAGGGCACCAAACTAAATGGGCTTAAATTTTTAATTTGCGCTGGAGAACAGAGATCACATCTTGGGAGGATAGCGTATCTGTAATTTATTTAAGAAGCCCACGGAGGGAGAGTTATTTCGGAGGCAGGAGCTGAGAGGAAGTATCCGTGTGGCATTTTTTGTTCAGCCCAAGGGGTTTGTAGGTAGACTCCACTCAGCAGTGACCTTCTCAGCGTCTCGGGCTGCGGGTGAACGGCCTCTCTGTGTTCCAGTCCCGCCGCTGAGTGCCGTGCAGTTTCGCCGCCGAAGCGAGGAACAACGGCAGCGGCTGAATAATTGATTTGAAGTTTAGCTAAAACTCTGAATTCGTCTACATTTTCACCAGAGCAAAGTGATTTTGCGGCTCTGTCGCCGCACAGCTTGTGTCCTCTTGAATTACTCTCGTGTTTAAAGGCCCTCTCCTCTGAAGAGCGCGGTGCTGCGCTTCCCCGGTCAAACGCTCGGCGCCCTCGCCGCCGTGCAATAAAAGCTCTGTCGCGCTCAATTAAAGCCGGCCTGATCAGCGCTGACAGGTGCGGCAGGCGTCCTCCTGCACGCGCGGCGGCAGCAAACGCGCGTGCAGGCGTTCATGAAAACGGCCGGTGAGGCTGCCACTCATTGGTGCGTGCGTGCGTGCGTGCGTGCGTGTGGGGGGGGGGGCTGCTGCTGGTGACATGCTATCACGCAGCCCTTAATGAGCGTGGATTAATGCGGATGATCCAGGCTTTGTGAACCCCTGGTCCAGGGCTGCTGGAGGTTGTGTTTGTGCGTCGCACCATCACAGTGTGTGTGTGTGTGTGTGTGTGTGTGCGTGTGTGTTCATACGTCCTGTCCTCCATGCAGAGCATCAGCCGCCTCCTCCCTCACAGATGTGCATAAGAGCTGATTAATATTCTGCTGTGGTGATTTAGTCATTTATTTAATTATTTGCAGCTGTTGCCCGCGAGGGGATCACAGCGATGTTTGTTGATCTTTTTTTCCTCCGATTTCTCAACCCTGCATAAAGCATGTAGACGTGGGAGATGGGAATTAGAATGTTATGATTATCGCATTATTGGCCTGTGCTGGATTTTGGATGCTTTGTTAATATCGCTGCCCCCTTAAGGCATGAATTTTGAACGTGCTTCTGCTCAGGGCAAAAATTATACCAACGCTGGGTCTGGGACTTGTGACTGGTGACCATAACATCAGCAGTTTGAATTTGCATTTTGTGTGTGTGTGTGTGTGTGTGTGTGTGTGTGTGTGTGTGTGTGTGTGTGTGTGTGTGTGTGTGTGTGTGTGTGTGTGTGTGTGTGTGTGTGTGTGTGTATGTTGCTGCATGCGTATGAATAAAACTGTCCCTTACCAGCTGGTGAACATGAAGCTGTGTTAATAGCGTACACTAACGAATGTGAATGCGCAGCAGGTCGATGCACATTCAGCCTGCGTTGCCTGTGAATCACATCCCTGCATAGCGCAACACAAAATGTCATATTGCAACTGTTCTGTTAATGCGATCGGGGGCTTTTGCGCCTCTAAATAAACAGGCGATGCCCCCGTTTGGGCCGTGAGGTCAGGTTAACAAGCTGACTTTCCCTCCTGTTGGCAGTGACTGCTCTCCTTCCAGCTAATCTAGAGATTTGCAGCCGCCACATAAAGACGTTGCCGTGATGTGTCTCCTGTCAGTATGAAATATGGGCCATTGTCTCCCAGCAGCAGCGGCATTCTGCTAGTCAACGCTGGACCTCTCCTGTCATGGCCACACAAACACACACCGTGCAGACGTCGCGCTGCGCGCATGGAGATCGAACAGTTTTAGTAGCGGCCGTAAACATGCGGCCGGGAGATGATTTATAATAATTAATCCAGGCTGTCCAGACTGAACGGCCTTTCGTTCTAACCCCCCACCAATCCACCACACACACACACACACACACACACACACACACACACACACACACACACACACACACACACACACACACACACACACACACACACACACCTCGGCTCCTTTCCAACCCTATGGAAGGGCGTCGCGGTGGATGTGGTCTATCTGTGCACCTTCGCTCCATCATTCCCGTCATATCATGAACCATTACGGCGAAGACTACAATAACATTATTTATGGAGGCATTAATATTAAAATCGACCAGCGCGCTGTCAGGTGAGCTGATTTACTAAGCGGGGGAGCGTGTGGATGTGTGAAGGTGGCGGGTGGACAGCGGCTCCAACCACTGCATGGTGTGTGTGTACAGCGGTCTGGTCTCCCTATAGGCTCTGACTGTATTTGCGTGGTGGTGTTGTGAGTGGGGCTGTGCTGAGCGCTGGTTAGTGTAATGGATGCCGTTGCACACTTATCTGCAGCGAACAGGCCCCACTGATGAAACTTCAGGCGGAGTGGCCGGATGCCGGAGGTTCATCTTTAAATGGCGCCGCCGGTGTCACTCGGAGGTTCTCTGACAGCGCACAAAGGTGCAGGATTAGTCAGTGGCCGCCAGGAATAATGAGGCTAGACGGCGAGTTTACTCTGAGAGCGAGTCTTTGCTAATTTCAGCGAGCGCAGACGCTCTCGAGCAGTGAATGATGGTCAAGGACAGAGGAGCGCACGCAGGTGCCGGCATTCACTAAAAGAATCCCATCTATAGTATGAATAGCACCGACTGCCTGCATTTACTGCAGCACCACCTGTTTGACAGGCACAGGAAAACACTCGAAGAGGTAAAGTGCTGTAATACACTTTACGTGTGTGGAGGAGTGTGAGGTCATGAGGGAGACGAATGCAGGTTCAGGCCTTTGTGTTATCAGCTGAGCAAACTGCAGCGTGACTGGATGATAATGAGCGTTGACAAAGGGAAGCGGCGCCACGGGAGCAGCTTTGTAATAGTAGAACTTCACCCCCATGTTTTGACAAACTGCGTTTTTTTTTTTATTGGAAGGGTGAAATGATTGGTTGGTGGCGTGTCCGTATCAGTTTCATGGAAAATTAGTGGAGGAAAGTCGGCCAAGGACAGGACGCAGGGCCTTGGTCACGTTTCCCCCAACTAGCGTTCTTCATTTCCCTCTCTCTCTCTCTCTCTCTCTCTCTCGCTCTCTCTCGTGTTTGCTCTCTCTCTCTCCCTCTCTTTCTCTTTCTCTCTCTCTCTCGTGTTTGCTCTCTCTCTCTCCCTCTCTTTCTCTTTCTCTCTCTCTCTCGTGTTTGCTCTCTCTCTCTCTCTCTTGTGTTTGCTCTCTCTCTCTCTCTCTCTCCCGACCGTCACCACCACCACTCGCTCCTCTCCTCCCTTCATTCGCCTCCCTTTTCCTCCCTCCTCCCTCGCGGCCACGCTTCCGTCCTCTCCCCCGGCCTGTGTTCCCCTGTCGTCTCCCCGCTGCTCTCCTCTCACTCAACCTGTCTCTTCTTGACTCCTCCTCTCTCCTCCTGACTTATCTGCTGCTCCGCTGTCACTGTCTGAACTCGTCGTCTCCCACCGTCCCCCGCACTCCCACGTCTCCGCTGGTTTTTCCTCCCTCCGCACATCCTCTTCTATTGATTAACTTGACTTCACATTTCTCTCCTCTTTTCTGTTCACACCTCCTGCTTCTCTTTCACACCCATTTCCACTTCCTTCCCTCCTCTCATCCTCATCCTCTCGGTTCCATTCTTCTCAGTCTGTGGTGAAAGTCTGGTTGGTAATTGCTTGAAGCCATATCACTAACGTTATAGCTGAGGAGCAGTGGAGAGGGAGGCGCTGGGTCAATGAGGGTGGTTGAAGACACGACAGAAAGACGTTAACCATGGCAACGTTTATTCTTCTTAAATCAAAGAGTGCAACACTTTTTACTTTTGTCGCACCGAGGTAAAAAGTGTGTTGACATTCAGTCAATGTGCTTTTTTCCCCAAGAATCAGACCTGCTGACATTTGCACAGAATAGGTCAGCAGTGTGTTTTCCTTTCACTTCTCTGTTGCAGCTGCCTGTGCATCTACTCTGAATAAACTCCCCATTGTCCCACGCGCCCGTTTGTGAGCGGCCATGTTTTCGTTTCCCAATTTGCCGTGCACCATGATGCTTGGCCATCTGTCTCCGCACGGTGACTAAACCCAATGGCAACATGTTGCAGGGTCACGAGAAGACGAAGCCGAGCCGCGTTCCACATGAGCGGACGGGGCGCGACGCCTCCCGCGTCCGGCCGCGCTCCCGGCGCCGCGCTGCTGCCGCGCTCTCACCTGTTTGCTGCCGTTGGGGCCGCGGGTGAGGCGTCGGCCGTCATACGTGTTGGGCCTGAATCCGCCCGGGCCTCCGTGCTGTGCGGCTAACCCTTCATTCCGGCTGATTAATGGCCGCTCGCCCGGTCGAGGGAGTGTCTCATGCGACGGAGGAAGCGGCAGCGCAACAGCGTGTGTGCAGTGAATAAATGCTGTACATTAAACAAATTCCCCCGCGCTCGTCTTGGCAGGCAGGCGTGTGGGAGGAGGTGCTGTTGTAGAATTGGCCTCACTTCTCGTCCCTCTCTCTCTCTCTCGCTCACACATGCATCCGTGCACGTGTATGTAAGCAGTGTCAGAGCTACCGATAAGGATAATAGCGGTTGGGATTATGATCAAACGTGCCGAGCCTCGTGGAAAATATCTGATCCTGGACTTTGTGTTCCCGCGTTCTTGTCTGGAAATGAATTTCTGGGGCAACTTTCAGACACCGTGTGTCTCCCCGCTCGTTCCCAACACAGTAATTTGATTTTGCACGCAGAAGAAGCATAGAAATTGCATTTTCAGCTCCCGTCTGTCAACATAAGCTCGTTAAAAGATCTTTAAAAGATGCTAATTTGATAGCGAGCCGTGTTGTGCAGCTGTTATGCAGAAGCCTCAGTGTCCGCGTTAATCGATCGCGCTCCTGTCGCGCGTTCCAGCAAAGGTATTCATTCCGTTGCACTGGCTGAGGCTTCAGATGCAGGGTAACGATGAGCTCCTCTGACCCTTCACTCATAACCTGCCTCAGCTGCTCCACTGCAAACTACACCCATGAGCGTCCACAGCTTCCAACCCGACTCTGGGTGTTGGATTAATATTGGGAAGAGGCTGCAGATGTGTAGAAGCTCCCACGCGCTCATGTCCAGGCACATATGAGGAGAATACATCCCAGCCATGGATCCAATAACCTGCAGGTTCCCACACACAGCACATGGGTGGATTCTCACTCACTCTTGACCGCGCTCGTGCACACGCCCACACGCGGACTCACACTCATTAGAGATTTGAAGGAGAAAATGATCAAAAAACTCCAGGAGGAATTTCATGCAGATTTGCAGTCCGCTGCTCTCAGGCAATCAGTGGCAAGCCTCCACTTCGCCCGAGAACTGTCATCCCGTGGTCACAAAGGGCAAAGAGAGAGGGAGAGAAACTCATCTCAGCGTTTGCCGAATTCCCCCACCTACCACTTGAGGAGGCAGTTCATTTACTAGTCCCTTTCATTAATGGTTCTCTTTCATTTTCCCCACTTTTTTCCTCACTCTTCCCCCGTTTTCCCCCGACTACTTTAAAGGTGCGAGTGAACGAGGAAGAAGAAGAAGAAGAAGAAGCCACTGGAGCAGCTGAAGATATGAAGCTAAAGAGCTTTTGAAAACAACCAAGCGGTGAGTCAGTCCTTCCATTTTCCCGCATGGAGCCCCACGATTTACGTTGTGACAGCGACAGTATGGGTTTTCGTTTCAGCCGCAGCACGTGCAGAAAACACAAACCCTCTGCTCCAGAGCTGGAGTTAATTATATGCAAAACGTCTACAGTACAGCAGTCGACTCAACTGCAATTACATGCGCGGCGCGCACACTCCCCGTCCTCGTTTCCATATCATCACCTGATTGTTAGTGCTGCTGGCGGAGAGGAAGGCATGCGCAAACTGGAGATGAGCTCGAGCGAAAGGGCGCCGGAGCAGCTGCCGCCGATGGGAGCGGGCCGCGCGCGGACGCCTCGGCGGCGGCGGCGGCGGGCGCCACCGGCATCACAGCAGATGTGTTTGGCATATTGGGCCTCAGTCGCAGCGGGGCCTCGGCGCCGCGCTGCACTTGACAGCAGAAGTCGTGGAGAGGCACGATGGCGCATCTGGACCGCCCACCACGGGCTCAACAAGCTGCAGACTGGGTGCACGGAGGGAAGACCAGCCGCGAGTCCACCAGTGGGTTTTACGCAACGTGTAAACAGCTGCTCACTGTACGCGGCGCGTAAATGGGCTTAAACTGAGCTCAGCGAAAAGGGTCTGAGCGCTGGAACCAACGCTGGTCATCATCTGTAGATATCTGCCGCTCAATATAATCAGCTGTAGTCGTCTGATTTTTACACTCTTTGCTTCATAGATGACGCATTGAGAAGAAACGCTAGGACCTGTTCTAACAAATAAACGCAAGCATCGCACAGAGGAAGTGAAGGAACTGCACATAAATGAATGAAGGCAATGCATTTGTTCCAGCGCTGCACCAACGCAGCCCATTAAAACCAAACCGATGCCTCACATTCTTATTTCATGAGCATCGCCTGCAGAAACACATTTGGCGTGAGCCTTGTAATAGTGCAGTGATAATGATCTGGATGACGGATGCGTTCACCCTAACGCAGTAGATGAATGGCCCCAAAATCAGACGGCCTCTTTATTTTCATGTTTTCATTTTGCTGTGAACTCCCTCTCTTTTTTTTTTTTTTTTTACATCTCAAGCTCCCTTCGAGTTCCACGTTTACCTGTTGGGCAGTGCATCAGTTGTGTTGCTGACTCAGCTGCCTCCTCGCAGCATGAAGGAGGCACTTCTCTGAATGCACCTGACTTGGGCAAATCCCCAAAGGCCTTTGCACCTGAATGAGCACAGGCAGCAACTGTTGGCTGAGCTTTAAAGGCCATTTCTGAGGAAAAGGCGGCAGAGCCGTATCTCTTGAGTGGCTCCTAGGATGTTCCGGCACAATTAAACAAAGCCCTGCTAATCTGCACAGCTGCCGTGTCCTTGCGGCGCGGCGTTAGCTGTAGCCTGGCACCGGGCGGGAGTCTGACGGGCCGGTACCTCCTGTACAAGCACCAGCGCTAATGTACTGTACATCACAGAGTGATTAGAACGCACACCAGACAATTACCATAATTCAATTATGTGCACTCCACTTATTTGTAGTGGCATTTTTAAGGAACGTAAACTGACCTCAAGTTGGGCGGTAATGGATTGGATTATAGCAAAGCAAGTGATTTCATGCTATTTGGAAATGAGAGGTGTTTTTCTTATTACACCTGTTGGGATGCTGCTGCTGCGTGTTGAAGGTCTCCTCTTGGTGATTTGCATCTTTGGTGCATCTCAACCAGCAATACATCACCGTCCTCATCCATTTCCTCACTTCGGTTTGTGCTGTAGTTTACTGTATAAAACTATCTTGGCCAACTTTGGGAAAGCTGATGGATGAAGACAAACAACCTGCTGATGTGTTCTAATATAAAAGTCCTGCGCGTGTGTATATGTATATAATATTTTTTTTCGGGTGGGGTGGAGAGATGCTATCTTAGGTCTATTAATGCAGTCATTGCTGCGTTGCCCGAGGCCCTAGGACCTAATCCAGAGGAGTGAGCGTGAATGGAACTGTGGCTCGGGCTTGCCAGACCTACTTAGGTTCTGGTTGAGAGCACAGTGCTGTGTGGGCGAATCTATTCTGTCCTGCGCAGGGCACAGCATAAACATTGCCCAGGGAACATAGGCAGGCAACCAGGCATGCAGGCAGTCAAGCGGACAAGAGCAAAACTGTAAGGATGGTTGCCTTTAATTTCCTTTCTACTGACTCCCTTCAACTGTCCTGGGCCCCAGAGCAAAAGAGAGGAGAGGGAGCCCAGTGTGGAAATTATCTGTGGACACTGTCTATTTTCAGGGGCTTCACCAAACTACAGTATGTGGTGTCATCCATCCTTCTCTCTCGCACACACTCCATCACTCTTCATGGTGAATCTGCCCCGATCCGTCCGCTCGACATCTGTGAAGCGCTTACCTGCTCGCTGCCTCACTGTCTTTAAGTGATCTGTGTTTGCTCCCTGGCACCGTGGCGCTCTGACCTCCCGACCCCGCTTGTAAACAGAGCGCTGCTGCTCCCGCATCCTCCACCCCGCTGTCACCACACACCCCCCGCTGCTACCGAATGAGGAAGACCCGGCGCCGGGAGACGCAACCCACCGAGGAGGCCATTAGTGAGGGAGGGAGGGAGGGAGGCTGGTGGAAAAGCACCTCTGGCATCACTCATCACTACCGGCCTCTCCGGACCGGGCCCAGTCCTCCTCTACACACGGAGGAAACGCACCGTGCACTCACTCCACGCGCACAAGCACTCGCTGAAAGGCGCACTTATGTCAAACAGAAGCATGTGCACAGTGACCCGAGAACGAACACACACGCACGCACGCACACACACACACACACACACACACTCGTATGAGACATGCCACTTCGCTCACACACTGTGGGTTCAGCTTAATCAGCTCAAACATGGATTTGTGTCACGCCGCGTTACACGTCCCCCGGCCCAGCCAGCACAGGGCGAACTGGTGCAACCCCACACCAGTAGAACAGAACCCGCTGAACTGCACGTGCCAACGTGGAGGACGCGTAACGGGATTCGTGCTTCCGTGATAGCGAGCGCTCCCTCCCGACCCGCGTCTTCGTCTCCCTGCCTTCTCTCCGCTCGCTCTGAAAGTCTTTGGTTTATTTAGATGCGCTCTTTCACCTGCATCCAAATGTCAGCCGGGTTCAACAGAGCTGGAGGGATAACACTCACAGAGAGAGAGAGAGCCGCCTCGGGAGCGAGCCGGTTAAAGAGGAGCGAACGAGGCGAGTGAGTGTGTTAGGTAACAGCGCAGCGCTGCGAGATGATTCTATTGATTCCTTTGCATTGTACAAACAAATAAGGCCTCGGTTTGAGCTTTGATGCGATATTCTCTCCACTCGTGGCCTTCGTTGCAGCAGTTAAGTGAAACCTGTGCCGTGCCAGGATGCGTTCAATGACGGATTGCTCACACTGAAGTGAGAAGGACATTTTGGGGTGCGTGTTGCAGCTAACGTCAGCGCGGGGCTGCAGTGAAACCTGTGCAGGCAAGCTGTGGATGAAGCACCGCAGCTGCCCGCGTGCCTCTGAACCCCACCGCGCCCGATTTAAAATGCAACGCAAACACTCGCGTGTGTTTCGCCGAGTGGCGCGTGCCTCCCAATTCTGCCCCGTAGCTTCATTGTCTATCAGCAGCATGTAGCTCATTGCCATTCCTCCCAGTGCACCCACCACACTCCCTGTCTCCATTCACCGCCTCCTGTCTATCGCGGCGCTCACTTGTGTATCAAGGTAATGAATTCCTAATCTGTCTCAAGCTATATGTGCATCTCTTGGTGGGAGATAAGGGGGAGCATCATTGCACTCTAATTGCCGGCAGTCTGCGTGATGAAGGTGTGTGTGTGTGTGTGTGTGTGTGTGTGTGTGTGTGTGTGTGTGTGTGTGTGTGTGTGTGTGTGTGTGTGTGTGTGTGTGTGTGTGTCGTCCCTCCAGCGCTGGTCCACTTTCTCCTGCCGGCACCTTGTTCGCACATGCTCTAGAAATTCCCAACGCAACTTCCTGACAAATACTCAATCATGGGAAGAGTAAATATCCAGGAGGGCGGGGGGGGGGGCGTGGCGGTAACTACAGCGATGTCGGGGTGACACTCGGGGGCTGCCACCCGCCCGACTCGTGCGCGTGCTTTTAATTGTGTTTTCGGTGGGTGATGAAATGCCCTCTGTTGGAGCGCGCGCTGGCAGTAAGTGGGCTGTCACCTCCAGGGACAGAGTGAGCGATGGCCCGCTGCTATTGGAGGTGATTGTACCTCAGCCCCTTCGGGTGACACAGGCGGACGGGAGGAAGCGGGGAGACAATGAGTGCTGGTTTTTACACAGTTCAAGGCGTGAATCTGGAGTTTTCTTTTCATCGGCTGTGGAGCTAAAGTCTGAAATGTAAAGGCCCTGACAGGTTAACGGCAAACGTCTCCTAAACTAGTTTACTCAACACTTTGACCTTGTTCATGGTGGAATAAATCTTTGTGATGTATCACATGATATATATATATATATAAATATATATATAAAGGTGTGTGTGTGTGTGTGTGTGTGTGTGTGTGTGTGTGTGTGTGTGTGTGTGTGTGTGTGTGTGTGTGTGTGTGTGTTTAAAGGCTTTTATATGGAAAAACAATGATGCAAAGCACTTGTTTTTTTCCGGCAGATCCACGTCCTCCATACTTTTTTATTCCGTTTCATTCATCCGTTTTCTGCAGCCGAGCGTTTTCCCTTCTCTTCTTCTGGCTGCGTGCACTGCGTTAATCACGAGACTTAAAAAGCAGCTACACATTTAACTTCAAACTTCTGTGCGATTACAGATATGTCGTGCTTGCATGAAGCGAGTGTTTCCCATTAGACCCGAGCATCACCTCCCCTCGGAGGCGGCGGCGCTGACAGAAGCGGGTCACTCCTTCCGACAAGGCTCGCCGCCTGTTTGGAGCATCTTTGCCCTCGACGCGCTCTCACACCGATTCAGGGGCGATTAGGCGCTTTTCCTCGAGCGCTCGCCGCGTCTCCTGCTCTCTCTCCACTTCACGTGGCGTCTGCGAACGCTTGCGAGGAAAAGCCAAAAAGTGGAGCGGGGTGTGGGGAGGAGAGCGCTCCCAGTGTGGAGGAGTCTCATTATTGTGTTATGGATTGCACACGTCAGGCGGTAAGTGCTCTTTTTATCCTTCCAAAGCACCAGCCTCGGCCACTGAGCGCATTTCCCTACCCGGGTGAAATTTACCATGTTAAGGCTCCCGCCACCAGGGGAACGGCGGCGAGAGCCCTCGCTTGCTGCTAAGATTTACCGGCTTGATTAAATAAGGGGCTGTAGTGTGAATAAGAGGCCAAGAGAGAAATCTGCGTAACATAAACGCGTGCGTTTCACTCACCGGCTAAATTGATTACACCATCGCTCGCACACCTTCGCACTTCTTTATGGAGTGTTACACGTCACGCTGGGTTTTAAACAAAGAGCAGAGAGAGGGCAGTGGAGGATTGCTTGTGGCTCCGGGTGGCTGCCTGCCAACGCACAGCAGAGATGGGTCCTTTCAAACGCGCCTGCCTGCTCCCATCCGTTACGGCCTGCATAGCATGAAAAGTTCACACTAAATATACTGCTGTTCTTTAAACTGGGAAACACGGGCCTTTTATTTGATGCAATGCTTTGCATGGAGTGCAGCCCCCCTCTCTCCCAGCTAAACCCCACAGTGATTCAGTTTAATGCTTTAATTTTCTAACATGGGCCTCAGAGGTGATGTGGAGGAGTGTTGTTACCTGTAGCTTATTAGCTGTAACAGAGTTTTATTTAATTTTTTCAGTTCTAGGGTCTATCTGTCTTATAACTTCTTGATCCAAAATGACTTTTAGATCAGATGTAATGCCAGCTTTGTGCTGCCTGCTGGCCTGACTTATGTGGACACAGGCTGCCTCTATTCAAATTCAAATCCTGCGAGCCAATCAGAGCTGTTCTGTCGGCTTAACGCACGTGTGATTGGGTAAAGTCACATTTAAGTCACTCCATAAACCATAAAGGTGGAAACTTTTACTGAAAGTTGTTAAAAAGGCAACAACGGTGTCCTTCATTGTGACATATGAGCAATCACTAAAGCAGGACACATTTTTATTAGAGTTGATTGTTTGTTCTTTGTAACACTTAAGTGTGGAATGTTGGATTTAAAAGATAATTGTTATAATTACATAAACTGAAGCTATTTATGATAATTAGATATTTTTTTGCATTTAAATAAGAACAAGGACAAACAGGACACCTTATGGAAGAGTGGGCACTGAAAGGAAATGAATATTCATTAAACAATTAAAGCTAAGTAATGTTTTCAAATTGTGATTGTGTCACAGAATATTTTTTTGTTTGCTTCTTAGAGGCGGTACAAAGAGGTTTCACACTAATTATCACTAATTAATCTGAGCGTGTAAAGTAGTTGTCAAATACATCTATATTTAATTGTCTAAACAAATAAACAATTCTTATTTGTTTTTGTTACATTTATACCTTATATTTATCTAAATTATGTCACATGTATAAGTTTAAAATAATAATAATAATATTTGTTTAACCAATTACTATGAATAGACAATAATATAAGCAATTATTGTTTTAATATGATAGAAGTCTGTTCCTAAATCACCCACTTGTATTTCATAAACGATGTAAAGTATTCCCATAAGAACCAAACGTTCCAGTCGAATACGGTACAATTCAGTTCCCCTTAGCTGCGCGTTTCACTCTCATCCTGCCAAGCAATAAACAGCTCCTCCAACTCAACGAACCACCGGCCACGTTGTGCTTCACTCTCCAACCACACGCACTTGAACGCACCTCGTGGTGGAATTTACTATTCAAGAGAAGTCGAGCGGCGAAGTTCAGGAGGCGGCAGTGAACGCAACACAGGGCTCCGTATTTTCCCCCCTGCTACAGAAGGAGGGAGCGGAGCCGGGGGGGGGGGGGTATGTGACTCCTGCCTCCCCGCCCCCAGTCACTGCGAGGTGGGCAGAAGAAAGGAATCTGAACCTGGGACGCGGAGATAACGAGCGTCGCCAATAAAGACAACTAAGCTGCGTTTGAAGGATCCGCGCGCGGCGGCGGCGGCGGCGCGCACGGATTATTATAGTGAATTCTCCTTTTCTTCCGCGGATGAGATTCGGGCTTGGAGCGTCTGGTCGTGGGGAGTGCGAATACAAGCGCACGGGGAATAATGGGGGTCCGCGGCCGCTCCGTGCGCTAACAAGTGACTGTTGTTCGCGTGGAGGAGGTGGAAAACGGCGATCCGCCGTCGGGGATGCGAAGCAGCGGCTTCCCGGAGGAAACGCCGCCGCTCCGCCGAAACAAGACGGATTTCAAAGGCTGTCCCTCGTAAACCGAGCAGGGGGTGAAGTCGGATACTTTCCCTCGCGTTGAAGTAGTAAGTGCGTGGAACTTTTCTCCATCCAAACGAGCGGAGCGCTCGCGTAAAGTGCGGAGCGAGTCTAAAACGGCTCGTTTCACCGCTGTAAAAACATCAGCTGCTCAACTTCTCGTCGCGTTGGACCGTTTTGTTCAGTTCGTGAGGTGTTCGTTGTTCGCGTGTGGAGGCAGATCTGCGTGAGCTGGAAGCTGCCGCCTTCACCCCGTTAGGAGCATAAATGTTATATGGAGTCGGTATAAAGCGTGTGCCCTGGGCGCATCACGCTCCAACGCTAAATCAGGGTTCTAATACTGCAATACTCGAATACAAACCATGAAAACGCCCAGAACGCGCTGGTGCTCGGTGTAAAAAGGTGAAGTTGCGTCCGCTCCAGATAACTGAAAGTACTCGCTTTTCTTTTTTTAAAGGGTTTTCTCTATATTGTGCTACTACGTTACTATTTCTGAAGTACTGTTTATTATACAAGGATAAAAACCGCATTCATTTCCAATAATCCACACACAAAGAGCTAGTGCGTGTTATTCCAATATGCTTTGTAATATTTTAGCCTCACTTGTTTCTACTTAAGGGCAGTCGTCTGCCTTGAGGTTTGTCTGATTGTGTTGGAAAGTTTAGATTCAGCCGCAGGCTGTGGTTCTGCTTTCCTTTTTCCCTGTCTGCTGCTTCTTTGTTCAGACAGGCTACACTGAGTCAAGTGAGTCCAATCTGAATTGTAATGGGTCTTAATTTTATCAGAACATTTAAGGCTAAATCTTCCCCAGGCAACCCCCCCCCCCCCCCCCCCCCCTCCTCCTCCATCTTCGCTCCCACCCCAACACCAACTGCAAGCCAAAAAAAGATTAGTGATGCATTTCATTTAGCGCGAGTTGCTGAACGGACGAGTTCAAACGCTGCTGTTTTTGTGCCTGATTTAAATAAAAGTAACAGAGGAATATGTTGCTGTTTAGAGAGTTCAAAGGTCACGATTAGCCACAGCTGAAGATGAAAGCGCGCGACTGGGACTGTTGCCTGCCTGCTTTGGCGTGTTGTGTATATTTATGTATTGTCTCATTCTGATTCCATTTGTGATGGAAGTTCACATTTTACCTATTTCCTAACTGCTGCTCATCGGTCTTGCATTCCTGTATTCAATCAGCCTGCTCGCTCATATAAATAAACCCATTTGTCTTAAGATGGGAGTCACATGTTGATTGTCAGCAGCAAGAAGGAGTCTTGTCCTTCAGAGTAATTGGACAGCGCGTACACCGAGAGGCTTTGCATTCGGGATTCTTAACGAGGCTTTAATTGAACAATTTATCACCCCTGATCACTGTCACATAAGTGGGCAAGAAAGAGAAAAGGGATTGGAAATGCCAAGGATAACCTGCCAGGCACCGTCGGCTGAGCGTGACCGGCATGTCTGTGACAGCAGCTTCAGCAAGGCGTTTTATTTCATTTGCTTGTTTATTTATTTAACTCAGTTCTTTTGCTCGAGCGCTAGGATCGATGCATTTGAGTGCCGAGCTTGTAAGCAGTGATAATGAATAGCGGAGGAACTTCTTGTATTGGACAGAACTTTTGATTTCTCCCTGGAGCTCCTTTCTGTAGACTTGAGAGAAAAGCTAATTGAATTGTGCCCCGGATATGATGCCCCCCCCCCCTCCACCAAAGTAGTACGGAGGTCTTGGAGATGCGTCCTCCTTGGGGTTTTGAAATTCATTTCCTTTGCAATTATTACATTTCGGTGCTGTTTTCCTTTATTTCCCTTACCTCAGCAGCAGCGGGGTGTATTCTCCATTTTTTGAGGACATCAAAGCGAGGAGAAGAGAGTGAGACTCCAGACGGCTACCGGCCTGACAGACTGACTCTAAGCTTTTACTTACAGTATTTAAAAGAGTTGAGCAGTTGACATGCCCGCCGCCGTCGTGTAGCGCTTGCGCTCTGGGCCACGGGGCGATAATAGATTTCATGGAGGCAAAACAAACAGATCTCTTGATACTTTAAGAGCTTTTTGCTGTTCGAGTCGTTCCAAATGCTGGAATGAAACTGACAACCAGTGAAACATTCCTCTGCCTCTTCATCTGCTTATTGAGTTAAAATGCATAAGCAGAAACATCGGGTGCTGTAGCGATGAAGGGGGCAGCAAAACCATGTAAACCACTTTTAATTTGAAATTTAAAACTTCCGGCTAAGACGCCTGGAATGTTTTATTAGCATTCATAGAGCAAACAATAATCAGCAAACAAAGCACTTACTGTATATGTGTATGTGCAGCCATTGGGTCTAAAGGCTTTTAGGCCTATAATTTTGCACTCATGCTTTTTTGACCACTCTGTCATGGTTCTTCTATTCACATCTAAATTAGGACCATTTTGGTTACATCAAGTGCTTTGCAATTAGTCACATCGCCCTTGATGCAGCCACACAGTTAATAACAGCTGCTCTGAAGTGACTATCGTTGCAGAGAGGAACGGAGAAACGTTCGCTGTGCAGCAGCCGCGCTGTTGAACTCGCAGCTAATTGTGTTTATTCATTTTAATTTGCTCCGAGTGCTAAATCAGTGCTCTTCCAGCGACACGAGGTGCAATTAGTGTGGCTGTGAAAACAGGAGGCAGTGTGTCTTGTAAAGCGTTCCCTCCTCTGCTCTTTGATTTGAGGATTATCCATGTATTGTCTGTCACATTTGCGTAGTTGCTACATACTCAGGTTGAGGAAACACTCATTGCTCGAAGCGCGACGGCATCATAGAATGAGGTTAAAAATGCAGTGAGAAGATCGTGGAAAGTGCATAAGTGATGATAGCACAGTTAAATAATGTGAAGGACTTTGTGTTAAACTGCTTCTTGTCCAACTCATGTAACTGGTGTAAAAGCCTCAGCGGGTGAAGAGAAAACAGAACCAGACACAAGTTCACCGTCCTGCTTTTCTTCTGTATCTGATGATTGGAGTTTTTATTTATTTATAATCTCTTACACCTGGGGTGTCGCTGCCTGTCAGGAAATTAAAGAGCAAGACGGGAACATTGGAGTCATAGACAACAACTTAGAACATGATCAGGGCTGCGTTTACAGAGGCTAATGTGCCAGACCTTAATTTTCACTCTGGTCATAGTGGGACAGACATGACACTGGTGTCTGGCAGAGGAGTTACTGACCACTCACTGCTGCTGCTGTGGGGCTAAAACCGGCATCCGTCTCCTCAGCACAACGTTGGAGGAGACAAATGGCCACGACCCTTGTAGCAACACCCAAAGTCGTATTTGCAGAAAGACCTCCCTGAAGTCCAAAGGTCAGCGCTGGACCGAGCCTGTAGGTGTTTGGGCACTGGAAGCAGGTGGAGATGCAGCGTTCCAGATAAGACGAGGCTGTGATGAGGGGCGTGGACTCAGCAGGACTGATCCTTTGCTGGCTGAGTTATCGTCTGGGCTCCTGGGGTGTTTGCTCCCCCTCGGCCTTTCTTCATCAGCCCGAGCTGTCGCATCTTAGCTCCATGTTCTATTACGCCGCATGTGCCGAGTGGAAACGGAGTCTTAAGCAGAGAATTTACAGTCATTAAGTCATCGTGTGCAAAAGTGAATGCAGCGCCTTGTGCACGTAAACACACTAATCCCAGCCGGAGGACCGGGTAAAGCTGTGGGGGATACATGGACACAGCCCCCCCCCACTCCCTCCGCACCTCCAGGCTTTACAGAAATGATTCGCACCAGCTCCTTCTGATGAAGTGACTGTAATCTGCTTTGGACAATGAGCAGGGGCAGACCTTCTGCCGGTGCCTGCTACTCCCCCATTCACTCCACTCCGCCGCCATCGACACAGAACACACTTGAACAAACACGGTTCATAGCTGGTTGAGTATTCCAAACACAGAGGACTCGCACAAACAGCGGTGCGCTCTCCCTCGCCTCTGGCTCTGATCCCATCCTCTTTATGGTTATGGAGTTAATGTGAACTGGTGTTTCATGGTGGGAAGTAATTAGCACTCGGTCCAGGACAAGAATCAAATGGGCAAGTCTGGTCCTGTCTGGCCGTCTGCGTCTCCACTGGGCGTCTCCTGATGCTCGCTGTTGGGCTGTTCCTGTGTTAAGTGTGATTACCAGCTGGCCTCCCACAGATTGATGCACAGAGGTTCCCCTTAGGGCGTCTATCTCCTCCTCCTCTTTATTAAATAGGTCTGGTAGGAAGGGCCGCCCTGCGTTGCGGCGGCAGCGTGACCCCTGTGAGGCTGTAGACACGTCGGTGTGGTTGCGTGGGGGGTGGGGGTGGGGGGGCTTCAGACCCCCAATCTCATGCCTGAAGGGTTAGAACAGGTTGCAGTGCCGCTCTCGCAGTCAGTTAGACGGACAACGCCAGCCTGTTTAACCATCTGTGTGAAGCCGGATGATGCAGAGAGGAAAGGTTTGCAACATCACATCACAGTTTGGGCGAGTCCTGGTCAGTCTAAATAAACGGGGTGTCTGGAAGCCACTGCTCTATTGTCTGCAAAGTCCAGTACTGACATTAATCTTTGGTTCTGGATTCTGTCTGTTGTTACTAGAAAAAAATAACATCACAGCATCTACAGCAGGGGTTACATCATAATGATGTTCAGGTACCACCTTCAACTAACTCACATAAAACCAGGGCTTTCCCCGGTTGGTGGTGCAGAATGAAATAGTTATTGTTAGAGAGGCCTGAGTGGTTTCGTCTGTGCGTGCTAAAAAACTGCTAATCTCATAGTACTTATTATGGACACGCAAAAAGCCCAGGGCAAGATGGCTCAGCCCATTCTGGTGATCCTCCACACCTCCCCCCAGCCCACCACTCTGTCCTTTTGTTCCTGCCCTCTCCACACATGAAAACCCTCACCCAAACTTTAGGGACATCTGGTATTGGGGGGGGGGGGAGCTTAGGGGTAAGAGAAAAGGGGAGAAGGGAAAGGAGAAAGAGAGGTACACTCAGCTGCCCCACGGGGTGGGAGGGAGGTGAGACAGTAGAGGAGGGGGCCACAAAGAAAGATGTGTAAGCAGGATAGTGGGGGTTGTTGTCATAGAGCAGAGAAAGGGAAGTGGAGTAGCTAAAGAGGAGTAGGCATATAATTGATGGATGGAAGTAATTGTGTGTAATGCAAGCAAAGAAACACGGGCCTCTGGGTAGGAGAGATATAGAGAGGGAGAAAGAAAGAGAGCCAGTGAATAGGAATACAGAAAGGAGGGGGATAAAGAGAGGAAAGGAAGCAGTGGAGAGAGCGAGTGAGCTAGGAATAGGAGCCCAGGGAGACGAGTAAGAGGACGGGAGAGGAGAGGGAAATAGGAGGAGCGGTGGGAGGGGGCCTGCTGTTCTGTTGCATCATTCACCGTTAGCTGGGGTTAAGAAGGAGTAACTACCTGCCTGTCAGGCTGATTGTTCATCCCTATGCATCAGGGGATACGCGTCCTGGTTTATGAGAGATGGCGGAGATCCACTATGTGGGCCACTTAACTTCAGAAAATGGCTGCCTGCGCGTCTTTGGGAATAAAAGCAGCATTTCCCGCTTGGGCTCTCTGAATTGTTGATGGCTGTTTTTTTTTATGCAGATGACGCCATCGTCTCCTTTACTACGAGATGGCATTCGCACCATTTATTTGGTCTTGGTGTCGTTTCACCTTCATGTTTACGCACCAACTCTGAAGTGATCTATGTTATATTAATGATCCTCTCATCACAGCCGTCAAAACGCCCGATCACAAGACCTCCTCACTAATTAAGTCTGGCAGGCAGAGCGCCTTTTTAAACAGCACTCGGGCTCATCTTTCAGAAAAATGGAAACAAAGCCTATGTACTCCAGTCTGGAGACACAAATTACAGTGTATCAGCAGCGCGTAAAAGAGGGAGTACAGAGGGAAGCCACCAGAGGCACAACTCATTGAGTTTCATCTCAGTTTCTCACAGCGGAAAGGGAAAGGTTTGTCAAGTGCATCACGATCGAGAGAGTAAAATCATCCCTCGTCCCTGGACAGATAGGAGGTGACATTTATATGTAAATAGAGACACACTCCTCCGTATTCCGGCGGAGAGGAAACAGAGTGGGCACCTTCTTATTTTTTTGAGAAGTTGCTTCTCTGACATTTGTTTCTTTGAGGAGGGAATGAAGACGCTGGTAGAAGTCAATATATTGCTACACACAAGAACGTTTGTGCAGCAACTCGAAGCCTTTTTTTAACCAGACTTGTTCTGTGTGTTATCTCAAGGCTACAGTCTCATTGTCTGCTTCAGGTTTTGCATATTTTTTTAACATCAAGACATTTTAGAGCCACAGAACAGTATAATGTGGTGTCTATTGCCGGCAGTGGCTGGTCTCTAATTAACTCTTGAGGCTCAGTGTCAGAGCAGATAATCCTGAAATAAAGGTGATGGAGGCTGGAGGAAATGTGACAACAGCAATCAGAGCTATCAGCCTTGGTTGGAGAGATTAACACTGCCCCCCCCCCCCCCCCCCCCCCCCCCATCATTGTAGACATTTGTAGTGGAAAAGAGAAAACATTTTCATAAACGATCAAGAAGAAGAAACGAGCAAGAAGGTTCTGGGTTCGATTCCCGGAGGCGGCCCTGGTGCCTTTCTGTGTGGAGTTTGCACGTCCTCCCCGTGTTTGCGTGGGTTCTCTCCGGGTTCTCCGGCTTCCTCCCACAGTCCAAAGACGTGCATTAGGTTGATTGGACTCTCTCCATTGCCCGTAGGTGTGAGTGTGTGAGTGTATGGTTGTCTGTCTATGTGTTGCCCTGCGATGGACTGGCGACCTGTCCAGGGTGTACCCTGCCTCTCGACCGTAGCCAGCTGGGATAGGCTCCAGCACCCCCGTGACCCCGCACTAGGGAGTAAGCGGTTAAGAAAATGGATGGATGGATGGATGGATGGAGATATTTAGATAAGAGTTTAGATAAGAGACGGATGCATTTCAGGGTTTTTTCATGAGTGGTGACTCATTTATTGGAGCCTTGTCGTTTTATTTCTGTACAGACATATTTGACCTCCAGACGGTGGCTGATTTTGAAGTTTTAAGACCCAGTCAACAAGGTTACTATGGAACTATTACCCAGTTAAATCAGTGTCCCTAGTTGGTCCACTCATCTGTGGTGATAGTTTAATGGCCATTTTGACTTATAACCTGTAGTTTTGTCATATTGGCCATGAAAAAGAAATCCAGCTAAACAAAGCACAGTAGGCAATTATTTGTTAGTGCCTTAACACCAAGAAGCCTCAATTATCTAACAAACAACAAAGTTTGCTCATCAGGCCCTGTGAGTATGTCTGGATCCTGAACTGCTAGCTGCACATTTAAAGTGTTGTCCCTGCTGTATAATGTGTGAAATGTGAGAAATCACCTGAAAGAGGGAATTGGCTGAGCAGAGGAGGAGTTAAGAGTTTTTTTTAAAGGGAAATAAATACGGCTGTTATCACACTCTGTCTATTTGCTGCTGATCTGAGGAGATAGTGTTGACACAAATGGAAGTGGGGGAGTCACCACAGCTCTGATTATGCTCGTAGCCTGATGCCAACAAGTGGGAACTAGAAGAGAAATGCACTTTAGAGATAAGCAGAAATCATAAAGACAGCAGGAATAATGTCTGGGAGTCGGGTGAGAAGCAACACTTAACCACACACCATTGCATAATGTATAATTCAATTGAAATAGTCGTTTTTCAGATAAACAGGATAACAGTAACAATTACAAATCGCATCCCAGTGTTTCTAGCAACACACAGTGAATGTCCTTGAGTATAAAGAACCATCTGTAGCATTTGCAGCCTCACTAAGCCAGCAGCTACAAAGTAGAAATGACCACAGACCTTGAAACCTGGCAGTTTTTCCTGGTGACCCGGTGATTTAGTCTTTTTTGTCCAAGGGATGGATGGCATGTGGCGACAAATCCATTCTGCCCCTCAAGGCAATCCCTACGACATTTGTCATCATAGAGCCCCCAATCTGTAGTCTCAACAGGGTGGAGTTGGGGCTAAAACCTGGGGACAGAAGGAAAGACAAAAGCAGGTCTGGCATGGAAACGGGGGCTGGCTGTTCGTAGCTGCACCAAACTTGCCCTTGGGTTATTGTAGTGGAAAACGAGGGAGTCTGAAACAATTAAATCAAAAAGGACAGCGAGACAGTAAGAGTTGGCCGCAGTAGGCAGAGATGGAGTGGGGGAAGGAGGGGCTCTGGCAAGTGGGAAATGGAGACTGCAGCTTAGAAACAGGAGGTAGATGGAGAGCAGAGGGTCTCCCATTTTCATGGAGATAAAGGAGCGCTAATGAATTTGAACCGGTGCCCTCCAGGGATATACCATAAGGCCAATAATAGGAAGGAGCAGATTGGGGTTTAGTGGGTTTTTAAACCAAGCCAGTCTGACTTTTAGATGCACAGGGGTGCTCCCAATTCCCAACCTCGATCGATCCCAATCACTAAGATGGCCGCTGCCTCATTTGCCAACTGCCATGGGCGAGGCCTGTGCCAGGGCTCAGAGGATACGGTGCCAGAGGACGCGTGCCTAACTGGCCAGACTCAAACCACAAAAGCAGCCAACAAGATCATTTATCTGCCCATACCAATGGGTTTTGGTTACCTTGTTTGCACACCAGGGCCTGTGCTGAAGTATTGAACCGAAATGTAAAATTGGGTTGGTGGCATCCTATCAGTCATGCGATTTTTCTACTACTGAAAGTATTAAATACATATGCATCAAATGACAGCTGTCATAATGTGTGCGATACTAGTTCTCAGTAGTTGGTCCAACAAATGGAATGTTCAGCAATCTGCTTGGAACACCAAGTCTGAGTACGCCTGGAGCCTCCGTCTACGTACATTATCTATCATTTTTACAACGTGTTGTTTTACTGCACAGACCGAAAAGCTGCGGCCTGTGGTGGCTACCCCCATGTGGAGGTAATGGTCTGGCCCCAAGGCTACGAGCCTAGCCAGTTATTAATGGAAAGGTCCCCTCCATTGTGAATCACAGAGGGGTCTTGTTTGTCAGATGCCTTTTGCAAGGCATGGGAATGGCATACGTTATGAAGGGAAGCCTGGGCTTAAGGCAGGCACTGGAAAAGACAAGGCAGCTTTGTACATGATGGATGGGGCCTTCGACTGTGCTTGTGGTATCTGAATATTAAAATATGTTCTGTTGCAATGAGACATTACTTGCAGCGTCTTTTCGTTGCAGTTTTTCAGGACATGCCTGAGAAACATTGGCATTCGTACATTTGCTTTTGTAGACTAACCAAGTTACTGTAAAAATTTAAATTCCCGGATGACTAATAAGTAGTGTATCATTTTTGCAATGGAACATTTGCTTGGCCTTGGAGATATACAGTAGTGGGTTATTATTGGATGCACTCAGGAGATGTTTTTTTCTGCAACAAGTGACGACTTTACCTATTTGGATGAAATTTTAAGAGGAGCAACTTTACAAAATTGCCTCTGCCTCACACTGACAGCCAACCTTAAGCCTCTCGGGCAGAGCAGAGTTGAACATAGTATGTTTATAAAAAGAAGCCAGAAGGAATCTTGAGGAACCTGGGCCATTCTTTGAAGTCAGCTATTTTCTTTCACTTCAAGTGCGTCACTCACTTCAAAGCAGGAATTTCACACAAAATGTACTGATCCCCCCCACCACCACCCCTTTGTGTAGAATTTACAGCACATAAAATAGGAAAACTATCTGTAACCTGAGAGGACCCCATCTTGTGTATGAGTGTGCTTGTGGGTCTACGACAGCCTGCAGAGCTCACATAACTGTGTGTGTGATCTTGCGCATATCCACATAAAAAGGTCTGTGGACGATGTTCGGTGGTGGTCCAAGGCTTTGCTTTTGTTAACGAGATGGAATCCAGAGAGCGTCAGCTGTCTGCACAGTCTTGGTTAGAGGGGTTTGACCCCTGCGGTTTATGGTCAAATGGGGGATTTGGTGGCGTGAGTAAGACTCTGTACTGGTTTAAATTGGCAGATTTAAGCACAACTTCCTTGATAGTAATGACTCTGATGTCACTGTGATTAAAGGCTTGTATAGATCAAATGTCGGGCATACCGTGCAGTATTCAAATGTCCTCTTTCGTTTGTGATCGTCCCATATTTGAACTGGGTGTGTGGTGTGTGTTTGGCTGGGCAGGAGGTGTGTTTGCTAGCTAATTGCAAACGGTAAAAGTTTAATAATGGTGACATTTTCATCTTTGAGGTTAGAGAGTTGAAGGCAAAGTGTCCATCGGCTTCTTGTCTTGCAAGTGATTCCTCCACAGACCTTCACCTTTTTTCACCAGTTAATACCAATCACGAGCAGCTGCCCACCACCCCCTCCTTCAAATCTTATTCCAGAGGTGACTTTGGCTCCTCGTCCTCTTGCACTTTATCTGCTTGCCAAACAACACTGTAATTCACTCTGGATTAACAAACAGGGCACTTTGCCCCTCAAATATCTTGGATACAAAACTATTTAAAACTTTGTGCTTTCCATTTGACACTGCAAATTAAATCCAATGCACTTAGGTTGTTTGAGGAAATCGAATTCTTGACCACCAACATTCAAAGACTCCCTATGCCCCACCCCTCGCAGAGCCAATTTGCACTTTGGCTTTGAATAGCAGCCAGATGTCTAAGATATTTTTACCCGGAGTTCATGCTCTCATTTGATCTGAGTTTGCGCAGGTTGTTAGCTAAGGTGACTGCATGCACTTGACCTGCTGGCACAGGTGTGTGTGTGTGTGTGTGTGTGTGTGTGTGTGTGTGTGTGTGTGTGTGTGTGTGTGTGTGTGTGTGTGTGTGTGTGTGTGTGTGTGTGTGTGTGTGTGTGTTTGCGTGCGCAGCGCCGAGACAAGAGGCCAGGGAAAAGTGTGCATGTGCGTGCACGCTGTAAAGGCGGCTCTTTTTCTATTAGGAATGAAGGAGATGGAAGCTGGGAGCAGGCAGAGGAGGGGTACGTGCAAGGATTCCTTTGAGACCAAGGCTGCCAGCCCTGTCAAGGCGAAGACCGGGGAGGGAGGAATAGTGTGCATGAAAACAAGAGGGGAGGAAGCATGTGAACGAAGGGGAGAGCAAAAGGAAATTAGAAAGTGTGAGGGAGACCGGGGAGGAAAAGCGACCAGGAAGCAATATCCCAGTGATACAAGGCTTTTAGCCAAACAAACACAACTGCTGCCAGTTTAATGGACTTATTTTGACCTTAGCTTTTGATGTGGTCATCATCAGATTTCAACTTGCTCCATTTTGCCCGCAGGCCTTGCGTACCTCTCTCATATTAGCACGTCAGCGTATTGCAGAGTGTGGGAGCAAAGACACTGAAGGACATGGGCAGATACTGCACAATAGAAGCAGCCACAACATCACCCGCTTCCTTTCACTACTTGCCAATGTTTCAGGCCTAATGTATTACATGTACTTGTCCACACCTCAGCATCCCCTTAATGCTGCTTTTGGGTGATACCTGTGGTGGATGATAATGGGCTAAAAGCCACCGATGGGAGCAGCACCAGCAGATAAAGGTGACTGATTGTTTGATTGCTTCCTGTCTGCATCAGATTCTGCGCTGGCGTATGGGCTATTATGGACCTGTGTGATTCTCTCCTGTCGGCTAAAAACGGAAACATGGTGCGGGAACCTCTAGCTTTGTCAGGACATGTTTTGTTCTGGGAAGATGTCGGACCAGGTTGCAGTGTTGTTGACACCAGGGGAACTATCTGAAGGGCAGCACCCATCGAAACCACATGGCACCTCCTTTGAACCTCAACTGAATCAATTCTCATCAAACGTCAGCCCAGCTTTCGTGTCCTCCTCCCCCTCCGTCCTCAGATTGGCCCACTGTGGTTCCTGGCAAGTTGGGCATGATGGGTAATGTAGTTTCCCCCTGCTCGCTGCTCGTATCACTCCACCGTTGACGATCCATAATGGCACACTGGCAGTCACTGTCACACGACGCTGTCATCTTGTCCTTCACACGTCAGCTCAGATTTCACGGCAGGCCGCAGTTCTGACAAACAGGGACTTTGCACTGTCGAACAAGTCCGTTCCTCGGAGAAGGCTGCTGATTGGATTAACATTGTGACACCGCTGTTGATGTCTTTGGGAAGAAGATGGAACCTCATTGAAGACATTGCCTGCAAACAGCTGGTGTCAATTTTGTGGTGGCTTATGACGGGAATGTTGCCG
Source organism: Betta splendens (assembly GCF_900634795.4). Lineage (NCBI taxonomy): Eukaryota > Metazoa > Chordata > Actinopteri > Anabantiformes > Osphronemidae > Betta > Betta splendens. The sequence continues at coordinate 10,424,397 of NC_040884.2, read as the reverse complement.
TGCTTTGGTGCGGAGCCCTTTTTTTTTTTTTTTTTTTTTTTTTTAGGGCCATCCTTGCTGTATTCACACCCTCGCCCGCCTTTCATCCCCTTTAACTCGCCGCGTCTCTCAGGCCTTGTCATGCTCTGGAGCCCGGTGCCACGGAATGCCACTACAGGCCTTCGTGTGGCCGTGTTTTGTTTGGTTTTGGTTCCTCAGCTGTCGCGCTGAGCCTCAAACCACTGCGTCTCCAAACCCTTAGATCGTAAGCCGGGGTGAGTCAAGACTGGATAATGGCACTGACTGAAGAGAGATGTGATTTTTTTTTTCAGTCTGCTCTAATCTGTGCATGTCTAAACCTGGGTACATTCAAATCCATAATCTAAAGCACTCTGTACATACAGTTGCTTCACAGCTACTTACAGTCTGACAGCTAGTGCTCTACCAGTCCCCATGGGCTGCAGCATTGTGAAAGGATGTCTCCATTTCTTTTATTTACCTAGGGAGATTTGTGATTGCAAAGGAAATGGACTGTTTTTCAGACCTGTCTGACTTCACATTTATCCAGTTCTACACATTGCCTCCCAGGAGACGCCTGAAGAAAATGTATTTTCATAGTCTTTAAAGGGACAAGAAGAAAGAGTTGCATCAGAACATGGCGCCCAAATAAGAGGGGCAAATCTGGACATTAACACCTACTGTAACGGCAGCCTGAGAGAACGGAGCTCTAGAGCTTCTGTCCAGATCTCCATCCCAGAGTCACTGACACTTTTCACATCAACACATTTTGATGAAGATTGTTTCAGCATGAGCGCCACACTATCATGAGGGGGCCGTGAGAAACCAGACGGGCACTTTTACAGAGAAACTATATTTTTGTACCAATAACAGCTTGAGAGGTCACGAAGAGCAAATCTGCTTTTATGTCGAGGCCTTTGTTGCCCTTAATGACGTCCCGTGTTTCTAAAATGGAGCCAAAGAATGTGAGGCGGGTTAGCACATTCTAAATTTGTTTGGCGTTTTCATACCCTGAAGTCATAATGTTTTAATTTGCCCCCCCCCCCCCACACACACAGACACGCACACACACCCCACCCGCTTGTGAAATGTCCGTGGCCTGCTGCCGTGTAAACAAAACACATTTAGCATAATTGCACCTTTGGTGTAGGCCTTTCTTCAAGGCAAGGTATTGATTTTCTCTCTCTCCCTTCTGTCGTCCTCCTTCTCTGCTCTTTGTTTTTCTTCTCCTCAGCTTTATTTTCCCTCTCGCATTCCTCCTCGCACACCCTCTCCATCCCTCCTGCCCTCCCACATCCCTCGCGCTGCCTTTCGCGGATGCTGCTGGAGGCCAGACTTCATGGTAAAAGCAATGCTTTTGATTGCGCCAGCCAAAGCGACGCTCACCTTGCGGTCTCGGGGGCCAAGTAGCTGGAACCCGCTGCATGGCAAAATTGCAGCGTCATTCGAGCGTCCAGGAATCAAAGCAGGCATCATGCAATAAAGGAGGGAAAAGCCTTCATCGTGTTGACGCCGTACGAGGGTGAAACAGCAGCTCTGCAGCGTGTGGGAGGAATCCTGCAGACGGCTGAAACTGGAGACGAGTGCCGTGGAGCTGCATGTGGCCCACAGATACATGGAGTCCTCAGACATGGCAATCGCTCATACTATATATATACTGTGCTATGTATAGACACCCAGACATAGACATACGCATGTTTATATGACATACGCAGCATGTATATGAACAGAAAGGACACGCATTAGCATTTTAAATAACTGCAGTAGTTAATGCATGCTGGTGCTGTGTTATCACTCCTCACTGACCTGATTTTCCCTCTTACACACTATCTCCTGCATTTTTACACCCTTCAAAGAAGCGCTGTGCCGTTTCCATCTGCGTCTCCGTACACGGTGAAAGGTTTCTGACTTTTTTCTGTCTCTGCATTTTTCTATATTCTGAATGTAGCGGGAACGTTTTTTTTTCCTCCCTGAAATGAAACGGAATGTCAAATAGCAGGAAGGAAGGACTTTTTTTCGACTTATTGTGGAAGTTAATGGAAAACTCAGGGAATTCTGTGTCGACCATACTGAAAACTGTGGTTTGCTGTAGCTTTTGGGAAAAAGATGAATCTGAAATAGACAAAACTTGAAAACCACTGGACCGTGATTTTGGCTAAGCACCACAGGCAGCTCCTACTCTTTTCTTTTGATTTTCAAGCTTTGAAATAGACTTCTTCCAATCCATTTTCTGGGCTGCAGGGAAAGGTTACCTGTAGCATGTATAGGCTTGTTACTGATTTTCACAGTGCACCTATCATTTCCTTACCTCTTGAATGTGAATTGGGCATTGAGTGGTGCCACTGAAGGTGGAGTCTTGGTTGTATAGTCTTTTCTATAAATTCTCAGCTGCTCATGAATGTTTTATTGGCGGAGAGACATTGATGCAACGATAGAAGGTGTTGGTCGATATGAATGTGCAGAGCCTGCGCCGGAGCAGATCCTTCCACGGTGTCTGCGTGTCGCTTTTCATCTTTCTCTTACTGATGCCGTGTGAATTTTATGTTGAATTCAATAGGTCTTATTGGACAAACATGCCAAAAAAGATTTCCAGAAGTGTCAAAGTATCTATAACAGTGGCCCCGTTTCTGTACATCTCACTCTTTCAGCGTGCTGTGAACAGTTTTAGCTGCAGCGGGAAAATAAAGGAGAGAACCTTTTTCAAATATTTAAATACATCCCCACGAGAAGCCAAATGATATGACAGGTGAGCTGAGCAGGTGAAGCTTTAATAAACCAGTGGAGATCTGCTCTCTCCTTGTTCTGTTCACTGTGGGGGTGGGGTGGGGGTTAGCCAAGCTGCTATTAAACCTCGTACCTCAGGTTTTCGTCACATATGAACTAAATATAGAGATGTTTTAGGTGCTGCTGTAAACCTCCTGATTGTTGACCACTGCACGTTGTGAATGCCAGCAAGCCCAATGTCCACCATGTCAAATAACACAAGAACGTGGAGCGTGGATGCACTGTCCAATGAGCGCGTGGCTGCATTTTAAGTGTCCCGTCGGTGCTGCTTCTCTATAAATACACACATTTGCACGCTCAGCTTGACGAGTGTGTGCATGAAGCTCGTCCTGGAGTGTTTGTGAGACAGAGAGAGAGGGGAGCAGTCAGGAAGTCATTGAGGGGCCCTCCAGCCGTCTGGAGGAATGTAGAATGGGGGTGGGTGGGCGAACGAGGTTTGGTCCTGCAGAGAGAGAGAGGGAGAGACAGACAGATGCTGTATTTCCTCATATAAAGTCAGTTCACGCTAGCTGACGATGTACAATTACGTGAAGTCCAGCTCCATAAGGGCACTCCGCTTTAAAGCTTATTAAACACCAAAAGGCTTTTTTCATGACAGTAACTGCTTTACCTTGAGGTGAATAGAAGAAATATTGAAAGAGAAGCACAATGAATATACTTTTGCCTGCGTGTTTGGTTGGATGATGTGTTGTTGCAGAAAAAAGTGAAGCAAATTTAAATGACGCTGCATCATTTTGGGAAACCCGACGTGGAGGTCCTCGTAGCACGCCACCCCCCACGCGGCCTGGGAGAGGCTTAGAAAGTGGGGTGTGGTTCTGGAAATGCAGACGCACATGAACACACACACACACGCACACACACAACACTCGACTATAATTTTACAGTATGAATAGGCCCTCACAGATGTTCACTGTTTATATAGCCCTCATCAGCTGCGATTCAACCCTCCCCCTGAGCAGCTGCAGCAGACGTACACACACACACACACACACACACACACACACACACACACACACACACACACACACAGAGTAAAGCCTTTCTGTAGTCGTGAAAACACTCATTGGCATAAAGCATTTCCTAAGCCTTTACTCTGACTGTAGCCAACACAACCCGTACCCCAATCCAAACCTAATTCTTCAGCTGCCCGGTTCAGGCCAAATGTGCTCACAGCGAAATAAGATTTTGGCACGGTGTGAAGCCACGCACACATACACTGGCAGGTCGGAACTTGCTATTTTTAGTCACAACCTTGGGTGATGAAAAAGCGAAGAGTGCAGCAACAGGCATAATCTTTTCTAGAAGAAAAAAAAGTAATTTGCCGTTTTCTCTGTTCATCTAACACCTTCAGAGTAGTCACCCCCTCCCATGTGCTTTGGACACACAAATAAGGTTTATATAATAGCCACTGTCCTAGTCATTGTTACTTTATTATTATTATGTTAATATCTTAATGGCTTGATTGCAGTTTGCTTGGTTTATATTTAAGTTTTAGATGCACATATACTTTAAATTGCTTGAAGTGAGGTTAAATTGCTTGAAGTGAGATTGTAATTTTGCTGCTAAAATGTTTTAGCGTTGATAGTCATACTGTGCTGTCAGCTGTAGTGTAGAATGAGCTTCAGTTGCATGAGGGAGAGTGAAAGATGTGCTACCTGTCGAGAGACATCACAGTCAAAAGCAACCAAAACATTAAATCCAGTCACGGAATCGGGGCCTGTAAAAAGTGTAGAATACTAAATGAGATTATGTGAAGGAAACGCGTGATGTGCAGAGGAAAGGCTAGATGGCTATTTGGAGAAACGATCGTTCCACACGTGTCCAGTCGTTTGGCTGCTGGTTCAAAGCGCGACAGCACAAAACTAATAAAGAAATGTGTGTTTTGAGTGTTTTGAATTTCAATGAGTCTCTGAGGCGGGGGGGTCGGTCAAATTGATTTTCAGCTGAGTGAAAGCAGATGCATGTGAGCCAGTGTGTGTGCGCGCGCGCACACACACACACACACACACACACACACACACACACACACACACACACACACACACACACACACACACAGAATAAGAACATGTCATCATATATGCACAATCACACACACACACTCAGCCAGACTGCTCACACTTTCTGCTGCGTTCAGGAGGAAGGTTAATTGAAGGTTACAACTGAGTAGCTGAAGACGAGAAGCTTTGTGTGTGTGTGTGTGTGTGTGTGTGTGTGTGTGTGTGTGTGTGTGTGTGTGTGTGTGTGTGTGTGTGTTACTCTCTTTGCTTGGCCTGACCTCCCCATTTCTTCTTCCTTTCTCTCTCCCTCTGTCCTCATCCAACGCAGAGTCAGAATGTGCGGCCATGCAGATACCTACAATCTCATTAATTCAACCCACCGGCTGTACTGCAGTGCTCTCTCTCTCTCTCTCTCTCTCTCTCTCTCTCTCTCTCTCTCTCTCTCTCTCTCTCTCTCTCTCTCTCTCTCGCCCCCCTCCCTCCTCCTCGCGTATGCAAGCGCTTCATCTGAAAGGTTAATATAATCTGGGGTTAACTATGTGTGGATACACTTTAAGAAATGATGTGTCCATGTCCGTCTGTGCCTGAATCTATTATATTTATCTATTGCATGTACAGTGTCCCTGCCCTGTATTTAAAATAATAACAGTTTCATAGTATGGCCAGATAAACAAGCTAATATTATCCAAAAATGTAGTGCTGCTGTGGAACTGACCTTGACCCTTGACCTGTGACCTCCCTGAGGAGCAAAAAGACTATCTTCTCAGATAGCATCGGAACACAATAAGCATGTCATTAAATCTTCTGTATGTACACACTGACTTCCTGTTGCCAGACCCTGGAGCCGAACTCTTTCCAGGCAAATGATAACGTACTCAAGTCATATCACATTGTTTTTGCCGCTCTGATTTGAGCCAGTTAACTTCTGACATGTAAATACAGACATCTTGGATAAACCCTAAGTTGTTTGCAGTCATTATTGAAACTCTGTGAGGAGGGGACCTATGTCATTGAGCATAAAACCCTTTCCTTCATGTCAAGGATTGGCTTTGCGTGATGGGACGCACTAATGATGGCGTGTGTGTTTGTGTGTGTGTGTCTGCTAATGTGTGCATGAGCATAATAGCACTTTGTATTCATGTGTGTTTGCCTCTCTATGCATTCAGATGTGTGTGTGCCTGTGAGTGACACTTGCGCACAGAACCTCTTTGTATCGGTGATTGTGTGGCTCCATGCGCCCGTGCATATGTGCGCCCTTCTATCGTCACCCTCTTGGAGTCTCTCTCCCACACACACTCATTAAAATGTCATCCTAAGCAGGGCCATCTATTCTATCTGTGGAATGCAGTAGGCTGGGAGGGCGCCAGGCGGCAGCCATATTGAGTTTCTGGAAAAACGGAGGAGCTGTGAGCGTTAGAAGACATAATGCACCCCTTTTTTCTGTGTGTGTGTGGTTTGATTTATTAATAGCATATGTGATGCGTTATAAGTCATTCCCGGACCCAAAGCTGTAATTCAGAGTAATATTCAATAAAGTGTGCTAATAAAATGTCATTGTGTAGTTAATCAGCAAAGGTAAATAAAAACCATCAGTCCTGGTTATTTTAAATCAAGTCAGGCAAATCGATACTGCATTTGTTCATTTCATCACTAGAATACTTTCACTGACTGAATAATGAGTGTAAAAAGCCCAGGACACAAAGTCACAGACCTCTGCTGTGTAACAGGTTGTTTCACTCAATAACCAAACTAAAATTTAGCCTAATGGTAAATGCGATCATCCTTTAGAAACTGGACGAGACTGTAACAGTCAACCTTTTACAAATGCTAAACACACTGCAATTAGCGAGGTCTGCAATTAGGAGGAAGCAAATGATTGGTTCTTATGCATACTTGTTTATTTTTAAGAAAGTTATTTAATGTCATTATATTTAGCTTTTGCTTATTTCCAATATGTTGGTTGCACCATAAAGGCAGTGCAGTAAAGGCTCCCTCCCTCCTCTATAACGCGACATTTGGCTGCTTGTCTACAGTAGTTTGAGGATATTTCTTTAGGGCAGACGCTTTTATAAGCGTCCTCTACATTATAGCTGCTGTAGCTCCTGCTGTAGCTGACGTGTGCTGCCTCAAATATGCGTCTGCATGTCGGGACCGCGTCGATCCTGATTCCCATGAATTCACGAGACCGTAGGAGAGCTCTTACCGGTCAGCGTTTACTGCTGTGTTGTTGGAAGCTCTTTGCTGAAGTGCTTGTAACACTTTGTCCCACTTCCCCCCAGGCCTGTCCATTTCCTCCGCAAACAGGCAGATTAATAATTGAATTGTGATCGATTAGTTTGTTTAGGGATCTAATGTCAGAGTGTCATTTGATCGCTTGCCCCGTCCTCCTTTAGATGATGAGGAGGAGGAGGAAGCCTCTATAGCACCAAAATGTGTTAATAGAAGCAGCCACTGTTGGGTTTTAGCACCCTTGTTCTGTTCTGTAGCTGTGTGGTTTACATAACCCAGGAATATACGGCCGTGTGTGTCTCTTCTGACCCCGACACTGTTAGCACTGCTGCGCGAAGTTCAGCCATCATGTTATTTTCTTCCCTTCCTCTGCTCAGAAGAAGTGAAAGCCTGGCAGACGGGGGGCTGGGGGTGGACTGAGGGAAAGGAGTCGAGCAAACAAGAAAAAAAAGCAGGCAGATGAGTGATGTCGATGCAGGAGGGAGGGCAGGGAATGGGAATGGATGGAGGGCAGCAGGAGAACGAGTGATCGCCGGAGACAAGGTTGAACGGCAACATGGGAAGGAGTGGAGGGAGAGGTTTACATCCTGCATTCATTAAAAATCAAAGAGGAGGATCAGTCACTGATTAAACTGTTTACAATGTAACAGGCAGTTAAGGCAAAGAAGCTACAGCAGAAGGTTGTAGCTAAAGTTAAAGTGACTGCTCCCAAGGAGGGACGTTCTTCCTATTAGGATCATTAAGTATTAGTAATAGGATTCAAGTATCTTCTACCTCTGAACAGCGACCCAGTGACAGCGTTAACCATGTGTTCCACCGCTTCAGTCACGTTGAGAACAGCTTTGTTGCTTTTGTCTTGAGTTGTAATCGATTGGTGCGTGTCCACGAAGGTGCGTGTGTTTAGCTAAGACGTGAGGTTATCAGTTTGACAGGACAAGGGAGAAAGTTGAGATCTGAGGTGTGTGTGTGTGTGTGTGTGTGTGTGTGTGTGTGTGTGTGTGTGTGTGTGTGTGTGTGTGTGTGTGTGTGTGTGTGTGTGTGTGTGTGTGTGTGTGTGTGTGTGTGTGAGGGGGGCACAATAGCCCCTCTGTTATCTGTTGCAGATGATGAGGGGAGACGGGGCAGCTGGTTCACATTTCCATGGTGCAGGGAGATGGCACCCAGCTGCAGCCAACACACACACACACACACACACACACACACACACACACACACACACACACACACACACACACACACACACACACACACACACACAGTGTCGCTCTGGTGGAAAACGCTAAATATTCCTGTTGTTGCTCTGGGTTCATTCATGAGTGGACCTGGCTACGAGCGATGCTGCAGTGCCCAGGTGACTGAGGAAGCCTCATGGGACCTTGTTAGTGACAAACTCTCCCTCTCTCTTTCTCTGTGTGTGTGTCTCTCTCGCTCCACCTCTCCACCACACACCCAGTTCATGCCTCCATTTGATATCTGCGGCACAGAGCATTCAATAAGCGAATGTTTGAGACAACTCTCCAAAAATCATTCATTTAGTGAAAACAAAAATCCCTCCCTAACTTTATTTTTTGTATTTCTTAGCATCTCTGAGATAACGAGGATGCTGCCTGATGCTGTCATTCCATTAATAAAGTAATGCACAGTGCTTTTACAAGCCCTAATTAGCCGTAGGTGAATGAAACCAGCCACTTAGTTATGCTGCTTCTCTTTGGGTGCCTCCAGAGGAGCAGATATTGGCGCCATAACGATGACAAACGCCGTCATCGTGCTCCTAACCTGGGAGGGACACCGAAGCCACACCAGTCATTCATCAGTGTCTTCATATATGATATTTAGTAAACACTAACAGCCGTTTTCTGCTGCACTGAGCTGGGTGGGAGCCACCGTGCTAATCGCATGCGCGTGTGCTGAGCCCTGGGTGGGTTTGGGGCTTCGTCTTGTTGACTCTCCCTCCTCTCATTTTGTGTCATTGTCTCTAATTTACCTCCGAGGCCGTCCCGCTATCACGCCAGCAAACACTGGGCTGAAATGAGGGATGAAAGGGTCATAGAATACAGATTAATCCTACAGCACCTGTTAGGATGGTGTGTGTGTGTGTGTGTGTGTGTGTGTGTGTGTGTGTGTGTGTGTGTGTGTGTGTGTGTCTGTGTGTGTGTGTCTGTGTCTGTGTGTGCGTGTGTGTGTGTGTGTGAGAGAGAGAGAGAGAGAGAGTATTCAGGCAAATTGCATAATGTACACACCAACCAACGTGCATGTGGTTATTGGCACCGGTGCACGTGGTGGTAGAATCCGCGCTTGTGCACACCTACGCTCCCTCTCACACACCGACACACACACACACACTCGTACGCACGGCGTCTCTGGAGGGCGGAGGAGGGGCGGCCGACCAGATGGAGCGGCCCGCTCCTTGCTGAGCGAGCTTGACGACAGCTGAACAGCTTGAGGTGTGCCGGAGTGGCAGGCCACAAACACACACTCCCTGTCACTTTGACACGCACACGCGCGCACACACACACCTCGCACGTCCCCGCCTCGGTAGCTTTGTCGGCGAGGCCCTCGTGGCCACGTGCGCTCCTTTAGAGAATGAATCCACTGCAGCTGAGGGCTACATCTCTGTAAAACATTCCTGAGACGAGGCCTTCAATCAGGTCCTATTTATATATAATCACAGCAACAGTGTCACTGCAATTAATCACTTATTGGCTCATTGTCTGTGGAGCCGGGTGCCTGAGAATACACTGTTTGTGGTGATAGCCTGTCTCCCTCTCCCCGTCTTCATTTGCCCCTCTTCCTCCTCCTCGCCTCCTCTCCTCCCTCGCTTCGAATCGTGACTCTCCAGTCAGCCTATTCCCTTAGCTGTGATTAGGGGCTTTGGATCCCAGCCTGCATGCATTTCAAGGCCTGGAGGCTTTGGACAAAGCAGGCGCGTTTTTCAATCCAATAAAGAACGCCGAGCGAGTGCGATCCAAATATGTGAAGCGAGCAAGCGAACGACTTGTACGCAACTCTTATGGTGAATAACCAAAACAAAAGGAAACATGAAAAGCGAGGGGGGGGGGGGCTCCTGGTTGAACGGACACCAGCGCGGTGCCGGGCGCCAAGAAGATGAGCAGCTTGGTGCTGCAGCAGCCTGGCTTGGACGTCATCTTTTAGTGCTACTTCTCACTTTTTGTTACTACATTAATTGCCCCCATGTTTGTGTTGTTGGGACGTTTTATGTTTCCTTACATCTGCCTCCCTTATGCTTCGATTTGTGCCGTCGATGAGCCTCAAGTAGCAAGTTGTCACTTTGTTGCAAAGCTTACATCATGCACTTCAGAAGTGTGTGTGTGTGTGTGTGTGTGTGTGTGTGTGTGCGTGTGTGTGTGTGTGTGCGTGCGTGTGCGCGCGTGTGCCTGCATGTGTGCACCTCTACAGATCTGTCTGTGTTCCTGACCCCGAGTGACGGAGCACAGAGTGTGTTGAACAAGTTCAAGCTCGCTGCAGAACAGAATGCTCCTCTCAGTAATGAACAGGAATAAAGAGTAGCATGTTGGAGAGATGCAGCACAGTGAGAGCCCAGTGATCCTAATGCACCTTTTTGTTGCTTTCATTCTCCTTTAGCTATCTCATCCTTGATCATTTGTCTAATGCTGGGGGAGCACTTTTAATAAATCTCCTCATGTGTAATTGAAAGTAAAGCACTCATGGTGATTTCCTTACTGGGCCCAAAAAAGGCCAACGTAGATGACACCAGTGGCCGTGATCGGTATCAAGACTTGATCCAGGACTGTGATCACCCACGATCCTGGGCACAGATTACACTGTCAGAACATGGCATTAACTACTGGATTACACAAGCAAAACATGTCTGGGTTCGAGTCGGGGCCAGGCGTTCCGTGGCTTCTCCTCCAGCTGGTGTAATGTGAATCACTGAAACTGGAAGTTTTCAGGTCTAATCCTGAGACAGGCTGGTCCGTGGAGCTGTGAGCTGCTGATTCAGGCGCGGCAGGAATTACAGTGCCTACCGTCACTGCCAAAGTGCTCTTGAGCGAATTGCTCCATGTCCAAACTGCTGCATGAAGCACTGACTGTGCAGTCTGACCTCTCACCAGACTCCGTCTCTGAGTAGACATTGTTCTTCGGGTCACTGGCTCCGCGTCCTTGTCCGGCGGGCCAATGTGATACATTCATCTGTCTCCATTAAGTCTGCTCCGCTCTCCTCCAATCACAGCTCTCGCATCCCTCCCACGGCTTCATCATCAGCCTGTCAGACTCACCTGTCACTCGGGTTTTTCCTGCTCTGTATGTGGTTTCCTCTGTGATTTTACATCCATGTTTTCTCCTTTCCCTTTTCTTTTCCCCTCTCATACGTGTCCGTTTGCATGTCCTCGCTGGGTTAGAGGAAATCGCTCTCTATCTCCACTCTCTCTTCCTGCGGCACGCAGCGTAACAATGCACAGCAGGGGGGCGCAAAACGGCAAAATGACAAACATGCAGCGGAAATAAAAGACAGAGCGCCAGGGAACGGGGTCTTGTTTATGCATTAGTCGCAGGACTTAAAAGTCCCCCACCCACTCCACCACCTCTTAAAATCCACGTGGGCACTGCAGGCAGGCAGACAAACAAACAAACCCGATAGCCCCCACCCGCCCCGCTGCTACGGGGGTTTGTAACACTGCAGAATAAATTTGCTTTTGTGTTCTGCAGTGTCAGACATTCTATATGCGTACCATAAAATGAGTCTGACTAACACACACACACACACACACAAGGTATCCGAAAGTTCCCAACGTCTAGCGCTAAAGCAGGCGGGGATGGATGACGAGCTTGCGGCACCCTGCTGTGAAGGAATGTGTGTGGTGTAAAAAAAGAAGAAAAATGGGCACTTAAAGAGGTTTGCCAGCTGGCTGACCTTTCACCTCTGACCCCAACACCGCCCCGTCGCCCATCCTCCTCTGAAACTCATTCTCAAGTCAAGAGCGCACGATGTAGTGAGATATGAGCGGAGGAGGTGGGAGTGGAGAGCGAACTGATAAGACGCAGGAGAAGCACTGAGCGCTGCATGTGTGGCCTCACGCAGCCCTTACTACGTGTGTGTTAACAGATTCAGTGGAAACTCCATTGTGTTCCCACCAGCGCCACTGACCTGGCATTCTCCTGCATGCACGCCTGTCGTCCACAATAACCTTCTGTCTGCCGCACAAGCAAACCCTTTATCCTCCGCATGGGCTGGAGGAAAGTGAGGTCGCCGGACAACACTGGCTCTGTGTTTCAATAATTCAGTGTGGAGGAATACATTAATATGGTCCGAGCCACAATATTACCTCTCACTGGATCATACAGAATCTGCCAAAGCAGTGGCTCCGCTGAAAACGGGTCACATGAGAGATTTCAGTGTTCAACCAAAAAAGACACAAGACCTTTTCCATGTGGTTGGCTGATGGTTATCTATAAGCACTGGGGGGGGTTTTGTGGGGACTTCCAGTCTTTCAGATGGTTACAAGTACAGTATAGGAAAGCGAGGCTTGGCTCGTCGGAGGAAGTCCCAAGTCGACGTGTCACATTCGCTGCGCTCCTTTTAAAAAGTGGCTGTAAAAACCGGTGGTGTCTCCCAGGTTCTCTGCAGAAGTGGTGTGTGGGAGCGTGACGAGTGGACTGACAGGCAGGGAGGCAGAGCGCGGGTCAGCCTCGCCATCTGTCTCTGATCTGTCCGGTGCTGCGTGATTGACAGGGGTCCGGCTGCTCCCCTGACCTCCAGCCGAGCAGCGTCCACCCGCAGCAACAGCACCCGTAGCATGTTTAACTTCATGCTCGTACGTCGACGCACGTAATCGGATTCAGAATCGAACGCTGAGCTTGTTGGCGGAGGTAAATTTGCTGTGCTGTAAAGTGATGCACGGGAAGTAACAAACACGCTCCCTGCTCACACGTGGACGAGGCTCAACGTCCGGAGACCAAAGTGAGGCGACTAAAAACCAGTGAGCCTGCAAATGGACCTTAGCCCGATTTCAGCATCAGATTACCAGGATTTACTCTATTTTCAATTAATTCCTTGAAAAGGAGCGTAAAAAAAAGATGGCCACCCTTGATGAACATAGAGTTTGTTATCAACGGAGGAGTTTTCTCCTGTGTGTCCGTGCGTCAGTGTGTCTTTGTATGTGGCTGTGCACGATTGTTCGTGCCTTTCTCTCATTCCCGCTCTTCAGACGCACGGATTAATCAAAAGGTGCCAGGACAAAAAGAGCCTTAGATATGAACTCTGAAAATCAGCCTCACTCCAGCAAAGGTTGCAGCCTCATATTGTGCTGAACTGAATGATCAGTGGCACGGCACAAAATGAAACCTGTTGCAGGCGCCGCGGCCTAATGAGGACCTTTACTTACGGTGTTTTTTTTTTTTTAATAACATCAAATAACATCCACACTTGTACAAGTGCAATTTTCAGAGTCATAAATTGATCACGAACTGTTCGATTTTAAAGCAAATGCTGTGGAACCGGTGCCTGCAGTTTCAGCATTTACAAACTGTCGGCTTCCTTCTCTGGCTTTGATTTCTGGCATGTGTAGAATATTTTTAGCCATCTGGGCAGAAAAAAGAAGTTCCCACATTCTGCCACGTCCTTGGTGGCTCCCTAAGGGTTCTATTCTCCAATTAAACGATGTTTAAAGGTTGTTATATATGTTATGAGTAACACTGAGCCCTCTTGTAAAGCAAAGGAAACTGTATCAATTTAAATAGTTCCCTTCTAAAATAAAGGGCCAAGATAGTCAGCTGTGAACTCTAACGAGCCAGCAGTCATTGTGTTGTGTAGGTGTCACAGGATTTTCAAATGTATGTATCTCTGTTTGGAATCCAAACTTCTCCGACCATACAGCAAATGTTACATGCGTAGGTCTGCCAGTTCCGCGCTCACCTCAGTCTGCCAGCCTTGGCCTCCTCCGCTTGCCCTCTCCATCCCTTACAATCATCTCATTGCTCTCTGCCCGCGTCCCGTCTCTGAGAGGAATATGAAGCAGGCTCAGCCAGCTGTTCCAGCCGCCTTTCAGACGCATCTTTGCCTCCCGTCGCCTCCTGTGGCAATTTTTAAAGTAGGTTTGAGCCTCGGGCCAGTCGCTATGATGCGTGTCTGGCTGCACTGGCAGAGTGCCCAAAGCTGATGTCACCCTCCAGCTCTCCGTTCCTCTCTGTACCTCTCACCTCCAGTCTCCATCCTCCTACTGTGACCTGTGCTGGGTCTTATAATTAAAGCCTCGCTGTACATACAGCATTGTGTAGTTTTGCCCTTGCCAAGGTGGCAGCTATCACCAGCACGTGTGACCTTTGACCTCTTTGAGTGTTGGCAGACAATGCAACAGACCCTGTGTGTGTGTGTGTGTGTGTGTGTGTGTGTGTGTGTGTGTGTGTGTGTGTGTGTGTGTGTGTGTGTGTGTGTGTGTGTGTGTGTGTGTGTGTGTGTGTGTGTGTGTGTGCGCGCTGCCAACTTGCGGTGTCACAGTATGGTGAGGTTACACAGGAGACAGACAGTGTGTCACCCCTCAGTGTTAAACAAAATGACTGGGCAGGACGTTCACATCCAGGAGGTCGGCTTCATTCACATCCATTTGCCCCTCGCTGCACGACCCTGGCGCCTGCCGTTGTGCGTTCAACCTCATGCAAGGTGGATTTCATGCGTCGCAGCCCACCAGGTTCGTCCCCTTGATGTGCACAGTAAACCCATTTACTACCAATCGAACCACCGGGGGAAAAGTAAAGGTTGAAGATTCAGTGGACTTCTGATAGTTTGGGCTCAAATATGAGAATGACGAATTACAGTGTAAAACCTGAAGGGCTCTTCAAATACATGAAAAACAAAAAGTTAACTTTTATTGACAAAGTCTTTTTCAGCTTTTTTTTTTTCAGACCACTGTTCTGCAGCAGAAAGCTTCTTTCAAAAGGCGAACTTTAATTTGGAGGCTCCTAAGATCTCACATAAAGGTTATGGTGCTCCCAGTGGGATAGCAGATGGCCAGCACAAGGTGTCTTTGAGTGTCAGGCAGGATTCTGTGCCTGCACAGAGGCTCCTGGGAAGGCTGCTCTGAGGAGAGGTTGCTGCTAGGGCGCTCTGCAGCCCTTTAATGAGGTCACGGCGCGGCTCGTCTACCTATGCAAACAGCCCTAAAGCAGAAAACGACGCTCATGCATCACCGTCACAGAGAGTTCTGTTGCTCTTGTTGATGCCAGTGCCTAAATATCAGTGCTATTTGTTCTGGTGATTTACTTTTGTCAAACAAAGATGTGTTTACTGACAGTGTGATGCAACGCGTGATCGTGTTTGCCTTCGACTTCCACCAGCTCGTCCCAGCTCTCGCCGGTTAATGGCAGGTGCGTCGCGCTTTAAATTCCTCTAACATAGATGGCTGTGGATGGAATGGAAACGAGTGAGGCTGGGAGGTAGATACATACTGGGGCATTTACATAAGTCCTGCAGATCCATGCAAATTCATGTGATTCCTTACCAAACATCTGCAATGCAAGCATAGTTTAGTATGCATGAGTTTGAGAGGGGGAATGAGGGAAGGAAGAAATGAGGAAGAGGCCGGCGGGGGGGGGGGGGGGTTCTAGACGGAGGTAAAGAAAACAGTGATGAGAATCTGAAGGATGAGTATTCTGATCCAGATGAGGCTCACACAAACACACCTCCCGCTCTTTTTCTTATGCTGTAATACCTCTATTGCCCACCATCCTCCCCAGACAGGCAGGTTCAGAGATCATGGCAATAAAATCCACATAGGGAACATAAGACAAGACTGTACATAATACAGACACAAACACACACACACACACACGAATAAACAGTCACACTAACATACACATATGAATAAACCTGAATGAATGGACCTTTTTACATCATTGACTTGTTTGTATTCTGTACGGCGTGAATCAATGAATGGCCGTAAACTCGTCCAGGTAAAGCCTGCAAGTCGGGAATGACACATAAAAAGTCCATCTAAGGTGAAAGACTGCACAGCGGCTGAAGGCTGCACATAAACAGGAGCGGGCGGCGTCTGGAGGGGGTGAAAAGATGGCGTTCACTGGCTAACGAGTGTTTTTCTGTCGCCTTAAACACAGCCCGGCTTATTTACAAGAGACGTATCTACTCCTTGTTGTTGAATTAATTAAATCTGTCTGATCTATTAAAATCAGATCTGTCTATCTGCTACAGTAGGATGTGCTATTCTCAGCTTTTAAATGGTAGAGTCACCTTTTCCTTTGTCTTGGACGGAAGCGTCTCTGCACCATCCTTTAGCAATTATTAATGTTATCTATTTGTAAGAGATAAAACAGCTAAATAAGCGGTATTAGAGCTACATTGGGCTAATTAAAATCCCTCTGTTGGGGTTTCGGTTCTTGCTGCACATGGGAGGCACTGAACAAGAATATAAATGTCTTGTCATTAGTGGCCCTTGTTGGAAATAATGGCCCAAACAGTAGAGAATTAACCTGTTTGGGCCTGTATGACCTTTATGTAAACACCGTGGCTGCCCTTTGCTGCACCTAGCATTTACATTAGCTGCAAAAAGAGGCTGCTGAGGTGAATCTGGCAATATTTAACAGATGATCCATTTAAAAATAAAGTGTTCCCTATTCCCATTAGGCGTGGAGGTAACTTTGTGTGGCTAAAAATAAATAAATCAGACCTTCAGTTTATGGTCAACTACCTTCCACCTGTGGAAGGTAGTTGACCATAAACTTCTCAGCGCTACTTCCACAGTTGAGGGGCCTGTCACATTCCTGGAGCCAAGAGTTGGATACCGAGACATACTGTGCCAAACAATGCATGAAAAGCACACGCTCCGGAAAGTCCAGCATTTTTTCCCAAGCCAAACCCAGAGACTGCTTCTCTATTTGAAGTTCCAGACATCAAACCCTCGTTTCTGATCATGAGGCCAAATAAACAGAAGCCTGTGTAGCTGTTGGTAGCTGTGTCCAAAACGAGCTCCCGCTCACCTCGTTTTAGGTGATACGTAGTTGTTTCCAGCCTCAGGTTTATAGGACGTGGTCTGTTGCGAGTCCAGGTTTCAGGGCTCTTCATGGGTCTAAATCACCTTCTAATTCCTCCGGTCTCGTGTGGCCTGAGTGTAGATGAAGATGTTCGCACTCTCATTTCATGCTTACGGCACAAAGTCCCATCTCCTCCTCGCCCCCCGCTGCCTTTCTCAATCTCCGTAATCAAACACATTGGCACCAATATCGCATGGGGAAATGAGCTACACTTAAAGCTTGACCACGGCAAAGCGAGAGGCGCTGGTCGCCAGTGGCTCCACCACGTTGTGGAAGCTGCGCCGTCATTTCGGCTTTAATCACCGAAGCCCGAGATTGTCTGCTGCGATGTGCTATTTTCACAGGGGGGGGAAAGGTTGAGCAACATAATGTGATCATTACCCTTCGGAGTTAATAGCCTCCAGTTTAATCAATAGACTGTCAAGTTTTTAGTTTAGGTAAAAAGAACTACTTCAGTGGATTTACTTGTTATTTCTTCCTCGTGGTGGAAATTCAGAGCGTTGGGTTCGCGTAGCGCATCAGCTGGTCGGCCTCTCAGAGCGGGGAGGGCGACGAAGGCTTCCTGCAAGCGTCGACTTGTTGGCTGTGTTCTCCGTTCCACAAAGTGTTGGTGTTCTGTCTGGAGCCGCGTTCGCTAAGGCCGTAGGTTTAACAACGCCGACGTTTAGGTATGTTTGCGTTCTTATCTGCCGCTCCATATTTTCTCCGCTTTCTATTTACAGTTCCGAAGCGTTGGGAGCATTAAGCAGCGCAGAGGCAGTCTCTGGTTAAACTGGAGCCCACACTTGGCCCTAGGTTATGTTTGACAAGGTCGTTCAACAACAATAGATGTTGTAATTGTGTTGTGAAGTTTGTGTAGCAACCAGAGGTGGAGATAGAAAGCCATGCCCTGAGGGGAGGGCCATAAATCAAAACCCAGGCATCTTGTGAGCATAGATAGAGCAATTCTCTACAGGCATGGCAAGATTCCCACCACCTACACCAGTGTTTACATTGGGCACAATAGAGGCATCATTCAGGAGTCTGCTGGGTAATTTGATAGCCCTTATTCTATTCATCTTCCAGCATTTAGCTGTGTTCTCAGTGACATCACCTCCACTCCGGGCCAAAGTGAAGAAAAGACGACACATGTTGGACGTGTGCGTTTGGTGTCGTGTTAAAAGACGAGCCGGGCTTCTGAAAGACACCCACTCTGTTAACGGAGACCTGTTGTAGAACTCTCCCCTTGTGCGCAGTTGTGAGCTGTGCATCGACCTTTTAGCCGCTTTTTTTTAAAAATCATGTTACGATATATTGGAGTCAGTCTCACAGGTGGCTGAGATAAACAACATGGTTTAATGCGCAGATGTTCCATAAATGATGAGTGGCCTAGGTTCTATGCCCTGTTGGGTCTGTTTCCGCCTGTTGAGTAGTTGATCTGTGTCACCTTGTCTGTCACAAGGTGCTTCTGTTGCCGATTGTGTCTGAATCAGGGAGATAATAACTGTCACTTCATTTCTGAAGTATGTTCCGTTCACATTTCAGCCACCGACGCGGTTCCGGTGAGTTGGCAGTTAAGGGTTTGATGAAGCATTCAGGGACACTTTGAAAATGGCAGCTTCATGGATCAAAAGTTGTGCTGACAGAAAAGTGTCGTTTACATCTGACCAACCCTGGTAACAAATGTCTACCGCAGGGCGTCTACGACACAACGCACAGCTTGTGACCGGCAACGTCTCTGGATCAGCCTCACACAAGCTTAGATGCATGACAGAACAAGTGTATACAGAAACTAACATAGGAAATCAATTGTCATTGAGCTGCTTCTCTTTTCTATTCATGCCTTTTCAGTTAAAGTGTATATATGTAAATGCAATATTCTCTGCGCTGCATGGGACATATGGTGTGTTTGTGTCCCTGGCCCTTCTATGCAGCTTGGGGGATTAATGGCAATTTGGGTAAAACAAAGAGACAGTGGCTGGAATATCATTGGGTGCCTGTGTAATTACAAGGCAATGAGATAAGCAAATAACGACAAGATCATGAGATTAGCAAAGAGAAGAGGGGAAAAGCAGAGAGTCCCCTGTTAATTAGGGGCCACCAGACTGGTTGCAGGAGGGAGAGGTTCCAGTGTTTGGGGGATGCGACAGCTCCCTCCTTTTACAGTCCCTGACCTTCCTTTGATTCCTGACTCAGCGGCAGAGGAGCCTGGACTCAAATGCTTTCTTCTTTGTGTCTTTGTAGAGTGCCAAGCCGTCCTGCGTGAAGACCCCAGACGCCCCAACGCCGTCGGGCCTCGGCTGTCCGGCCAGGTGGAGGATCGGCCCCGCCCCTTCCTGCCCCGCCCCGCCCCTTCCTGCCCCCCCCCCCCTCCCGACTGTGATGACGAAGATGGCCACCGGGGGAGCCCCTCGCGCCTCGCTGCCGCTCCTGCTGCCTGTCGCCGCTCTGCTGCTATCGCTGCTGCTCACCAGCTCCCACGCCTTATGTGAGTCTGAGGACGTGCCTCGATGCCGCGAACGAGCCGCCTTTCCCCTGCTGCCCTTTAAACTTGACTTTTTGTGAGCGTGTAAACGATCTCATGTTGATGATACCTCATTGTGGAAAAGACGAGTCCCCGCTTCCTCCTGATCCTAAATAACAAACAAATAACTAAGAGCTGGTTTGGACTCTAAGCTGAACTTGCCTTATTATGTGTAATAGTGTTTCCCTCATTTTGTTGAACACCGAGCACGGTGGACTTTTAGTATTCAGTAGGTTCAATATGTGACTTTATTTAATCTTATTTTCTCAGATGCCAATAATCTTCATCCAGAGAAACTGACGTCATGTTAAATCTTGTAGTGCTTACATTTCTGACATGATGTGTGCTTCTATAAATCATCCTCCATCACTTCCCTTGTTAGCAACAGCGGAGCGTCACTGGGATCTTATCCTTATCCGCCGCTGGATTTGTTCTGCACCATTTCCCCATTAAGACGGGCTTAGAGCAGCATTAAGGAGACAAAACAAAAGGCGGGCTGTGCGGAGGAATAGAACGGGAGTGATGGTGAGGTGGGGAGTGATCCCCTTCATTGTCTGGAATCCTGTGTGTGCACAGCGTGTGTGTGGGCCAGGGTGCCGGCGAGAGGTGTGTGTAGGAGAGCACTGGAAGCGTGTGCACACCTGGAGGTCGCCGTGGAAACGCGGTCGGACGGGCGTTGGCGATGAGGCCGTGTGTGTGTGTGTGTGTGTGTGTGTGTGTGTGTGTGTGTGTGTGTGTGTGTGTGTGTGTGTGTGTACAGTTTATGTACATGTACACATGGCAGCACATGAACCCAGTGTGTCTGGAATGTTAAGGTGAGATGCCTGATTTGTCGTCCGTCGTGGGTCATTTGCAGGAGCGATCGCGGTTTTCGTCTGGACCTTCTCCGTCTCCGCTGTTCAGTGAGTGTATTGTGTTCAGTGATTCGAGAGAACAGCGAGAGGACTTGATTCTTCTCATGTTGCAACAGAGCTGTCTCCTTCTGATTGCATGGTGCTTTGAGTGTCTGGTAGCATAATTCGAGTGTCTTTCAGCTCAGCTGGCTGAAAACATGTGAAATTGCACTCAGGCAGATGTCAAACAGATGTCTTTGTTCTCCTCCTTCTGCCTTTTTGCTCGTTTTCAGGCTGAAAGCGAAGCAAAGGTGCACGAGCTTCCTCTCCCTCAACGCGTTGCACGTCGGAGCGGCCTCCTCTCGCCCACGCTGTTGGATTCAGGTTTTCTCTCCCACTTGAATTAATGCACAGCCTCTGTTTGCTCAGCCTGGTTTAAATAACATCCAGTGCAGTCTGCTTCATATTTGATCGAGATTAGCGCTCTCTGCCTCTCACACATGCACGCAGCCAAAAACACTAACAGCGGCGCTTTCTGCCCATCTGTCAGTCTGTGTTTGCTCCGCCCTTGGACGTGAGCGCTGCTCCGTCTCATTGTCCCTGCTCCGTGTTCACATCTTGCCCCTCCGTCTTCTGTTTTGGTTCTATTTTTCCTACTTCTCGGCCACCGCTCGCTTTGCTCTCCACACGTGTTGCCTCAGCCCTACGTCACCTGTCGACTGTCTTTCACAGCCCACACGCGCAGCCCCACGCAGCATAGTGGTGCAGTTGTCTAATTATATTCACTCCCACCTGGTGGGCGGGGGACAGCAGCCCCCCTCCCACCTCACCTCACATCACCACCCCTCCTCTCTCTCTCTCTCTCTCTCTCTTTCTCTCTCTCTCTCTCTCTCTCTCGCTCTCGCCCCCTCTCGCTTTCTATCACCACACACCGTTTTGCAGAAAAGCCCAGTTAAAAGCATGATGTCATCGATTCCTCCTCTGAGTTTCTGTGCCCTGCGTCCTTCCTCTTCACTCATAAATCACAGCGAGAGTACAGCGTTTTAATCATAGGAGAAGAACACATGCCTCAATTAAAAATATCAAACTAATGCAGAACTGATATCTAAAGATTTTAAAGCAGTATACAATTACAAGAACATGCAGCTTCATGGCAGTGGGAGGTGTGTTAACTTGTTGAAGCTCAGCTGTGAAAGGTGGTGTTGCTGACATCATTACTGTGGCTGATTAAAATTTGCCAGTGAATATTGAAACTGTAGGAAATTACTCAGGTTATTAGATGTATGAATACTGTCTTGTTATATTAGTTTTTTGATTTATGAGGTGTGGGGCAAGAGAGCTGCCTTGGTACTTTGCACACACACACACACACACACACAGACACACATGCACTAACAATATAAGCAAACCAGCTCCAGCAGAATTAACAAGTCTCATTTTCTACTGTTTATGCTGATGCTGGAGCTCATGAAGGTGAATTTCTGAAAGAAAAGAATTCATAGTGTCACTAATGAACTAATTATTACCTGTCATACTTTAAGGCCCATTATTATTTTATCTGTTCCATTAAATTGTGTTTTGGCGCTTTGGTTACTAATTGTTTTGGTGCTTAATTAATGATGGAGGATTATGTGTATTCCTTTCGCTCTGGTTTTTGTCTTTCTGTCGCCACCCTCACTCTTTTCTTATCTTTTCCAGCCACATTATGCTGTCAAGTTAATTTTGTCTAATTTAATTTTATGTGCCCCCTGCTGTTGCATACTTGGCCCCATACTTTAGTCTATAAACAGTTATTTTCCTCTCAAATGAGCAGAAAACAAATACATTTTAAATGAGGTACAGGAAGAAGTGGCCTTTTGGCCCAAGGGTGGTTGGAGTTTGGTTTGTTAAAGGCACTGAGTTGTCAGAAAATCTTCCTACTTGTGTGTCTTTAACGGGACGTAACGTGAGCATAGTTTTTTGACACAAGTGGCTGAAAGTAATTCATCACATCTTTGTCTTTAGCACCACGTGAATTTAAATATAGAGACTGTATTTTTAGCTTAATATTCAATACGTACATAAAAGTCTCATTTTCTTTTTCACTCGCTCTTGTTTTGATTAGACCTGAAACACTTTTTGGCAATTGGAAGTTTCCTTTTCATTTAATGAGCCAGCAAGTGTCAATTGTCTGCAAGGGAGTCTCTAAAGCACTCTGAAGTGTGTGTGTGTGTGTGTGTGTGTGTGTGTGTGTGTGTGTGTGTGTGTGTGTGTGTGTGTGTGTGTGTGTGTGTGTGTGTGTGTGTGTGTGTGTGTGTGTGTGTGTGTGTGTGTGTGTGTGCTCTCGGTGGCCATTTTGAAATCAGGCACACTTGAGCTTAGCCCGCAACACACACTTCTGTTTCTGAAGAATCAAGCTTGTTTATTTCCATTGGGCTGAAGGATACTTAGTCTTGTGCTTCTTACTTTAGCCTTCAACAATGGTTTCACTGGGACCAATTTGTGCATATTACAACTACGCCACTCTTTTAGAAGCAAAGCTCTGCTGTGGCGACACTGTGGTTGGGCAACGATTTTCACCTCCAGGTACAAACATCACAGAATCAAATTTTCTAGTGTGCTCCCACTTCCTGCACCACGTATGTCATAGCCCCGTGAGTTGGTTGGGAGTGCAGTCAACATGATGATGCAATGATACAGAGAGCTATTAATTTACTTTTCAACTTCTATCAAACTAAAATGAGCCTTGGAATCCTTGTTGTTGTTTTAAACAAATGAAAACACTTTATAATGTTTTCCTAACTCACGTCCTTTAAGAAATTATTTTAACAAGGTCACGTGGACTCAAACAAGTAAAATAGTTTGATCCCGACTTATCAAGGTCAGATTGAAGTTTAGAGAGTGTTCTGTTCTCAGCAGCAGGAACTGGCTGCACCGTCCATGCAGGACAATTTCACTTTGTGCAGCCACGCAGATGCCCTGAGAGCAACTAGCAATTAGCCTTTCTTCTTTATAGTGTAATTGGAAACGCAACAGTTTCATTAACCCTCACGTTTGCAGAGTAAAGGTAAAGGTTACGTAGTGATCAAATGTAGGCTGTGAAATGTTGCATGCTCATTTAAACTCCAATAAATCTCAGCAGAATAAACCGTGGCATCACACACTTTCTTCTTTCTTATGATCCTACTATTAGTGGATTCCATATCAAACCGTTTCCTCTCTTGTTGTGATTTTCCAGACTGGCTGAAGTTTCTGTTCCCAGTCTCCTGATCTCTGTTGGCAGCGACTGTGTGTGAGAACCTCCAAACAAGACAAAGCAAGACGAGTTTGGAGTAAAAGCTGCGTTTCCATAGCGATGGCGCCTGCCCAGGCAGCCTTTGAGAATTGGTCCTGATTGATGGGGCCAGGTTGTTTGGGCCCGAAGGGGGTGTGCAGTGTGTGAACAAAAGTGAGCCAGAGTTCGTGTCTACGAGTTCGGCCTTTTATGTTCGTGCCTGTTCATTCGTCCGCTTGAACGCCTATTTGGCTTTCTCTGTGTCTGTCTGTCCGTCCCTTCATTCCCATTCATTCCTCCAATAGGCCGGTAGAGTTGTAAAGCGGGCCCATGACTGAAAGCGGGGCGGCTGCGGCCGCTTGCCAGGCCTGGCCGGGCCTCCAGAGGTCCACACAGCTGAGGTTCAGCATCAGCAGCATCTTTGCCAGTTCACCGCACAGCGCACGAAGCTCACACCTACGACCCTGAGAGCGTAGACGAGCACCAGAAACCCACTTTCGCTCAAAAGGAGTCAGCTGTGACAGTGTCAAATGAAAAATTACATTGATTTCTGCCTCAAATATCTAAGGTTGCATCAGTCAGCGTATGTAGGTGGTCGAGTGAACACCTGTATACACTGACTAAAGTGGCGGTGAGAGTAGATAAGGTTAAAATGCATGTCATTGACATCTGCATCCTCCTGCAGACACTTATTCCTGCCACCTCTCATAGCAGCAAATGTTCTTTGTAGACGTTGCTGGTTAAAAAAAAAAAATCAGTGATTTGTGAAAGATCCCTATTTGTAGCAAGATGGGTAACAAGTGCCCTCTCCCCCTGTCCCCTGCCTTTCTGCAAACCGCTGAATGCTTGTGCGTCATTTTGTCTCCCACTTTGCTAATTCAGCAGATAATGGCTCCTATTTATGAAACGAGGAGCTTTTCTCCATCAATTACTGTATTAGTCATAAAGGCAGGACCCATCCCTCCTCTAACGGCGCCAAACGACAACAGTAAAGCACCGTAAATGGAGCCGTCTCGCATTCACCTGCCCCCCCCCCCCCCCCCCGCCGCCGTGTAATCACGGCGATGGTGTGTTGTGGCTTATCGCTTCCAGCAGAGGCAGCGGCCGGTAGCAGGTGGCTGCTGTATTAGCTAAACAAAGGTCCGTGGGCGCAGTGTGAGTTTCCTCCTCCCTGCTAACTTGCTGTATGTGCGTGGCCCTGTTCTCTTCTGGAGACAGCCGCGCCCCCGTCGCTGGTTATTTTAGCTCAGGCCGCGTCCCCCTGCCGGGCTGATAAAGGCCGGTCTGGTGTCTTTATCTGGCCAGTGCTGGACCTCGGTCTGTTTGAGGAAAGCTTAGGGAATAGAGACCGGGTGTCGCGTCCTTTCAATGTCTTCGGTAACACAACAAATGCCAGTTTGCTTTAAAACATGCGCTTCGGTTCCTTTCAGCAGTAGGATGTTTGTTTTTGGAAGAGGCGGAACCAGCGGGACAGAGATGAAGCAGAGGCCCTGAATTACTGTAAAAAGTTACTGAAGAGATGCCACATCGATCCAGTAAATGGGAAAAGCAGGTGTTCCTGGCGAAGGAATTGTTATTATATAAAGTCATTCATAGTCATCAGAGGGAGAAATAGCATCGCTGTGTGGATAATAATGTGCCTGACACAGGTTCTTACATGAAGCACTGCTCGTCTGTGGTCTACGCCATCACTCATTACTGAGGATTGTTTTAAGTAGTTTACGCCCTAATACCCCTCAATACGTTCTACCCTGCAATTACAGGCGATATCACAGAGTTCTCATTATGAAAAAAAAACGAGGAGCTCAAAGCTAACTGGTAGCAGGGGCCCGAGGCGCATAGCTGAAGAAAAATTCAAAAAAATAAAAAGGGTAATTACCCTCATCAGACTTCACACGCTGCTGCATACCTGTGCCAGACGTGGACCGACGCACATCCACTCCCACACACAGCGCAGCGGAAAAGGCTCCACGGCACATTCCACTGCAGCTTTTACATCACTTACTGTATCATCTTGCACACACTTAATTAGCCTTTTATAGAATTTACAGGTTGACACAATGAAGCGCATTAAACTCATCTCGACAGCCGATCTGAATAAAACCCGGAATCCCTGTTCTTACCTCGCATGGACCGTTTGAGGCGAGCTGATGCCGATGAATCTCACAGGCCAGACTGTAAATATCCATCTCAAGGCGTAGAAATACTCTGCCGTACTCTTATCGTGGGTTTTGAATGTTGCTTTATAAAAGCATGGTGATTTTGGGCCTTTAAAATCAGACACTATAGATCACAGGACGTCGTAGTTCAAGCAGATAGTTCAGAAGACGTAATACGCAGCTGACAGTATCGCAAGTCCATATACAACCACGCCGATAGGTATTAAATGCCTCCACAGAGGAACAAATGAGTCTGATATGGCAGCAGGTATGAATGAGCGGAAATCCTTTCCTCTTCAGCAAAAGATGCACCAGCTGAGATTTGATAATGTAAACACAAACAGAAAACAGAGCGACAAAGTTGGAAAAGTCCCGCCTCCTTCTCTCCGCGACCAGCCGCCGTTTCAGCACTGACCTCACTCTTCTTCCTCTCAGTCCCATTTCATAAATGTTTCCTCCCCGCCGCTGTGTTTCACTGCTTCACGGTACTTTATAAGAGTCTGAGGCCGCCATGAGGTAAATTCAGCTTGACTTCTGGACAGGCACATTTTATTGTTCATCCCTTTCGTTATTTGAAGCTAGAACAGAACGGGATGAGGAGGTGACTGGGTGGAAATGTCGAACAGTCCTGGGGAAAACTAATCAAAGAGTGTTGGCCTTGAGCAAAACCACTGCCACAGGCCTGCTCTGGAAATCCCTTTCTGCCTGGACAGAGGGCACATTGTAAGGAGAGGTCAAATGCAGAGGATCTGTGTTGTGTAAAGCTGAGCTGTGTAGTTTCACAGTAGAAATTGAAAGTGTAAAATCCCAGAAGGGAGGATTGTATACATTGGACAAGTGCAGCAGGCCAGCTCTTTGAAGCTAGAGGTGTGTGTGTGTGTGTGTGTGTGTAATACAGGTGTCTGGAGTATAGACACAGAATAAAAACAGGATAAACAGCCTCCACTGCGCATGGTTTTATAATTAACAGCCCATAACTTGACAGCAACGCCAGGTTTTATAGACAGGAATCAACTGTAAAACTGAGCTTGTTGGGATAATTAGGGCTAGGACTAATTTCAAACGACGTGTAAAACATCACTTACTGCAGCTTTAAACTGGTTGAATCCGTTTTGAGTGTTAGAGGTTGGAAAACATCCAAACACGCAAACTCACGCGGCGCTGCAGATGTAACGCACTGTAGTAAGAAAAACCTGAAAAAGATGCAGCTGCTAAGGTGCGTTTCCATCACCAAGTCAGAGGTTGGAGGTCTGGAGGGGAAGCACCTGAGGCAGAGACACGTCTGGACCACGTGCACCCCCTCCTCCTGTGGAGACTGGGCTGGTTCTGTCGGTGCGTAGTCGCAGTGCTTACATCAGAAATATTTAGCGTGTTTGTGGAGGGCGGTGGGTTGAACTCCCCTTTCCTCCCGTCCTCTCGGCCGTACCCGCTCTCCAGTAATGAATGCAGTAACTCTCCTTCATGTGTGTTTAGCAGCGCCTGGAGACTGGTGTCGGCCCATGGTCCCTTAATTATTAATTTGATGTTATACGCCGGCCGTTTGATCATCCACACATATATGTATGATTCGGATTTAACGAGTTCCCCGGGAGTCTCTGTTTTCTTCCTTCCTTTTCTTACTGAGCTTGTTGTTTTGAACCGACACTCACCGGGCAGTTTGTCCGAACGGCATCCGATCACGTGTCGCGTCAGCGCGTCGACCCTCTGTAGCGAAAGAGGCGACGCTCTGCATCACTTGCAGCGTTCGCGGAGCGTGGGTGAGCGTCGGCGCCCGTCGCCACCAGCCCTGGAAACTTGGAGGAGGCTTTGGTAATTAGTTGTGTGTCTGAGACGCCTCCATCTGGGCAGCAAAGCCCGGCTGCTGGGAGTGGTGTGGTCTGGGAGGATGAGGGGCTGATCAGCACGCTCACGTATCACCCCCCCCCCTTTAACGGCTCTGGGCCGGGGTTTGCTGCAGCTGCTCGTACCTCCACTCCCTCTCCTCCAGGAGTTGTGTTTTTTAGCAAGTGCTAATCACCTTGGCACCACATCAACATGAATTCACAGCGCTGCAGTCGACACACAGCAGCTACGCGGGTTCCTGCACGAGGAGAAGGTGCGGAAATCTAGCTGAAGTTCTTGCTGCCCAGGCGCTGCCCTGTCACCACACAGTGGTGGAGGTCCGTCGTCTCTGGGCCGACTCATCTGTTCATGTAGCGTCTGGCTGTCTGTACAGAAGGGCTTGGTGTGTGTGTGTGTGTGTGTGTGTGTGTGTGTGTGTGTGTGTGTGTGTGTGTGTGTGTGTGTGTGTGTGTATGTGTGTGTGTGTGTGTGTGTGTGTGTGTGTGTGTGTGTGTGTGTCAGCCATGTAAAAACACTCAACTCGTTGAATGGAAGCCTTATGGTTTGTGCTAACGTCGTTCTTCTCTCTTTGTCCCCCTCCCTCTGCCCTTCCTCCTCCTCCTCCTCCCCCACCACCACCACCACCCCCACAGCACCGCCGCGGTTCACTAAAGTTCCAGTCGACCAGATTGGCGTCTCGGGGGGCGTGGTCTCGTTCGTGTGCCAGGCGACGGGCGACCCCAAGCCGAGGGTGAGCTGGAACAAGAAAGGCAAGAAGGTCAACTCCCAGCGCATCGAGGTGAGTGTGTGAGCGCGGCGTCTCTGAGCTTAAGCAAAGTTCTGCACCAGCAGCAGCTTGTTATTACAGGCAGTGGTGGTGGGTCCTCATCCCACTGCTTTTAGCCGGCATTTGGCCCCACGTGCTGTTTTTCATCATCCCCCTGAACACATTCACATGACAAGCACACTCCTCTGTAGCTGCCGGGTTCCCACACACTCTCTTTAAACAGGGTGTTTTTATTTTCTCCCTTCACCCACAGTTTTCACAGATAGTTCCAGGCAATAACTGCCAATCTTTTCATGGACTCGCTCCTCTAAGCACTGAGTGATGTGCAGGTCCACCATTAGCCACAGTTGCCCAGTAATGCGGTTCAGAGCCTTTCTCTGCCGACGCTGTTCTCCCTGCTCTTGACAGATTCTGCCGTTGTCGCGGCCTTGTTTCCAGTGGCGCGCATGTGTTGTGTTGTTTTTTTTTTGTCGACTCCATGCAACGCCGCCTGAGTGAAGTGTGTCTGTGCGTTATTCATGATGTTTGTTGTTCACTCCTCAGCGGGCATCCCAGATGGCGTCTCTAAAAGTCTTGATTGATGCTCAGTGTCTCTTAATTAAAAAGTTGCCTCCGCTAACGACGACAGACGTGCGCGGGGATAGACACAAACGCGCTGCGGCGCGAAGGCGACCGCAGGGGAGGCGGCTGAGAAGCAAAAAATGACAACAACAGCGACAGGGGAGACGCGGCATCTCGGCGGACGACGCAGTAGAAAGGCGTCTTCTTCTTCTGCATGCTAAATGGAAAACAAAGCCAAGGGCGCCGAGCGCCGCCAGGACGGACGCGTCGTTTCCTCCGTTTAGCATGAAATGAAAAAATGTGAAAGGCTTTTTGAAGTAGTTATGCTTTTTTTTTTTGCTGTTCTCGCCTCTAGACAGCCGCTTTGATATTGATCACGTTGCTGTGCTCTGCAGTGTTTTTAGCCTAATTAGCGGCTCAGCCCTGAGATGTGCAGCAGCGGAGCAGCGGGGCTGCTCCACACTCCTTCTCGTGTCTCAAAGTCATGTCCGCTGCCAGAGCTCGCTGGGAACCTTTTATTGAGACGCTGTCCGCTCCTCCGAGGGAAGGGAGCGACGCCGGTGGAGGAGGTTCGCTCTGAGACAGGCTGACCACCTTCTCCAACCGCGGCTTTTGTTCACAATTAGAACAAAGCGCTCGCGTAGCAACTGTTAAAACGCTGAAAAGCGTAGCGTTTGTTAGCGTGAGCTGTCTTTGTCTGTTCTTCGATGGGAGCCACGCTGGGCCGGTGGACAAACAATGAATGAAATCTGAATAATGATGCTCGAAGCAAATAGCATAAGACAAACGTGCATGTTAGCTTCGCTTCAGTCTCTTCAAACATGTCACATTTGGATGTTTGGGCCGAGTTTGGGAACAGCATTGTGAAATCCACTCAAACAGCAGGATTCCTGAGACAAACGTGGATGTTTTCAAACTAACAGAATGAAGTTATTCCTAACTTTCTTGTTTAAAATGTACATTAGATGTTCAGGCGCAGAGATTTGATTGTTTATTCGTGCTCATTTTGAATTTGGTGTCAGCAGCGCATTTGTGAAAACGCTGGGCTAGGGGCATGTTTACCCGCGCGTTGCATCAGCTCTTCCCTCAGGAACGGAGAAGAACTTCACTTTGAATGCAGCATTTTTTGTCCATTCCTGTTTGCAGTCTTGCTAAAGTTGGGGCCTGCATTGTCCTAATAACCCGACCCTCCTCTCGTCCCACAGACCATCGAGTTCGACGAGGGCGCCGGCGCCGTGCTCAGGATCCAGCCCCTCCGAGCGCCGCGTGACGAGAACATCTACGAATGCGTGGCGGAAAACAGCGAGGGCGAGATCACCGTCAACGCCAAGCTGTCCATCATCCGAGGTGAGCGCTGCATTATGGACATAAATGATTCAGGCGGACGTGCGTGAGCTCCTCAGACCCTTTTCCGTGATGACATCTTCCCTTGGAGTTTTATTTTGTAACTGCGTTTCCACTTTGAAGTCTTTCTGCCCTGTAACTCGTCTGCTAAGCTATTTCCACCGCGCTGTGAGCTGTGAGAGCTGATTAGCTGGGTTGCAGTGGATTTGTTCATTGACATGTGAACTAATATTTTAGAGATATGCATCTGAGGGAAACCTGTAGCGGCCTCATCCATAAAAGCGCGTTCCCAGCGTTGTAAAATGTCAGTGTTTATGTAAATCCTCACTGGAGCGGCCAAAGCAGCGGATTATTCTTCAACGCTTTCATGCAGACGCACATTACAGTCGAAAATAGATTCATATTGACAATAAAGATGGAGGGTGTCAAGGCTGTTTATCACGAATCCATCAGCTCTAATCAACTCTCCATTCATAAGAGCTGAACCTCTATTTGCCTGAGATGAAAACCCATAAGAGCCCTAAATGAAAACGATTGATTGGTCGCTGGCAGTTCCAGCGCACTGTCTGAAGACGTGTGGCTCCAGGAGAGCGAAACCTTCTGGACCTGCACTGAGCGTCTACTGAAAGTTGTGGTGTTGCTCCAGAAAAGATCATTAGCATAGAGTGTGTTTGCGTGACACTACTTCCTCCTCTCTTCCACCTCTCTCTGTCTGCCTCGTACACACACACACTCACACCCAGTGTCTTCTCCCGCCTCTTCTGTTCTCTCCTGCCACCATCTGCCGTGTTTCCAGGGCTGGATGAAGCTGAGCTATTGCTGGCTGGCTGCAGCACGTGGGGGGGGGGGGGGGGGGGGGTTGTTGGACCAGGAATTGGAAGCCTGGTCCAGCATCCTGGGTTAGTTATTGTTAGCAACAAACCCCCCACCCTGGAAGCATGTTGGGTTATATGAAGGTGTGAGCGCCTTCAGTGGCTTTCAAAACATGATATATGTTTTGAAAGGCACTGATCTATTGTTATCTGGAATTATGATTAATCCTTTATTACAAAAACAACACATTTATTTATAGTCATAGCCATATTTATCTATGGAGTGCTGTGAAAATGAAGTTACACAAACAAATAATTGGGCAGCATGGCAAATTTTTACCTGCACGCCTTGGCATGTTCTCAAAGCGTGGACGGGGTTGTGTGAAATAGCACAGGGCAACCTGAGGGCAGGCTACAGGAGCAGAGGGAAATGAAACGTTATTGGAATCAGGCTTTTCCTCCAGCCCAGAGGGAGCCAGCGGTGCCGCTGCCCAGGCAGGACCCTCACTGATGTGCGATGATGGGGGGTGAAGGTGCAATATGAGCAGAGGAGAACAGTACATTCTGCCTGCTTTCCATCTTTAATGAGGTCCGGGCCTGCGTTACCCCATCAGAGACGTAGGGAGAAAGTGGGTGAGTGAAGAGACGTATAATTTGATTCACAGAACATGCAGAAATACAAGGATGGAGGAAAGTGATTCAGGTGCAGTAAAGCAAAGGGTTGAGAAAGACGGAAGTGGAGCAAAAAAACGATGAAAGGTGGCCTGAGATGAAGGAGACAACAGGGGGTGGTGGATGATTGGCAGGGCAGCACAGGTGATGAAACACAATAGGAGAACATACAGTAGGTTGTTGAAACAGGGGCAAAGGATTACGGGATATGGGACAAGGCACAGGAGACACATCCGCTGCAAACAGATGGGCTGTGGTCTGGGCTGTGGAGGGAGGGGGGGGTATAGGTTGTCGTGATGGGTGACTTGGCCGGAGAGCTGTGGCACATGTGAGAGCACATCCAGCTGCACACGACGCCTGAAAAATACATTTGACAATGTATGTGCAGAGACAAGGACACGCTAAGAGAAGCGTCCAACGAACTCTGTCCTAGTGTGAGCTCAGAGTGCATCTATCATAACAGCAGGTGGGCTGTGTTTGGAGTTTGACAGGAGTCTGACACGTGCACACACACACACACACACACACACACACACACACACACACACACACACACACACACACACACACACACAGGCAGTTCATGCACACAACTCCTCAACCTTCTCTAAGCCACGCGGTGACTGCCTCTAAGCCCCGCCTCCGCCCTCTAAGCTCCGCCCCCGCCCTCCCTGACTGTCCTGTGTTAGTGTGTGTGCTAGTGGAGGCAGGCTGCGTTCAGCATCCACTGTGACACCACCTCGGCTGTTGCTCCACTGCCTCAGCCGAATACCTAAGACGGGGGCCATCTGGCTCCACTAAGGCTTGCACACAGTCCTCTGGGAGTCCTTGGAGAGGGGCCGACAAGCATATGAAGCAGACTCCTGAGACCTGCCACCAGTCGCCGCTCGCTTTAAGGGGTTTTTTAGCCACGGAACATTCGTATTTATTATTTAATAACATTATCATTATTTTTGCCCAGGGCAAAGTGTGAGGGTAAGAAAGGCGCTGGTCACGTGGAGTCCGTGTGATGTCCTTTTAACTGCTGCGGTGTTCAGGCCTGTCATTACTGCAGCTGCGACTGTGACTGATGACATTTGGTCTGATATTTTCTTCTGTTGTTAATAAGAGCTGTAACGCAGGTCCAGCCTGGGTTCCCGTGCTCCTCCCAGCCTGGTGGAACCAGTCACAGAGCACCCCTGTCTCTCATCACTCTGGCTGTCTCAATCAGTCACCTCTAAGCATCTATAATTTGTTTTAAGTGGCCTTTTGTTGCACTGCTCACAGACTCAGACGCATCCTGTTTCATTTGCTGGTTTTAAATTGACTGTAAATTCCAACCATCTGCCACTCAGCCTCTCCGCACTGGTCGCGGCCGGGTTTCAGACTGCACCCGTGATTACCCAGAGGGGAGCGGGGCACGGTGTGCCCGCCGCCCGCTCAGAGCGTCTGCTAATTGGCCGCAAAAGGAGCAGGTAATGGAGGGCTTCTGACACATGTGCACCGATTGCAGAGATTAACAGGAAATTTTAGGTGTCTGATTGGAGAGGGGCGAAAACACTGAGACGCCGGTGAGGACACGCAGTGACTGAGAAGTGCATGGATGGAAGAGGGAGGAGAGGAGGAGTGAATTGAAAAGCGACTCAGCTGAATAGAAAGTGAGGGAGGCAGACACCAATTTCAGAGCAAACCCTAAATGAATTGCTGCACCTGAATTAGGCGAAGTTACGAGTTCTGTTTTTAGTCTGTATGTTTGTGTATGTTTGGGAGATTTCCCCTGATGTGGATGATGCAGTCGGATTTTACAAGTGTTTGTGTCTTAAAAGTCGGCATTTGGGTAAAACAGAGGAAGAGGCGCTTTGAGAAAAGAGAGATGGGGGGAGGAAGGGGAGAAAATGCATTTCTCCCCCTTGCTGTTCATTTCATCAGCGTTCCCTGTTCACATCTGCAGCATTTAGGTTTGTGAAACATGCCTCTTGAGTTCATTCACGAGCCCTGGGGCTTTTGTAACGTCTTCGTTTCTTTCACTCACACAAATTATGTACATACAGGCTCTATCTGTTTGTCTCCACAAAGTTATTCAGCTTCACGTTAACTTATTAATTTTACTTGGGGTTTGTTTCTGCATTTTTATATTTCTGCGCCGATTTGATCTGGGTCCGTTTTTCATCTGCCGCGTCTCTTTGTAGTTCTAATGCGGAGCTGTGGTGGTGTTAAAGGGCTGAACGCTTATTTTTTTGTGTTTATTTTGGAGGAAGAGCTGAGTCCAGGGCATGGAGCTGGCTGGATGTAAAATGAATAGGACACGTAGTCAAACGCGAGCAGGAGCGGCCGTTTGCATGGTCCAAGCGTGTGTTTGTGGCGTGTTTAGGGTCTCATCTCCTCCTTGGCCGGCGTTTGCGCATTTGGACGTGTGCGTGCGACGGGGGGGGGGGCGCAGGAGCCAGCAGGTCGGGCTGGAGCCGCCCTGTAATGAGACAGTGAAAAGAAGCCTGGCAGTATCGGCAACACATCTGGCTGCTCTTCCTCTTCCCGTCTGCCGGCCTCTCAGGCGACCTTTGCCCTCCTCGCTGGCCTCCAGCACCTACAGCGAGAACAAGGAAGACGGGAGAATAGACACAGCACAGTGGCAGCGAGTCGAAATGACTCCAAAGGAGAGAATGTTTTTGAGACGCCGCAGTACACGCCGAAATAAAAGACAAAGCGTTGCATGTCTTATTTCACTGGAGTTGACCGCAGTGAGTCGTGACCGGGGCGACAATGCAGACTCTATGTTACATAAAAACAAAAGTGCTTTTAAGCGTAGTGGCTTTGTGCATCCACAAAGCCATTTTTAGGCCTTTTTATTGTGCTCTGTGGATGAAAGTGGCCACAAAATGACACGCGCATGCAAAAGAGCACGGCGACTGAAGGCGCGACTCTCCTGAGAGGAGCCTGGACTCTCACGTCACATTTCAGGCGACGCTCTCTTGTTTTAGACCCTTTTTTATCTTTTGCCAACTGCGTTCGCTCTCGCAAACCAGTCGATTCATCTTCCGCCTCCACCGGTCTTACTAATGCCTTCGCTTATGGCCGCTAAGCTCCACACCCGTCGGCGGGTTCTACCTGCTCACAGAGCCCTCTTTGCGTGTGACACCTGTTGTCGGTGCAAGCGGTGATTTTACTTGCAAATGCCCAACCATAAGCTCCAGCTCTGCTTCTGCTCTGTTTGAGTCCTATTTCTGCCGGGGCTCTTGAGCCGCTGCTTCTCACTACGTTGGGAGTTTTGATGTATGTATTACAAGGCTGGCCTGGCACTGCAAATCAATAGGCACATGTTCACCACGGCAACGGCCCTCGCGTCCCTGATTATTATTTTTTTATTGGCAGCTTACAATTTTTTATGTGTTTGGACTCTCAGGGAAATATCCTCTTTACTCCATTACTTCCTGTACGCTCGGGCAAAATATTGCAAGGCTGAGCTTTCACCTTTTCTGTTCCCTGCCTGCTTCATACCTACTGGCTATTCCTTTACACAGCAGATCGTTGCCGGCTTTGTCGTTCCCACTTTGACTTTCCTTGACTTAAAACAGACAGGAAGACAAAAAAAACAAAAAAAACAAGAGCCGTCCAGAGGAAATTCACTCAGATGAGAGCGTGTGGCCTCTGAATCCTTTGATCCTGAGAAGCTGTAATGCAGTAATCATGTGCGATTGGAGGGTGAAGTATGGGAGACACAGGCTGAGTTAACAATAATGATAGAAGAGGAGAGAGGCGCCCAGAGAAAAGCAGTAGCTCTGATGGAGCGGGATAAGTGGAGGGGGCTCACCTGCAACCAGAGGTGACTGGCTCCTGAACTTTCAACCATCAATTTCATATATTTCCTACAAGTAGAGCCGCGGTGGTCACCTTGGACATCTGGCCGAAGAGATTATAAGACACTGGATTCCAGGAAAAAGGAGAGAAAAAGAAGAGATGAAGAGACAAGGAAATGGACTGTCAGTGCAGACGCAGAAGTGGGCTCAGGCTCCGGCTGATTGGTTTATTACTTGCTAGAAGGTTTAGATAACTGGATCCTTTGTCGCAGCAATGAGTCGGCCGGCGGACTAAATTGAAAGATCAGTGTCTCTGAGACGCTTTTTTCCAGTGATAAGCGTTGGCTGGTTTGATAGTCTCAGCGATTCAACCTGTGGCGGGGGAGGCGCTCTTATCGGGTCATTTTCATAAGCTGCTCCTAATGAGAAACCAACAGCGGCGGAGCAGAATCTTCTAGCTCTAAAAACATCCACCTTCCGTATGGAAAAACGGAGTGTGACTGAGAGAAGAGATGGAGTTTAAATCAAAAATACCAATTTTCAAGTTCATTTTGGTGCTGTTTTGGCAGTAATGTGCAGGAATGAAGCGGCGTGCGCTAACTGTGCTAGCACAGCGCTGTTTGCACTGCGTCAAAGCCGAACAGGCCCGTTGGGGAGAAGAAGCGGCTCCTGTGGAAACCTCTGGAGTGGACCCATGCATAAAGAAGCAGAGCGGGGGGGCTTCGGCCTGCACCACCGGCCTGCACCTTCGGCCTGCACCACCGGCTCCATGCGTCCGATGCGGACGCATGGAGCCGCAAGACTTAAAGCCCCGCATGCTTCACAGGTGTAGCGTGCATGAATATCAGTGCTTAGCGGCTGCTATGTTGGTATTGATAGACCATTGATGTTGTGGGCGAGGTGTGCTTATCAGCGGGACAAACAGGGAGCAGGCATGTGAAGGCCGCAGTCGGAGAGAGGCCAGTTGGAGGATGCTATCCAGGGCTTGGTTGTGATTATAAAGCTTGTGTTCTGGAGCGCAGCCCAGGTCCTACTGGCTTCAACGGCAGCTGTTCATATTTAAAGAACATTGTGCTTCTTGGCCCTTAAAGGGCAACACCACATCCCATACTCCCAAATTCTTTTGCAACCGTCGTTTTAAAAAATTCCCCGGGTTTCTCTGACTGACAGGACTTTTTTTATGTTATTCTACGTGCAGCACGTGTTTTTCTTTTTATTTTAAGTGTGTGCTTTCAGAGCAGAGAACGTGTGACCACACACGTCGGTCACATGTTGCATCGGAGCAGGAAGTGGTGATGGTGAATTTGCAGCTCTGCTCCTCTGTTCACTTCTCATGCCGGCGTTCCTCGCTGCTCCTCTTATCAGCATTCTGCCCACAGCCTCCGCCTTCGGTCGGTGACTTATTTACCCAAAGCTCCCAGCGTTCTGGCCCCGGTGCCGGCCCGCGGCCCCTGTGACCCTCAACGCCATGTCTGCTTGTCGTGCTCACATCTCACATCGACATTAAGCGAGTATGCACCAAGCTAATGACCCGGCAAGTCAATGATCTAGCTCAGCCCGCCCCCAACGATCCGCCTCCCTCCAAATCCTTTTGCAATTATTGTCCGTCTTTGTTTTGAGGCTTTGTGTTGGATTTGTTGCCCTGGCAGGAACAGCAGCGTGCATCCATTCAAATCTCTTACTCCATGGTTGTTTTGGGCCCTAGAGTAGTTGCTGGGTTGGACATACAGTAAACAAACACACAAATTGTATAAAATAAATGTCATGTAAAGCATTCATCTTGTCGTTTTTAGTTATTTATTTGAAGCTTGAAGACTTAATGTTACCAGGTTGTTCTGAACATTTCTAGCGTCGCTTTCATAAGAACACGCTGTCAATTAGCAGGTCACACAAGCAATTATCCACAGAATGTTTCAGTCCACGGTGCCTTCAGGCGTGTTCAGAGGAGTGAGGCAGACATTCTGCCTTCAGTAGCTGAACCTAAACACTACATTCAACGATTAAACAACAGGGGAAGTCTATATTCTA
Source organism: Betta splendens (assembly GCF_900634795.4). NCBI lineage: Eukaryota > Metazoa > Chordata > Actinopteri > Anabantiformes > Osphronemidae > Betta > Betta splendens. Next base: position 10,386,818 of record NC_040884.2, on the reverse strand, counting down.
AGGCTGGTACAGTACAGCATCCCTGCCACACACACACACACACACACACACACACACACACACACACACACACACACACACACACACACACACACACACACACACACACACACACCACTGATCTAGACCTGGTTGATGTTCCTCTGCGCTGAGGCACTTCCTTTAATGGCCCCGGCCTCATCTCTTGTCTCTCCTGGAGTTCGCCTGTCTTACCCCAGACGCCTCAGGAGTCTGACGAGAGAGGGGGGGGGGGTCAGAGGGGGAGAGAGGGAACTCGATAAACTTCCACCAGCTGAGACGGATAAACACATTTTTCCTCCCTTTTATGATTTTTTTTTATCCACCTCTTTCTTTGCAGCCAAGGGATCCTTGGAGCTGCCACTGGCAATTATTTCTCTCTCTTGTCTGACTTGTGTCTATCATGGTGGCTCAGTGCATCAGGGAAGCAGCCTGTCCGGTACTTTTTACTCTCATAGGCCGGACTCCTGGGTTGCAGCGTCTCAAATTTTAAATGAGAGAAAGAAAGAAGAGTGTTAGAAAGCATTTTCAATGCAGATTGAATACTGTAGATATATTTTGAATCAATGTTCTGTAAATAAGGCGTTGAATTGAATATGTACTGGTGCTGGTCCTTTTACTGTTGTGGCTCTTCCTCAGAATATCCTTCCATTGGCTGCTTCTGTCTTTAACAGGCCTGCTCTCTTCCTGCTGTTCAGTTCAGTGCCAGCGTTCGCTTCATAAACGTGGCCTAATAAGGAGTTAGTTGAGGATTAAAGGTGCTGTGGTGTCAGTCAGTTTCTTCTCCTCAGTCTCATTCACATTTTAGCCCTTCAGCCATTCATCCTCATGTCCAGTTTAATGCAACCACCAGCAGCTGCGCAGAGAAAATAAAAACCTCTCACCTTTTACTGGACATTTTGTTGCTATCTGCATTAATAAAACATGAGCTTGCATTGGGGACAATGTTTACAACACAGTGTTTTCCATCGGCCTCAGAGACCCAGCAGAGCACACAGTCAACCATTGTTCACCTTAAACTCAAAAGAAAACTGCTTGCCAGCAATGAACATAGAAGCCTAAGAAAAAAAAGCAACTAGATGGTTTATTTGTAGTCCGAAAGCTGACCCAACAAATACCCAGTGCCCCCCCCCCCCCTCTCTCTCTTCATTTGTCACTTCTCTGCCCTTTCTTTCATCTGGTTTCTCTCAGGTTGTATTTTTGGAGACGTGGATGTAAATGTTGCCCTTGGTGGCTGCATGTGTTCCGCGTGGAGAATACCAATGGGATGTTAGGCGTCTTTTCGGGAACCGAGCAGAGGGGAAGAGGTTGAGTGCTGGCTGTATAATAACCATTATTCAGCTGAGATGGCTATCCAGAGAGGGCCATCGGTGCTGGGGACAGAGACACTGTGATTAGATTTCTCCTGTGTTGCTATTCTTCTCTGTCTCTGGATGTTTCTGTGTCACTGTTCCCTTTGCGTCCTTAATACTTTATACTATTATATTGTATTGTTTGAATCTAGTGCATGTCCCTGAACCGCTTTCTTTGGTTGTATTGTGTAGTGTGTACAGTATACATAAATTTAAATGTAAACTATCCTTCGTAATCCACAACTTATAATTACAAATGACAAACGCATCAAGATTGTGTGTGCTTTGCCTTAAACGACCTGCTTTTCCCCTGCTTTCATTTTATTTTCAATCAGCTCTTTCAGGCTCTTTTACGACATGAATATAAAATCATGGTCTTAAAAGTACTTTGATTTAGTGTTTCTTGTAGCTGGGCTTATATGGACACTGGGTATGAAAGGTTTTTAGTTTCAGTCGAATATGTAGTTCATGTTTGAGCTGGAACCTTGTCGGCGCTGGCATAAATCATAATCTTTGTACGACAAGGAAATACCTGAGGACCTGTGGTGCCTAATCCAGAAGGCTTGGACTGGGATCTGAACCAGCTAGTGATAAAACATATTGTGTAAACATATTAGAAAATCTGGTAATTGTATAAGGCTCAAGCAGTACTACAGGCTCCTGCTTAACGAGGCCACTGTTCTCTGTCTGGACGTGGTGTGTGCTGAGCAGGACGCTGGAGTCTGAGCAGCTGGTTCCTCCCATTAGTTAAAACATCAATTTGTTGATTCTGTATCGATGCGTCTGAAGCAGCCCGTGCCATCAGTATGCTCCGTCCTCTTCCTCCGTGTTCCCTCTCCAGCTCCTGCTTTGCTCTCCGCCGTTCCCTCTGTGGCATTAATGCACAAACCTGCTTAAAGTCTGTGTCTCTGCTGTGGCGCTGGGTAATCAGTTAACCTGATTACACAGCTGATGAAATTAAATCATTTCAGTAAGTGAAAATAATAATAGTAATAGGTGCGGGGGACGGCGGCGCACCCCACAGCATTCATTTTGGTCCCCGCCGTTCGGGTTTTATCGCTCTTTTTCCCTGTAGCTGCCGTAGCTCTTCGCATCCTGTGAGATAATTGAGGGCTCGAAACCAGCAGCTTTGGAACCATGATGTCAGAGAGTTTTGCTGCAGATGATTATGGATGACTTGCAGTATAATTATCATGAAGAAGTCAATACAGAGTCGAGCCTGCTAACCTATGTTCTCGGCTAATAACGCCTGGGCTAGTGCGGCCTGGTAGATCACTGGGGGTCAAGGGTCATCTTCACAGAAACAGTATGTGTGTCAGTGTGTTTGTACCCGACCTTTATTAGTTAAAAGTCAGTAGAAATAGGATTAGTCGGGAGAGTAAAATGAGTCTGAAGGACGGGGTCACACTTAGCATTATAGAGAGCAACAGCAGGCCTGAGTTGGCAGATTAACAGGCGCGCGGTGGCTAAGCTAACCGCAGTCTGATTAAAGGCTTTGCACCTGTCACTTGTGTAATGATATTAAATGGCCAGGCAAAATGAAAGACAATTATGGATAATGGTGGCACTCGGCCCAACACAAAAAGCCAAAGAGAATGGCCCAGCTCAAACCGAGGCAAAGGTCAAAGAGAGTCAGAAGGAGGCTTAGCTGTGCAGCCGCGCCGGTCCAAGCAGCTGTTGCGTGTAGCGGTCCGTCCAGTTTAATGCTCAACATCAAACAACAGGCCGCAAGTTAACGTATCGTTCCCATATCCTTTAAATGCAATTATTAGGTAGCAGTTACTTTCACATGCTTTATATATTTAATTTTATGTTTAGCATCGGCACTGTTCTAAAAATAAATGGATGGGTGTGACACCAGTGATGCGGGGGGGATCTGCTCCGGCCTCGTCCCTCTGAGCGTTCACTGCTGACCTCGGCGGCTAAATTAGCAGTGAAATTGTCGTTTACCTCCATTAAGCATGTCAAGATGAGTCACCCAGTGCAGATCATAGCAGCCTTTCCTGTGCCGTCACAGAGACAGGCCCTTTGGGTGTTCTGGGCTACTACTATCACCACGTCATTGGCTTCCTCCCCCCTTCGCAGCTGGGATAACCCTGAAGTTACAGTCCCTCGATGAGTGATCTACTTAGTTTTTGCAGGGCCTTTATCGAACGGAGCCTCAGAGGGAATGATGGTATCAGACGCTGATGCCGGGGAAGTAACTAATAAGCGCACATTTGTCCAGCAACGGCTGCAGGTGCTGCATGGAGTCAGAGCAGCTGTAACCAGACCATGAGCTCTCCAAGAATCCACCATGTCTGCCTTTTGTTTACTGCTGCTGCTGCAGTAAAGCTGTTTGTGTGCCCACCTTCGTACCCCCCGGCTCCTTCAGGCACATTCCCTCTGTCGCTTGCCTAATTTCATTAGTTTCAAATGCCCGTGCATGCTTTCAGGCCATGCAGGCGGCGTTGGATAGGCCTCAGCGACATGAAACACATCAGATAACACTCAAGGATCAAGCCAGAGCCGGCGTTTGGAGATATCCCTCCCCAGCGGGCAGCAGGAGCTGGAGGGCTGTGGGAGCGTAGCACCCTTTATAGCGTCTTATACATAGATCATTGATGACACAGAAGAGGCCGTTTATGAGAACACATTACTCTGTCTTGTTCTGAAGTTTCCAGAGTGAAATGTAGTCTTGCCATTGCTTTTGTGAGCTTCAGGGGAACCTGGTATAAAGAGATTATACAGGGATGATCATTAATAATCAATGGAGAGGATACAGCACGGAGCCTAAAACGGTGTAAATGCGTGTACTTCTTTGAACCTGCCGTTGAAATATTTATCATGTTCTGCTGATGTCAGCCTTAGTTAGAGGTAACCTGGCTGAGCTCGCTTGACTGAGACCCTCTGGTTCTTCCTTCCATTCTCCCACATCTGCACGTCGTCTTTTTCTGTTCCTAATTTCCCAATCTGACTCTGAGTGACCTCGATACAACTCCTTTGAATATTCAGGTGCATAGATCAACACATTTCTTCTTGGTGAGTTACTGTAATAGGAAATAATTGTTGTTAAGTTTGATCTTTGTGTGAGCTCTGTTAATCAGTCAATTGTTTTCTAATAACCACAATTTTATTTCCTTTTAACTAAACATACTGGAACAAAACTAAGATCTGAATTAATGATCAATTTAATGTAGTGTGACATTATGTCTTATTGTTAGAGAGTGAACAATGGAATAAGGTCAGTGGCTCTCAGGATGAACAGTGGCCTCTGCTGTGCCACTGGCCAGCATCCTACTCACTCAGTCTTCTCTGACCTGCCTTGGGCGTCTGATGCATATCACAGCTCTGGGTGCTTCCCCCTCGCCTCTCATCATCTCACAATGAGTCACTGTTCTGGCTGGAGCAGGGCTAGAGGTCAAGCAGTTTGACCCATAAGATTAATTTTCCCAAAGGAGGAGGGGGGCTGCAATTGGAGAACAATGACCATAAAGAACACAGCATTATAATTGATCCACCGTGCAGTTAACTTACTAACTACATAAATACTCGACTTCGCTAGCGTAATTGAGGCCTGGTGTTGGTTTAAGAGGCAAAAGCTGAAATTTGAGGGTGGTTGTGTGTCTCCGCTCTGTGTAAACCCAAATTGGGCTGATGTCAGTGACGCCAGCTCTTCTTCCAATATTACTTCAGTCTATTGCCTCTCTCAGCGATCTTCCACTTGTATTTAAAACTTGTTAAATGGAGAACACATGCAGGGGGACAGTGTTTTCCATAACGACATTTAAACAAGACATGCATAATGGTTCCTAAATGGACAAGCCAGTTATTAGTGTGAATGAGAGCATCTGCTCACAGGTTCGCTAACAATTAGAAAGCAATCTCATTATCTGAGGAAGAAAGTGGAAGAAAGCATCCTGCGTGGTTTACTTGGCTTTTGTTCCTGGACCTCTCCAGTGGCTGAGCTCAGCCCCTCAGGAAAGCCAGGCGGAAATGCACTTACATATTTATTCAAGCTCTATTTTCTCAGCTGGGTTATTTATGCACCGGTCCATGGCCAGCTACTGTGGAATCTCACATTCCCAAGGTGCATTTATGTTTGTGGTCAAGGCTAAACTTCTATTAGAAAGTCTCCTTAGATAATTCAGTGTCTGATACAACTGCATGCTTTGGATCTGTGCTCAGCATTTTCCAATTTCAAATGTGGCTATAAGTGATGAATCACTGTGCACGATACTGTAGTTATATTCAAAGAATATTGTCTATATTATATATGTATATACTGGACTACTTACTATTTAAAATTTTCATAGTAATACAAGGCAATTATAAAAAACGATTTTAAGAATCTGCTTTTGTCTTTATCCCGAAGATGAAAGATTATTGTATATTTTGTTCCACAGAGGATCTGCTGCCACCAGGGTTCCCTAACATTGACATGGGCCCTCAGTTGAAAGTGGTGGAGCGCACTCGGACGGCCACGATGCTGTGTGCCGCAAGTGGCAACCCGGACCCAGAAATCACCTGGTACAAAGACTTCCTACCCATTGACCCCAGTGCAAGTAATGGGCGAATCAAACAGCTTCGCTCAGGTAAGGAGACCCATTCCTCCCGTTGCTTCCTTCCTCCATGCTAACTCTCACCAGGATGTTTTTGGCTTCAGCTGACATTGGCGTGTTGGTGCTTTGCAACTTGTGTCTGCATTACTGAGTGGTAACTGTTAATAATTGTCTTGACATTTTATATTCTTTGAACTGCACTTTGCTAGGTAAGCTAGGCATCAAACGTGGATATTGCCGAGTCTTTCTACCCATGGATAGAAAGACTTTTCTATCTGGAAAAGACTGGAATTCAGTTTAAATGCGTAGCACTACTTAATGAGGTCAAATGATTCACAGCATCCCCAGAAGTGTGTCATAGACACAATGAGCACAGGGTCCCCCACTGTACTGTTATAACTCAATGGCAGATATGTTGTCTTGCTCCCATTGATTAAACCCCACTGAGAGACCCAGTAAAGCCAAGTCTAATTATAGAGCTAATTAAGTTCAGGCCCCGGAGTCGCCCCGGGCAGAAAGGGGTAGATATTTTAGGTCGATGATTTGTCACCATTGGAAAAACCCAATGCCTTCAATTTGATTTGTTGCTACAGATGTAAATCAGGGTAGACTCCTCTCTCTGGTGCCATTGAGTTCCTTCCCCATATGGTCATGAATACAAACTACCATGGTTTTAATTTTAGACATGTTTGTTTAACTTTTAAAAACATTTCCAGATTGAAGGTGGACCTTTGGCTTTTCACATTGTAAACCATAATATGGGGATTAATTGTCTAGAATCACGCATCCTGGGTGGAATGGGTCCGGGGACCTCCTCTGAGGGCGCCAGGCTGTCAACGTACTGTTTAAGGAGAAAAACACTTTACCAGACAGCCCTGTCAAGTTGAATCCCTCAAATGTCCCTAATTTACTTTTTTACTTTTGCATTTTACATTTGACTTTAACATTAGAGGCCCTCTTACCTGCATCCCCCGAAGGCTAAAGATATGTAAGAAATTTTACCGGATGGGTTGTCAAAGTGTTAACTTTCTATCCTTCTATACCTGACTTCCTTGGTTCCCAAGGTAACGATTTGATTTCATTATCATTCATAGTTTTTCCCCTCGTCAACATGTGGTTGTGAGTTTTACAGCCACTTTTGATGATGGACAAAAAAGTCCAGCTGTTGTCTGTTGTTTGTTTTTAATTCTTTCATGGTTTCTGAACTGTCTTTGTGTGTCTTAACTGAAACAAGCTGCTGTTTCACTGTGTCTGTCGTTCTGTTTTAAGTGTTCTGTCTTTGCTTGTGTCTGAAGCTCACAAGTCACATTGCACAGTCTTCAACACATTTCATTTGACTGTGACCCATAACACGAGCTAAAACCGAAAAAATACAATTAGCCAAGCAATAAAATGCAACTTAAAAAAAGGTAAATCTGTGATATTTTCTAACTGACACCAAAAAGACTTTCACAGTGAAAAATAAAAACTAATTCTTCAGCTTTGAAGCTGTAAATAGTCAAACATTCAGCTAAACTACTGAACTGTGGCAGTCACTCAACCTAAAACCAACTGTCTTGTTCTCCCCCCTTCTTTCTATTTACTTTTCTTTTGCTTAATCATTTTCAGAAACCTTTGGTAAGTGCCTTGCTAAGCCCAGCAAGCCCACTCACTCCCCTTCAAGCAAAGGCATATTTAAATCACTCTCCAAAACGCATGCATCCCCTGCTCTCCCTCGCGCTTGTCCTCCTTCGCACCTCATCTATGTGTGTTGTTTCTTTCAGTCACAAACTTTTCTTTGCTTTCACCTACACCCGTTCCTGTGTTTTTTCATCCTCAAACACTGGAACTTGCAGCAATATCGGTAAATACTGAGTTTACTTTAAAGCAGCACTCTTGCTGAGCAAGTATTTCTAGGCAGTAAACTTTTTCACATTAGCGCTTACAGTATATGCATAGTAAGACTTATGAACTGTAGAGTTAGAGCACACTTTTACAGTACTACAGCAAGTTTACTGGACAGTTTGGGTTTTTAAGCACCTTCTGCAAGGTTACCTTGGAAGTAGCTTTCATGTACTTCTCCCCAACAATATAACAATGCTGAGGCCCCCTGTCACGTCTGGTGCCTTCTCTCTGCTGTGTTCCACAACAGCAGGCTTTGAGGAAATAATTGGACTCTGTTTGAATTCTGGATAGTTATTTCTGTGCTGTCGTGGCTGTGAGTGTTTTTAGGATTCTTGGCTAGATGCAGTATGTAGCCAATACACGAGAGGACCTTTTTTTTAATACTCGGACGTAAATGTCTCAACCTCCTTCTTCACAAAAACAGCTTCGCCATCCAAAAATACCTTTGGAATGTGCAACAAATACCCAAAGGGCCTAAAGAAAGTTTGATTTCTTTCCAGCTAAAGGCCACTGCCGGACCACTGCAGACCTGACCCCTCCAATTTCACTATTGGGCTGGGGCAACCCTCTGGTCTTGGCCAAATATTTTCTCTGGAGCATTTTTATTCTCTTGCCAAATTGGCACACATACCCACTAACTTATAAATCTCCAGCTCAGGCTTGTTCGCCTGTGTTAGGGAGTGAGGGCTCAAGTCAGGCCACGTTTTGTGCTTCATCGGACTTTTTGAACTACTTGCAAACATATACCCAGGCACTTTGAGCTGATGTTTTTTCTCACTGTTCAAGGTGTGTGTGTATAAAGGAGGGCAGCAGAGTAAATGACTTTGCCTTGTTTCAATAGCAAGGCTCTCGTAAGGTAATGTTAGCTTAGGGGTCTTGCCTTTTTCGTGTAGTGCTTTTGCTGGAAAGTCTTCAGCAGCAAGGCAGAATTTATGCTGATGAGAAAAAAGGCTGCACTTGCGAGCCCTCAAGGCTGCCATCTTCACATGTCCTCATCACTTCAAGTGGCCATCTTGATTCTGAAGGTTTTAATATTTAGTATTTGTTCAGATTCTGCTGTTGATCAGATTGCTGCTGACAATCTCTAGTGGAGGCTGCTCGGGACTGATGGGCCCTCTCTCGTAGATGGTCGTAGATGGGTGGAAAAACGGAGGATGAGAAGTGGTCTGGCTCTTGTTTGCTTCATAGCTGACTGACTGGCTGACTGGTTCCTCGTGTGCCAGCCCGTGCTGTGTTGGCAAAGCAGTGATATTTGCGGCACAGTCCCCTGAGGAGCTACTGTAGGTGTGGAGGAGGGTTTGACATTTCTCCCTAAGTCCCTGTGGCTGCAGATCCCAGGCCCTTGTTGGCCTTGTCAGCCAGAATAGATTAACCAGAGGCCAAAGAGACAACGAGAGAAAGTGGAGAAGTGCGTATGCATAAAGATTAGGGTCCTTTTTAAAGGTTTATAAAGGTTGAAAACCATGACCTAACATTGGATGACTCCTCTTATCCAGAAAGATTTATGCACATTCCAATCTGAATCGTGCTGAGTCCAGTTGGACTTAATCTGCAACTTAAGTGCAAGGAAATGTTTGCATTTGCTGGCGCAGCGCCTGCTCTGCGGGGAGCGGCTGGGACCTCTGCAAATGTGGTTGTTCCAGAATCACTAAATCTGGGTGTGACACCACCAGGATATCAGTCCGGTGGCTGCAGTGATGAGAAGGTCACCCAGATGCTCTCTGGAGGGCTGACAGCCTTCGTCAGCCAATCACGCGGCTCCACGTGCAGATGGGCAACATCTCTGGCCAGATTGTCTCTGGCCAGACGACATCCTTCAATAATATTTTTAATATATTTGGAGGATGGTTTACTAAAACAGCTGGGGTGTTCCTGCGGAGCAAATAATGCCACATTTTATAATGTGGGGAGGTCAGCAGCCTATCGGGGTAAATTTAGGTCATTGTGATCCTAATCTGATCAACCCCTGTCTGACCAAAGCTTAGAAGAGGAGCTTATGGCCACGAGGTTACAGGTAGGTCTGTCAGTGTAATTGAATACTGGCTGGCCTCTGTCGATTCAGATTCTTATCTCTGTGTGCTGCTTTATTAAAAGTTCACAGTGCCAGTGACCCTGACATCACATTTCCCATTTGTGTTTTGTTTTTCATGAACCACCTTTATTAATTTGCCCTTCTTTTGTCACATGACAGCCCTCCCTTTTACAAACCAGCTTCATTAACATTAACCTAACCCTACCTAAACCTAACGTTGACCTTAACCTCCCCTAACCTTTAACTGGTAACCTCCCAACTAAAACTCATCTCCGCTAAAGCAAAATAAAGTAGCTTCCTGCAGCCTCTAATCAAACTCTAACTGTGTAATAACACGACCCTCCCAGAGCCCCACCGTCCTTTGTCTTGTGATTACTTATGATTATGTGATCTCCAAAATCATTGCAGAAATAATTGAAATGTCACTGTTGTTTTGCCTGGTTTGCCAATGACTAAACTGTCACTGTGTAAATATGCACATTGTGCGCTGTTACTAAAAAGTAAGTAATGATTGGTCAAAGAAATAATCTAGAATAATATTTGCTTCTTTTACAACTCAGTGTTTACATTCATAGTAATTCTCCTAACACTAGTACTATATGGCCCATGTATTGACTAAAGCACAGTGCAATCCACTAGTAGCAAGCATAGTGTTAGGTAGAATCCACCTAGGTGCATCACAACCAGGCAGAACTCAAACTCAGTGATTGCCTCCTACCGCTGATATCACAAAGGACACGTTTATATACAGAGCTGCAGGTGCTGAAGATTCCATCCTCGCTGCTCTCGATGTACTATATACTGTAGGAGATTGAAACAGCTTCAGCCTGTTTACATCTTAAACACCGGGTTCTCTTGATTTAATTTTAAACTGAACGCGCCTGCGGTTTTCTATCAGTTAGGTTAGGCTGAATAAAATAAAGCCACTCCGTGGAATGCAGGCTGTTTGTATTAGACTGCATTAGTCTACCTGTGCCAACTCCCGCCTGTAATTTAAACCTTTATTGATCCTATAATTCCATCCAGATCCAGAATTTACTGAACACCTGCAACACCAGCATGGATAACAACTTAATAGTTATACAAGACCACGTCTGCTTCTCCTGTTCACGGTCTATTCTAAAACCTCTGCACACGCGCAGGTACTGCCTTCCAATGCCAGACTGTTAAGAATCACTCGCCATCTGTGTCTCTCGTCGCTTGATGCCTACGAGGCTGTCTGTGCCAAGTAGGACCCTGTCTCCCTGTTGGCTCTCCCCGCGGTCGGCCAAGGGCATGTGGTTGCCATGAGTGTCCGACTTTAAGGACTGTGAGAAAGGCCGAGACAAAAAGAGAGAGATAAATGATGGAACAAATTAAGTAATAAAAGAATAGAGAGTTTGGAAAACCCCCTTTGAAAACAACAAGAACTGGGATAAAGCCAAGCGCTGGAGGACAGTTTAATACTTAGGAGGGAGAGGGTTGGAGTTAAGCTGCCTCCCCTACATCCACACCCAAAGCTCTGCCTGTGAGGGAAGTCTTTTAAATCGCAGCAACAACTCGGGCGACGTTTGAAATGCCCACCAGCAACTGACAGGCTAAGCTCAATATTTTATCGTCCCTAATGGGACATTTGGCTTTCAGTCAGGCATGTAACACAATACAGGCCGACGGTAAACAAAGAATAGACAAACATCCTACTCAGCCAGGAGACTGGATGACCGGGGAGAAGGGATGAAGCTCGAGGTGGGGACTCTGTCACAGTTAAGTAGCTTTATGACATGTAGGATAAATAAGAACTTCAATCTGTTTGATTTAACCTGATGTTCCCTGAAGCTAAAGCCAGAAATTCTAGTTCAGTGAACGCTCCGGTCCTCTATCAGCTGTTTTTTGTCCATACTATCCTGGACGCTCGGTACAAGATAAGTGGCGCCCTTGACTGTTGCACTGAGCTCTGACTGAAGGTCAACTGAGCAGGAAAGGCCTCGTGATCCCTGTCGACTCAGGGTCAGACCTCTCGTGCTCCATCAGCCGAAGCTGCAGCCTTGATAAAATGGCTGCCAGGACCCCAGGGCGCCACCGCTCCGAGCACAGTGTTTCCCCACTTAATCCGCCCAAGGCAAGTGGTGGGAATGACGATAGCAACAGCAGCGCAACGGAATGCACGACTCCTAAACATCCTCGCTCCTTTGTGATACCAGCAATCGGAGGCACTGTTTCATTTGCTTGTTTGCTACCAAACAATCGTTGACGTTACCAGAAAGTTGGATAATCCAGATCCGGTGAATCACCTTTCAACCCAAATAACTCCTCTAACCATTACTAACATTAACCTTGAACTAAACTGATGTTGTGTCTTCGTTTTTGTGTCTCCTCCAGAGGGTACCCCGATCCGAGGTAAGACATTGAACCATCACAGGTCAAAAAGGTGAAAAAACAAACAGACCATAACTCTATTTATAACCAGGCATAAATGCTCCTTAATCTAATCACCTGACTAGCATTCAAGTGAAAAGAACAAACCTTCTGAATCTCCTCTAACTTCATCCGTGTTGATGTGATCAGTCCACACACACGTTTCTCACTCCTATGTCATCATTATTGTGTATTTCTCATACTGTCTTTGCGTCTTCACTGTTTCTGCCTCATCATCTAGTTACCAACTGGTTATTCAGGCCAGTTTGCTTGTTTTCTGTCTGGACCATTAAATATTGATCACAGTCTCAGCTTCGTTCCTTTTCCTTATCTGCTTTGATATCCTCCTCATCGCTTCACGCGGCACCAGAACAGTATCCACATTGTGTATGTTAATTTGATAAACCTTCCTCCCGGTTATAAAAGCTGAACTCGGGAGGCTCCTTTGTGCAGCGACCGCCTTTTCCAAAAGGGCAACATGTACATATTTTACAGTAACAAACCAAAACACAAGGCTTTTGTTACAAAGCAGGAGGACGAACAGGAGGATATCAGGGTGGGAAGTGAATGGCACCGGTAAATCTCCTGTGAAGTAGACAAGCGCTTTGTTCAAATCTATTTTTCCCGTGCACAAATTTTTTTTATTTCCCCAGATCATTTAGCTTTAACTCGTAATCATTCAGGTTGTGTTGCTGAATCACTTCCTCTCAGTGAATTCATTGTGCAGTGTTGTTGTACACCACCAGTGAAATGCTTTTGTTCCACAGACTGAGCAGGTAAGTGAATATCTCAATTTGCCGTGTATGTCCCTGTTTTCCTGGGATGGAATAAATGCTTTTGCTCGTGTGATTACTGATTACAGATGTCTGACAACAGCATCAGGCGCTCGTCCTTTTACCTGGTTAGCAACAAGCTAGACAATCGGCCGGCCTTTCAGAGCCATTAAGCCCAGTCCTGCCATCATCTTTGGTTGAATAAGAAAATCATAAATCATATTGTGGTGAACAAAAGCAGCCGTGACTTGAACTTTGTATTTGCATAATGAGATCAGAGGCCCTCAGAGGCGATTTCTCCCCAGCACATTCCTCTGTGTCGGCACTAACTGATGCCAGGACCAAGTACAGACAAACCTGCATAGTAACAGGATGCAACAACAGTTTAGATTCATCTGAGCGCAGAGTTAAGATTTCTCACGTTGTCGCCAGTCGTCCAACTGCCGAGTCACTCACTCATTATGGGAACAGATGCCCCAAATCTGCACTGCAGCTTCTTATTTAGGGTTGTATGCAAACCCTAGGTAAGCAGTGAGGTCTAAAAGTAGCTTTGCCTCCTACCTGCTTCATTACTGGTTTCATGGGAGCGTTACAAGACACCAGATGGGCTCTGACAACAACGGCCTCGCACGTGGGACCTCCTGCTGGCGCGATCCCTGTATAATGACCTTGGGGTGGTGGCAGAGCGTGGCCGACTGACAGCCAGCATGCAGACAGGAGGCGAAAGACTGAGAGATAAGGGCAAGTCCAGACTCGGCCACCGTGTGGGCACATGCTCAACTTTATCTCTGATAGAAAACTAGAGAGTTGTTGAGGAAGGCTATTTAAAAACCCGCTGTCGGGCTGATACTAGAAAACATACACTGCTCTGTGACACACGTTACTTCTGGTTTGTGTGCAGCTCCTGTCGTCCGTCAGCTAGGAGCACATTGCATCTGTCGTCACCTGTGATCACATCTAGTTTTAAATAAGAAATAAGAGGCATGAAATGAAAATGAGCGCCAACACGGCGACGGGAGCGGCGTTCCACCGGCAGGCCTAAGTGGTGGAAGGAGCAGCAGAGGGAGGAGGACCGAGTGGAACGCCGCCATCCATTTTGTACATCGCCTAAACAAATCAATCAAGACCCGCTGGAGCACGCTAATTGAATTACACAAATGGGAGCGGGAGGGGGGCACACGTGGCAAAGCTGCTACAAAGCAGCAACAGGGGCGGGCGGAACGTGGCTTCGGGCACTTTCTAAAATGAATCACCCTGCCGACCCCTCCTCGCTCCTCTTTCATCCTCTCACCCGTCCTTTTTTCCCCGTCCCTCTCTTCACTGTGCTCCTACCTCGCTGCCATGGGTTTCTTCTGTTGCTTACTTTCTGTCTTTCTGCCCCATAACCCCCCCACACCCCACCTCACCCCCAGCCATCCTCCTGCCGGCAGAACCTATTCATCTATGTGGGTTTGCCCCTGTAGAAGTAAAACATGAAATGTCATATTTGTTTACCTTTAGTGAAATACCTTAGAGACCTGGTAAGAAAATGTCAAAATGTAGATATCTGAGTGATTGATGATTGCAAACTCCAGCCACCCAACGTAAACAGCTTCTCCACCAGGCTCAGACTTGGCGTCGGAGTCGTCCGTGTCGACTCTGTCTTCTATCACACCTTTGGGACCTGGCGCTTCTCATCAGGTCCACCTGCATAATCCAGCACTTTCAAGCAGGGCAGCCATCACTAATGGCATAATTGTGTCACACCTGCTGCCCATTATACTGAAGGAAGACAGTGAACATGCCAGGAGTGTCGAGCCAGAAGCTGAGTGTGGTGGAAGGTGGAGACTAATTGGCTCAGACAGAAACTCTGTTATTATTGCAAGGATTTTGTTTTTACCTAAACTGTTTGGAGGGTCAGTTCTGGTGTTTGAGAGCCAGAGTCCTGCTTGTTTTGCTACTAGTCCTACTGCTGCTTACCTGAATCAGATTTGTTAAGCCAGTCAGAACAAACAATGCTCATTATGCAGCTAGAGACACTTTAGTACTTTTTCTCAGGCAAGAGGTTTCACAGCAAAAACTGTACTGTGACCTTACATGAGCTGAGCTCTGAACAGGTTTACTTGCTTCAAGCAACGTGTTTGTATGTAGTTCATGTAGTTGTTGTGGCTGTGATAAGACTTTACAGACGTGTCAGACCGCGTAGGACTCCCTTCATTAGCCCAGTTGGCTGATTTGTCAGCACCAGTGTAATTGCTATTTGTCAGTAGGCACATCTTTATCAGTAAATGCACATTGTGTGGACAGAAAGCCTGTGGTTTCAATGGGCCTGTGAAAGATAATATTCAGCATTTATTTCATTACTCGTGCCTTCCTCGTTTCCTGATAAAAGAAAATAATGCCATTGGCCACTTGCACCCTGGTGAGTCACAGGAAGGGAAGAGAGAACCATTATGCAAAGCACAGACCGCGCATGCAACGGTGGGAACGCCACACATGTGGGTGACCGCGGTTTTCAAAGAGCGCGCGCCTGCGGAGGCTGGAGATCACAGGGTTCATTCTGATTAGGACGTTAAAAGCCCTCAGAGGTCGGCTGTTTACGAATGCTAATGCTACCACACTTTAAACTGACTGCTCAACAAGAATAAATGTTATGAGATCATTAATAGTCTGATTTAAATCACTAGAATTGCTTTTGACAACAGGCCAAGCTACAGTCGGACAGGATGAAAATTGGAATTATACAGAACAGACATGCAAACTCACACCGTGTGGCACAACACGTAGGAGACTAGCAGGATGTTACATCTCCACTATGTGTGAATCTGAGAGAGAGAGGCATAAAGCGTTTTAAAATAGAACAAAGTTTTGATTCCTCCCCAATCGGTCTCGGTTTGATTAAAATGTCCATGCAAATGTATTCAGTCAAATAAAAGAATTATTAGTAGTAGTATAAAATACATTTTCACCTGAGCTCACTTTTAAAAACCCAGAAAAATTAATAAAATAATAGGCTGAAAGATGCATCAGGAAACACGATGAATGAATGTCATTCATTCTTGCTTGCTTCCCTTTTCTCTCCATTTGGATTCTTTTCTTTTTTCTACCTCTTCCCTCTCTGTGTTCTCGGAGATACAGTCGCTGGGTTCTTCACAGCTTCACTTTGAAATAATAGCTAGAATATGTAATGAAGCCAGTAGGGGCTTGGAAACAATAGATAGCATCAGCATAGCGAGAAGCCTCCACCACCAATGACAAAGGGGAGATGAAACTCCAGCCCCTGAAAGACTCCACTATCTTTCTCGCCTTGTTGCTGTCTCTGTTTTGCCGGGAGGTACAATTCGCAGCAGCCACTGTTGACTTTAATTGGCTCTCAATTAGTTTTATTTAGCTCATTATGTGTCACCTATCCGCATATTGATGCTTGTGTGTTGACCTTCAGCTGCTGACATTTGCTATGTGTTTGGGTTTTTTTTTAAGACATTTGCATTTCTGTGGATCTGTGAACTTTTAGCACCTGACAGACCTGGACTAAAAACATATTAAAAAGAAAATAAAAATCAACCAAACAGCCGCTCTGGCTCAAACTGCAGCAACAGCTGACTTTCAGAGGTTTCATAATTTAGCACAAGAACCAAAGCTGATGAGCATGCTGGCACAGATTCCTGGAAGCGTCCGCCTGGAGTTGAACTTCACAGTCCTGACTCCGTGGTCTCCCTGGTGTTGAAGCACCAGGCTTCTGAGCACATTCCAACCCACCTGCCACCAGGCTGGCATTTGCTGTTCCGAATGCGCATCAAACG
Source organism: Betta splendens (assembly GCF_900634795.4). Taxonomy (NCBI): domain Eukaryota; kingdom Metazoa; phylum Chordata; class Actinopteri; order Anabantiformes; family Osphronemidae; genus Betta; species Betta splendens. Next base: position 10,370,042 of record NC_040884.2, on the reverse strand, counting down.
GATCTAACTCAGATCCCTGCGTAAGCGGTGTAGGCTCCACTACCTGCACTGTGCAGGTAGACGCTTTCGCTTGGATGACGAGCCGCGCGCCAGAAACAGCCTCCTCCAGGGGACGAGGATGACGGACGCTCTGGAATTTAATAAAAAAGAGAGAGAGAGAGAGAGAGAGAGAGAGAGAGAGAGAGAGAGAGAGGAGTACAGTATAGTGTAAACTCATTTCGGAGTAAGCGTCTTTGTATTGGTAGTGTATTAGGCCAATGCCAAGGTGGAAGCATGACTAATCTTCATAATTAAGCATGATCGGCATTGGTCACATTTGCGCGACAGCAGCAAAGCGTTTCCGCACGGCGTTGCAGGATAACAACCTTGTACAACATTGTGTTGGATCGGGTTATGCTATATTACAAAGAATCCCGCGCAGCGTATTGATGCTTCCTGGCTGAACGCTAATGAGCGATGGTGCTGTGTTTGTCAGGGAGGCCCGGGCTGCAATCTGTCTGCTGAGCCAGCCAGGAGCCCTAATGATATCATCAGGAAGTGCCGTCAACGGCGCTCTAACGAGGAATGATCTGACGCCCATCCCTGTGCCCCCGCACCCCCCACCCCCCTCCCCCCGTTCAGCGCCCCGTCTCTGCTCTTGTTGCCGAGCATTTAGGTCGAGTTTACTTCAACACACAAGATAAAATCTAGGAAGGAGATAAGAAAACCAATCTACTTGAGACACAAAAGCCCTAAAGGGTGCGCATGAAAAAATACAAAAACAAAACAAATGAATTAAAGAGCCCCCGTGTCCCTGCCGTTGCACACAAGTTTCCCACTGCACACCAACATAACAAGACGGTGTGACTGATTCAGTCCACATTTTTATGTATTCAATCCCCCTTCTTTATCTTCGGATGGCCGAGATTGGAGAAACCCGGTTTGTCGTGGCGGTCGGCATCATCGTTGCAAAAAGAAGCGGTGCTCGAGAAGCTCAAGATCCCCTCCATTAAGGAGATTGTCTGCCTCCTTCATTCACTGATGGATCAACTAATCATTTCCCCTCTGCTCCCTCTCTCTCTCTCTCTCTCTCCTCCTCCTTCCCGTTCCTTGTCTCTGTTGCATGTCTTCATTTCCCAGGTGCCCTGCAGATCGAGAACAGCGAGGAGACGGACCAGGGGAAGTACGAGTGCGTGGCGTCTAACGTGGAAGGCGTGCGCTACTCGTCCTCCGCTAACCTTTATGTGCGAGGTAGGGAGCAACCCGGCCTCCGAGCCAGGCCACAAAAAATGCCATGCAAAATAAAAGCATCCGTCCAGTCTGACTAAAATGTGTGCACAGTGCAGCTCAGCCTTAAGTAGCATTACTGTTGAGCTTAACAGATGATAATTACTTCCATTCTAGCCCAGCTGTATCTTCACAAAATGTATTTTGGAAAATAGCATTATCCGAGTAACATAAATCTTTTAGCATTGATAGTATTGCCTGCCCATAAATGTAATTTCATATGCACTGAAACTTCCACACTAATGTTCTTCTCTGTTATGATGTTATGCTCCATTTTGTCTTTCAATGCCCTCCCCCACTCGCTCGGAAGGAAATGTGTAGCACAACAAGCCGTATGTCTTTATCGGTTGTAAGACGCCTTTTTACTTGTAATTGTGTGCCCGATAAAATGTTTTCCCTCCGTCAAAGTTATGGAAAGCAAAAAGAGTTGGAAAGGACGTCTTTTTTTGATTAGTTTTTTTTCCAGGCACAGGAGCACAACGGTAAGTCTGCATTTTGATTGAGTGGCAAGGTATTAATGCCGACCAATCAAAATCTTAAGCCCTTTAGTCTTCTCCTGATTTGGGGGTGAACAGGATTTCCTTGTTGTGAGTTAATAGGAAAAAAAACACGTAAAAAACTATATCGCATAGGTTATTAATAGTTCACTTCGTCTGCTTTTCCTTCACGGTGTTCTGGACTATAAATCTATTGTATTCCCCAGTTTCTTCTTTGGGGTATTATCTTTAAAGCCTTTTACAGTCAGCAGTCATTTTGGCTCACATGTCCCAGCAAAGTGGAGATATGAAAAACAATCAGTCACAGGGAACATTGACTTTCATAGGAAACAAGCAATGAAGACAAAAGCCTAGCGTCTGCCACTAATGCTAAATGACAACGAATCCCTGTTGAGGGAGCTTTAATAAATTGAAGCAGATGCATTTTCACATGTATTATTTATATTGTGCATATTAAATAAAGATGCTTCGGTATCTACTCAGTTTGTTCCCTCTGCTGTGTACCAAATAACATTGTTCCCAATAAATAATTCACCACTCTGACATTATAAAATGGGTCAGGGAGCTGCTTTTTCATTATTATTGCTATTATCGTACCCTGTGAAGCAGCAGCATAGGGAAGAAAAATTTACACTGTAAGGAGCTGAAGGTAAAAAAAAAAAAAGGTTCAGCGAGATTAGTGTCTCTCCTCGCCAGCATTCATCCTGCAGGATCATGCGTCTCCATTGTCATGCAGTGACACTTAATGTCAAGTGGCTTTTCACCTCGCTCACGTACGGCGAGCTAGAAATTAAAAGGGCTCGTGGCAAAATTACAGTCAAAATCGTTACAGGGAAGATGCAACAGCAGTAATGGGAACGTTTTGTTGACACAGCACTGGGATGATTTTTCCGGTCAAACACGCAGCTTATACCCTGACATCATTTCCAACAATTCATGCAATCTCCATGAACACTGGCTCCATCAGCATGCTTTTGAAACGAGTACACGAGGGCCATAGTTGCTTAGGTACTTTCACAATATGTAACACACGTGTTATGCCTTGATGGTGTCAACCTTTGTCTGTTTTCAGTTAACTTTTGTCAATCAATTCTGATACTTGATGTTGACTATGTTTTGTTCACAAAGCGAAATGCACTTGAGGTTAGCAGCTGTGGTATGGATCAATTTTTCCTGGAGACAAAACCAAACTAAATCCTCCTGATACTGAATGTGGTGCGGACGCGGCCTGAGCGCGACGACGGAGCCGCTGATTGGCCTGTAGCGACCTTCTGTAACTGTCTTGAACTGCAGCTGCTAACCTCAGCCCAAACTGTGTCTTTTTTTCTTTTGTATCTCTCATTAGTTTTTTTTTCCTTTGTCTTTATTTGGTTTCCCTCTCTAACAAAAGCAAATACAGCCACCACAGGAGCCTCTCCTTGTGGCTATAAGGAGCTTGTGAAATTTTGAAGAATGATTATGGTTACTCTTGATTTGACTCCAGTGGCGCCTCACTATTTTTTTCCTACCAGGCGACGGGCGGCCACTGGGGTGAATCTGATGGTTTTGGTTCAAAGTTTATTGAAGGGGGGGCGGGGCAGGCAAGTGTCACTGATAGCAGGGACAAAAGGGAACAGGACAAAAAACAGATTGAAGAAAGGGAAATGTAGCTGCAGCTAAACACCTTGAGGTGGCTTTTTTTACTCTCTCTGTGTTTCCCCTATTTTTCTCTCCTCATGTCATTGTGTTCTGCATCAACCCCTTTACATCCCTCAGAGCTTCGAGAAGGTTGGTGTGTTTTTTCTTTTTTACTTTTTTTAACCCACATTTGAAAAAAGAAATTCAACATGTTGAAAAATTCTAGCTGTATTTGCCTACTTCAGAGCTTGATTGATTACTAATTTGAAGGAGAAAAAAAAAGAGCAAATACTAATCAGTTAATCCAACTGCTAAATGCTTATGAAAGACTTTTTTCTTTATTTCGAAGGAAGAAATGATGAAAGCAAACCCGATTAGCTCGGGTCTTGTTAATTTACTTTTATGTTTGCATTGTGGGGCCTTTTCTCGTTTTGCATCCTTTGGTATTGCTTCTGCACCTAAAAGCTTTCTTGCACATGTTGTCATGGAAACCCAGCACGTGGAAATAACAGGATCTGTTGCATGATGGGAGAATGTAACTGCGCTCGCATGCCTGTACAGAATCCCTCTGGCCGTGATGTTCTTTTTTTCTTTTTTGCCTTCCCTATGTGTTGTTCCACAGTTTCTTTCTATTTCATTGGTTCCTCTACCAGTGTTTTCCCTGATCAACTCTTTTTTTCTGCTTTCCTCATTTAAGTTTATTTTTATTTGTGTTGTGATTACAGTGTTGTGTTCTTGTGTTTTTCCTTCAGTTTCGGTTCTTTTCCTGACCTTACTTTGCTGTTCAACATGTCTTTTTGTGCTTCATTTATTTGTGAGATTTGTGCTTCCTTTTAAAAAACGATGCTGCTCTGCTTCTTGAGTCTCGGAGTGCAAATGCAAATGCAAATGCCGAATGAAATAATAACTATGTATCCAGCCAGTGTTTCTGTCATCTTGTTTATAGCAAACCATTACTGAAAGGAAAAGAGTGATAAGCTGTGATTGGGTTCCACGGTGATTTAGACAGCCATTATGAGATGCCATTTACAGTGTTGTGTGGATCAATAATGATATAATGATTCTGACATCACATTTACTCTTGCTTAGAAGGCGCTTACAGAGATTTCTTCTTTTAAAAGTGTGGCACCTAGATTTGATTGGTTTTGTTGAGTCTACCTAAAACACACAAACACACATTAGATGTTACATTAGATCCTCATTTTGGGTAAAAAAAATTACGCTCTTCCTGTTACTTTCCATTAGTCATAGAGCCTAAGAGAATTAAAATTTGTTGTTGTCAATGTGCTGATCACCAGAGGATTAGACTCATCTCTGTAAAGCATCAGTAAGTCATATTGACAGTTACTACTTGAATATTTATTCACAATTTAGCCATTTTCTTTGCTTTCATAAATCTTATTAATCAGTTTCAGGCAATTTTAGAGCCCAATGATGTTTCGTATCCACCTAACGTGCCAAATATGCACAAGCTAAAGACAGAATCCCCACAGGTCCATTATCCTCCCTTCAGATTTAGTAGTTATCGCAGAAACAGTCTGACGTTTTCGTTCCACCACCTCTCCACCGACTGGCTGTTGAACCACCCATCATTAGCTGTGGGGGTAGTGGCAGAGAAAACCAGTAAAGCCCTTAATCTGCCCGTGCTTCCCTCTACAAAAGTGTCCACAAGGTACAGTATGGTGAAGAATGATGAAAACTGGATAATCTCTACCTATTGTATACATAACGCTGATGCAGAAAGACTGTGCTGAGATGTGCGCATGTGCATGCTTGCCCTCCTACTATGATCTGTGCCTGCCTTTAAATGTGCTCGCATGCCCTGCTCTGCATTTGTGTGTAACGTTGGGAAAGAAAGCTAGATTACACCTTAAGTTCTCACTGGCCAAAGCACCACCCTGCCAACTCTATTAGATGTTTGCCTCGAGGAATCCTTAAAGATGATATCATGACCTCCTATTCTAATGCAAATACATGAATGCACCCCTTTTACCAACTGACTGGTTATTTTCTGCCATAGTGACGATACATGTACGTTTTGGCTGCTTCTCATCTACCTGTTAGGATAATGGAATTACTAATACGCTCTGAAATCCGCTCAAATCACTGCTTACTATTATTAGACACCACTGCCATGATCCTTGTCAGTTTCCTTTAGGTAATAATTTCCATTTTGATGAGCCACCCATAGCGACTGTTTAGCATCCGCTCAGCCAGGGTATGTTAATACAGGCTGACCCCCGCAGCTTATATGTAAATGCCCCAGGCCTCATCCAGCAAGTGTGACTAAAGGATCTCCATACTGCGCCTGTGTCCTCAGGCAGCAAGAGGGTGTAATCTCAGCTTCAAGGTGACACTAAAGGCTGCACATTATTTTGGCTTCCCCCTTCATTTTGGGGCAGCAAACACTGCCTCACCAAAATGGCCGATAATGTCCACCTTCTGACCTCTGTTTTGTTTTTTTCTTTTTTTCTTTTTTGGCACAAATCCCTCCACAACACCGCCCACTGTTAGCGTTAGCGTAGTACTCTGGCGTTCTCTCTCGACTGCCTTTCACCCCGTCCACTGTAAGGCTTCTTGTCTTTCTCTCCACATTGGGGCTTGAAACAAGATTATATGTTGTTACTAGTCCAAATGAACGGTATACAGCTGTTTTATTTGCTCTCAATTCCAAATGGGCCGGCTGGGCTCCTGGTCTCTGTGAATGAGGAGCCTGTCCATGCAATTGGGATTCAGTATTTTCTTCCACTGGGACTACATAGTAAACAGAGGATAGGAGAACACTTGTGAGAATTTACCAGTTACAGTACACTTTATTACATAGCTGTATCATATACTGTAGGCCTGTGTCCAGTCAGAGTGATATTTCTGCCTAAACTGTTTGCACGGTTATAAGAATTATGACTTTTTTTCCCCACGATAGTGTAATTTGCTGTGACCTTGACCTATTGACCTTCTGGTGTAGCAAAGACCCAAATTACTCATGTATCAGAAAGAGGGCGCATGCTGTTGACAGGTAAACCTTCGATTGCCTGCTATTGGTTATAAGGTACACCAGCCTTTCACGTTTTTATGTGTGGATGCACTGACAGTGTAGTTACTCAAAGGTGAACAGAGACATCTTTCTGTGGGGAAACCTCATTCACTCAGCCATCACAGCTCCCGGTCCATTGGCTGACCTGAGCCCCGGGGAGAGAAGAGCACAATTACGATCAAAGACACTTTTATTGAATGTTTCCCCTGAAAAACAAAAACCAAACAAACCCTGTTCGCCCTGTGAAATTTTCTCCATCCTTTGGAATTGGGTGTCAATTTCAAGCAGACAAATTGTAGCCAAATAAAAACATCTAATAGCATTGATGCATACAGCTGCACTCTGGTACTGTCTATGCTGTTTGGACTTAGTTCTTTTTGTGGATTTGTTCAGTTGTTTGACTTGTTTCCTTTCTTTTGAGTTTGTGAGTGTGTGTGTCTGGAACACTGCTGTGTTTGGGAATGGATGGCATGCTTGGATGGGCTTGGGTGACATTTTTGTTGGATTGTATTGGTTCTTCGGTGTCTGCCCGAGTGGATGGGGGCGCACCTGTATATGTCACTCATGCCGTAGCCACACCAATGCATGTCCGTGTGAGGAATGGGCTGCTCTTTCACCTTTGTTATGTAGTGACACGTTTTTTTTGTTTGTTTTTTTTCTAAATAGGGCTACAGGGAATTAATTTTTTGATTATGGGACGTTTTTTTATGTTTTCATGACTTTGCAAAAAATGTCCTGATGAGACTAAGCAAAAAAATCAGATTTTTAACTCTGTTTTTTATACACACTCAAGTTATTTGACATTTTCTTTACAAGAGGGATTTTTTGATAATATTGACGCTGACATTTTTAAATGGGCTATTGACAGTTTTCCGGTGTTATAACAAAAGAGCATTTCCTCAAAGGTCAGCAATGAACTTCTTTGCTCTCAAGGTCAGGTCACATCTTGCGCCAGGTAGTAACATACAGTAATTGATTCAGGAAGCAAGTAGAGTTTTTTTAGAGGAGAATGAATCAAAAACCCGACACAGGCTTTAGAAGGCCTCCATCTGAGTTTTATCAGCCTCTTACATGCATTTGTGATTGACCCCTTTTTTTGAATCTTTTTGTGCGTATATACAGTATGTGGACATGTGCAAACAGTGCTAGCTTGCTTTTAAGTGCCAGAAAGCGTTGCCCCTGCAGCCTACATGTCAGCATACCGTATGTATGTACATTTTAGTGTTCCTTTGGGTACTCAGGTCAGTACATGTTCTCAGGTGAGATCAGTGTGTGTAGGTGATATCTGTGCCCCTAGTTTGTTGGAAAAGTCAACTGTTCCACGCAACGATCATATGAATCCCATTTGGATCGACACGGTGTAGTTTGGAATGTTTCCTATCCCCGGCCCCCCCTCTCACCCCCCTCCCCCACCTGACCTCATGAATCAGTAACATGCTTCACATCCGCCAAAGCCCAAGACTCCCCGAGCCTCTGTTGACTTGCTTGTGTTCAGGGCGGGGAGGTGGGGACATGTAGTGGATTCTTGATTTGAAGCCCCAGTGTGTGAGACCTCCAAACTCACTTTGAGCCATGGTCTGTTTTCGTTTGTTGGTTTTTTGATTTGGTTTGGAATCACAATCTCCTTACTCTGTCCCACCTATACCCTCCTCCTCCCCCCTCCTCCTCCTCCTCCCCTCCCCCTCCCCCACCTTTTGCTCAGCCTGCCCATCCGTCACTGTCTGTCTGCCCGTCTCCCTCCCTCTGTCTGTCTTTCCGTTTGCTGTATTGCTGCTTGAGTCTGTTTTCTTCTGCGTGTCTCGTGCCTCGTCCTTGTCTTTCCTGTCTTGTCTCTATCTCTAAGTCATCTCTTCCATTTAGTTCCTCATTTTTACTTCTTCTGTCATTACTTGTTTCTTTTTTCACGTACTCTGCATCCCAACAAACATTCTGACACTAAATTGTTTTTGAGTCCAATCCTAGCTCATAGCTGTTGCATTATTTTTGTGTGGATTTGATTTTAATATACTATATTATTGTGAGAATTCAAATTTCTCAACTGTCAAGTGTTTGATGGGATGCCTTTCATGAATAATGTTATTGCCAATTCATACAAATCATACAAAAAGCTCAACACATCTGCTGTATGTGTATTCACATACACACAGTGCACAGTTCCTTTCACGCTTTTCCTCTGCTTTCCGGACTCATCGTCAAACTTATTCCACTCAAGTTGCAACTCCGACACACGAGTTTCGAGGTCCTCCCTGTCTCTCTCCCTCTCTCACTCGCTCTTTTTCTCTCTGAGCTGTCATTCTAGCCTTATTCGCCTACTTCTCTCTATCCCTTTCCCGCTGTCTCTCTTATTTGTTCTCTGGATTTCTACTCCCCGTTGAGTTCTGTTTCTTGATTACACTGTGTGATGGCAGACTCTCTAGCTATACAACTTCTATAGTTCTTTTTCTGTGTTTCTCTAGACACACACCTTGTTCCTCAATACTTATTTTGTGTTAACTGGGACTGCGATGTGACAATATGCCACCATCACATTTTGTCACATTAGCTGATGAGTAATAAAGTTTACACAGCATTGAAGTGGGTTTCCCCCTCCTCTGTTACCCTCCTCCAGTCCTTCCCTTCTCTTCACCTTTCTCTGTCTTTCTTTGCTTTTCTGTCCCCTCCGTTCTCTTCCTTCCCCAGATGCTCTGGTCTCTATCTTGTCTTTCTTCTCCAATCGTCTTTTGTCTGGGCATGCTAGCGACCCTTCAGTTATATTCCTCTATGCATTTTATCTCAATTTCTATATCTGATTTTGTTATTATTTACTCCTTAATTTACCTCGGTCTATTATGCATGCTGTCTGTGAAACTGATAGCTGCATCTATCAATGGAACCGTGTCAGATCTTAATAAGGCTTTGTCCAGTGGATCTACCCTAAACCACAAAAATCTGATTAAAGTTTCTCATCTTTAGAATGTCTAGGTAGTAGAGACAGGTTTCAAGTACAAACTTGCGCTAGAATGTGTTTAGAGATCTTGCACAGTGATCAATAGCCCAGCAACCCTACACGTCCTGTGGGAGACGCCTGTATGGCCTACTTCCTGTTTGGCACGAGTGTCTGAGAGGACAGGAAGTCCCAGGTTGCCACACAGGCCGTATGTGATAGCATTATCACATGGCCGTTACCACACGCCTTCCTACTCTGTGATCAGGTTATGCCAGAGTTGTACACACATCAGCAGCTCAGTTTCAAAGATGAGAAACTCGTAATAGATTTTTGTGTCTTTAATTGTGCTGTGATGGGTCAAATTTTGGTCAATGGAACCTTGTTGCTATGAATCGTTGCTTTATTGTTAATCTATATTGTTGTTAAAGCAGTTATGTTAGTTTAGTTCTTTCTCATTATTTATCTATTTTTTATGTTTTAAAAAGTCTACTTTTATTTTGTATTTTAGTTCACATTTACCATGTTAAACCTTTTTTGTTAAGTATCTCCTTGAGAAGGGTCCATTTTCATCGGCCTCTCTTGTTACCTCTCTTTCTCTTTTTTTGACTCCCTTGCCCTCTTTTGTCATCCTCTCCCCTTCCTCATGCCTTCTACCAGTCCGGCGGGTTCCTCCTCGTTTCTCGATTCCACCAACCAGTCAGGAAATTATGCCCGGTGGCAGTGTGAACATAACATGTGTGGCAGTGGGGTCGCCCATGCCTTACGTCAAGTGGATGCTCAACTCAGAGGACTTGACACCGGAGGATGAGATGCCAGTGGGCAGGAACGTTCTGGAACTGAGCGGTGTCCGTGAGTCAGCCAACTACACCTGCGTGGCCATGAGCAGCCTTGGCATCATTGAAGCCGTGGCACAGATCACTGTCAAATGTAAGCTATCGCTGCGTTTGTGAGGGATTCAGTTAAGGTTGAAATGTGCGGGAGTTTGCAATTTTAAAGTGTAGCCATGTTGTTGTTTTTTTTATTTATCCTGTCAGAATGAATAATTGTTGCCTCTTTTTATTCCTGTCCTGTCACTGTAACAGCTCTGCCCAAGCCTCCAGGAACCCCCGTGGTGACAGAAACCACTGCCACCAGTGTGACTATCACCTGGGACTCGGGCAACCCAGACCCAGTGACCTATTACATCATTCAGTACAGGGCCAAGTCCCCAGACAGCAAGTATGAGACCGTGGATGACATCACCACTACGCGCTACAGCATTGGTGGACTTTACCCCAACACAGAATATGAGATTCGCGTGTCGGCCGTCAATGCGATTGGCCAAGGTCCCCCCAGTGAGCCTGTAGAAACTCGAACTGGAGAGCAAGCCCCTGCCAGTCCACCGCGAAATGTCGAGGCCAAGATCATTTCTGCAAACACCATGATGGTGCGCTGGGAAGAGCCTGAGGAGCCCAATGGGCAGATTAAGGGCTACCGTGTTTATTATACCATGGACAACTCCCAGCCTATGAGTCTCTGGCAAATCCACAATGTCCAGGACAGCATTATCACTACTATCCAGAGCCTGATCCCTCAGGAGACCTACACAATTAAAGTCCTGGCATTCACTTCTGTGGGAGACGGGCCCTTTTCAGAAGCCATCCATGTTAAAGTCCAACAAGGAGGTAAGGACACAAAGATTGTTTGCTTGGCTTTTTAGTGTTATACAGTAAGCTACTGTGCTGTGCTTTTTATTGCATCTGCTCAAGACTTGAGAACCAATGAACCACAGCTGTCGTTGGCCATAAATACAACATGTTCAACTTCACATCTGCAGCAGATAATGACAAAGCCTGTTTGATCATGGCAGTAAGAAATGGCCAACATCCTGGATCTCAGCATGATCAGGCTGACTAAACTCACTCCATCCATCCTAGGGCCAGGCTCTAGAATAAAATTTATAGAGGCCACAACTTTATCCTTGGGCTGCAGCTGAGTTGATGGAGCAGTTTTAATCACTGAGCTTTCAAAACCTTAACTTTTCAAAGCAAACAAGTTGACACTGAATTGAGATCTAAAATATGACTGGTCCTCACCAACTACAGTACAAACCTGCCATTAACGGTAAGGTTTTTGAGATCAGAAGATTACCTTCTTGTAAATGAAAGTTTCTACTGAACTTACCAACAAATCTTTAAACAAAAAAAGTACAGTTAGTCCTCTAACGAATAGAAAAATCTCACGTCTACAGTAGTTTGGGCGTGTGGGCGCATCTATGTGCTCTGTACAGAAACAGAGTATATAGTATCAAGCTGTTTACTGTTAGTTCGACAGTACCTTCTCAGTGTGCAGCATAATAATAATGTTGATGTCCATTAATAATGCCTTTATCATGTTCTCCAGTTCCAGGTCAACCATCCAAATTCCAGGTTGGGGCTGTATCTGACACCAGCATCGAACTGACCTGGGAACCTGCTTATGAAAAGGAAGGAATTATAAACTATGAACTCCGCTATAAGGAAATTGGTCTTGGCACACAGGTAGGAATTCTGCTTTATTTCTCTTAATGACCCAGCATTAAATGCATTTAAAGCCCCCTTTAACCAAACAGAGCTTTTCTTTTCGTCACCAGGTGAAGAAAACCTTCGGACCTACAGCTTCATATGTTGTGGAAGGTCTCCAACCCAACAAAGAGTACCACTTCTCCCTGGCTGCCATCTCTAACAAAGGCATTGGAGCATTCACAAATGAGATACCACAGAAGACCTTGCAAGCCAGTATGTAGCCTTTATTCAGTCTCTCCTGTTGTTGTGCACTAACAAAGGGATTTTTGTCAGACAAATGGTTTTTTGGATCGTTACCGAAGTTACTTTTCCCTGTGGTGTTTTTTTTACTCTTCTTTGAAGCTCTTTAACTTTCTCTTCTCTAGCGTCAGATGAATCAATCACCTTTCTACAAAGTGTGTCTGGAGACGTAATCAGGGTTCAAAGCTGATTCATAGTACAACTGCAATACGTCACTGACTTCACTGATGTGTTGTTACATTTTAGTCTAGATGCAGTTTGATTTCTTTTCCATTTGATCTAACTCTGTCCCTGTTTTTGAAATGGTATTTGCTTTATGAACTTACTTTATAGAGATACATCCGAATAACGTATGACTTTGCCCAACTGTCAAACACATGAACATACGTTTTTAATTTAATTCAAATTTTATAAATTCACGTTTTACTTTTGTTCACTTTTTCTTTCCTGTGTCAACAGCAAGTGCACTTTTTCCCTCATGACAGAGACACAAAAAATGTTTGTTCTCCTCCAAAATCGCCAAGGCTCTCGTATGAGCTGCATCGACCATGGAAAAATTTGTTGCTCGTTATGCCAAGAAACAAAGAAAACCAAACATACTCGCAAACCGCTGCTTCAATTTATTCCAGCATCAGTTGTGTTCTGTGTCTTCTACTTTACAGATGGCAGGAACACAGCTGAATTATTTAACCCAGCCAGCTAAAAATAACAGGAATGAAAACCAGGAGTGATATCATATCGTAGCACACAGCGGCGTGAGCTATAGCAAAAGAAAATAAACTATTCTATCCAAGCAAATATCCTGCAGTCGCTGAAGGAATGCTGGGATGGCTGGGACAAAGGTTACAAAGGATGCTGCTTGATCATGGGTGAAAATGAACTAGTCATTGATGCACAAGTGCATCTAACACACAGCCTATGTTTGGTGTTTGAAACGAGAGCCGTGGCGACGGGGGCAGACTCCTTTTAACACATTTTCTGTTTCTACCAGTGCAACTTGTTGGCTGCAGCCCACCGCGGCCTGTGGGGGCTTGGGAGCAACCACGTCACACTTGTTTTTGTTAGCAGTGCAGCGTCACTGAGGAGAGCGCCAGCTGCATGCGACACTCACCCCGGGGGGTGCTGTTGAGAACCTATCACTGCACTGTTGATCTCTGATCAGAGCAGGCATGAAAACGCTTAATGTTCATCCAGCCCCGCTCTTGTCTTGGCGTCTCTCGAGTGTCTGTGCGCATCTTCACCCGTCTCTGTGTGTCTGTGATTTCCCCACCTCTGTTTTTTGCATTTGCTCTTAAAGCGGTAAACTGCAAGCCGATCGGATCCGATACACTCCTCTCTCCCTCTTACATCACCCTCTTCCAGCTCTGTTTCTCTCTCCCACTTTTCCCCCCTGTGCAATGGAACAAAGTTCTCCTTGGAATGGCTTGACATCACCTTGCTCACTTTGTGTCCTTTTCCTTTTATGTTGAGTCTTTTGAAAAGTCAGACCCTTTTATTTATTTATGATTTTCTATTCTTTTCTGGGTTTTTTGAAATAATATTGGTATGACATCACTCCAAACAGTAGCTGCTGCTGTGGTCGTCTTACAGCACAGCCACAAGCAACTACTGTACGAGGCAGCTGACGAAGCAGCACGTGCAGACAGCATTGACAGGCTCCCGACACTCGAGCAAACATGGCGGAGAACAAGTGTAACTGATGGTTTCTCTCACCTTTCTGCTTGGGACTCTTTGTTTCACTTGGCTTATCCATGCAGTCACAGTGGATGGGCTGATAGTGGCATCTGCCATATTTGATACTTGTGTCCTGGAAATGAATAGCAATTTTTCTGAGCTGTGTAAAAATTGTGTCCCACTTACAGGAGACTTTCCATGACAAGATTATCAAATATTATCTGGCTGCTGTTTCAGGTTTAACAGCTGTCTTCACCTTTTCTATCCTCTGTGTCTACGGTTTCCCTTTAGCGCCTCATTAATCCCTATTCTTAATAAAGGGCCTTTATTATACGAGTCCCTGCACAAGCAAATGTGAGACACAGCCATTGGTTTTGCGGTGCTCCTCACTGCGGAGGTCAGAAAAGTAGCAGAGAAAGCCAATCAAAGCAAAATATTCTGCACCACACAACGCAACACAATAAATAAGTTGATCTTTTGGATGCACTGAGGTAAGTGATTGTGTGGTTTAGGGATTCAGTCTGTCAAAACCTTTCCCAGAGGCACGTCAGGGATGTTCACATGTTTATCCAATTAACCACCACACCACACAGAATTTGATGGATCGAGTAAACAGTATTTATACATGACACGGTTAAATATTAAGTTGACAGGTCTCCAGCTTGGCTACACATACAGGACAGGAATAGCAGCTCTGGCATTTATAGCTCATATGTGGTGCCTTCACAGCTTGGTTGAAATAGTGAGAGCTCTATGTATGTCCATAGTTGACTTATTAACACACACAAATGCCCAGCAAGGCAGTGAAGAAGCAATAAGCCAATTGGTGAAATTGTCAGAAAACATAATAGCCAGTTTCAGTGTATCCTGGTCTAACTGTACAGGGTTTGAAGACGACATGTTGAGCAACAGGAAGTGCAGATTTGAATACTCTGCAGTGTTTGGCAGACTGAAACCCTTTGCCACCAGCGTAAGTAAGAGGACGGACAGTCAACATGAGTTCCTGTTTGCTTTGTTGTTCCATTTATCTGTGGTACAAAATGTTTAGAGACTCAGTCCAAGCAGCATTACCAGGGGCTCCTGTCACGGGGGTCACTCTGTCAGCAAAATCACTGCAAAAGCTACAAATACAAATAACAATTGGTCAAATACAGAAATCAAATAAATTCACGTGATGTTAGTGGTCAGAGTTTCCCCCTTTCAGAAGCAAGGCCTCCTGGACTCTGCTGCCAGTCAGGTCAGGTTAAAAGACGTTCTTGTGAGATCGTTCAGACGAGGCTGGAGTTGGTCCACAACCCGAGAGCTGGGAGGGCTCCCATCATTCCCTCCGCTAACACGAGCCAAAGCCGAGGAGCTGGTGGGCCTGTAGGGCCCCGGTGCAGCAGATAAGAATCCCATTTCATAGCGTCAGAATTAATTTCATGCTTTGCAATGAGCTACATGCCAGGCCGCTGGATTGTCAGGCTTTGTTACATATTTAGATTATACCTAGAACCTGCCAGTAGCCACTCAAGTGCTGTCTTTCAAATTAAAGTGGCAGATTCTAAATCCTCTGTATTTAGCCAAACAAGCAGTTTAGCCCCCCCACTTACCGTAATTGCAGGAGCTTTTTAGATGTATTGGAATACTTGTGTAGGCCACAGCATGGCCATTTGGCATCAGCGGATTAATTTTATAATGATCTACAAATGCGAACATCGTGTCATTCAAAGCTTCACCCATGTGCTTACTCTGATAGCGAACGCATTGGCAATCTGTGCCATTTGAAGACTTGACACCGGGGTTGAGCGGCGGCCTGTTTAGCTAAACCCTGAGCAGTAATGTGTGTGATTTTGGCTCATTGACTGCGTGGCACTAAAAGCGTTTAATATCAAGGTCGTCATAATGATCAGGTGAGCAAGCAACACTTGATTCCGCAGTCTTTGTACCCAGACCTCAGAGTCATATTGCAGCAGACTTAAAAGTCAAAGTGAGGGATGTGAATACAGACAGGGCTAATTATTTGTCAAGTATTATCCAGGAAACTTTTTCAGCGAAGCTTTAAAAGAACCTCAAGTGAAGCATTAGCTGATTTTTTTTTTCTTCTTTTGTGGTGCGTATAGTTCTAGTATCCGTAATTCCACCACGGGCCTCCATGGGATATTCACTTTATTAAAGCTGTGCCCTGGCAAGTCTTAAACTGTTATCAGGCTGAGGATGCCTGTGCACCGTGATAGCCCGGCCCTGTCAGATTCACAGGCCTTCTCCACAGCACAAAGATTGAGAACTGAGCAATCATTCTTGACGTGGAGAGTTTGCAAATACAATACGAGCAGGGGAAAAAAGCTGAAAGGCTCAAAATCCAGTAAGACCGTAAGTAAATAAGCCCATTGGACACAGAGGAGGGCTTGGGAACTGGGGCTGAGGTCCTGTCCTATTTGTTGTGTGCTGGAACATTCAGTCTTCACCGGGAAGAGGCCTCTCAGATAGTTTCTATTTATTTCGTTTTTTTTAAGCTGTTCTACCCAAAGTGACACTGCAGTCAGAACACTATCATTAAACTTTTATGAATTCAGCGACGCAAGCTTTCTTTCGCGCTTCATCTTCCTCCCGTGCGGTGGCGTCCTCAAAATGGCAGTAAGCTGTAAGAAGATACACAGACATGAGGCTATGAAATGGGATTTATCTGAACAAACTGTTAACAAGAAAGGAGGTTCCTTTATAACAAGCCTTCCTCTCTCACAGTCTTGTGGACCCTCCGGCCCAGAGATACATGAATAAGAAGCAGCCCTGGCTACAGCACAGCGACAACTCTCGGGTTCAAAGGTCGCAGCGGGTCCAAATTAAAGGTGTGGCTCATAATTACAAATGGGGCTCGAACCCAAGGGGGAGACAGTGATGGCTTGGTGACTGTAGAGTACGCACGTTCTGTAGTCAGGTGCTGGTGGTAAGAAAGTCTTTCAAATGTAGTAAATGTGGGAGTCAGGTACGTATGATACAGATGATGCCTGTGCTTTTTTTGTTTGGTTTTTGAAGTTAAATGTGTTTTATTTTTCTGTTTCTCCTGAGTATTTAGTTTTTCATGTTTTATTCATAAGTTGTCATTCTGAACCTTAACTGTTGTTGTGGTTCTTTCTTTCGAGTCACCTGGGTTACAGAGAAATTCATTTCCCAGTACCCTCCTTCAGCTCATCATTAATTTCTTAAGTCTTTTGTTTGGGAATAGGAACATGCAGCTTGTTTTTTGCGTGTGTCTTCTAAGTTGCTTCTTTTTTTTTCCTGATGGAATTTCATTTTGATTATTGTGCTGTTTTCGCTCTACATACAACCATAACCATTCAAAATGTAATAATGAATTGGGTTTGTCTCACCAAGATGGAGCCAATATATATTCCTACACAGAAAAAACTAGATTTGGGCAGAAACTTTTTCACGTGCGCCGTCTTATTCCTATAATGTCGAGCGCCGCAGTGAGACGTTTTATCGCTCGTCGCACAGCACGGGCTGCAGACGAGCACGAGCTGTGTAAGAGCTCGGCTCAGATTAGAAGTGAGAGGGGCCGAGTTTGAATCGGAAGGTTCACAGATACAGTACGTGGGCTTTAAATAAGTTTTAGAAGAAATACGTCTGACACAACAAGCTCCACTCGATTGACAAGCCTTTGTAGTGCTGCAAATTAAAGGGGACACACTGCTCCACCTCCCTTAAGAGATAGCAGCTTATTTGTTTTTTAATTAATTCAGCGTAAGGTTCTGGTGTAAAGTCTGACTTGTGGCTTTTCAGGGATCAGTGGGTTCAGCTCACTGCCCAAGACATCTCTCTGTTCTTTGATTGACAGCACACATAAACAGGGATTCAGTTCTTTTTTAAATGTAGCTGTTCCTGTCTGGCTAAAATCATCATAAGAAGCTTCAGGTTGCTCTGCTCTTATCTCACCAGTGAAGCTATCTTGGTTCATTATTACCACTGTGTGCCATTGTCCATTTATGACTCTTTTGTTCACATATGCTTGACTTCATTTTCATTTTTAACATATTTTGCCTTTTTCTTTTAATTTTGCAATTTCTGTTTGTATTTTTTTAGCTTCTATTTGAGTTTTGGATTTTCCTTTTAGCATTTTCTTTATCTCTCCCATCTTTTTATTTTTTTGTTTTTCAACCCCTTCCTTTCCTTCCTTCCCCAACCTCCTCATCCTCGACCCCCCTTCCTTCCTTCCTGTCCTTTCCACCTCACCAGAGCCCTCAGCCCCCCCTCAAGACATTAAGTGCAGCACCACCAGCTCCACCACCCTGCTGGTAAGTTGGCGGCCCCCGCCTTTGGAGAGTCAGAACGGTGTCCTGGCAGGATATAGGGTACGCTACCAAGTGGTGGGCCCCTCAGACGTAGACAGTGATGACGGGGAGCCCACGGAGGAGCCAACGGTGCCTGCTACCGAAGAGCAGGTGCTGCTGCAGCGTTTGGAGAAGTGGACCCAGTACCGCATCATGGTGACAGCCCTCACTGTGATTGGGCCAGGCCCTGAGAGTGAGCCCCTGGTCTGCCGGACTGATGAAGACGGTGCGTAACTCCGGAGGAACGGTTACGTAGAGACACATGCGTTAGCTAGGCACTAGGTGTGTGAGCACTGTGAACATCACACAAGTCTCTACTGACAGAACCCAAAGTGCCATTTCAAATATGTTCTGCCTTTAAACCTACTTGACAAAAAAGAATGCTGTAGTTGAACCTTTGAGGATTGCACTTAGGCTTGACCGCGTCCACTAAACACTGACACTATGTACTGTAAGTGTGAAGTACTGTGTTGGAGAACACACTGAAAAATGTGAAAAAGGTCCAGTTGGCAAAGTGGGTCTGTGCACAGGTGGTAATGAAGAGTGGCTGTAATAATCTAAAATATCTGCAAAACGTCTCAGCTTCAGATGAACCAAACGGATATATATATATTTGATATGCAATAAATATTATAGATGACAGGAGATAGGCAGTTGAACAATAACCTGTATAAACTGACAAGTCTAGACATGAAAGTGTCAGCGTGCATCTGAAACACTGACGGATGGCTGACATTGGCTGCTGTTCTCCACAATCCATTTCACATCCATTACCGTAGCAGTTGAGGCATTTTCTAACGCTGATGTACAACCAGTGCAACAGCAGAGACAAGCTTACGTTTGCCTCCTACCTGCATCAAAAGTCCCCCGTACCAGGCGGTGCACAGGTGAAAGTCACCATAGTCTACCACACTTCTGGCATCAGCACAGTAATAACACACGGGCGTGAAGGAGTAAGTGCCAGGGCTAAAAGGTACAAAGAATTTGGGCAATAAACAAGATTGGTGGCTGATTCTGGGCAAGGTGGTGGAAATGAGGTTGTGATTTAGCGATGAAGCAGGTACTTGAAGTGTTTGTCGAAGGAGCGAATGGAAGCAGTTTTGAGTGGAGGAGTTTTTTAATGACATATCCATCTCGGTAAAGGGCAGCGCATGGCATCCCCAAGCAAGGCCTCCCATAAAGACCTGTCATTATGACTGAGAGACAAGGCTTCCCACTGATGTCAGACATGGTACTGAAACCGTGGGGCGTGTTGCGCTGGGGTGTGAGGAGCGGGGAGTCGATTTCACTCCGTCAAATCGGCTGCGGTGCCGCTATCGCGCTCCGCGGTGGATGTGCCACCGTGTTGACCATGCCTTTTTGCCCGTAGTGCCCGGGGCTCCTCCAAGGCGAGTGGAGGTGGAGGTCCTCAACTCCACGGCGCTCAAAGTGATGTGGCGCTCCCTGATGCCGGGCAAGCAGCACGGTCAGATCCGCGGCTACCAGGTTCACTATGTGCGCGTGGAAAACGGCGAGTCCAGAGGTCTGCCCCTCATCAAGGACGTCATGCTGGCTGACGCCCAGGTATGAGCGCCTCGCGGCTTCCACAGCACACATCGCCTCAAATCCTGCTCAAGACAACTTGCTAATAGGGCTCAGATCTATTGTCACACCGATGTAATGATCAAATGCTCCGGCGGCATTTCAAAGAAACTTTACCCAACCTTTTGTGTCGCACTTCTTTCTTGCCTGCTGTGGCTGTGACTAGTCTGAGAAGTTATGTGGATGCTCTTCTTTCTTGAATTTCATTTTCTATTACTGCAATATTCCTTTGCCCTCAGCCCACAACAACAACAACAACCACCACTGTAATCAAAGCTTCACTCATTTCATCCTCCCTCTTCAGCCTCCACGGCTTTTATTAGGAATGTCTGCGGCAACATCCGTCATGAAATGTTGGACGGTTTGCTTGTATAAAATGCAGAGACCCAAAGAAAATGCTGATTATACTATTCTGTGCCTTGGAGGGAAATGTAAAATTGGCATGAAAACCTTTTACCAAAAGTCAGCCACAACCATCAGCTGCAATTGTAATGGAGCTGTGTGCAATAGCCTTTATTTTTTCCCTTCTTTACGAAACTCCTCTCAACACAATGGTGGATGAATTGTGCCACAGTGAGGCTGTTGTCCACACTAGTAATCATCCAAATGGAAATTACAGCCTCGAAGCAACAGGGTGACCAACGTCAAAAAGAATAGTTTCATGCATTTTTACATACACTACATATTTTGTGAAGAAATCAAGCTCTTTTTTTGCACATGAATGAAAGTCCCATTCAGGCAAAGGGCTGAGTCTGAGAATCTAAGGAGCCTCAATAACTTAACTGATACAAATTAAAGTGCTGCATCCTACACGTCATTGTTAGTATCTTTGACCTTGTTACTAATGTTACACAACCTAGCTACTGTATCGCTACCTGCACAGTAACATGGGAAAACATCTCCAGAAGGCAAACACCTGATTCTGATACTGTGCCAGTCCACTGTTCTTTAAACCACTAATGCCGCCGTCTCTCATAATCCTATTTCTTCCCTTTCTTTTCTCTTTCTCTAAAAAAAACAAACAAACAAAACAAAATATTGCTCTCTCTCCTGCACTCTCCTCTTTGACGGGGGGGTGTTAGTGGGAAACGGACGATACAGCTGAATATGTGAGTACGAAGTTTTGACTGAGTGCTTTCTGTGGCTGAATGGGTACAAACAGAGGGTATTGCATCAACCTGATTTCCATGACCCCTCTAGTCCTGAGTCTGGAAAACAAAGGTTCAGCCTGGTTGTCTGTCCAGGAAACCTACACACTACCTCTATACAATACAGCACCAAGGAAAAGAGGACAAACCTTTTATTGCTTAGCTTCTGCAAAACTGTGGCTGATGCAATATCCACTGCCCACTGTGCCTGGAATGCTAAAGCTATGGTGTTGTGTTGTCTTGTGTTGTGTTGATAGAGTATGTCTCGTGCTCTGATGGTGTGTGTGTGTGTGTGTGTGTGTGTGTGTGTGTGTGTGTGTGTGTGTGTGTGTGTGTGTGTGTGCGTGTGTGTGTGTGTGTGTGTGTGTGTGTGTGTGTGTGTTTTTCATCTATTTTTTATGTGACGCGTTCGAGTGCTGCCTGAAGCTCACGCACTTCATTTGTTTGTCATTTGTTAACGACGGCGTGGCAGAATAACATCCGCGTATGACGCTTCAAATCGGATCAGTCACAATTACAGATTTTTTTTCCCCAGTCAATTGTCAACAAATTAGGAAACCCTTCCGCCATCACAAGTGTGAGGCGGTACTTATAGCTCATTTTCCTTTATTGACCTCGCCCGTCCTTCTGCCAACAAGACAGTTAAGAACCTCATTCTGCATTCGTTCGAACCCGTGCCATTAAAAGATTCATTAGAATTGATCGGAAGCCTCTCTTTGAAGAGGACTCATGGAAACCTAATGGCCGTGGTAAAACCTGCCAGCGAACAGCAGTGTGCATGTATCGCAACGTTAAGCTGCTGACTAGAACATTACTGAAGGAATACGGGAGGCACTTTCATTTACATATCTAATGCACCCCCTCCACCTGAAAATTTACTTAATGGATTGGTCTCCCAAAATTAATGAAAAGGTCCAGCAGACACTCCGATTAACATTCTGCATAAGGCGGTTTGAGCTGCATGAAGTGGGGTCAAATCATAAAAGATTCAAGACATATCGTGACATTTTCCTTCCCTTTGTCTTCCCTTCCTCTCATAGGAAATGGTCATTGGAGGACTCAAGCCAGACACCACCTACTCCATCACAGTGGCAGCGTACACCACCAAGGGTGATGGAGCCCGGAGCAAACCCAAACTGGTGGTGACCAAGGGAGCAGGTCAGCACCAGGATGCCTCATTATTTGTTGGTTTTGGCTATGGGGCTGTAGCTGCCATTTTAAATAGCATCACTGAGCATTTATTTATTCAAATCTTATCACCAGAAACCCAAATTGGTGCAAATATGTCTGACATATAATTAGGTTAATTTTGCATCCCTGTTAAAATTATATCTCATCTGAAGATTGTTGCTTCAAAACAGCATCTTTTTGAGTCAACGTCTATTTTCAGACATGACTTTTATCTTCTCCCACCAATCTGTGCTATGTACATCTGGATCCAAGATCAGTTCAGTCAAGCAGAGCTGATGTTTGCTTCTATCAAGGCAGCATTTACTATTTGACTCATGTTCAGAAGACTATCCAAAGATTTTTAGAGATCAAGGTGTTGGTGTGAGGTACTTGGAGATTTTTCAGACAGATTATGACAGCTTGGAAATCCCTGCCGGGGGTTTGGTTGGCGCTTAAAGGATGAAACACTGGAGGCTAAGATCTGCACACTACAAGCCCTCGCTGCCACTGGTGTGTTGCCACTCATAACCCCCGCACATAATGATAAAAAAAGACACTGAGAGCTGAATGCACTACACACGGTGGCAACCCAACACACAAAAAATAGGCAAATTCCCAGATTGTGAAGGGTGTATGTGTTACAGGTGTCAGGCAGTGCAACACCGCCACAGGGCTCAGATGAGCGCTGTCACTCTCCATCCTCTTGTCAAGGACAGCTGACTGATATGCCAGTCTAGCGAGCGGTGTCTGTCCCCCAGAGGGGAAGCCTCCCTTTTTTTATTATTGGAGGCTCCGTTTATACAAAATAGGTAGAAACGTGAGAAAAAGGGAGCATCAGGAGTCTTTTCTCAGAAATAGAGAGGTTGCTCTGAGGATTGTAGGTCGGCATAAAATACAGATTTTTGATACAATATACCAACTTTTTTATGTTATATATAGTATGTTGGCCATTGAGATAATTCTGCTGATATGCACTATTGCTTAAAACCATGGTATAAACAGGGATCAGGGATGTACCTAAAGCGAGCTGTTGCCCCTAGAAGCTAATGTATGTCATCATCCTGTTGTTTCCTGTCTTCCTGGAAAACATAAAGGCAACATGACTATAGGACATCACAACAAAGAGAGTCTTTCTTTTATTGTGCCTCTTCAATTTGATTCACATCAATGGCTTTTTATATTCCAGCCATTCCAACCAGCCTCTGTGGTAGTTCGGCGAATCAGAACAACCAAAAGACTCTGTCTCAGAGTTCTGCGCACCTATCTGTGAGTCACAGACAAACAACGTGTATTCTGTGGCTGGAACGGTGTTTGTTTGCTGAGTGAAAGCCAGGTTGGGGAATTGACTTTTCATGATTCATACTTTCCAAACTCCAAAGATTTAAGAAACCAACGTCATTGTGGCCAGTGATGCTTCTGAGACCACCAAACTGGTTTTTGTTTGTGCGTGCCCGCGTTTGACAAAGGATTCCAATGCTGGCATCTGAAACTATTCTGCACATCAAAAAGTTGTTTTCATTGGGCTGAATGGAGCACCAATCAATGGCCATACTTTCCATCGGCTTTTCTTCAGGTACAAATGGAAAACATATTTACTGGTCTATAATGAACGCGTAAAAGTAGACAGTCAACAAACTCAGTCAAAACGTTACACACACTGTACAGGTACATAATAATATATGGTAGATGAATACAGACCTGGAGGATTTGAGGCAGGGCATGTTTGAAAGGCTAAAGGTCATCTGTTGGTGACTGCAAACATCATCCTGGATCCCTTCCTGATTATTACTTTGGTTCTACAAAAAAGCCATCACCCTCTCTCAGTCTCCTGACGCTCCCTTTTTTATTCCTACTTCTTTAATAGCTCACACTCTTCAAATGGGCCATGTGAAATTTGTTGCAGATTTGACTCCATGACATTTTATACCCTACCAATTACTCCCCTTCATGAATCCTTGCCACCCACACACACACTCGTGTGCACACACACACATGCATAACAGGCAGGTTAAATTAAAAGCAGAGGGAAAATGAAGATGGGAGAATGATGAATTAGCTATGACCTTTAAAGTCATAGAATAGACCTCTTACCTCACATGTCATTAAATATGTGGAGTCTCCATAGGCAGGCTGGAACCACAGGTTAATCACTGGGAGAGTTTTTTTTTCTGAAGGGGAGCTCACAGTAGAGGTCCTGAAAGAAATGACTAAGGAATGTTCCCCACATATATTCGTATATACTGTATATATACTGACATGATTGTGGAACAGGTCTGTTTGTATGTGTTTGCTGGCGCGGTACGGACAAGTATTTGCGACATGTACAATAGAGAAGAAATAAGTGGAAAACCTTATTGCCACTTCCTCAATCAGGCCGAGCGAGTGTCAACAAGCCGGCTGTTAATACTGTGGCCTGATGGGAAACGTGCTGGGAGGCCCACAAGGGGGGATTGAGCCAGGGTCGATCCTGAAATGGGCATGGAGCGAGGGGGGTGGGGGGTAGAGAGAGGGATGAGGGAGGAGGCTAGGTTAGGAAATGAAAAGAGAGAATTGGGTGGCGTGAAAGAGGACAAGGGAAGAAGAATATAGGAAGGTGTGGTGGTGAAGAATGGATGCGGAGCAGAGGCAGAGAGGGACAATCAAGGTGTCCGAGAACCCCAGAATCACTCATGTACACACATGCGCTTCTGATTCCCCGTATGCCTGGTGGCCATCTTTGCAGCAGATTGCTCCTTGTCCCCAGTCACCTTCATCATCCCTCATTCACTCATTTTTCATCCCCTCACCGTGTCCTCGTTCCCCCTCCAGCGCCACACACACACACATATGCCGCATTAACAGCCCCGCCGTGCCCTTTTTCCTCCCAGCACCAGTCTTCTGGCTCCGTACCTGTGATTCCTCTCCCAGATGCACAGTACGCCAAACAACACCGGGCTGCACAAAGGTTGTGATAATGCGACGCATGGGTTTAGTAGTCTGGTGAGGTTTGAAGTAAAGCACAGAAATTCAAAATGGAAAACAGCATCATTACCTCTGATTCTATTTCCTTGATTAGCGGGGAACGTGGAAGCGGAGTGGGCTTTTAAATGACACCAAGCCCAGCTATCGCATGCAGCCAAGGAGTATTAGGAGCTTTCATTCAGCGCCCCCGCCTTTCCATTACAGGCGAAGGCTCAGCTGACTGGCCAACCCCTACCCACCCCCGTGGTCTTACCAACAGCTTAGTGAAAGAAGACCATTAACAAACAGAAAGGCATATTATGAGTACAGGTTGGGAAGCCGGTGTAGTGGATTGCTGCGCGTGTGAATGTGCATGAACACAAATACGTGGACTTGTTTTTCCTTTGAGAGCGAGCGCTGTTCAGATTACGCTGAGCTGCAGGGCCAGTAGCTTGATGTGCTGCTGAAAGAGTTTTACAGTACACGAAGTTGGATTCAAACTAGCACCTTTACATTCATATTGCATGCCAGACAGACACAGTTGCAACACAGTACAAAAAGATGCAGCATCCATAACTGTGGCTCCTTAACGTATGTTACAGTAAATTTGCATTGACCGTGGTAAAGGTAAAGGTAACTACTTTCAGCTTTATCCCATCAGGGGTCGCCACAACGAATGATTGGAATGATTGATTTGGCACGTTTTTATGCCGGATGCCCTTCCTGACTGTAATCTGGTGCGAAAGCCCTACTTCCAATTTGATCCAAGTGTGTTCACCATTACCCCAGTTTGCTAACCCATATGCAGATTACTTACTAGAAGTACTGGCATCTGAGTATACAATCAATACTTCATGTTTAGTAGTCATCTGCCACTACTTTGTATTTCTGATAAAGGAGGGACAACAATGATTGAGTCCAAAGAGATGGGCCTCGAGTGGTAATCAGACACATTTATCCCACAAAGCTTTGGCAGCAACTTAAGAACTGAAGGCTTCCCATAACTGCTGCTGTGTCTGTCTCACTGATGGGGCCTTAAAAGGGGAGTTAAGATGAGACGTGTGTCATCTATAAGAGCAGGGAAACTGGGCCACTCTGAAGAATGGTGTCTGGACCCCAAGCACAGATCATCCATTTTGCAAGAGGAGATGACTCTCAGGCTCAAAACAGCCCCTGTTCTTTGCTTAAGGTTTTAGTGATGCTTTGCAGGACACAAGAGATTCTAGCTTGAACTGACGGGTTTCATGTAATGATAATGGGCAGAGTGATCGTTGCATAAACGACTCGGCTTGTGTTTGCTGATGGATGGCTGAGTAAAAAGCAATTTACAGGATCAGGATCTTTATGTATACAATAAATCTTCTCAATTTGAAAATATGCTGTCTTATAACATGTTTATTTTTCCTCTGTGTGCACAGTGCCTGGCCCTCCCTATCTCACTGTGGCTCAGGAATCAGAGACATCAGCTATGGTTCGCTGGGACCCTCCAGACCTGACCAACGGCATGGACCTGCAGGGTTACCGGCTCCAGTTTGGCCGGAGAGATGTCTCTCCTTTGGCAACACTGGAATTTGCTCCCCAAGAACGATACTACTCTGTGGGCAAAGTTCATCGAGGGGCCACTTATCTCTTTAAACTCTCAGCCAAGAGCAGGGGGGGCTTTGGGGAAGAGGCTGTGGTGGAACTCGGTGTGCCCGAAAATACCCCGGGGGGATACCCTCAAATTAGCGAGGACTCCAATGTGACATGCTGCTCAGTGCAGCTGTCCTGGTCTCCACCAGTGCTGGCCGAGAGGAATGGGGTAATCACAGAGTACACGCTGGCCTATAAAGAAGCCGGGACAGGAGGGGATCCGCGGGAGCTCCACTTGCCTCCCAACCTGTCTAGCTATGTGCTCAACAGCCTCAGACCGAACTCGGTGTACGATGTGAAAATACGTGCACACACCAGTGTAGGTCCAGGGCCCTACAGCCCACCTATCCAGTATCGGACGGTGACCTTTGATCCCACAGGTAGGACTTGTCTGTTACTTTCCCAGCCTGGTTGACAGGGGCTTGGAAATGCGCTAAAAACTCAGATACGAGCTGCAAAAGACACAAAAATGATATGATGCACCCCCTTTTGCTTTAGCCACCTTCACTTCTCAACCAAGAGAAAAACATACCTATATCATAATTGTTTGCTGTTGGATACTAACCCAGTCAAGGTAACGTAAGGTAAAAGAGTCAGTAAGTAAGAGCCAGTCATTTTGAGAAAAAGGAGACCAGCCTAGAATTGCGAGGTAAGTGCTGTCAGTCGTCCTTGCAGCCCTTTGCCAAGCACACTCATGCAGCTAATGCCATTTCACACCCCCAGTTTAAAACAAGGTAGGACCTCAGTCAACCCCAGTCACGGTGTGTTTGGAATTCTTTAAGATGAGAACATGTTTATTTAAGTTCCTTGCTTTATTTTTTGGTGTTGGGTTTCTTTTGAGAAGTTTACTCTCTTCATAAATATACCCCCTCCCATTAATTCCTTCTCCCTTTCCCCCCCTTGTCCCCTGTCCATACACTGGACAGCTTGTGGCATGGCATCCCCCAGATGCACTGCAGAGGTGTGTTGGCATGCTGTGTCTTAGGTCTGTCTCTGTGTCCACCTGGCATCACGTTGGCAGTGCCACCCCAGACTCAGTAGAGGTGTAGGAACACATGGGTTGGTCGTAATCCTTAGCTGGTCTTCAGCTGAGGGGCATTAGCGAGATGTGTTGGCACTGCTTACGCTGGATGGCCAGTGCTCCATGGGTTTGTCATCCACGAGTCTTACGTGCTGTGTGTTTTAACCAATGGCGTTGCCCTTCTCACAGCCAATCACAGCTCACCGTTACACTCACTTTCCAACCCAGAGGAACGTTGCAGGGGAACAACGGCAATGTCGTATCTTTATTAGGTTTTCTTTTCTTGTTCTGTCCTTAAGATACGTTTTTTCTGCTCTTTTTTCTTGCATTAACAGATGTTCCAAAGAATTTCACTGTCAAGTGGGCAACCAAGACCACCGTGGTTCTCGCATGGAAGTTTTCTGAGGGCAGGTCTCCATACAAATGCACAGTGAGTACTCATTTCCATGTGTTAAAATTAAATTGAGATGATGTTTTCCTTGCAATCGCCTTTGTGTCTATCAGAGATAATGCAAGGACTAAAACCTTAGATTTGTCCCTTTGCTTGATCCTTGACTGGGAAACACTTTTTAACACGCTAGTATTGTGGTATTGTAGAGTAGGACACTACCAGCCTTATTTAGTATATTCTACAACAGCGTGGTTTCGTAGTCATAGTGCCCGTGCTTCCCTGTTGCCTGCAGTCCTGATCTGTGTTCTATTGAAAATGTATGAGACACGAATCAGACAGTGGTGGCTACAAACTGTTGAGCAGCTGTGCTGTATCCAGCAAATATTCCACTTGCATAATTATAACAATTTGTATCCTTGGTTCCCAGATGATTAAAAAGTGTTGCAGGCATCCAACTCAAAACCTATTCATAAAATACAATTATGTTCAGTGAAAAGACTGAAAATCTTTTCTTTGTACCTTTAACAGATAAAAAGGGTTTAATGGAATAACAAATCACTGATTTAACTTCTTTGTTATGTTTTAGAAAAAGTCTAAAATTTTCAGGAAATGGAGTTTAAATTCCAGCCTATTAATTCACCCTCATGTTATGCTGGCTCTCCACTTCCCCTTTCCCTCATTCACGATGCACATAATCAAAATGCGCATCCATTCTTGCGCACTCCTCTTTACCTTTCTGTCCAAGTCTATTCAACAAAAAGTCTATTGACCTACCACAGTAATCAACTTCTGGGCCATCTATTGAACTCTAGATTGAATACAACCGTCAGAAGATGGATGTGGATGCCAGGCTGATGAGGGTGATCATCACTGGGCTGAGGCACAACACCACCTACGATTTCAGGGTGACCTGCCAAGAAAGCATGGACGGTGGGCCGAAACACCGGGTGGTGGCCAGGACCGCGCCACTGATACTGGGCAAGAAACCCAAGCTGGATATATATTCTGAGACTGACATGCTCACCATGTCCTTTCCCCCGGTCGATAGCAAGGACATCAAGTAAGTGTACAGCCTGCTAAAGATGTTTTGTGTGGTGGGGTAGGTCTTGACATGCTGGGGATTTAGCGTCGTGTGGATTGAGATTTCAACGTGTTAAAATGGGGTGTTTTTTAGACGTGTTTTCATACAAATCTCCAGTTGTTCGTAATGTTGTCGTGTAATTTCAGGAACTTCTATGTGGTTGTGGTGCCACTTAAGAGAACCTCCGGCACCGTTAAAAACCTAAAGAACCCCGATGAGATGGACATGGAAGAGGTGGGGCCTTTCGTTGCACACACTATGCGATTGTAGCTGATAGCAATTGTAGCACCGACTTCAGTGCACCTGAACCGTGCTAATTTATCTCCCCAAGCTTGCAGCACAGATAATTACAGTCTTTTCCCACACTTCCTCTAAGTCACGGTCACCTTCAGCGCAACTCTCCCTTCTGGGTTCGGGGTTGCGCACGCTGCTTCTGCATCCTCCGCTGTGCTTTTAGCCTAATGTCACATTCTGTGGCGTCATTCAGCTGCTGCGGGAGGTGACGCCGAAACGCCGCTCGCGGCGTCAGCTGGCTCAGCTGGACCAGAGGAAGCCCTACATCACAGCCTGCTTCAGGCAGCTGCCCTCCACCTTCACGGTGGGCTCGGACCACCGCCACAGCAGCTGCGAGAACAAGCCTCTCGAGCCAGGTCAGGAGTACGTCTTCTTCCTGTTGGCTGAACTTAACATAACCGCTGGGGTGAGTTTAATTCTTAGAAGTTGTAGTTCCTAAAAATTCAATTTGTTCTGTATTGTCAGATCTGCTGCGTTGATGCTGTAACGTCACCCTGCTTCATTCTTCTGCTCAGAAAATGTATGCTACCAGCCCTTACACCGACACAGTGATGACTCCAGAGCTGGTGGTGGACCCCCTGCCAGTGGACACTGGTGACGGTCTCATATGGGTGGTGGGCCCAGTCCTGGCTGTGGTCTTCATCATCTGCATTGTCATTGCCATTCTTCTGTATAAAAAGTGAGTTGGCTTGGGAACTGTAGTTCATTGTGGTCGATGCAGTTTAACCTGCATTCAGACTAGCGTTTTTCAACCTCAAATGAGAAGTGAAAACACCAACACTGTTTTTATATAAGAACCCAGTATTTCCACCTATAAAACATTCTCATATCATGATGCTACACAGGAAGTTCAAACCTGTAGTTATTTTTTGTAGTTTTGATGTTTTGCCGAGTAAATGGTGTCTATCAACACACAAGAATTTTTTTCTTGTCATTTGATGTTGAACCATTTAGTTGTGAGTGGGGAAACAGGGCTATTGGGAATTATTTGCATGTTAGGCAGCATGTTGAAAGAGGGTTTATTCATAAAAGCATGATTTTGGAAAAACCCAACAATATTTTTGCATGTTTAAAAGTGAAAAAAGATGGTTGTGGGAAGTAAGAGGGTTGGAGAAGGATCAAAAGAGGAGATGATGCCCAATAACTGATATGGAAACACCACAGTCGACCTAATCTATGGATTAAAGCAGAATGAGATAGCCGTGGTAACAGAACTTCATGATTAGTCGCGCCTGCTGTACCAAGAGCGGCATCTTTTAGCCTCAGTGACTGCAGGTTCCACCAGAAGTCCCCTCACACCACAGTGAATCCCTGAATCATCTCAAGGGGTTCTGGGCCGGTGTGAGCAACACGAGTACAGCTTGCTACTGTCAGATGATCCCTGACTGTCTGACCTTGCCTTACCTCCGTCTTGGTGGTTAGGGAGAGTAACATCTCTCCTTGGATCTCTCTTTTTTCTCTCTTCTCTTTCTCTTCTCCTCACTTTCCCATCTCCCTCTCCATCTTTCCCTGGTGAATAGTGCTTCCCGGTTCTGCCCTTGGCCCTGACATTCCCTTTCCCTGTCTGTATCTGTGCGCGCGCACACACACACACACACACACACACACACACACACACAAGTGCACACACATTTGTAGGAGCAGACACTGGCTCAAAAATGTATGCACTTAACTACACGTTTCAATGAATCCACGCACACACACACACACACACACACTTCCAAATGCTGATGGGCTTTATCTTGAGTTTTGCGAGCCCAGCAGCGACCCCTGTGAATTTTAAACTGCTCTCTATTGATTTGTCTCTCTTCTTGCCTCCCCCTCTCCCCTTCTCCCTGTGTCTTGTGTTTTCACCATCTTTATATATTTATTTGACTCCTATTGCTTTCTCTGGAAGCAGCAAACCCGACAGGTAAGGCTTAGCCGTACTTTATTGTATTATACAGGGGAAGACAAATAGCCTTCCTCAGCAAAAAAAAACAGATGCCTTTAATTAGCGAGGATGAAGGAGAGTTTCACGTTATCATCTCGAGCTTTCTCGACCTGCTGTGGCTGGTTAGGAGTTGTCATTAGTGAGAGTGGTGACTGTTTCTCTGGATAAAGTGTTCACTCAAAGTTGCCCCTTTGTTTTTGTGTTTTTGTTGTGTGTCTTCTCTCTCTACCGTTTGTTTGTCTCGCTCACCAGCCGCAAAAGAAAAGAGTCAGAGCCTCGCACAAAGTGTCTGCTTAACAACGCAGACATCACTCCCCACCACCCCACAGACCCCGTGGAGATGAGACGCATCAACTTCCAAACTCCAGGTACAGGAAGGACGCACAAAGCACGTCACAGCGTGGAACAAAGTAGAGTTTCCTTCTCAATAAACATGGATGTCTAGACAGAAATGTAGTTTTCCCACTGTAGAACCAGCAAAGAAATTAGCCACATCTAGCCTGAAGTAGCATTTCCTAGATTACTGCGATAGACTCAGACCTATGCGTCCTATTAGAAAGCTATTTAAGTCTTCCATTCTAAAGTGTAGTATCCATGCTGAATGTTTCCATTCCTGCCCAACATTAGGCTGATCGGCAGGTTATAATGGGGTAAAAAAACACTTTGCTGCCTAAAACATAATAGAGCCTGTGATGGAGGTGGCTGTTTCCGACGCGCAGAGCTCTGCAGGCACTTAGTTTAGTTCAGTAGTTTTAGAAGCTACTGAAATGGAAAGCAAATTTCAGAATTTGGCAAAAATGTTGATTAGCTGCCGCTGTGATCCAAAAATACCATAACTCATACTGGTCTCACACACACACACACACACACACACACACACACACACACACACACACACACACACACACACACACACACAAACACACACACACACGCGCTGGGCACATCATAACACTGAATCATTTATTTATAGGGCAAAGCGTTTTTTATTCATGTAAGACAATATGTGCACTTACAGTTTGTATATACATGACACACGTAGCGTTGCTACAACACAGACTAACTATTTAGTAACAGTAGTAGAAAAGTGGATGAAGCGTTCTCAAATCTGCCTGCAGTAACGTCACATATTCATATTCATCTGTTTGCTGTCACCATATCAGAGTTAACAGCTACTTATGAATAACAGAAAGTCGCATTATAAATGGTGTTTGCTGTTGTAACATGTTTTCACGTTCTTCTGGGTTTTTACCGCTGTGAGTGTTTTTTCCCCGGGGTTCATCAGAGCAGAAGCCTAATGGTACCGTAACAAGCGAGTGCATTCAGTTCTGCTCTCATTCTTACAGGTTTCTCTGCTAAAAGCTTGTCTGACGTCTCCCTCCTGCCTCTGTTTCAGTCTGTTGCTCTGTTATCCTGTTAGTCAGCCTTTTGTGTCTTGGGCTACAGCGGCGCCCGTGCGTCCTTAAACTGCAAAGTAGTGAAACCAGAACTGCGCGTCCGTGTATGTTTAGATATTTTGCTTGTTACAGTTATGTCCCCAGCGCTGGATTAAAGCCACGTGTCTGCTGGTCAGTTTGCGCCTACAGCCGCCATGGTTGACTCCACCTAAGCCAGTGCTAGGCAAATATTTGGACTTTTTCAGCAGAAGTTATAAAACCACCCTTCAAAATTTTTTGACTTTGTGAAACGGCCTTGGTCTCAACTGCAAAAGGAGTAAATCCTCCAGACGCTGGTTCCTCCTCTGCACCACATTCTTCCCTTTTTCTGTCTCTGCCTCCCAGTCCGGTTGTCTTTCACCCGTCCATCCGTCAT
This sequence comes from Betta splendens, assembly GCF_900634795.4. Lineage (NCBI taxonomy): Eukaryota > Metazoa > Chordata > Actinopteri > Anabantiformes > Osphronemidae > Betta > Betta splendens. The sequence goes on along the minus strand of NC_040884.2, from coordinate 10,336,932 downwards.
ACATGGACTGTCTGCGCCATCAAAAGGCTCCCATTTCAAAATGGAGCATAACTCTTGGGCGTCTTTGGGAACCCTGGCATGTAGCCTTGAGATTGTGTCTGGGGGGAGAAAAAAAATATTTCTTTAGATCAAAAAAGAGAAATGTTAGTCTGAATGATGATGCATAAACCCAGTTATGCACAGAGATACAGAGATGTGGATGCCGTGCATTCAGAGCCCTGCCGGTGGATCTATAATGAGAAGGATATAATGGCTGTTCTCGCTAGCCTCCCCCGGCCTTAACGATCCTCCCTTCTTTAAATCATAGAAACCCTTATTAGAGTCTGCCTTTTACATAACGTCCACTAATACATGCTGGGATTTATCTTTATATACGACAAGCCTTCTCAGCTATTGTTATGCAGAATTGGGGGACGTTGTTATCTCGACACCCTGGAAATTTAATTTGAATGGACATTTTAGCCCAATTAAGTGGGTCGGTGAGCATTTATGAACATCCCCATCAGCTAATAGCGAGCGCTGTTCAAACAAGCATACTGTCGCCGCACTTATGCGAGGCCCTTCTGTCCAGCAGAGCATACGCCGCGTTGGCAGCGTGTGCTCGCTGACCCTTAGCGCGGGCGCCGGAAAGTATGCTTTCCATCAGGCTTCGTATAGGCTAAGCGCGGCTAAGGCATTAGCGCTATAAAAGCCTGTTTGTCACGTGACGTCCCATATCTCCTTGGGCACGGAGTGGCTCATTTTGTCATTATCGTCATTGGTGCCTGGGGTTTAATTGGCAAATGGGGCTAAAGTAATGAAGCAGCACGATTCAGTGGACATCTACTGTCTGTCTCCAGCCAAACCCCGCGACACCACCACCATTAGTGCACTCTCCCTTCTCGCCGTCATGTTTTTCACTGGCTTTTTCAAGTACTTTTCCAGACATGCACTTAAAGCGGGTAGCGTCTATATATAAACACTTCTCGCCCCAGAAACTGTGTCTGAAGCAGCGACTTTTACATTTAAGCTTATTGACATCGCACACGCTCGTGCAGACAGTGTCAAAGACTCGTAAATAGCCGCGGACGCGAGCCAATCGCGCGCCTGCATCGCCGGCCTACATGTACTTATTCCTCCAGCTTACTGTAACAACTGTGCCCTCCTCCTCATAAACATCACAACATGCACATTAGGCGCCGGCTGAAACGTAAACAGAAGCCGGCATCCCTGCACCGCCCTCCTGCTGTGATGAATGACACTTGGAGATAGTGGATCAGAGCACCGCCCGCTAGGTGTAATTAGTCATTGTCACAAATCAATTAGCGAGAGGGGCAATGTGTGATGTCTTCATCTCCCGCCGCACCGGTGTAACGTCCTCTCTCTCTCTCTGAGGGATTAACGGAAGGTAGACTCACCTCAGCTAAAGGTGCCCCGCTTTGATTTGCAGAATTCAGGTTATTTATAAAATGCTTCTCACTTCTCGTTACAACGTATGATTTTAGGCAGATGTTCCACAGCATCCAGTCTTTTTAAATTGGGGGTTCACTTGGTGCAGAGGTTGGCAGCGTCCTATCAAACCTCATCTTTAGCCACCTGTCCAGCTGCTGGGGCAGATGGACTCTTTCTACATGAACAGCCGAGGAGGCCCGAGTTCTTCCCAGACGCTGCACCGACTGGCGGCAGCCTGAGAGGACCTCTCCTCTGGAACAGATAAGACTTTGAACTATCACCGCTCTCCTCAGAGCACTGACTCCCATTAGCCCTGGCTCTACAGCTGTCAGCCAAGAATGCAGACACTTTTCCACACGTTTCACTCCTGGTGCTTCGGCACCAGACCACGGACAAAGGAATCTCTCAGAGTCAGTTTTCAGGAGGAAACATGAGCTGTTTTTTTCTCCTCCTGTCAGTGGTGTTTATGAAAGCTTAGAGTTATCAAATCAGTCGTCTTCTCCCGATCTCTGAGCGTTGATGTGGGGCTTAGCACACAGGAGTTCTCGGCGGGGCAGCGCGGGCTGATACCCATGGCTAACCAGACTGTGGCGCTGACTGGGTTCTAGTGGAGGAAGTGAAGGCCGGGCTGATCTGAAAACGCTTGCCCTACTTTTCCACGTCAGTGTGGCAGCCTGGTCTCTGATGTGTCATTGCAGCCCTGAGAGGGCCCTGGGTTTACTGATGGAAAAACAAATGCCCCATTCTTCTGTTTCACGGCTTTTTGTCATTATATGTCATGTTTTCCTTTTTTCATAGCCGATTCTGTTGCTTTCCAGCCTTTACAGTCATTTCTCTTATGTTTGCTGTTCCTTACAGATTCTGGTCTGAGCAGTCCTCAGAGTGAAGCAGATTTTGACTATGAAAGTTAGTCGCTGTGTTTTCCGCATTTGCGCACCAGCTTTCTTTGTTTCTATACTTATACTATGTTTTTTTAGCACTGCTTGCCTCCATGTACAAATCCATAATTTGCATTGGTTTGCTTGTTTTTTCACATGATGCAGCAGATTTTTAGCACTAATGAATTTGATGTTTGTATGAGGGCCTCCTTTTTATTTTTTGTTTAATTGGATGTCAGCCACAATATTCACTGGGGCTGTTGGCTGTGCATTAATCCACCATGCATAAATAACCTGAGCGATCACTTGTGATGATGTAGCGATGGTTAAGGGATAGTTTTTTTTTCACAAGGTTACAATCTGTATTGTCTGTCGCTCTTTCCCGTTCTCCCTCACCTCCTTGTTGTTGTTCTCCTTATCCCTCCTCCTCCACCACCTCTGCTCCATTTCCATTCTGAACTAACGGGATCTTTTCTGTGCTTCGAGATAACGAGCAGAATTAATTAAAGCGGTGGCAAACAATGGCTCGACATTTGATCACCCCGCTCTCTCTGCTCGCTGCAAAGAGATCATCCAAGAGAAAAAGCAGAGTTTCTGGTTTTCCTCTTTCCCCTTTTCTCCACCGTCATTTTCTTTGCTTACCCACTGAAAGCTTCACTCCTTTTATATGGAAATATGCAACATCACAAATAGGCTTCTGCAGACAGACTGGTTTGCTGTATCAAAAGCAATCATATTTTTCAGCCATATAGACTGTGGATGGTGAGATTGGAAACGTTGTAATTAGACGCTGGTTTGTTTTTGTGTTCATTGATCACGTTGTTGATGCAGAAATGCAGGAGTCTGTAAAGGGAGAGGAAAACGCTGTGAGCGGAGGGGCTGAAGAGAAGAATAAGCTTTGGATTGGGGTTAGGGAATAAAAACAATTTGTCCTTGAGTGACTTTGCTTGACTGCGGGTCACAGCAAAGACTGGTTTTGAAAGTAAATCTTTTCCTTTAAAAACAGTGCAGTGTGCAGTGCAGTGTATGAATGACAAATAAGCATGAGGACAAATCAGGCGTGATTGATTTGAGAAACATCGTTTTCTAAACAAAAAAATGGTGAAAGTTAGAAAAGTTTACAGAGGAAGAGAGAAATAGTTTGTGGTTATGTAGACAAAGGACAAAGACGGGATACAAGTACAATAAGTACAATGATACAAGTATTCATTATTCTCATACACATTTGCGGCGTCATATTACCGTCTATAACAGTCACTTAAGCAAACACTAATGTCCCTTTAAGCAGAGCATCGTGGTTTGTTTGAACTTATATTGTACATGCACATAAAATACATTACACTGGCAATAAACACACAAAGCTGGATTTGTTGGAGTTGGAGCATATGTGTAACTCCTGCACATCACAAAGCCACACAGATACGCACTCACTCACACGGCTACACACCAGCAGCCTTTGATGTCCCTCGAAACACCCGCTTCTCTCAAGGAGAAGTCAGAGGACCTCATTTGCATATGCGCACATTTATTTCACTTATGATACTTTCTGATACCTTTTCCCTTTGAATTAGAGGCAAATACACTGACAGCAAAATTTAAAGTGAAGTAGTTCCTCTTTTCTTCCTCGCTCATCTCGGTGAATTGCCGTAGCAGAAGTGATTAATAGCGATGTCGCCTTCTCAGATGGTGCGACTGCATCTGCATCTCAGAAACTGTAGCTCACTGAGGAGCTAAGCTGCGACTAAATAACCACACGCTTATAATATCTGGCTTGTTCATACACTAAATTAAATACGAAATTAAGCCTCGGATTTCAAAATGCATTGTGATTTTGCTTAGATGATTAAAAGGACCCATTAAGAAGAGCATAGGTGTCACAGTTGCACAGCTTATGTCAAGCATGCCATCGAGTGTCCTCGCCGTTTGTCTCATAAACGCGGCATAATCTTTGCTAATCTTCGTGTAATTGACGTGGCCACATTGTTCTGTCTGTGTAAAATAAATTAGCATCACTAATGAAGACTGTCAGCTTCAGAGGGCTGAGCTCCCCCCGCTAAGCACAGCGAAAGCAGCTGAGACGTCAGTGACCCCCCCCCCCACACACACACACACACACACACACACCCTGAACCCGGAGGGACAGTAAGTGTTTTTGAAAAGGGAAAATTAGGAAAGGTTAATGTGAGGGTGCGCATTAGCATGGACGGCCCGGATGGGTCGCTTGCGTGAGGCCATGTCAACGTTTTGTTGACTTTTCGCCGAGTTTCACGCTCAACGTGAAAAGGGCCTCTTACGGAAAAAAGCCTCGCCAGACTGCACTTAGGGACAGAGCTGCTGCACATTCCATTACATGGCCTCCGCATTATGCTCCTAAATGGATTAGTGTCTGGAGTGCACAGCGGTGCGGATAGCGTTGGAGCAGCACAGCGCACAGATACAGGCGTGAGCAATAAATAAATAAATATTAATAACAATTAAATCTGTAGAGCCGAGGGGATTTGATGAATTGGTTGATTATTGTAAAGCCAGTGGACAGCAGAGAGGAGGGAACCAGAGGATTTGCAGCAGAAACGGTTAGAGAGCAGCAGCTTGCTTGCTTTGCACTGACCGGCCTGCAGTGGAGCAGCTCACGGTGTCACTCAGCATCACTCACAGTCCTAAAACCCTACCGACCAGCCACCACCCTCCACCCTCCACCCTCCCTCCTCCATCAGCCTCCAGGTCAGGGCTCCATAAAAGAAAAGCTTTTTTTTTTTTTTTTGGAGGCAACAGTCAAAATTGGCCACAATGCCACTGTAGCAACAGATACAATAAAAGCAAGCCTGTAGGATGTGCTGGCTCGGATGCAGATTGGTTTCCCTTTGGGTCTGAAGATGGTGCTGGAAGTTATGAAGTTTGAACTATAGAAATAAACAGAACTCATATGAGCCCAGATGTGTTTAAAGTAGAAGCGTAACCCTCAAGCACCATTAAATGCTAACTTCTACTATTGATTTCTCCTAATAAAAGCCTTACTTTTGATTCTACTAAATGAAAAGAACCAGCATCATACACGTTCCACTGTTTCCTGGAGTTAATCTGTTGTTTCTTTGATTGGCACCAAAACCTTTTTTCATGATGTGTCTTCTTTTAAGTAATTTCCTAAGCAATAAAAAAAGATCGATGCCTCCTGTTGGTCTTTCTACACTGTGTGTCTGCAGCCTCTTCTTTTGGCAAATAACCAGTCACTTGCTTGTTTTTGAGCTCTGGCCTGAACCAAGTCCCTGTAACATCATTTAGTAAATGTTGATTGTGTCTGTGTCACTATGTGCTGCACAAGTTTCCTGACCACTAAAACCCATCTGCCGGCGTTTCAGCAAGAAAATCACACTCACAAATATTTGGTTGTGCGACTTTCTACGTTTCGTGTTGTCATCACTAATGAAGTGTGCTTCCCTTCCTGCAGGTATGATGAACCATCCTCCCATCCCCATCTCAGAGCTGGCCGAACACACTGAGCTTCTCAAGGCCAACGACAATCTGAAACTCTCGCAGGAATATGAGGTGAGCAGGCTAAAGGTTCAAAGGCCAAAGTTTCGTTTGTGTATTGATTTCTGTCTGATTGTGTTTTCATTGTGCGGGGAACATTTTTCCCTAGGGAAATATCTCTTTTCTCTGTTGTTGACGGTGCCTGCAGTCAGTGGTGCTTGAGCAATTATGAAATATCAGTTGTGCGCTGCCTGTTTTTTTTCCCCTCCATTATATTCGAAGCCTCAACACGGCAAAACAAGGCAATTGTCTTTTTCAATTATATAAAATTTCCCTCAGCAGGTTGTTATAACTCCTAAACTCCCAAATGCAATTTCCTCAAATTCTTGGCTAAATAAAAGAATCATTCTACTGTAATGCATCTGGTGCTGCATCGGGAAACATGAATAAGATTCCGCTCCAAAATAAACGCGTCCGTTTGAGACGTCCCAAAATGTACCCGTTCACCAAGATATGCATTTATTGAGGAAATAAACACACATGTAAATAAGAAATGCTTCTTTGACTCAATACCGTAAAATAAAGATCAAAGACTCCACCTAGTTTAAACAGTTACTCAAGAAAATGTGATTAATGGCTCAGCAACTGTTTCGAGTCTTCATGCACAATAATAAATTGGATTTTCATCCACAATGGAAATACAGCCCGGATTTGTTGGAGGGAAAACACACTGGCAGGCAGGTCTTTAACACAGTACATGTACTGATGGTGTGTGTGTGTGTGTGTGTGTGTGTGTGTGTGTGTGTGTGTGTGTGTGTGTGTGTGTGTGTGTGTGTACAGAGAGGGTAACTGAGCTGTCTGAGCTCTGAGGCCACGGCGGTTATAAATGACACCAGAGTTGATTAGAAATCAGGAGCCGCTGAATCAGCTCTCGTTTGCATACAAGCAATATCCCTTCCTCGCCGTCCCTAAATCACAGCGCCTGTCGCCTCGCCGCACACCAGACTGAGGTGGGGAGCGGGTACACCAGCAAAGATTGCCGTTATCATGCCTGCCGGTGGATGCTGGTGGATAATGACTTCTCATAGCGACCCACTATTTCTTGGGTATCTATTATTCATAAATCCACATCCGGGCTGTGGACCAAATGGACAAACTTGTTCCATTTGGGAGTGAGAGACTCGAGAGACGTGATGCCAAAGTTGATGCCTTGCTACAACTACAACTTCTAATTACTTGGCTTTGAGAGAGCATTAAACCGCACGCTCATCTCTTTTTCCTGGGTCTTCTCTGAGACCATCCTCCCTCCCCTTCTCCTACGCACAACCACCGCCCAGGAAAAATAAACGAGCAAATTAAATAGAGAAGTGTAATTTTAATTTTGTTATGTTCTTGATGAATGGCTGCTTGTCCGGGTGCCCCGGCTTGCCAAGTGCAGCTCTACGGGGCTTTGACTGATTAGTTTTTAGCCGGGTAGGATGTGAGGGAGGAGAAAGAATCGAGGGACGAGGGGCGAGAGGTGAGGGAGAGAGAGAGGAAGATGAGGTGGGGAGGCCTGGTTAATGATGAGGATTCAGTGAAGGGAGAGAGAGCAGCGGATCGCAGCAGGAGAGCGGAGATGAAGACGAGCTCATCGCACATGCAAACAGCAATAATAAACTAGAGCTTTACCTGAAGCCGCAGAGGTTGTGTGTCTGACATCCCGAGCTGTGGTTGTTCGTCCAACGTGCCAAGATTACTGGAAGAAACTGCCTTTTTAAGTAGGTCTAAAATGCACCACCTGACGGAAAAAAGAATTAAGTTTGGATGTGGTTGTAACCAAGTTTATATGCACAGGCAGCCTTAAGGTGATCTGGAAGGAAACGGCAAACAGAGCGGGAGCGTGAACATCAGAGAGGGCGCGAAGGAGATGGAGAAGGAGATAAAATGTGGACGGAATCGTGGGAGACTTTGAAGATGAAGTGTTGCAGATTAGAAAACCGAGACAAAGAAGGATGCACAGAGAGAAGGAAGGAGCGATAACGGAGGGAAGCTCTGATTGCTGTAGTGATTACAAGCACACGGTCACACGAGGTCTCCAGATTAGCCTCCTTCTCCAGCCTCTACCGTACGTGGTGAAACCCCGGCTGCAAACATCCCTCCGCCCTCTGTTCGTGCACCGTCAGAACATGAGAAGCCCAAAAGCAAACAATGCATCTTAATGGAATACTTTGTTATCCTGAAAGGGGAGCGCAATGTGTATGTGGAGTTCTTGTCGGGCCTCGCCCGCTTCCCTCCCCCTCGCGGAGAAAGCCGCCGCCTGCATTAATATTGTTTTTTGTCATTATGGACCCGCTACAGTAATGATCGTGATAAAGTGCTGTGTACAGCTGCTGTGAATATTTAAACCAGTCAGCGAGCAGATTTCCATGCTACTATTTCCTTTTCTGCTTTGGGGAGATCGCGCTCTCCATCTCTGCTGCCCCCCCCCCCCTCCCCCTGTTCTCTGCATGATAACATCCAGGTCTTATTGTTAGCGCTCCGCTCATTTCACGACTCCTCTGATTCCTTCTTTGTGCGCGTGTGTGTGTGTGTGTCTTCCGCCAGTCGATCGATCCAGGCCAGCAGTTCACCTGGGAGCACTCCAACCTGGAGGTGAACAAGCCCAAGAATCGCTACGCCAACGTCATCGCCTACGACCACTCCCGCGTCATCCTGGCTCCCATCGAGGGTAAGGCTCACCCGTCCGCCCGCCCCGCGCCACCTCCGGCACCTCACACTTGGGCTCCGCTCGTCGCAGATCATCTGGGAAATCACCGTAATTACAGACTGGGTTTCAGATTGCAAATGTGTACCCGGTAGACGCACACACCAGACCCGATAGGAGGAGACAACGGAGGCCAAATTAGCACAGTGCAAAGCAGTGTCAATCAGAGGCGTACAATGATGTTTATTGCACTGTAGAACAAAATGGGATGAGATTGGGAGTCTAAAGTCAATGGACTGGACTACATGTTTATAGCCCGGTTGGAGCTTAGTGGCGGTGCTGAGGTTTATCTTCGGGTCCAGCATTCAGCCAAGTCCGACACTCGCAGAGCTCCCGGTAACTCGGCCCGTGTTTTCCCCATCCTATTTGTCTCATCAGGTCTGTCTCTCTCCCATGACTTCCCTCTAACTGCTCATAGACACCGCACTCTCAGCAGAGAATCTCAGCACCAGACAAAGTCTTCCTCCGAAACCCAAATCTTAAGGGACATTGTCAGAGGTAGTCACCCTTCACCGCTGACATTGTTCCGCCGTTGCGTCACCAGAGGAGCTCTCGACTCCTCTCAGTCATGGCAAACTTCCCACTCGGCAGTGCTCCCTTCTTTTGTGTGAGCTAACGGCTCCGACTTGATTTCAGCATCTCGCAATAGTCGGGCCAATTTGCGGGTGCAACAACATGAATAACAAAATTATTCCAGAAGAAAAAAAAAACTGCCTCCTCCATAAATACATAAATTAATCAAGTCTGAAATTTCTATTTTACACTGCAGTGGTTTTGCCATTAGTCGCAGCAGTAGAACAATTCATGCACGCCGTCATTCTCTGTTCACTTAGCTATGACTAAAGCCAAGTCTCCGCAGTCGGATTGTGCAACGTGGGATCCGTTTTAATGACATTCCCCTTTTTTTCCTCATTATTTCCATTCTTTCTCTCAGTATTTTTGTTCGTTTCACCCTTTTCTCCGCCGTAGCTCCCCGTGAGTTCTCTCTCCCCCCAGTTGTTGTCCTCACTGTGCCGTCCCTCCTAAATGAGCCCATTGGTGTGTCTCGTAGTTTGACGCTTGACTGAGGAGACGTCAGTCAAAGAGACGTGACTTATGAGCCCATCAGGCTGGAGCCACTCTTCATCTGACAGGGTTGCACCACTTGGTGAAATGGTGTCTAATGGCAAATGCTAATTGGAAGATTACCCGTATCTTACATTTTCAACTCTACTTTTCTCAAACTTCTTAAAATTACCGAGCCTGTGTCCATTTTCTTCCAATGGGCGATTCCCACAGATCAGAGTTTGATGACAGACTTGTACTTTACCACAGGATGCAAACGCTGCCATGTTTCACTCGACTGCACGTTTGACATCACGCAGTCAACAACATATTTAGCCTTGAAGTGTTCTTTTGCGGCTGAAGGACGATTAAAGGATGCCTCAAAATAACTTGATAGCTGCTTACACTCAGTAGAAGGTGAAGTTGGCGATAGATCTGAACACAACATCGCTGCCATTAAAATGTTTGAGGACTGGATTCAGTGGGACTGCTGCGTAGCGGAGCTTGTGCTGGGCTGGGACAGCAGCTAGATCTCCCTCTGAGTGCGTGATTTACATCATGTTGTCCTGCATCTTCACACACGCACACTAGCAGTGGTAGAAGTTGATGAGTAATGCAAAACTATCGTATCTTTATCCAGGAATTACAGGTAGCGACTACATCAACGCCAACTACATTGACGGCTACAGGAAGCAGAATGCCTACATCGCCACCCAGGGCCCGTTACCAGAGACGTTTGGGGACTTCTGGAGGATGGTGTGGGAGCAGAGAGCAGCCACGGTGGTCATGATGACCAGGCTGGAGGAGAAGTCTCGGGTAAGACTGCTCATCCAATTGCCTTGGCTTCATGCTGGCCGATGCTTTTGTCAGGTTTCTCGTTAAAAGCTTTGCTCCTGTGACCTCAGAAGAAGGGGGGAAAAAAAAGTTGCTCAAAATCAAATCACCGCTTCATGAAACCAAGTAGCAGAACTAGCTTCTGAGAATGGCACAGCTTCGCACTGATTTCCCAGTTGCACACCTGAACTTCATCGGTGGGTAATCAGATTTCATTTTCCTCCGATGGATCGCTTTCAGAGAAATGTTGAAATTTAAATGGGCTGGAGAAAGCAGCCCAGCGGCAGAGGGTGATAAAACAGAGTTAACTCGAATGCCGTTTACCTGCGCACATCTGATAAGTCAGGCTTGGCGTCCGCCGCGGTCGCCTTCGCAAACATAGCTGTGTTCTATCTCTTCATTTGCACTGGAAACTACTGGCAGCTGCCTGAGAGCAGCTGTCAGGCCTTTGTTTTGAGCTTTAGGAGTTTTAGCCCGGTGCCTCCCGCAACCATCCGCTGGAAGTGGAGGTGCCTGCAGAACGTCCGGATGGATGGACAAGGTGTCAGGGTGAACTATGAGAACTCCTAGTGTGAGCGGAGGCGGTCGTCGGCTCTGTTCTGGAAGCTCTTGCTGTGTTTGAGTTTCGCTGCAGGTAATAAACTTGCTACCGAGCTCTGAACCTAAATGTCAGACAACCAACAGCGGCGTTTCTTCCTGTCAACTCCAACACGCCTGAACATCAGGCTCACTCACCCCAGGCGTCCCCTCTCCCTCCACGTTTACCTCCTCTCAGGCCTGACATGCGCATTCTACCGCTGTCAGGCGGCATCAGGAGCAGCAGGGGGCACAGCCCGCGTGTCAGCGTGAGCAGGAAGTCAGGCGAGCGGCACGTCTTCGCCGGCTGTCACGTCCCGTCACATCTCCGTTGGCGCGTTGTTGAATGGATCTTTATTACGGGGGCTGATGGGGGGGCTGTGGGAAGCAGGTGTTTGTTTTCGGATGAGCCGTAGAGCCAATGGACAGCACGAAACACCAAATCTGAGAAGCAGTGGGTTCTCAGTATTTGTGTGAAATGAATAAAGTACAATTAAAAATCCTTTTCACTGTTCTGTTTGTGTCTCGCTCCCTTTCAGGTTAAGTGCGACCAGTACTGGCCCAGTCGTGGCACCGAGACCTACGGCATGACACAAGTGACCCTGCTGGACACAATAGAACTGGCCACGTTCTGTGTCCGCACCTTCTCCTTGCACAAGGTGGGAAGGTTTCCCTGCTTCGCTTTTGCCCCACACACCTCTCCAGGACACACACACTTCTAAAGTAGACATTGAGCCATTATATGTATTATCGGGTTGGGCAAACAGGAATAATTCTTTCATTCAGTGTCTGGACAGTAAACATTAGGCCGTTTAACACACCTTGTAAAAACATACAAGCAAGAAATGGAGGCATAAAGTGGATGCTGCTGCTCGGCCTAATAAAAACTCGACTAGACACAGTCCTTACTGTGTAACAACATTTGTCCCCATTGTCCGACCGGTCCAAACCGGTTACCTTGTTCACTTCTCCCTCCTCTATCTGTTTATATGCGCTTGGTTAAAAACGGCACAAGCACTGGAAACACTGGACGTGGACACGAAGCGCACGCGTTAAATGCATTTAGATCCAAACCTCCGGCGTCTCAGACGCCTCATGCAAACACAAGCTGACCTTTCAAAAGACAAGTCCGCCACTGGTGGGATTAGACTTCTCCTGATTTAGCTGCTTAACCAGGCGGCGCCGCTTAGTGATCTCTGAGTTCTCAGCTCAGGTGTCAGCAAAACAATGATCACTGGAGCGAACCAGCGAGGGCGGCGATAGGAAGACACGAGCAGCAGCCGCGGCGCTTTAAAGCCAGCTGGTTGGCATTCAGAGCCATTTACATTCTGCTGCTCTCAGCCTCCATCACACCCGTTGATATCATTCTTGCGCTATCTCTCCCCCTCGCTCGTCCTCCTAACTGCAGCCGCCGCTGTGATTTCTTACCAAACTATTTTCACTTTTTATCTGGGTGGGAGAAAGAAAAATGTTGGATTTGTGTGAAATCTAAGTTAGCGGAGGCTGGGAGCAGACACACAAACATACACACCCAGTGCTTATTACAAAACGGCTGCCGTGGTGCCGATCCGCACAGACTGCACGTGGAAATGCGGCAGCAGAGCCCTGATCGCATCCACGCAGCCCGCCTCCACCACAGAAACAGAAAATGTCCAAAAAAAAGGAACTAGATAAGAACTAGGTCAGTTTGCTTTTAATTACCACATTCATTTATTCATTTATTCAGCAAGCAAGCGAAAGGAACTGCATTGAAATGCAAACAGTACCTCTATTAGAGGATCTTCTGAGAGAAGAGGAGGACAGGAAGAGAGAGACTCTTTTTTTCCTCTTCTTCTTCTCATCCTTCCCAGAAATCTTGCTCTGGATCCAAGCTTGTGTCTCGGGTGCGTTGAGAGGGGAGTTTGAGATGGAAGCTGACAGACGGCTGTGTAATGTGGGCGTCCGCTGCATGTATCTGTAGATGTTCTGAGCAGCAGAAACACGGAGCCTGTGACGATATAAGCACCTGTACTGCCTCGTACTAAATTATCTTAGCTATTGTATTATGTTGAACCCGTCTCATCAGCATCCGTGTGCTTCACAGCGTTCACCGGCGGGTGCCAGTCTGCACTCGAGCACTAGGTTGCAACAAAGTTTTTCACAGGGAGGAAAAAGGGAAAATCAATAGGAGAGATACAAATACTGAAGTTTAATCAGAAAGCTTGAGTTGCTGTAGGCGATACGGGGGGAGGCGACTCGTACTGAGCGCGACACCCGCCTGTCTGTGTGTGAGAGTCTGTTGTTGTCGTGAGCGATGTGCAGGCGCTGCTGAACTCACCCCTCCGCCGCGCGCGGCGTTTGCTTGCAGAACGGCTCCAGTGAGAAGCGGGAGGTTCGTCAGTTCCAGTTCACGGCGTGGCCCGACCACGGCGTGCCCGAGTACCCCACCCCCTTCCTGGCCTTCCTGCGCAGGGTGAAGACCTGCAACCCGCCCGACGCCGGGCCCATCATCGCCCACTGCAGGTCAGTGTCGTGTGGTTAGGCTGGTTCTGGGATCCAAAGTCTGATCAGGAGCATGTTCTAAGAAGAAGAAAAAGCAACGCATGGAGGACTTTTTGCCCATGACTGTGGGGTAAATGCCTGCGTAAGGGTTACTGTACCCATGAGCAAACACAGCTGTGTATCTGCTTTTCTACATTACATTCTGTAACACATGCACAGACGCATGCACTCTTTCCAACCAGCGCACACATCCTTTTCTCCTTAAGGCCTTTTTGTTTTGTCGCATTCATTCTCCCCACCTCTGTCTCCTTTTCCCATCTGTGTGCAAATCCTCGCCGTAATCCCATCCCATCCCATCTTCCCTTTCTTGCTCTTTAGCCCTTCCTCCTTTTTACAAGCTTATTCAGCGGCTTATTCAAATTGAAGTCTTCCTTTCGTCGCGATAAGGAGACATCAGCGAGGCCAAAGCGCGACACAATAAACTGAAATTTGACAGCTTGCTTCACTCCGTCTCCATCGCTGCCCTCTTGTTGTTCTATCTGTCACTTAGCTGCCTCTGCATCCGCTCCCCAGCCATCACCATCGCTCTCTGTTTTCCTCCCCTGCTCAATTATTTAAACTGTAATGCCACAACAAATCCACCAGCGTTACTGGACATACATAATCACCCCGCAGTTTAATATTTAAGGAGGGAGAATAACAATAAATTACAATTAAATTCCCACTGCCCAAATGTGACAGGCAGTTAGTATTAGGAAATTAAATATTCAGTGGCGCAGCTCTCTGAGAGGATAAGACCCTAGAAATAAGAACAAAGAAAGACTGACTTTCAACTTAACAGACCTCCTAACCTTGTGGTTCCGTCCCGCTGCAGCGCCGGCGTCGGCCGGACGGGCTGCTTCATCGTCATCGACGCCATGCTGGAGCGCATCAAGCACGAGAAGACGGTGGACATCTACGGCCACGTCACGCTGATGCGCTCGCAGCGGAACTACATGGTGCAGACGGAGGACCAGTACAGCTTCATTCACGACGCTCTGCTGGAGGCGGTGGCCTGCGGCAACACGGAAGTGGCCGCCCGGAGCCTCTACTCCTACATCCAGAAGCTGGCGCAGGTGGAGAGCGGCGAGCACGTCACCGGCATGGAGCTGGAGTTCAAGGTACGCTGGAGCTCCACACAGAATCTAGGCTCCGTGGGTGCTATGACCTTTTCACCTTTGGGCCTTCTAGATGAGATTCACTGCCAGTCTACTACAACAATCCCAGTTAGTGCGAAGCAGATGGAAAAAGTGTCAAATCCAGTTTGGCTTGAGACAAGGAAAGGAAAGGAAATTCCCTTATTGGCCCCAGAGTGGGGAAATTAGTTCTCTGCACTCGACCCATCCCCCGGGGCAGCGGTGAGCTGCCACGGTGCGGCACCTGGGGAGCTAGTGTGAAATGTCCGACTCAAGGACACACCTGGTGTCGAGCGGGGATCGAACTGGGACCTTTTGCTTCCCAGATACTGACCATGTTGCAGCATTCTGATTAAAACTCTTCTTTAAAGCCATAGACATCTATGTAGAATATATATATTAAACCCGCCTGGTGAGTTTCTAGACGCTGTCCAAGTAGGATCTCAGTCCAACTAAAAGCTAATCTTCTTTGCTACACACTATTTCCTGCTTTTCCAGGATCAATCTACTGTAGCAGGCCAGAGACAAAGATATTTTGGTGGTAGACAGCACAGATTTGAGTTTTGTTTCAAGAAACCAGGAATTTACGTTGTCTTCAGGTGAGGACGGAGCAGTGTTTACATAACTCTCCATTAAGGAATCACAGCGTTCTCAACATTGCCGCGGCTTCGGCGCCACACTCTGTATCTGCTGACCTTAACTCGCACACGAGCTCGCTCTCAAATCATCCGTCATCCCTCCATCGCCATTCATCAACACCACCCACCTGCCAAGAAACAATAATAGTGCTGGTGTGTTTCAACATTCTTCTTTTTACTAACGGGCGCCCAGCGATGATGGAATCTCCATTGCCATCTATAATGCTGAGCTGGCGTCAGGAGTCGAACGGGGATTAATAACGTCTGCGCTTCAGGATGGAGAAAAGAGGTGTGTGCAAGAAGAGTGGAGAGGGAGCTGAGTAATTAATACTTGATGATGACAAATGGAGGTGGATGGCAGGGCAAGCGGAGGTAGGAACGTTTGGCTAATGAACAAAGGGACGACTGTATGCTAACTTGGCACTAAGGGAGCGATTTGACAGAATGCTGCTCTATAGGGACAGGTGAGAGGCCATTATCATCCTCGGGCAAGAAACAGTGTGAACTGATGGGATTTGTGGGAGTTCAGCAGGGGAGTGAACCAAGAAGGGCTTGTGAATGAAGTTCGCGGACAGACTGTCCATGACGCAGGAAAACATTCGCCAACATACTGGACACAAATCCCAGTACAAATATAAAACACCTACTGGGCTCCAGCAAAAATTAAACAGTGACAGATGAATTCTTAATTCGTTTAATTGAGAGGTGAGGGAAGCACTCTTCAGTTTTTGATTAATGGATGATGACAGATTTACAAGGTGTTGGACAAGGTGTTCCATCATAACTATAATTAATATAGACAAAGATGCACAAAATTAATGTAATTAAAAGCAGTGCTGTTTGAAGCTATAACTATCGTTTATTGTATATAGAATATTTTGTGTTTATAATATTTTTTGGTTGAAACAAGACAAGACAAAGCAGATAGATGTGTAAAATACCAAATGTCAACATCCTTGTTGTGGTGAGTCATGTCTGATTTAGCTAAGACACAGTACTGCCAATGTGAAGGAACTGGCAACCCTGACCACAGGAACCCCAAAGTGCTTCTCTAACCTGCTGGATGACAGGTTGCCAGGTTTGGCCTTGTTCCCTGCATCCTCTGGAGTTTCCTGGTGTAGCTGAGGGCCTCTTTAGTGCTGCCAGGCTCCCTCAACCCCTTCTAGGTGCCTTTGTGAAACCCAGATCAAAGGCAGGACAGTAGCGAGGGATGAGAGGAAGGGCTGCACCACCTCCAGTGACACAGATACTAGAGCTACAAAATGAACAGAATACTTCAATCGGAAAATCGGAAAATGGAAATTTACACAGAGCAGGAACATTTTTCTTGCTTGTGGGAGACGAAATCCACATTTCCTCATACTTTTCCAACGGGATCAGTTGCCTTGTGTCTTACAGCGCCTATTTCCACCCAAACACAATCGTTGTTGACATATTGCAGCCAAGAAGAGGAGATTGCAAAACTGACCCACAAACTCCAACTCAGGCCGTAAGGACGATGATGCAGCAGCAAAGATTTTTATTTTGATCGTGTATGTGTTTATTTTTCTGAACAACCTTGTGTGAAACTTATGCACACATACCTCTCTGGCATTATCAAAGGCGCTGGTGACCCACTTTTAGGCAAGTTTTCTGTTTCCTTACACTTGATCCAGAGGCTTGTTATTCTGTGTGTGTGACATATTCTCCATCATTGCATCTGACCACACAGGGCGAGTTTCTGAATTTGTTTCCAATGAATATGTTCTTGACAAGCTATGCCCTGGTTGGTAAAGCTGAGCGATGGATCCAATCACCTGTCCTCCACTCGCTGCCCACACATTCCTCTCCTCTCTCCCTTTTCCCTCCAGCGTTTGGCCAATTCCAAAGCCCACACATCGCGCTTTATAAGTGCCAACCTGCCCTGCAACAAGTTCAAGAACCGTCTGGTCAACATAATGCCCTACGAGACCACTCGTGTGTGTCTGCAGCCAATCAGAGGCCTGGAAGGATCTGACTACATCAATGCCAGCTTCATTGATGGATACAGGTGAGCAAGCGAAAAGTGGGCATGGGTTGAAGATTGAATGAGGTGAACTGTGGTCTGTAGAAGGTACAGTGTCAGTAATGGATCATAAACAGTAGGTTTCTTGGCATTGTTCACTCTTATTATTCTTCAAAATGTTGTTTTATTGTATGAACAGGCAACAAAAGGCCTACATCGCCACCCAGGGCCCCCTGGCAGAGACTACAGAAGATTTCTGGAGAATGCTCTGGGAGAACAACTCCACGATCGTAGTCATGTTGACCAAACTGAGAGAGATGGGACGGGTAGGTCTCCAACACACGTGCACATATCACATGTTTGGTTCCTGTTGCTGTAGAGACGATAATAAAAATGATTGGTGAACTAACAATAATCTGTGATCCTCTGCTCGAATAGGAAAAGTGTCACCAGTACTGGCCGGCGGAGCGCTCCGCCAGGTACCAGTACTTTGTAGTGGATCCCATGGCTGAGTACAACATGCCCCAGTACATCCTCAGAGAGTTCAAGGTCACAGACGCCAGGGTAAGACATCGAGCCATTCCTGGCAGGGCTGCAGCAAATGGGAAGATAGGGATAAAACATCAAGTAGGCCATACAAAGAGCCCCAAACTGTGGTGTTCATTCAATATCTTCTAAAAGTGGTTTTGAACTTAAAGTGTTTCTAGTCTAGTTGAATGGGTTTCCCACAAAACAATTGTGAGCTAATATTAACTACACTCAAATATAAACAAGCATTTCCACGCGCGGTCAAGAGCGTAATCTGGAAAATGTGTGATAGGAAAATGTGTGATAGGAACACATGTATAAATACACAAACATTCACACCTTTTTAAACAATCCACCCGGTGCCATGTGTAAAACGTTTGTTACCCGGACCTGCTGCTGTTCCTGCAGTATGTCCATGGTGAGCACACATCTGTGGACACGCACCCTGTTCATGTATGTATTTTACATGACACAGTGGCACATGTTTAAAACCACCCCCCTGCCCCACATGCAAAACTCCCGTGTAGAGCGAAACAACAGGCCGTTTCCAGCATAATGCTGCGCGAACAACAGGCCCGTGTGCGCGTGTTTGTGTGTATGTCGCATGCCACTGTGCAGTAATAGCGTAGACTCCACGCCTCAACACTCACATCTAGCGAGCCAGTCACGTATTTAATCACACAATTTGACACGCCGCGTGGGCCCCCAGGTTGTGTGTTAAATTTCTGCCTCTCTTTTTTTTTTTTTTTCCCGCCCCTCATTCTTCAGAATGCTTGGTTTATTGTGCTGTTGTGTTTGCCCCTCTTTTATTTTTAATCCCCCCGCTGAGGCAAAAATGTTTTCGAGATGAGAAACAATGGCGGCGAATGAAAGGAAACATGCAATGCGTCATGAAGCAGCGAAAGAGACACGCGATGAACAAAGGCAGTCTGTATATAGAGCTGAGCTTGTTAGTGTCTAGATCAGAGTCAGACACACACAGTGCTACATGGAAAAATAGGGCTTCACATTAATGCAGCACATATCCTTCATAACACAACATGTAGATGCACAACGTCCGCATCTTCATTTAGTCTCCTCCGCTCTCAGTCAGCATTTGTAGGTGATGTTGACCCTTTGATCTTTGTCCTAAAAGACTAAACCGTTGTAGTATACCTTATACTTGTATTTGCAACTGTGTTCCTCCATGTTGATGCTAAGCTACCATTAGCGCTCTCTATACAGACATAGACTACTGTTGAATTGTGCTCTTCCAGTGTGAACGAGTGGGCAGAGAGTGAGAATGAGCATGAAATCAGTGTGAGATTGACACATCCTGCCTAAAGAAGTGAGAAACAACTGGGGAAGCGAGCACCTGCTCGTCTTAATTGCTGGCAGCGTCGAGTGGACAGCCTGCGTCCAAATGCAGAAATGCCGCTCGGCTTGCTTACTTCAGAAGTCTAGGGCTGTTGCCGACAACCCGAATCGACTCAGCGATCCCAGACTTGATAATCCGCTCTCAGCATGAAGCACATCACTACGGTCGTCCCGAAGTGGTGGTTGTAAAAATGTATCAGGGCGATTTTTGTTTGCGTCGGATGCCGGTTTAATTATCCCACAACGTTAAAACCTGCGCCTCTACGACAAGATTATGAGAATCGATATAAGGCTAAATTGTTAAGACTAACATTTTGTGTAGCGGCTCTGTCAGGGTCTTAGTTTTTCACGCTCAGTCCTCTGTTGCTGCTTCTTACCTCCCTCGCTGCGCTCATCCATCAGGTCGCACCATCGATCGCGTTGCAGGATTATCCTATTCAACATGGTGTCTGGGAGAAGATGCTTGTCATGGCAGATACACTATTGATTATCTTTAACTAGGACCCACTTGTGACACACACACGTACGCGCGCGCACACACACACACACACACACACACACACACACACACACACACACACACACACACACGCACACACACAGGATGAGATAATAGAGACCAATGGTTTGGTGGTAGAGAAGCGAGATGGAAGAGAGGACGCCAGGTGTGTGTGTGTGTGTGTGTGTGTGTGTGTGTGTGTGTGTGTGTGTGTGTGTGTGTGTGTGTGTGTGTGTGTGTGTGTGTGTCATCATACATTTAATAATTTGGCATCCACAGCATTGCCATTGTGCAGATAAAGCACCAGTAGATACACTTTAATTTAAAGGACCAATTAGTGCGAGTTTTACTGCCCCACAGACCTTTTATCAGCGTTGCTTAATTGGCCTTATGTTCTCAGGCGACTCCAATGACTTCCCCCTTGTATTCTCGTCTCATATTCTCCACGATCCCCCTTCATTGTTGTCCCTTTTTCTTCTCTGTACGTGAAGGACGGCCAATCCAGAACAGTAAGGCAGTTCCAGTTCACTGACTGGCCGGAGCAAGGCGTGCCCAAGTCTGGGGAGGGGTTCATCGATTTCATTGGACAGGTGCATAAAACCAAGGAGCAGTTTGGACAGGATGGGCCAATCTCAGTCCACTGCAGGTGAGTTGTCATAATGTAGTGATGAATAATTATTGAATTAATTAATGGTTTCCTGATATGAGCTGGAGTCTCTTCTATAGGGGCCTTTTGTTTTGCAGCACAGCACCTCTTACGGTGCAATTCAAAGATCAGATATCGTCTCCTTTTTTGCTACCAGGGTACACTAACCCTGCACAGGCCCAACCTCTCCATAATTGATAAGGCTGAGATGCAGCTTGGCATTTTCAAGGAGGGGGCGCATGAAATGATACAGGCATTCTTTTTTCTTTTTTTTACGATCGCCTCGTGATGCATTTTTATGACCTCAGGTTCATTTTCCAAGGTAACCTTCATCATTAACTCGACAGGTAGAGCCCGCTCCTTGGTGGTGGTCACCACCAAGATTATTCTTGGAAGTAAGATTCATCATCCTTTCCCTGCTTTTTTATGCACTGCAAGACTAGCCTGGAAATTGTTTCAGCCAAGACCCCCACCTGTAGGTGATCCGCGTGCATTGAGTGGCATTCAGGGAAACAGCACTTGCTCTGGACGCGATTATCTGTGATGTGATAGTTTTAACAAACAAGTGTGTTGACACAGTGAAAGATTTCCCTGCTGTCTCATAAAGATGTTTTACAGCAGGTACAGAGTAAGGAATCACTTCTCCTCCACCTTTCCACTGCCCTGCCACCATGACATCATCAAACATGACATCACCTCGCCTGTATTAAAAGAAATGATGTCACCAGCCATCAGATGGCCCTCGGGGAGTTGTAAGGCGTGTCAGGGAAGCTCCAATAAGACTGAATTATGCCTCGCTTGGATGAGGTGCTTATAGGAGGCGAGGAGAGCAGTGTTGGGTGAAGGGTCGGTTATTGCAGGAGGAATTACAGGACTGGAGTAATGAACTAAAAGGCTCGGAGCCTGTGAAATGGGCTGCAGAAGTCACATGCAGTCACTGCAGTTTGCTGCGGCGGCCAAATGCACAGTTCCTACACGTGTGACACATCACAGTGAACTTGGTTTGATTCGCGGGGCGTCATAAGAGGATTAACACACTCTTCAGCCCACAGTGGAGCAAATCATTAGAGCTTTGTGCTGCTAATGAAGTGTTTACACCACCTGCAGTTCGTCTAAAGAGTTTGTGTTAATTTAGCGCTTTTATGAAGTTATTTTTCAGAAACGCGTGTCACTTTGTCTCAAGGCCAACATCTAAATTTGTTGGTTTGACGCCGCCGTAACCATAACATGCTTCACCCCGCCGTCATCATCATCGGGAGCCTCCTCTTCCTTCCTCCCCTGCAGGCTTTGTCATCTCAGAGCAGGAAGCTTATGCCTTACTTCTCTTACTCTTTCGTCTTCTGTCACCGGCCCTTCCCCGCTGTCATCCCTCTGTCTATTATTTTAATCCCTTCGTTCTCTCTCTCTCTCTCTCTCTCTCTCTCTCTTTCACGCTCTCCCTCGATCATTCCGTGGATTCATTCTCCCTACCCTCCTTTGCTTTCTCCTCCTCTCCTTTCCTCAGCCACTATCTAATAGACCCACATGCGTTTTGTCATTAATTGCCTGATTACTTCCTGTGAATGGGGACACCAAATCCTCTCAGTCTGCAGCGGCTCGGCGAGCCTTCAGATTTGGAGAGTGGATCTTTCTGGAGGAGAGAGACTGAGAGAGAGAGCGAGAGAGAGAGAGAGAGAGGCTCTGAGGGAGTTTAAGAGTCTGTGTGACAAGCTGTGACCGACTCCCAGGAAGAGGCTTTGGGTGGCCTAAGATATACTGCAGCATGGGAGTGGGTGGAGGGGTTGTCAGCGTGTGGCGTGGTCATATGTTCCAAGTGATGAGCCCAATATCAACCACGGATGGTTGTTTCATTAAGTGAGACAAGTCACCTTGTCCCACGTCGAGCTCTGCGCTTCAGCAGACACACACAGGCCGCGCGCAAATCGCCGGCAGCCGTCGCTGTCGTCGGAGGCTGGAAGAAGTCCAAATAAATCTGTTGTCATATCAATTATTGTTCCATTGGTGAAGTAGAAGTCATTTCACAGCAAAGCAGCTTAGAGAGGCAGCTCTCAAGTATTTCAGGATCTGAGTTAAAGCCCGGACTGTATTTCTGGAGAGCAGCGGCAGGCTTTTGCAGCACTTAGGAGGAGGAGCTTAATGAGACAAAATGTTTGCTCGCTTGTTTGTGTGCCCGAGTGTCCTTGAGGGCTCCTTTTCTGTTGGACATGAATGTGGTAGCGCATCACAGTGGATTCCTAGTGTTCTCACATCCAGATTGTGTCCTCGCCTTTCTACAAGATTTCTGGCTCCGAGTGTTTAAACAGCTGCAGGTGAAGCATACAGAGGAGATGACTGGTGGAGAAAAGCACAGCACTGTCTGAATGGCTGAAATATTTAGCATTCAGTGAACATAAATGTTGTGATTTTCTTGTTGCAGTGCTGGTGTGGGCCGGACCGGTGTCTTCATCACCCTCAGCATCGTCCTGGAACGAATGCGCTACGAGGGCGTGGTTGATATCTTCCAGACAGTGAAGATGCTGAGGACACAGAGGCCAGCCATGGTTCAGACCGAGGTCAGAGGTCACACCAACACGCATGACTGTCTGTGGTCTATGCAGAGCTGAGATTTATTTTCTAATGGGTTTTCTGTGTGTGTCTGCTTTATCCTCTACAGGATGAGTACCAATTTTGCTATCACGCAGCCCTGGAGTACTTAGGAAGCTTTGATCACTATGCAACGTAAAAAGCCATCTCTTCCCCCAGAATCCTGTCTCCTCCCCCCCACCCCCACCCCCAACAGTCTCCTGAGCCATAGAAACTTGAAATTTGAGACGACAACAACAGCAGACGACGACACCTCTGCTGCTAATTCAGGCGCACCAAACAGGATCCCATTGTAGATTTTCGCTAAACACCCAACAAGTCAGTTTAGATTTTAATTCCAATTTCAAAGAGGCCGTTCTTGAAGACATGAGGAAAATTTGCCCATTATCATGAAAAGGAAATCCTCATCGGGGGCAGAACTAGAAGTTGTGGCTCAAGCTGTGGGGCAGGAATCGATCAAAGTGTCAGACTTCTTACCTTACCTCAAGTGTTTCAATGTGGAGGACATTGTAAACATTCGTGGACATTTCTCTTCTCAAAAATATCTTTGTGATACAACAGTAACAAGCAACAGATCATGAAGGAGAAGGCAACTGCAAAAATCAACGAGAGGCAGATGGATGTAGCCAAGACAAGGGTGACGTTCTTGTTTTTTTGCTGTCTGGGTGTGAAAGGGGTTTAAGTATTTCTATCCACACGTTTTGTGAGTGATATCCAGAGAAATGACCAAATTGTGGTTGTGTGAACGAACCTTAATGGTTTTTCCCCGAACAAGACGAGACAAAAAAAAGAACTAAACAGCAGGATAACACTCAAATCATGTATGTAACAACAAGTAAACACCACATAACTGGCTTTGTCAAGCACTAAGAGCCTTTAGATGCACTGCCTGTGCTTGAAAGGAAGGAAACAGCAATGCATATCTTAACACCACTTAGTTACATGAGTTGTCAGCCAGGTGATGGCAGTAACGGTAGAACTGGGAAACTCGCCTGCTGCAAGAAGCTCCAGCTGCGTCGTCTTGCCAAACGATCAAGATGGGAGACATCGCAACCGCGTCCCGTGATTTAGCTTTTTTCCTCCTGGGGAACCATTGCATCATGGGAATTTGGCATTGACATCCACCATTCTGAAGAAGAGATGATCCTGATGGGCAAGAAGCTTTGGAACAAACCGATTAGCCAAACAAGGATTCCCGGCATCTCTGGGCTTTCTTTGTGTACAGTGACCAACGCTCATCGACATCATTTAGAACATTTTTTGTCTTATAAGAAACTCTCTTTTTTTGTCTTTTTTCTGTCAAAACCAAACATGCTGCTTATCTTGTGTATGCTGTGCGTGTGACTCTAGGGAGAGAGAGGGCCGTCTCTGCTAAGCGCTCGTGCCCGAGAGCGCATCTACGTAACACACCATCCACGGGTGTTTCCACCCCCCCCGGTCCCAAGCTCCTTTAAAACCATCTATTTCATTATATATAACAATCAAGAGGAAGAGGCAGAGGCCGCTCACGGGCCCAGCGCTCGTGTGCTTTGAGAAACTGGCCTTTAGCTCCGCTGTGTGTGGATGAACCAGGTAGACGGCAGCATTTGGGTTCTGTGTAGACGCTGGTGCCACGAGCCAGGCAGCCACGTTGGAGCTCCATGCCATGGTGTGATAACAGTAACGGTATGGAATACTTTACTTGCACATCCCTATCGAACAAACTAAAGGAACCTTAAACAAATACCCCAAAAAGCAGTTGCAGGAGGCGAGTGTGTCGTACGGAGCCTGCAAACGTTTGTGGATGTGCACAAAAAAAAAAAAAAACGAGCGATGGACAGAACTGTGTGTAATCTTTTCTTATTTCCAAAAAAGCCTTATTGTTATTGTAACATTATGAAACATTAATGTTGTATTACGAAAACGTATTTTACATTACATAGTTGACTTTTTACTTTCTTTTTGGTTTAGTTTTTTAACAGAGATGTTGTATTGCATTTTTTAAAAATTAGCAGGAGAAGAAAAATGCTTATTTGTTCATATTATGTTAAAAGACATTCTATTTTTTCACTGTAGAAATGTTAAGTATAACATGTCTGTGTATGTGTGCATATATGTATGTACGTATGTATAGTGCACACTCACACATGCATATATATTTAAAAGTAAAATATAAAGATATATCCAAACACGTAGTATTAATTCAGCTTTTCTCTTTATACCAGCCAGTGCTCATTTTTAAAACAAATTCTTTACTTTGTCTATATTTTTTGGGATGATATTAGAAACCTTGTGCGTTTCTTGAGAGAAATCGGAGGTTACTGTATGTCAGCGCTGTGTCTGAATTCTCTGCCTCCACTCGCCGGTGGTCAACCTCTACCACCGCGTGTGCTGATGAGCAGATGGCATTTTGAAACCTTCATGACATTATTCTTCTTCTTAAGTGGCAGGCATTATTTTTGCAGCCATTCATGAACTGGTCTAAAAATATCTAATCCGATCAACAATTTCATGATTGCCTTTCTTTTCGTTGTCTTTATTAGGCCGGTTTGACCGTACCTGTACCTTTCATGGCCGCGTACAGTCTGCGACTCTCCGTTTTTATTGAGTTCTTTTGTTTTTTTTTTACATTATAATTTCCAGACATAATGTGGTCATTCATTTCATTAGATATCCAATATGATCTAGACTATACCTGTAAATAAACAAATATATAGATTATATGTATTTGTATCATTTGACCCTTGAGATCTCATACTTTACACAGGGACAGAATTACAAAGACTGAGGCTCTGCTCATATCCGACTTCCTGGTGTTTGTTAAGTCTGTTTTCTCTTCTTTCTCCAGTCCTGCTCCCTTGTCTTTAATTACCCCATGCTTTTTTTCTGCCTTTGATTTCCCCTGCTAGCAGTTAAACTGGGAAACATGCCAGCTCCTCACACCTATAGCCTCAACGAGGGCATGAAATCAGCATCAGTGATCTGCTAGTGTAATTAAGCCAAGGCTGGGAGGTTACTCCACTAACTAACCATTTGAATTGCTAATCAGCTATAAAGTTAACAATGAACCTTCTTTCTCTTTAAGTGGAGAACTTTTCCTTCTGTTGTTTTGTTTTTGCTTTTTATTTGCCCTGGCATTAGATTAGAATGAGTATACGGAACACAAGGTGCGCTTTTTTTTTCTTTCAAAACATGAGACTCAAGCATCCAGGGAGGTTTAAAACCGGCCGTGTTCAGATCAGACCTCCAATGTCTCCAATTCCAACATAAAGTCATTAGACATCTGTAGATGAATTCCTCTGCTACTTGAAGAACCCATGACTCCCAAAGGCACTATTCATTCCTTAAAAGATCCCACAAACCCTGAAATGGTCCCCAGCTGTTTTGACTCGCCCATGTGTTAACCCTCGGTTGGCTGGTGGACAGATGCAGCTATGCTAAAGGGCACACACTCGGTTCATCTGCGACATGACGTGACATGTTGAGTTCATTAAGCCTTGTATCAATCATACTGTTTTTTTGTTTGACCACGCTTCATCATGGGATGCAGAAAGACTCAATGAAACAGAGCGGCGCGACGCATCCAGGTGGAAAACCATGACAACCAAAAACCTGCTGCAAATTCACGTTTCCAGCACGTCGTTTCTGAACAGTGGGAGCTTTGTGATGTTTCGTAACGAACTGAAGACCTATGAACTCGGAAGGACTGATAAGAGGCCCATGTCAAAACCCTGGAAGTCTTTGGAAGCTTGTGCAATGTGTTACTCTTTTGACTTCATGTAAAGATGCTAGACTTTTGAAAACAGCCGCCAAACCTACTGGAGTATGTTGCTGAATATGTGGGGAGGGGGGGTGGGGGACTAACAAAAAAATAAAAACAACACTAACAAAAAATGGCATCAAAAAGAATAGATCATAAACACACCGACAAAATGAAAAGAACCCAAACTCAGCAAAATAGTTTTTCCTTTGTATGAGGGCCAAGTGCTATCACTTTCAAACTGTTACTTCTAACAGAAACAATAATTGGTTTAAAGCCACTGTGTATGTAGATATGTTGACTTTGTATTAAAGAAATGTTGTCTGAAAACATTTTATCATGATTTATTTTCCAGGGTCCGAGTCATCACGTGTGCATAGAGCTAATGGGACTAGGTTTTACGTGGTGTTGCATCATTGCGCAGTCGTTTGCTGGGTCATTTATCACAAATGGAACCTGTGTTTGCAGGATATGCGATGAAGCACAACACCTCTGGCTGATTAATTAGAGTCTTCCTTTATTTATCCTCTAGTCTCTCAACAATCGTATCCCAATGTGCCCATAAGCACAAATTTACATTTGATAAATGCCTCCCAGACCGGCCTGGATCCGCATCCTCACAGGAAGCTCCTCACGTATTTGAGTTTCAATTTACCTTATGATGTTTTAAGAACATGGTCCGTGAAGTACAACATGATTAATTAGCATAGAGAAGAACACAAATGTAAACAAAGGCAGGGTGTTTGAAATAGACTTAAATTGAAATGAAACACTGTTTTAAAAAGCAAAGCATTGAAAGTGTGACTGAGGAAACCTCGTTACAGAGAAGGTTTCGGATGTGGAACCTTGTGGAAGAGTTGTCGTACATGCAGGCTGGACTGATTAGGTTTACTGATGGAGAGACTGTACTGTAGTTGATGCACCCAGTTGTGCTACACTCGCACAGCTGTTCCGTTTCCCATCGCTTCACTGTTTATGTGTGTTTTACTCACAGCTAGTTCAGCTGCAGACGACGTGGCACCAGAACTCATCATCACCTGAATCAGGACTCTGTGAAAACCCTCTGCTGAGCTGCAAAAGAACTGCCATTGATTAAAGGGTAATAGAAGCAGAATGGCTCCGTGTTTCAGGGACGATGTCGCTAATTGTCTGCTCACGGAGCCGTGTTTCGGCCCGTTCTTTTGTAATAGTGGCGAGCCAACAGACTAAGTGTAAGGGGAGGCGAGGAAGTGAATTAGGGCGGTGATTATGCAGTGATTCAGACAGCAGCTCATTAGGACCCAGCTAAGCAAGCAATCAACGAATCGATGTGACAGTGGACCCAAAAGCCACAGAAATTTGTAATAAATGGCAAAGCGATAAATTGGATTATCCACAGCCCCGTGGCCAAGCTCTCTCTGTTGTAAATGACAAATCAATCCAATCATGCCACGAAAAAGCCAAAAGAGCCTGAAAAGGGACCCTGTGCTGCTCCGGCTGGGGAGGTTCTCTGTCTGAACCGGGCCTCGCTCCCTCCAGAGGTCATTTCTGTATGATATTCAGGCGTCTAAAATATTCATGACACGCCATTAGGTGTTTACAGCCACCTTTTATAACAGGAGATTTACTGAGGTTTGAACGGGAGCCAGCGCTGTAAAGTACCGGGGCGCGCGCGCCCGCCGATGCACGGGGGAGAGCGCGGCCCTGCCCCGAGATCTCCAAGATGTAAATGTGCATCCGAGGAGCAATAAGGCCCGCGTGAAAGGCAGAGACGGGCGGGTGTGTAGTTACCTCGGAGTCGTTTCCGAGTAGAAGTGATGGATCTCCTCCGTCTGGCTGCCAGAGCCTCCTCACTGTCTGCCACGGCTCAACAACGCGATAAACGCACAGATAGGAAGATGCATAACTGGGCCACATCCGCATATTAAAATGCGGGGATGACGTGTGAATCGCAATGAATTGATTCTAACTTGTGTTTTGAGTTATTGCTGCGTCGCTCGTGCACAAAGCAGCGCCTCTGGAATGGCTCTGCTGCCACCTGCCGGCCGTGGGCCGCCACGTCACGACCCGCCGCGCCGACGAGCCGTTTTCTTTCAATTAGAGAAGAGATTAGCATGGGTGATGCATTGAAATGCATTGTCTTCTCCAGAGGCTCCTGCTTTCTCTGGGCTAATTATGACTTATGCTCGCTAATGCGTTTTAGCTTTGAATTACACATTTCGTTCTTCTGTGACATGCCGTTAAACGTGAATGATGGGCGTCTCGCCGGGCGTCTGTACATATACAGTACGTTAAAGAAAAGTCTATGGGACGGACACGACTGTTATTTCCCATAATGCCTCCTGTGTCTGACTGGCCGCTACCATTAGGTCACGTCCCGTTTTCTGAGGAAAGAGTGGCCTCTCTATCGTTGACCTCTCTGTTTTCATATTCACATAGAGAAATACACAGTAGAGATGCTTGGCTTGTTTTACACTGCTCTGATATCTTACAAACACAAAGCTAGTGTGGGTCCTCATGCATCATTGTCGTCGTGTGGTGGGCCTCAAAGCATTATACGTAATTTGTTTTTTTCTAGATATGCACATATAAGGCCAAGGAATGTGTGTGGTACGTATTATTAGATGTGCCATGTTTTAAACAGATGGGTTATCGTCACGAGCTTATGAGAAAAACAGCTCTGTAGTGAAGCTGGTTCTGTGGAGGGATAAAGATAAATAATGGCGTGTTTTCAGGACCGTATAAAAGCACCTGCAACACGTTAAGCCGCCCTGTAAAGTGTCTGGACGTAGTTTTCGCTCCTGCGGGTTCCATGTGTTGAACATTGCAGCCTGCTCAACTTGAAGGCCGCACTATGAGCCGTGTAAAAACAGGGCCCATCTACCAAAGTCCACCACATAATAAGCGGTGTCTGCGTCCCTTCGTGTCGCTCATGTGGAGCAAGGCGAGTCTGGCCGTGAGAACCGGGTCGTCCACGCACGCGTCCGTGCTGCGGCTGCAGGGAGGTGTGGCGGCCGTGGGTTCTGCTGTGTCCTCTCAGCAACATCTCTCTACAGAGACGTTTGTCCAGACAGCGGTGGGAGCCGTATGACTTATAAATGTGTAGAGTGAACTGGGAAGTGTGTGTGTGGTGGTGGGCATTTACTGGGGCAGCAGGGCTCCGAGCTGTCTGCCGGTCCCTTTGCTTGTTTCTATTGGCTGACGCGCTTTAACTGACATAATCCGAGCGGACGCGCTGCGACACGGGGACGAGCGCTATCTTACCATTTACATTTTTCATTCAGGGGCTCTAAAAAAAAGCCCGAGCACTTTCTGTTACAGTGACCAGGAGGACTGTGACACTTTTAGTGCTTGTGGCCTTTGTGCTGTTGAACAGCGAGCGCGTGGGATAATGTTGGGAGCGAGGGAGCGTGTTGAACAGCTCTCTAATGGGCCCACAAAGTTATTTTAGGTGCATAAATGTAAATTACAGCTAAGTGGATGAAGAAGTGGAACTGTTGGTTTGCTGCGAATATGATTATGACTTTTTGCGTGCGCGCGCGCGTGGGAGTTGTTATCGCAAGAAGCCGAAGCTGTAGGTGGTAAATAACTGTTCTGCTCCTCAGGTGTTTGGATTCAAACCCCAGCATGTTTCACTCCACTCTGCTCTGCTCGGCTGCTCACTGGTTCGTTCCCAGTACGACGCCGCCGCGTTTTGAGCCATTCAGCACGAAAGCGTAAACTCCAACGCTCCGTGTTCATAAAACCCCGTGCAATTAGCTGTGATTGATACCCAGCACCAGCCACTGGGCCAGTACTTGTATTAAAACAGCTTTGTCAGTTAACTCGTTAAACCTCGTGGCCGTGTGTTTAATGACTCGTTGGGCTCCAGGCAGACGGAGGAGAAACCTGACTTTCAGCTGTTTGGAAGCGTGGTCGCGTCTACGAGGCGCCTGAAAGGCCTCGTCCTCGCGGGCGTGTCCCAGGGAGCGTCGTCTGGAGTATCTGTGGTGACTGTGCGTGGAGTTTGTTGAGCGGCGGAACAAAACGCATCTGCTGAGTCTGTGCAGAGACACTTGCCGCACGGGTTCCGTCTGAGTGCACGCAGGGTTCATTCAGGGGTTTTATCAGTCAACGCTGCTCTGTATACTTTCTTCCAGACTTTTACACATCATTAAAGTGAAAACACACCTGGCGAAATAGGTGGATATAGATTGACTGTAGTGTGTGAGTGTGCGTGTTGTTGTTGTTTCCTGGATCTTCACCCACGATGAAGCTCTATCCAAAGATTACAGAGCATTAATGACTGTTGTGTTGCTTGCTTTGGACCTTTAACACTTTTGGGACTGGGAACTGCTTTCCATTTCCGAGACAGCTTCACTGAAGCATGCCTAGTCGAAGCTCTTTGCCTTTTAAAGACACAGAAATCAATGTGACATTACAACGGCAGAAAGGTAGTCGCTACAGCACACTGTCTGATGGAGCTGCTAAATAATACAGACAAGGAAATGCCTAGCGACTGTATGAAATGAGGCTTTGATCGGAGCTTTATCAATTACATGGTCATGGAGGTGGGAGATGAATTGAATGGATAAGCTCAATTCGGTCCATTGGCACGTTCTGTCATATGTTCGATACCAAACACTGAAGCGTTGATAGTAATTAATCTACTGTGAACGGCTGTAATGAAAAATTAGTGATATTTTCTCATGGATTAAAATGCTCACACCTCTTTGCCTGGAATTGAATTTATTGTAATATTTGTGGGAAATGAGTCAGAAAGATTTGTCTCCTGTAGACAAATATCAGATTCTAATTGGATTCAGGGATTAAATCTGCTTCACTCTGCTACACTGATGCGAGCTGGAATATTAAGTATCATTACAATGTCGATTACTGCCTGTGAGTTCCACCAAGGCCCAGATTCAGTGTGTAAGGGAGGTGGCGTGAGAATAATACAGCCCGGAGGGAGAAAGAAGACAAGTGTTTGTGCCTGTGCGTGTTAGGGTTCGGTGCCAGTTGTCCTACTATGGTCTGGCCCCGGGTTTGCATAATGTTGAAGAAACGAGTCAGAATCCTTTTAAGGTCTTAGCTGCAGCTGAGTGTAATATAATTGACTGGAATACGGGGATCTTAGCGGCCGAGAGCGGGTCTAAGCGGGTAAGCTACAAAAAGAACAATGGGAGCAGAGCTGCTACTTCGTACTGCACACAGTGAACTCACGCATGCAAACCACACAGCAGCGTTAATGGGAGCTCCAGACTGGGCTGCATTTAAACACAAGGTCCAATATTTGGCCTGCGAGGGCAAATAAGAGCTAATGAACGACCAGGTGCTGCTGGTTCTATGTGGAGATTCAGGAGAGCAGTGGGAGGGAAAGGAAATCCATCAGTGAGAGGGACACAGACAGATGAGCGAATGTGGAACCACCACAGCTGTTTATTTACAGGGAATTACAGGTGATGCTAAAAGAAGCCACTTTCTAGAACGACCTGTTCACAGGAACTGTTTGTTCTCTTCCACCTCGTTTCTTTGTCCGTGAAGTCGCATCCAACCCATCTCTCAGCTGCCGTGTCTACTTAATTGCTGTTAATGACAGCAATGCTCAACATTTCTTTTGGTTCCTCAGATGTTAAGGTGGAGCCAGCTGCGACTGAGGGAGTTGTCAGTGTAGGGATCTCTATAAAATGTAATTCTGGACTGTGGATCCGGTTTATTGTTGTTGATGCTGTTTGTAGAAACGTCCTCTGTCGGTCCTGGACAACTGTGAATCTGGAAACCGTAAAAGCTTTTCCTGATGTTTTTGGAGGACACGCCTTCAAGTCTGTCACCTTTGACCTCCACCTCTGTGTTCTTCAGGAACACATTTTCCTTCTACTGAGGAAGTCGCGTCGACCTGAGGTCATTAGCACTTGATCCTTAACGTAAATACCTGCCAAATGGACTAGAATGGAGTTCAGCTGCACACTTTTCTGAGGCAGGAGAGCACGTTGAGGCCTTGTTGTCCATATTGACATATGACTGTGTTTTAGGCCCTTTGGTCTCCATCCTCCGTTAAATGAACAGTAAGTGATTGCAACCTTCTCTCCTCTGGTTGAATGCATTCTTTTTTTTCATCTCAACTCATCTCCTTGATCATGTTTGATGTTTATATTTCTGATCTGAACTGTGAGTTGATATTTGAAACAACAAGTTTTATTGAGCCATCTAGTCACGCCTGTGACCTTACCTCCTTTGTTGTTATCCAAACTTACTAAAGTACTTTGTTGGCGTCGCTGGTGTAAAACATGCAGTACAGTATATAAACTTAGGGGCCTCCTTAAGCTACCGCTGGTCTCTTTTCTGTTACTCTGCCTCATCTGTTTTCACTCAAGTCTCTGCTCACGTAGCCAGCGTACGAAGCCCACGGGATTGTTTAGCTGTCATAAATTACATGCAAACTGACACATGTGGTTTCCGTCCCTATCTCCAAGCCTTTTATCTGCCACATGTGGAGCAGTGATGGACTATGGGTTCCTACTTTCAGGAGCAGAACTTCTAAACCGCCCCAAAGCTAAGCTGTGGCTTTTTAAAGTCAGTGCATGTGTTGTCTTCAGATTTGCTCTATCTAAACTGTAACTTACATTATGATGTCATTAATATATCACGATACACATATGCAAGAAATGTAGCTAAATCCTCCTTGTCTCTGTTATTTGGACATAAAGCAGCTGCTGTGACGTTATGAGGTCAAAGTGTTAATGGCACCATGTGGACTTGGAAACATTATAAGAGAAAGAACAAACACATAAATGTTTACTGAAGACGTCCAGAATAAGCTTAAGGTTACTTCATTTTATGTTTTACTTTGCATTCTACTGGAATAATGTACATGAGTTATGTTCTGATCAGATTTCCATTTGATGTGGTCCCAGACATGAAGAAACGCCCATTTGCACTGCCCCACATTTATAGAGTTGTGCATCTTGAGTCGACATTTAGGCAGAGTAATTTGACCCAAGCCCTGAATGTGATGAACAGTGACCTTTGTCCTGTCCCAGAATCCACCTCATTTAAAGCTAGGCCATTTCTGCAACTGAGGCATGTGTAGTAAATTTGATCATTGCTCATGGGAAAAAATACAGAGAGTAGATGGGCTCATATGTGTCCTCAGTTAATGGGGATAAAGAGTTTGCTTAAACTGGGTTTGCAGAGTCTGGTGATGCCTAATAATGTTTATCCGAGCTGCTCTTAGCATTAAAAATGTCACGCCGAACTGGACAGATAACACGGCCATGTGACAGGTCTTTTCTTAGTAGCCACGTAGGTTCTTTCATCTACACGTCCTCATTTGCACATGAGGAATGATCGTAGGTAGTGATTAAAAGCAGGGTTTTCAGAGCGCTTCGCGAAGGGTCCGCTGGCAGCACACAGCGGACCTTTTCTGACCTCTCAGTTCTCTCTGCAGAGGAACAGGCAGGTGAATTCGGTCTCTGCCTCTCTTGCTATTACTCTCTTTTAATCATTATCTGATTGTATTAATTTTTCATATATAATAAATCTGTATGTTATTGATTTAAACTTCAAAGTTTGATTCCGTGTGAAATCTCTGCCGTGGTTGAAGCAACGAAAATACACGACACATGCAAACAGGAAGACATAGTAACTGAGCCTCAATGAACTAAAAGTATAATTTACCAGGTCCGGAAGTTTGTCTCTTTAAACGGAAGCTCTGTACCGGATTACACCACGATTACAGATATAATCTAATTGCATCATTTAAACCATTTGCCCAAGAATGAAGTCCACAAAAGCCGTGTCCTCTGGAACAGCTACTGTCACAGACGCTTTTCTTTGTTCACTCCTTTCTCTCACAGCTCATTACTTAATATCTTCACTTTCAACCTTATCAATCTTTCTCTTTCGCTTGTTCTCCCGCCCGAAATGCTCTGTGTTGACCTCCCAGAATCCTTCCCCTTTGTTTTCCGGGGAGGGCTGGACTGAGCAAAAAGCCAGCGCAGCCGCTGGGGGAGGGATGAGACTGGGAGCGTCTGCGGCCGAGGACACAGCTGTGGTGGATGAGTGGAGATGAGCGGGTTCTGACGGCGTTCTGTAGGAATTCATTTTCTCATCAGCTGGTTCTTGTTGAACGTGACATGTTTCCCATTTGCTCCCGTGATCATTGTTAGTGTTTTGTCTATTGATCTTCCAAGTGTGGAGATGCGGTTTGGATGAAGCAGTGCGCTGTCGTGGTAAGAGATGCCTCAATTCCTTCTTAGCCCTGCACTCTTTATTTAAACCATAGATGTTTATGATCATGTAAATATACTTGAATAACAATTATAAAGTGTAAATGGTGAACTCATCCATCATTCATCAGTTATCAGTTTGTGCCTCAGTCGTGGGTGAGACTTTGAGAGTTTAGTGATGATTAGACTGGATGATGACGATGCATACTGTATAGTACGTTAAGACTGTGTATCTACCTGTGCCAAACTCTTGCTTTGTTGGAAACAAAAACTGAAACTTTTGGAAGATAATGTTGGTCTGTGTTTTCACACCGACTCAAACAATGCCTCCCTGTTTTTAAAACTCAGTGAGGCCCAGCGGCAGTGTGTCGCTGCTCCAGCCGCTTAAGCACGAAAACCAAACACAGACTCAGAAATGGATTTAGTTCTAAGTGAAAAAGAGCAATATTTATCAGGTTCTGGTGAGAATAATGATAGTTAATAACAAGGCCTAATTAAATCTTCCCATGTGTGTTTAGGATTTATTCCTGCTGTTATCGTTTGTGTATTTAGACTTCTGCCTTGATAATACAAACACAGAAAACTGAGGTCCACAACTTCTGAAGCCCCTAGAGGTAATGGGGGAGAGTTGGGATAATTATTTGTTTTTTGATTGTTTTTTTTTTACCTCAAAATGATTTGCATCACTAGTAATTTTAATGGCACTTTTACAAGCGCTGGTGCTGAGCATCGTCGGCCTCGTGGTGGCATTCTCCCAGGGATGAAGGGACCTGGTAATAGCGAGGTTAGCTTTTAGCATCAGAGGCACTGTGAAGAAACAAACAGCTATTTGGCTAATGGCTATAATGAACCATTTACTGAATATCCCCTTTCGAGTGCAGCCCCTGCAGAAATGAAGAAAATTGATCATCAGTCATGCTAAAACATATTACCTTGGAGCCGTGAGTGGGAGCTAACCGTGCCAGTAACACTTTATTTCCTGTCATTTCCTGCTAAGATATGCCAGCGAAGCTCCTCTGTCTGTTTCAGTCTCTGTGCGACCCCTCTGCTATCACTGCATGTGTTGTCCATGCTTTGTCTGTTTTATAGGGTCGATCAACCTAAAACTGATGCTTTTGGTTTCATTCTAGTGTCACCATGAATCTCACAGCCAGCAACAGCAGCATATGCTACTCCATCAACAGCCCTCCCTTCAAGTACAACCACACCGTCACCTCCATCAAGTATTCAGTCACCTTCAGCACTCTGGGTCTCATCTCCAACCTCTTCGCCTTCATAGTTCTCCTCAAGTCCTTCCAGCGCACACACAGCCGCTCACGCTCCTTCTTCATGGTCTTCCTGGGCGGCCTGGTGGTCACCGACTTCATGGGACTCCTGGTCACGGGCTCCATCGTGGTCAGCTTTTACGCCACTCAGTTCAATTGGCGCAAAATTGACCCCGACTGCCACTTCTGCAACTTCATGGGCATGTCCATGGTCTTCTATGGACTCTGCCCCCTGCTGCTTGGTGCGGCCATGGCCCTGGAGCGCTTCATAGGCATCAACTGTCCCTTCGTGCACTCGGCCAGCGTGCCCAGGTGCCGCTCCATCTCCATGGTGCTGGCGGTGTGGCTGTTCGCCGGCTGCATTGCGCTGCTGCCGCTGACTGGCGTTGGGAGCTACCACATCCAGATGCCTGGCTCCTGGTGCTTTTTCAACATCAGCCACCGGGGGAAGGACCTGGCGTTCTCGCTGATCTTCTCGCTGGTCGGCCTGACGTGCATCTTTGTGTCGTTTCTGTTAAACACGGTGAGCGTGGTGACGCTGATCAAGGTGTGCTGCGGACCACAAAAGCACCAGCGACGACGAGACCACGAAGTGGAGATGATGGTTCAGCTCATTTTGATAATGGCCATCGCTTCTGTTTGCTGGTGCCCCCTACTGGTGAGTGTGCATTTAACACGGTGTTTTTCACTTGTAATTCACTATTATATACTAAAATATTTGAATGGTTGCTCTGATTGCTTTGAGCAAAAACTCCTAGGGGGATCGATTGCCTTGTTTTTAGCCGTATAGACGCCTTCATTCCATTAAAGCTTCACACCTTTAAATGGTGCTGTGTGATCGTATGTGCTGCATGGTAATAAGATTGTTACTCTGAATACATTCTCCACATTGTTAATAGTTGGCGGATGCCTGAATCCCCAGCTGTCCTTAAAGATATCTACAAAGAAAACTACCAATGTTGCCTTCAAATGTTTGAACCATAATGAAGCATCACAAGGTCCTAAGCTTCTTTTCCACATATGCTTCATTTCTCCTTAGCAATGCAGCCTCTTGGGCAACTGATGTGAACCCTTAAATCACTTAGTTTCGTCCAGATGAAACGCTGTCTCACGCATGAGTAAAACAGGGCCTTTAATGGAAAGCTACTGCAAGGTGGGTTTTGCAGTGTTCTCTGCAGCATGTGGTTACGACGATAATAACTGTAAATCACTGGCAAGTGTTATTGGTAAACATGTTGAACATCAGGTCCAACTAAACACAAAAGACGTTAGCTATATTTGTAAGATGAAGTTTAAAACAAAGAATAAGGTTAAAGTACATTTGCTGGGTAAAAATAGTCATATAGAGTTAAAATAGTCAAATATAGTCAAAGTAACTGGTCAAACTTTAGTAGAGAAATACAGTCGTAAACAACATGCGAGGCCACATTTCTCATTCTGTTTGAACCTGCTGCTAAAAATATTTCTAATCAAAGTATCGTGTCAATTCAATGCAGTTTAGAATAAATCACTCTGCTTCTATAACAGATGCCCTCACACACTGACTTTCAGCCTCTAAGTCAGATATTAACTATCTGATCGCTTGATTGTTTCTCTCCTCCTCCTCACGAGGGCCCTAATAAATAAGTTCAAACTCAAAAAGTGAGCAGGCCACCAGATGCAAGCGACCACGTGAGTCCCATCACTCCTAACCTCACTTGTGTGACACCCTGCACAGATCTATACTCTGACGAGCGTGCTGACTGATGTCCGTGTTCGAGCTGAAACTCTTTTGTTCTACATACGAATGGCCACCTGCAATCAGATATTTGACCCCTGGATATACATCGTGTTCCAAGAGTCTCGACTAAGGCGAGTAAAGTGGAAAACTCCCATGTTTCTGACAGTGACACGGCTTCCCTGCAGCGAGCGCTCGCCCCCATCACCTCGGTCGGCTGCATCAGCATGTCCTACGCGTCTGATCTGTACATCAGCTCAAAGCCTTGAAGCATCTCATTCATAAGCTTGTGGTGTCACTGTACATGTGTCCATTTATAGCAGCCGGCGCCTTCTGGGTCCTGCTGCTGTGTTTCATTCCACCACTAGTAACAAATATTTCTCAGTTGTTTGTTTATTGTCCTTGTGTCTGCTTTCATTCATTCTGTAGAACTAACATACATGGTTTCACGGTTTGTCATCAGTGTCTGATAAGCTAACGTTCTGTAGACGTAAGTTAAGCATAAGGGAGGGTGTTCATTAGTTACAATGGTCCTAAAGAATGCAGTCTGTCCACAGTGAGCTCCAACCTCGTGGTGCAGAGCTTGAAGCGCTAGAATTTGCCCAGTTGCTTCTCCTCCCTCACTCATGTTCTCTCCAATTTCTCCTCCACCACCAGGTCTTTACTGCAGAAACTGTGCTGTCAGAAGCCAGCCTCCGGATCAGATACCTCCTGCTGTACATACGCTTCGCCACCTGGAACCAGATTCTCGATCCGTGGGTGTACATTTTGTTCCGCCGAGCAGTTCTAAAGAGACTCTTCCCCCGCCTCAACTGGTCCCGAGAGTCCATCATGAAAAAGTACCCGTCTTTCAGCGACTCTGTCCGCAGATTCACGCGCTCCTCCCTCGGGAGCACACACGCAGGCAAACCTGAAGAGCCTGGCAGAGCACCTCCATCCTCCCTAATGCCAGCGCCCGACGCTCCGTGAGTCCTTGGATTGGAGTTGAAGGGGTGTAAGTCACAGTTACAGTGCGTGTGGAACCTTTCTCCACTCTGTTATTAAGCTAATCACAGACTGAACCTTGTTTCACGACATTATAGCACTAAAGTGTCTTGTTGTGACACGAGCATCAGTAAGTCAACGCTTCCCTATAGAGCTATACTTAGAACAGAAGTCAGCTCATAGAGATGAGTGAGAATATTGGATTTATCAATCATTTATATTAATATGACACTTCAGTGTGCACTTTGCTCAGATATCACAGGACACAAGTTTGAGGCTTATGATGAGCACCTTACAAACACAGATTTGTGTGCAAATGCTTAGGATCTGTTTCTATCTCTTTTTCTTCAGTATCTGTCTTATATAAACATTAAGAAAATCCTGATTATTCATGTCAAGTGTATATATCTGAGATGGTAGTGAAGGTGTATTACTTTTATTCTTATGTGTAAGGCATGGATGTTAATTCTCCATTTTAGAGAATAATCAAATATTTCTGACCAAATACATTTCAACTAAATTTCAAAAATGTTTTATCTTTAATTCGGTAATTATTTGGCTGGACCAACAAGGAGGGGTTTATGATAACAGAAAGCAGTTGTTGATATCTTTGTGATACATTTATTGTTACTTTTAGTTGATGTTTGCTTATCTAATCTAATACGCGATGTGCTTCGATCCAGAGTCACGCAGTTGTGTTTAAAATAAAGGTCCGTAAAATTCTGATCCTCTCTTCTGTTCACATTAAGTCACACACAACCCACAGCTATGATTTCAACCGCTTTACTTACAAGATCAAAATATTCAATAAACAGCAAATGCGCCATACAATTTTCAGGTCTTCATGCACATACAGTTCAGAACAAATTCTTGTAAGTTAGCTAGTTACTTCATTGAAAGTATGGAAAGTAGGCAATTTATTACTTTTGAAACACATGCAGTTGTTTCCGTTTCCTTCTTTCCTCTGCAAAATAATGCAGAGACACAGACACACTGTACAACTATAAATGAAGAACTGCGCTAGTACATTTACATGTTCTCTTGTGATATTTTGCTATAAGTTATTGTGAAGACCTTCATTTTTCAGGCAATATCAATCCAAGGAACTCCAGCAATATGGTTTATTTCAGTGTTTTTCATTGTGGGAGGTATGGTTTGAATATTTAAGAGTTAAGATTAACCACCAGCGAGGTTGTGTTTACTTACAATCGATTGTTCTCTCACTATTAGCAGCATCCTTTGTTTTTCACTCTGCGGTTTCATCAGAGGAAAAGAGGAAAAGCTGTTTACTGTTGCTTATCTTCCTTCCTGGATTCTTAAGATGAACGACTGATTCATTGTTGCTTTGCGTGCAAGCTTCAGAACAAACGCTGTGAATTTCCTTCAGACAATGATCTAAATGTCTTGGGTGGAACTATGAAAGACATCTGTGATTTCAGTATGGATGAAATAAAATTGAAAGTTATACAGCTTATTATAAAAACTTGTCAGAATGGAAAATATTGTGTGATGATCTGTTTCCACCTCCTTATCGAACAATGGGACTTCACGTCCATTACCTGCTTTCTAATTCGGTGCATAAATTAATGGTGGGAAGGCAACTTTAAAAGCAACTGCACACTTCTGTTTTAGTTGGATGCACAGAGCTCTCTACTCCTAATTTGTCCCCACAGAAAATGTCTACATTCGCCCATTTTTTACATCTACAATAGCTCCCCATACATCAAACAAAAAGACGTCAGGGAATGCGAAGTCTCCCAGAACTGTGTCCAAGGCCTCTGCAAAGTCGTCAGGGCTCTTCTTGTCTTTGCCCGCTTCGACAATGGTGGATGCTGCAGAGATATAAAACATAAAGTGTAAGTTATGAGTAACTAAAGGCAAATGCTGTGCTGGCTGAGTTCCTTCACCGTAAGCCATCAGCATAGCAACCGTCAGACATTCATTTAGATAAACCAGTCAGTTCATTTTTTGCTTTATAGGGTCTGAGGCAAATAAACGTCTTTGTGCTTGAAGGAAAATATTCCCTTTTATGGTTTTAGCTCTAATCCAAAGTCACACACTGAAGTGGGACAACACAGTGCAGCCCTGGTTACTTTGAATCCCTCCTTCAAGGATTGCTGACACTGCAAGAAGATAATGAGATACTGAGTGATAAATCTGATACAGACAAACTTTATTTTATGTCTATTCAATGCATTCCCAAAAGTAGGGTCTCCTATTTTTTTAAATACAAACAACTGTTTATTTTCTATAATCTTTTAGCATGAAGATCGGAAGATCACTCCCTGCACTTTGGCGGTGAGCTGGTATGAC
The DNA here is from genome assembly GCF_900634795.4 of Betta splendens. Taxonomy (NCBI): domain Eukaryota; kingdom Metazoa; phylum Chordata; class Actinopteri; order Anabantiformes; family Osphronemidae; genus Betta; species Betta splendens. The sequence continues at coordinate 10,295,861 of NC_040884.2, read as the reverse complement.
ATGGGCTTTATAAAACGGCTACGGCATCTACAACAATGCATCCACCTAAATGGTGATTATGTAGAAAAATTAATAATAATAATTTAACCTTTTATATGACGCATTGTCCCGGTTCTTTGTTCGTCGTGAATTTCAGTACGAGCGGCTGTAAAGTTTCTACACCACTTCATGCATCCATGCATCCATGCATCCATGCATCCATGCATGATGTGGCGATGAGCTGGTGTGACATGGGCAAAAAACTAAAAAAACATGGGTTTGTATTTCTAAAGGAATGGGAAACCTTACTTTTGGGATTGCCCTTGTATATAAATTTGCACATACTGTATCAGTATGTTTGCCTAATGCAATGTCTCAATCCCACAGAGTCAGAGCAGCTGCATTTACAATGAAAAAATAAATAAATCGCACATTTTCAAGTTCTTCCTTTATAAACGAAAGAACTTGTTTTCATAGGATCCCTTCCAAGCAAACAACAGGATCAGCTCAAGTCTTGAATCCACTTCTATCGGGTCATTGACCTTGGCCATGAGCGAGAATTTGAAGTATGTGGTCCCCAGATCTCCTCCTTCTCCTTTTAAAATCTGTTTAAATCTGAGGGTCTGCTGGCCTTTCCTTTCATGGATGTACAGTGTGAACGGTCTTACCCAGGTCCAGGTCTCTGATTCCCATGTAGCTCTCCAGCAGATCATCCACCTTCTTAGTGGCGCGTTCTTCAAACTCGTTCTGTTGGTGCAGCAGACAAGACAACACAGAGATGTTACTGGATGCTAGTCTATGTTTATTTCTTTAGCTATGATCAGTCTGCTGTCATCATGTTATACATACGAAGGCACACTATGGCCTGTGTATGTACAGTAATGTCTCTGTAAACCATCAACAGAGCGCTTTGTAAAACAAAAGATCATTTCTACAGCTGAGTGTTTCCAGGAGTCTCACAGAAATATGCCTCGAAGTTGAAATAACATTCAAGTCTATGTTTTTTCTCTCAACATAATTAGTCTCAGATTGGTGCACTCAAATCCCAGACAGAGATGGGTAAACCATCAGGGGCCAGATTTTAAAAGGTCCTGGAGATGAATTAAAAGGCTTACGGAGATGAAGCCTTTAATATTTAATTTAACATGTTTAATTATTTCATTTAATTTTCTGAATATTAGAAATTATATTTTCACTCTGTGAATCAGGGCTGGGCTGAGAATCGATGGCTGCGCTTGGGCGTTCACATCAAACATCAGTGCACATCCTGCACTGAAGTGTAGGAAGTTAGAAGGACATTGTTGCTAAGGTGACTTCTAACACTCCAATACTCCGCCAATAATGGCTATTGTTGGGCCAAGTGTGTGCCTTTTAGTTTCTATCTGATTGGAATCATTTGAGGAGCGTCGCCTTTGACGTCTTTCATGACCCTCATTGATGATTTGAAGATCAAAGATCAAAATGAGTCAAGGGCACAGAGGTCGGTCGACTTGTTGTCCTGTCGAGCAGCAGATCGTGTGAAACTCACCACTTCCTGAACTGTAGCAGCGCCTTTGGAGCGAAGACGCAGCGTTTCCCTCCCATTCACCATCTTGCCCTCATTGGATTTTGGCGCTCTGGTCCTCATTCCAATCATGTCTAATCACACAGACAATAAACACATGGCTAATAATAACGTTTTTACAAGGAATCTTCTTCTTCTTCCCATTTAACTTGTGTGTACTGTATATTTTAGGGGGGAAAACACATACTTTAGTTGATAATCCTACTCTCAACTGCAGTTTTCTTGACAAGCACAAGGAATCAGTGTTTGAGAAAGAGGTTTCTGTGTTGATGGTGTAGCACATTGTGATGTTTTATTTCATACACTTAAGCATCTTCTTTGCATCTTCTTCATTCCTCTTGGATGAGCATCTAACGGACGTCTGGTCCGTCTGCAGCCCATGTAGCTTAGGTTGTTTGTTTTTACAGCTAAGTTGCTGACTTCTACAGGCGTTCACCGCGTCACCACCGGTGATCGCAGGCAGCTGGGAAGCAACTTTGGTGTATAAAACATCCAAACACATTTTGTAAAGATGTTCCTGATCCTGAAGAGAATTTGTCATGTTTCCTTAGTGACACAGTGCAACCGTGAAACTGAGCTTGCTCAGTCAAAAGCCCCTGAAAACAGCTCAAGTGTTACTGAAAGTTCAGTTGAAATGATTGTGTTGAAATGATCTGTTGTTCTGCTGTTTCCCAGCGTACGTTCTGGCAACAATGTACTTCTGACATGCTAACAGGATGTCAGCCTGTGGACCATGGCCTTAGGTTCCTGTCTGATAAGAGAGGCAGCTGGGCACACGCCAACACCCACCACTTTGCTCTTTCCTTTGCATGTCGCAAATCAAATGCAATAAAATAGCAACTTGTACTTTTGACAGGAAATAGATTTCTGAAATATGTGAAACAACGACCTCCTGGTGACTGTCCCTAAAAGCTGCACAGATATTTTGTTAATACAAAAGCAGATTCAGGCCATGAAACTGAAACCATCCAATCTATGTACAATCCTGGATTTAAGGTGTTTAAGAAATATTATTTGTGATGGTTTGTGTTCTATGAAGGAAACCAAAGACAAACAAGTCTTAGAGTAAATTTGAAGCTTTTTAGATTCTTGTGTCACACTGGATCCTTCACACTTCCTGTTTGGACGATGACATATGGAAGTACTAACGCACAAAAATCCATCAACCTGAGGCCAAATGAGGACAACAGCCTATTGGGAATCAACTATTAGCGCTAATACAACACAGTGATGTGCGTTTGATCCCAGCCAAAAACCTTTGAGTCAGAAGTCTGTGTTTACAACTTCCACTCTCCGTCTGTTTTGCAGCAGAAAACATGCTTCACTCACCAAAGGCTTTCTTGGGCTCGACCAGGCGCAGAGTGAAGGGAATGCCTCTGGGTTGCTCCTTCAGCATCTTGGCCACCTCATAGTGTCTACACCCAACAATACTCTGGTCGTTGATGGCCTCGATGTGATCACCAATGCATACAGTCTTCAGACGGTCGATGGTGCTGGCTTCCTTTATCCTCTAGAAAAGAAACACATGGCCTTGAACTACTGCAATCAAATTAGGATGGGGCTGAAAGCCACAGCAGCTTGTTATTCAGCCCATTGTTAGTGATGTTAAAGACATATTCACCTTGATGAAAGCGTATCCTGCGCCATTGTCTGTGATGGTGAGGCCTAGTGCGTCTTCCGTCTTTGTTACCTCCACCTCTTTGGTCTCTCCTCTAACATGAGCGAAGATGAAGTCCTCCAGTCCGATCTGCCCCCCCAGTAGCTTCTGCATGTCCACTTTATGAGAGTTGAGTGTGCAAAACAAGATCTGAGGCGGGGAAAAATGTCAGGCGATGAAATTAAGTGGAAGAACAATAGAGTTTATCATTGTTTTGTATTGTTTATCACACAATTTTCGTTTTCAGTTGTATTATATTAGAATTAAAACATAAGACACACCAATAAGGCTGGCTGTACGTTTTGCATGGGCGGAAACCTTTTTCCACTCTCTTTCTTTATTTTTCTACGAAACAACTGGGACTCTTTCTGTGCCGTATACAGATTAAACAGCAGGGGGCAGTGCAGTCAAGCTCTTCGATTTAATGTTTGGCATGTTAAGCCATAACCTTGAAACTACAGTCATGGCCAGACACTTTCCTCGTTGTCTTTAAGATTTTATGCTTCTATTTGCGGTTTGAGAATAAAATAATTAGACGCTGTTTTTCTCTACAATAGTCAATAGTAGTCAAAAGTATTTTGTGTTTGAGCAAACGAAAATTTTTATTACTCTAAAATCAGTGATTAACTTTACAACCCATATCGTAAATTCAAAAAAACTTGACTGAACCGTTATCACGCTTGAGGCAGTTGCTTGCTTCTCCAGGCAGCTGCAGGCTGACTGCAGTCCAAGGTCTCCGCTGGCATCTAGCTGGGCTGTAACCTTACACTGATGCTTGTCAGTCCACAGCAGGTCAAGGAAACTGCTGTTCTTCTCGCTATCACTAAGTAATGGGCTAACTGTTCTTACAGAATGTCCCACATGTATGAATTCGGTTCAGGTCCTGTTTGTACGGGACAGAAATTGTTAACTATCATTATTATTATTATCATTATCAGAATTACTTAGATTTGTGTCTGAAGAAAATGTCCCCAATGTGTGAACTTGCAACAGATTAAGAGAGACTTATCATATGTTCGTTTATAGTGAACTGAAGGCCTTTGGACCTTGGGTTTCTCAAGCAAGCTTTGCTTGGATGCTGTTGAAGGCATCTGCTCGTGCATCAGCGTTGTTGGTTCCATTAACAACCAGACACAACTACACAAAAGCTTCTACACAGATCAAACATGCAGCTGCCAGAAAATACAAAAAAGACAGGCTCACACTCATATTTCTTACTGTTAATAGTAAATGAGGGGGTTTAAAGAATTGACTATATATATATTGTAATTGATCTGTTTGACAGAGTTTGTAAATGGAAACGTGCAGCACACTTGGTTAGAGATAGACACAATCACAGATAGCGCAGTTACCTGATAAGATTTACAAGGTTACATTCTGTGGATTTGACATCAGCCCACGTCTTTATCACACCATCACTAGCTTTTCGTGTCCAACAGGTAGCAGATAGGAAAACCTTCACAAAGGTCTTCATGAGACTGCTGATAAGTGCTAGATAAAGTCAATGTCAAGTATGCATTCTTCTCTTACTGAGTGTGTTAACATAATATAGTGAAAAATGCTGCACAACATCGGTTTACAGTCTCCTTAAAATAATTCAGATGTTAATATGTTGTTCTAGTTTTTTATGCACTAAAGGCACCTTGCAAATAAACAGTATTACTGTTGAACCACTACTGGATACGAGCAAATACTCAAATGTGCTTTAATGTGTAACGTGTTTAGTGTTTAGTAAAACCAATTCTGACGACAGAAAGAGAATAGTGTTGCCACTTCTGGAGAGGTGTCAGGCTGCGGTGGTTAGGCCACAAGGGTTCAATAAAGATGTCACATGTATGTATACACACACACACATATGTATATATGTATATGTATATATACATATACACACACACCTAGCTCTGCAAGACTTGCGTGAGAGAATCACCACAGTGACGTAATCAGGGTATTATGTTGGATTAGCCTTTATAGAAAGCATGTGTTTCAGTTTGAGGTGTGGCCTGTATAATACGTTCTCATTATTTACAGTGTGAGGAGTGCAGGATGCAGTAATCTAAGAACCCACGGAGACTTTGTTGCACCTACATTAAGCTTTCCTTTTTTATGCTTCTGACGAATCACCTTTTTAATAAGATATCTAAAACACTGACTAGATGGAAAAAGCTTTATTCCAGTTGTTTGTTCGTTCTGTGCAATCATCAGTCAGCTTATTTCCAGTGAATGGCAAAGTGTGTGAAGTTTTCCCTTTCATCCCTATATCTCGTGGCAAACAGTATGTGTAGTGTTTACTCTCTATAGATAGCATTAGATTATTTGTTTCCTATATTGATCCTGGAAAAGGCACAGATGAGCACAAAGTCTGGCAGACGGCACAAGCATCTATTGTGCATCATGGAAAAACCCTAGGATGGAAACCTAACACGTATTTGTAGCTGACCTGTCAGACAGGAAATGCAGGAAGGTAACACAGACATGGTTTTCAGCAAAACGAGGAAAGTTTCCTGATTGTGTCCATTAGCTGGGCTTGTTTTGTACCTCTGATGGAGATATGTTGAACACCTCTGCGATCTTGGCGTACAGCTCCTTGACATTGGTGAATCCGTGGATGCGGCCTGTCGGACTGCCGTGAGCCAGCTGGGTGTGGAAGATGAGCTTGGGTCGCGGGTACTCTGGCGGCCCTGGAGGCGGCGGAGAAGGAGGAGGAAGTGGAGGCGCTGTGGGCTCTGCACATGCATGAGTCTGCTGTTGAGTCTGATCCTTCTTCGGCTCCATTTCCTCGGCCCCCGTGGCCTTGGGGTCCTGCGGGCTCATAGCCTCGCCGTTGTGCATTGGGCCCAGCTCGGGTGTGCAGCTCCTCTGGAGCTCCTCTATGCTGGCACGACAGACAAACACTGTCTTTCCCCAGGTTAAACCAAGCAACCACCAAACCACCCAGAGGTATGAGGTGAAGAGCACGCATGAATTAGTGATGAGAGCAGCCTGGTAATTGTAGCTGAGGAAGGCCAGCCAGACCCTACCAGGTAGAAACCCAATACCCTTTGAGTTGGGAATCGCATGAGTTACACCTGAGCCTCTGGCTGCTCACACATAGAGAACACAAACAAAAAGCATCGGACGAAGGTTTCTTCATAGACGTAACAGGATTAAGGCTCTATTTCCCTAGTCAGTCTGGCATTGGGACATGCTGCACGAGCCTCATACTAAATGTGTGAGCATCCTTGAGTAACTTTTCTGCAAAATGGCTTCCAACTTGGACTGAGATGCAGGTGGCTGCAGACAATGTTCCAATGTCAGCTGTAAGATGATATAATAGGGAGTAAGGCGCCCCCCCCCCCCTTTCTTTGGCCTCGTTGAATGAAACGTGGCTCTTTTGTGATGCATTGACCTTTTTGACCCACAAACACACAAGACCACTGTTTGAGCAGGTAAACAGATGTTTGAGACACATCACTGCTATAACCATAGATATAGTGTATTCTATGTACGTATGAAGACATAATATTGTATATCTTGATATTAGCCTGAGCCCTGTAACCACTCACTATAGTGAGACACGAGCCGCATACTCCAATTTTGCTCCATCGTGATGTTTCTTAGGCCAAAACTATTTCCTGAATTGACTGGTGCAAATCAGGGAAATTCCACAAAAATCCCATTTTAGCGCTTCCCTTCAACTGGGATTTTCCTCAGTGTGATTCAAAATGAATTTTATATATATTCAGGGCATTCGTCCTAATGTGTTTATATAGTTTCCTTTAATTTAAAGGTAAAATATCATTGGTGTGTGAGCAGTGCTGCTCGCTTGGCCCACTACCTATCCTGTCATTATATTGTGTAGGTGCACAGGCAGCCTTGCAATGCTCATGCTTTATAAGCATTTTTGTACACCTGTGCTATATATGCATGCTGCTGCTCTGTGCGTCACAGCCTAGTTTTTCAGGCCAAGGTGCTGCAGTGCTCTCAAGGTGCGAATGTTTACTCCAGCAGCTGATAACAGGGATCGGTCTAGTAAAACTTTCCTTTGACGATGGATAAAAAAAAATAGCCTTTCCTTTCCTTTCTTACTTGGACCCTGAGCTATCTATTAAAACAGATAGACATAGTATGTTATGCAATGATACCGCGATAACACACAGGAAATTACTTCCTAGATGTCAGTGTAAGTGTGAGAGAAAGACAGACAGACAGACAGACAGACAGACAGACAGACAGACAGGCAGGCAGGCAGGCAAAAAGGCAGACAGACAGACAGACAGACAGACAGACAGGCAGGCAGGCAGGCAGGCAGGCAGACAGAAAGGCAGACAGACAGACAGACAGACAGGCAGGCAGGCAGGCAGGCAGGCAGGCAGACAGACAGACAGACAGACAGGCAGGCAGGCAGGCAGGCAGGCAGGCAGGCAGACAGACAGACAGACAGACAGACAGACAGACAGACAGGCAGACAGGCAGGCAGGCAGGCAGGCAGGCAGGCAGGCAGAGAGACAGACAGGCTGGGTTCATGAATCACACATTCAACATTAAAGATCAAATGATGTGAAGCATTAACCATCGTGATCATGTTATTTATCATTTTATTGTGTAGATGTAGCAAATATGATTTAAGTGTATTTCGTATATTCCCTAAATACTTATTGTATCTAAGATACCGTTCATCATTCACATTACCAAACTAACCTGGGAGTAATCAGATTACCTGAAACCAGATAACACATGAAGTACATATTTAGTAAATCCTGTTTCTTGAGTAGGTTGGCAGATTCATCACCACACAATATTGTCATTACCTACACCCACAACTACCGTTACCTCATATTCTTCATCATAAAGCGTGATTTCCTCCGCTCTGTCTGCTTTGTTTCCTAGCAGAGGAGGCGGAAGGGAGGACCGGGGATGGCTGGTGTAGGCCAGATTGTATGAGGGTGGCGTGTTTGCTGTGTCATGCGGCACTACACTGCCTCGTCTGTTCCTGGTGCTGTGGTCTGCCTGGTGACAAAATAGGGCTTTCATTGCTGAGTTTTGTGCGCTGTTCTCTAAAGTGATTGGCTTTTTGTTTGTGAAGCGTGTTCAAGGTCTTCTGATCTCATCAAAGCTTAAAGGAGATAAGAGAATGTATGTATTATGTGAAACATGAGTGACATCAAATGTTCTCCCAAATGTAAAATGTAGTAAAACATAACTATATCTATCACTGTCTGACCAAATACCCTCCATATTTATGAGGTATGTGTTATAATTGTGGAAACTGCACAATACCTTAGCACTGTTCTCTTAAGATCACTTCAAATACGGGATGTTGAGAAGTCACATGTCAAATAAATCATCCTGTGTGACTACAATGTGACTTAGATGACAGTCGTAAAGCTGGGCCTTATGGCCTTGCGCTGCTGATTGTACAGTATGTGACTTTTCCATTTGTTCCTGCAGTTGTGTTTCCGTTTTCTGTGGTGGGGGGAGGGTGACAGAACAGGTCCTTTATCAGCTGGCTGAAAAGATGAGATGTTTCATGCTGTGTCGGCCACCAGCTAAGTAAGTGACTTGCCTTGTGAGTCACTGGCCTCTGCTCCCACTCATAATAATAGGAAAACATGCACATTGATTTCTCAGCTCATTGATATAAAACAATTAGAGTACTTTTTCTTTTCAACTTTATAGATTTTATTAGTATAATCTAAACATGATATTGACAGCTGACAGTGTTTTATTTGGTTGAATGCCTGCTGTTTAATATAATATATTATTTTATTATATATTCCAATATATTATAAAATATTAGATCGCAGGATTTTCTGTTTTACTTTCAGCTAGTGGATCTGAAGCAACTAGCAACCGCCCCACCCTGCTGTGCTGCCACAGTTATACGCCTGTCACATCAAAACCAGCGTGAAGTGACGGTTTGAACACTGTTGTTAAAGCTCACTGGCCATTTACTCTTTTGTTTTTGCCTAAAATGTCAACATTACATTGAAATAATAATAAAGGGCTCACTAGCAGCATAACAACACCGGCCATATACCTTGTGGTAAAGGGAGGCAATGCCCACTACCATAGAAGGTAATGGGCGGTCGTTGAAAGCCAACTACTCAATTCTGATTGGAGGGCCGGTCTGATATGACCATTTTTCCCAAGTCGTTCGCCGACGCTCATTGGTCAGCGCACTTGGTCCGATTTAAGCTCATTATCTTAAGCAGCCCTCGGAGAAGTAGAGAAAAAAAGCAGAAGCCAAACAGGAGCGGTGGAAGCTGGCGTGGAGCGTCGTTTCTACACGAACCGACCACCACTGGCTGAGGGAAGGATGCTTGAAAACAAGCGAGAGAGGCTGAAGACCTTTCTCAGGAAGATCGACGAGAAGGCCATCGTCAGAATCAAGCATTTCATGAGGGAGAGGTGAGCGGAATGAATGTAACTAGCTAAACCGCTATCTGCCGGCGAGCATCATCAGCGGGGTGGATGCTAGCGGCTAGCTGCCCTGCTGACAACAGCCTTTTCTATAAGATTGTCTTGTCGGTGCCTTAGCTAACACAGCACAAACACAGGGGTGTGATCATATAAATGTGTGTAAACGAAATGTTGGTACCGGGTGTCGTATTGTGTCGGCGGGTAACGTTAGCGAGCATCCAGTAGCCTGGCCGAACTTGGTGGCGTTTTCTTCAATTAGCGTTGCAGCCACATTCGGACATTTAAAGCATTTTCATCGTTGTCCTCATATTAAAGCACACCCATTCATTAAAAGCCTCGTTGTGCCGTTGGAAATAATAGTGTCACCACTCTAAATGGCACAGTTCTATTTTAAATTGCGGGAGATTATCGCGACGTCACTGATTGACCGCTGGCCACTAGCACCTGGCACTGATGTGTTTGGAGGCAACAGTGGTAGTGAATGGGATGTCCTCTTTGAATAATGTTGATAATGTGATTATAAAGACACTGGCAAGAGTTTAAATTGACAATATTTCTAGGAACTAAGTGATTGACCCAGTTAAATCCTACGAGCCGACTGCTGCGTGTTTTATTTACCTCTGTGCTTCTATTCCAGGCAGTAAATGAATGGCATTGCTTGAGGAAGAGCAGTAAGGAGAATTAGTCCAGATCTGGTCGGGTTCTAATCTCTCTTTTGCCTGTCTAGAATTCCTGACTTCATCATCCGCTGGCCTGCTGTATGTGGGTCACGTTGGCATTGCTGGCTGTTCTTCTACAGCCGTGTTCACTTGCACACTACCTTCCCAGTATCCCAAGGGAAAGACGTGCACATTTGTCACACATGGCACTAGGAAGTGTGTTTTCTAAGAAAATGCTATATTTAGCTCCCATGAGTTGCCCACAGGTGGTGTGTGGTGTCATATGAGCGTAGCCTGTATCTTGTTATTTCTCCTAGTCCTCAGAGCTTCGCCCTTCACTTTCCTCCCCATAGATAGCCATTTGGTGGAGCACAAGAGTCCTGCTAATCAGTCACGGCTGACTGATTGTAAGCATAGCTATGGTGTTCTGTTGTATGGTATGTGGGGTGACCTATTAGTTTCCACAACACCATCAAGCTTCAAGGGCTAATTGTCTGGCCATATAAATGCAACATCCAACCATACATAATTTGTTCAAACTATAATTTTGTGTATGTTTCATCTTTGTTTATTTTAGTAATCTTAAAGCAGGAAAAAATGAAGTAAATGTATCAAAGTAGTTAGATTTATAGAAGTGCTTTGTAAGTTGCCCTGCTCACAGTCATAATACATTTTCCCAATGTAAAAATGGTTTAAACTGGTGTCGCTGCAGTGCTTGTTGATCTGAGGAGCTTGGAATAGGCTGGGTGGGGCTCTTCTGTAGGCGTCCTGTTGGCTCCAGGAAGATACTCCGCGCACAGTGTTTTCTCTCTGCTGTGGGCAGTGACGGCTGGGTTTCTGTCAGTGCATATAGCATATTTAGTAGTTTAGACCTATGCAAACAACATCACTAATCAAGTGTTGCACCCTAACCAGATGGTCACAGTTTAATCCATGTGTTATACTTCAATGCCCTTGTCACAAAGCCAATAGAAAAAGCTGTATTTAGTTTAGCAGTTTAGTTAGTATTTTAGTTTAACAGCAGCCTGGTGGATTTCACCTGAAGTGGTGCCACAGGTTAGTCTAATTTTAGACACAAGGCTTTATTTGACCATGTCTAAATGCACAATTTATAGCTCATCACTCATGCCTTTCTAGCAAAATGTTTGGAATAAAATATTCTAAAACAATGAAAATGACTAAATTGGGAAGCTACAGAGTGTTTTGAAAAGTGGGAACTTTGTGATTGCATCAGTGTGTGTCAGGGTATATTGCTGCAGGGTGAATATCTGTTGGAAAAGAATAGAAATGGGCTGAAGCAAAAATGTACTTTTCTCTTCTGAAAAGTTTCCAGCCTCAGGAGAGTTATTCTGTCTAACACAGCACTATGCTATTCTGCTATCTATACAATGCATTAGCCATTTTTACAGAAAGAATGCAGTGGGAAATTTTTGAAGTTCTCCAGCTCACTAACAAAAGGCCAATGAAATCTTTATTTACCAGACCTAATATCTGGATGACTCGGTTATTTGAACAAGCATACAGACTCTCACCGGTTATAATGTTACTATTTTGGAGACTGTTGACACCTATTGAACTGAACCAAGGCCCTTTTTGTGATTTGGGAGGCGTACATGAAGGTTTTCAAGCGAGAAGGTTGGTCACTGACATTTTTTAAAATCAAGACCACCTTTGTCCCTGGTCAGTTCGTGTGAAGGAATATACCGGGCCTTGTGATTTCTGTCTAAAACAAATTCTCTCTCAAATGACTATAGCAACACTCTCGCTCCACTTGACAAGCTTACACATTAAATTTTTAGGGCCTTTCACTTCTCATTCTATCCTTTCATTTTTCACTTCTTGTTCTTCACTTTCTGTTGAACATTGAACTTAAAAAAAACTATGTACTTGCAAGTGTGAGATTAAAAATATGGGTCTTATTTGTTTGGTGCTGAAATCCAATTAGCATAGATGTTGTGGCTGTTTTTGTAGTCTGAGTTAAATTTCTAACTGCTGTTTTGCTCACAAGGTGCAGCTGCAGGAATCTGTTTTGTCCTTGCAATCATCTGTTTTTGATTGGGTGATGGAGAATCAGCTGTTCGTGTGATTGGTTCAACCCACCAGAAGATGGTGCTGTCACGTTGTGTTCTGCTAATTCTCAGCTGATTTCCGAGAATTTATCAATGCAACGCTTGTAAGCAATCACACGTGAATATGGGTCCCATAATACTTGCGATAAAGCATTGACATAAGCATTCTGTACGGAGGCAATCTTGTCTTGGTCAAGGTTGAACTGCAGACCAGATGACATGTGGCTGACTGCGGCCCGACTCCAGGGATCATGTCTCATTCTGGGACAGAAAATGAAAGCATCATAACTCTGTACCATGAGGAGTACTTCAACTGGAACGTTGTGCTAGAGAAGTCAAACCTCACCTGTCAGTGCTAGTTTGTAGTGAATTTAAATCTACTCGAAGCCGTCCACTGTGTGAAAGTATTACATAAGATGTCATTTATTTTATTAATAGTGAAGTTGGCTACTTTGAATGTGGTTACTGCCCTTGCACCACCTCAGAAGCATTGAGTCTTATCTGTAGATAAAATAGTGTGACAAATACACTTATCACAGAGATGCACGCAATGTGACTGAATAAATACCACTGGTTCAGTCTGTTTTTTTTTTTTTATAATCGCTAATTATCTATGGTGAAATGAGGGATAAATATTCTTTTGAGTAAATGCATGGATGTGATGGCTCTCGCTAAAGACGTGCAGGATGACCATCAAGAGCTTCACATAAGGTGCGGTTGACTATGGATGATGTCAGATTGGAATTCCGCACAGGCGCTAAGTGGGGATATAAGGTAGCTATGATATCACGACTGCAGCTAGACTTTATCCAGTTGAGTGTTCTTAATGATGAGCTCATGGCTATGGAAATAGCCTAATGGGGCACAGCTCCAAGTAGACATTTGCTTCATTTACAGTACAATACATTAATCCTTTGGCTGTTTTGCGGTTACCTTCTAAGTTTTTCTGCAGTTTTTTTCAAACACAAACGCCTAAAGTATGTGTGATGGCCCCATTTACTCACCCACAAAGCCAGTGGGCTAACTATTGTCATGTGTATTGAGTGGGCACTTTTCAAACCTGTGACCTTGTTGTTATTGAGAACAAGCTGCTTACAACATTGTTGTAAAGCTTTTTAAACTGAAAGAAACCTGGCTGTTTTTTTTTTTCTCACCCCCTCCCACATTTCCATTGTAACACCTACTGTTAACTGTTACCAACAACAGTGGCTCAGACCGCCATGGGGGGCTGGCTTGGGAGGGAACTTTTGGCACTAAAAGCCAACTACTCCTTTTTTCTTTCTTGGGCTCCTTCTCAGTCCCTTTCCTGCTAGCTCTGACATTGTCTTCGTGTTGATCCATTCAAGGCTGTAAAACAGACCTTTAGACCCTTTTTGATTTGGCAGTCAAGGCTGAGGTTCTAAGTGCAAAGGGACCTTCATGTGACTGTCTCAACCAGTGGTGACTGGAAGCTTTCAAAGACAAGAAGTGAGAATTTGACCATGGAGAAAAATAAATTGTTGAAAAAAGGGGATGCTGAGGTTGATCCTCACTGCTGTGAGGACTTGGAAAGGTAAGCCCAGCAAATCTGTAGCGATTCTGATCTTTTTCTTCAGCTGTCTGAAAAAAACAAAAGCTTTGTTTAACTGTATTTAATCCAAGGCCTGCTGTTTTCCACCAACATATGGGCAAGAATGTTAAGTTTTCAGAAGATATTCGTTACCGTTGGATACGAGACTTGATATACACACATCTGTAAGTCTAGGAAAAGATGGAACTAAGGCAAATGTGAGCTAATGATGTCATTGATCATAATTCTGCATGAATGTGATTTGTCTGAACCCACATAATGATGGTAAAACAAATCCAGGTACAGAATTGCATCAAATAGTTACTTATACTTCATAACACATTCACAAAATCTGGAGCGAGTCCAGACAAATCCTAATCCAAGTGGTTGTTTTGATATGACATGGGGGCTGAATCTAAGCAAAAGATTGATTTTTGTCAGGCGGTGTTTAACGTGCTGTCCAAAAAACAACTAAGGCACAAGTCAAGGCCTCTGTGTAGACTTTACACAGTCTCACGTAGGCCACCTCCTGTTTCATCATTGTAAGTGGGAAAACTTCTTCTGTTTTAGTTAAGGCTTTTAAAACTGTAGAGAGTTGTCCTAATGGTATTTGATGTTTCTAGGAAGCAGCGTCATCATGACTATGTTAATGGTTACGGTCAGTGCTGATTAAAGAGAGGAAGTTGTACAGAAATTATCTATAGTCTATATTGCCCTGTCATTATAGCCTGTACTGTGTGGAAATAGGTCAGGTGAGCAAACATGAGCACACAAACATCTGGTCATTGGAGGAATATCCTACAACTGTGCTCAGTGTTGTCTAACCCCAAACACGGTAGTTTGTTTGGCTAGAAGTTTAAAGGGGGTTTGTTTCTTAGAATGTCGTTGTAAGGATACAAACTTGTTAATATAAAGGGGAAAAGAGAGAAGCTCACAGCTACAGTGTCGTTTACATACAATGGTTAATAATTTTACATTCAAAGCAGGCTTAAGCTCCCTTCACACTTAAGAATGTAAATAAATTTTACTATGTAAACAGGAAAATCTCTTCTGAATGGCTTTTAAAGCTCTTTTTACAGTGAGGTTTACCGGTAGTTCACTGTGCCTCATTAATGGTTATTCAAGACCAATGACTGTTTGCATCAAGCTGCAGCTGCATTTCATGTATTCCTTTTACCCTCTGACCCGGAGTCCAAATGATTAATCGATCTTGCCATCAAGTATGAGATGGTTGATAAAAAATTTTATTGAATCTTTGAGTAGGAGGACTGTGTTTATCTAAACTTTCACAAAATATGGATAATGTCCTCTAAGTACCAGTTATTGGTGGTTTTTTTTTTTTGTTTTTTTTTTTTTTGTTTTTTTTTTGGAAGAGTTTTATCAAAGGTCACTCTTTGTGTGAAGACGTTCTATACTGATGTGTTGCCTGAAGGAAGATGTGGATAATGTGCTGGTACCACGTCTGGGTGGAGCTGGTTCAGTGCTCATGAGCCAATCATTTACTATTGGTCACACACTGAAGTCGTCCTGCTTTGCTTCAGCCAAACAACTGGGGGTTTTGGTACTTGTTAAACTTCGTTAGTGGAAGCCTGTGTGTGTGTGTGTGTGATGGGATTGTCTTAAACATGCCAGCGCTTGCCTTGCGCTTGACTGGCTCTGTGTGTGTGAATCTATTTTTCTTTCACGCTTGTTTGGCTCTGGGGGAGTGGCCCAGTTTGACGTCAAGACTACGGAGTGTCACACCATTCTCAGTTGCATACTCAGTGGCTTCCTCTTAAACGAGCACATTCAAATGGCAGGGTTTTTTCTAGCAGGATGTGGTGACGGCCCAAAAACTTAGCGTGGATATTTACATTATTGAGAGCAGTTGAAAAAAGAAACGTGGGATTATTTATATTTTTTTCCTACTTTCCAGTTTTGAAGGCTTGAGACCAGTGGCTGTAGTTAAGTGACTTGTGCTTTTGATTTTTTTTTTCCTTCTAAAGACAGAGAAATGCCTACTGTCAGTAGATATATGAGCTTTCGCTCATCAGCCCGGTTGAAATTTACCCGGTAGGTGTTCTTTGCTGTTTATTTCAGTAATTTTGAGTAAACAAACAAACAAACCGCACAGTAAATGTCGGTGGTTGGTGCCACTGACCTGCCATTAGAAATGAGCAGAAACGGTGTTGTCTTGAAATGAATTTGTTTGTTGTTTACCCTCTTGGTCAAGGACATGCAGCAGCCCTTGAAAAGGACACAATGACTGTAGTAAATCTGTAACTTTTACAAGTGCATTTTTTATATACTTCATCGGAATAATATATTTGTCAAGGCTCGTCATTTCTGGGGCATGAGCCTGTGTTGAATAGCTTGTAAAATGCCGGAAGGTTTGTTTGCACAGCCACAGTCTGGGTGCTGATGGAACACACATCTATAAAACTTTTATTTTTGAAAAAGGCAACTGTTCCAGCACATCATAAAGATGTTACAGCTGCAAAACGTGAATTGAATATTTTTGTATCCAAGCAATGATTGTGGTAAAACTGTTCACAATAACCCAGAACCTCAAATCTAATGTTCTTTGGTGCAACTACACTTTAAATATACTGGTAGCAAACTCTATTCTGCTTTTATTAAAAATGGAGAAAAAAAAGAGTTTTACCTGCTTTATTTTAAAGTTAACATTAGTTTGTTTGTGTTGTCTATTTGTGATCTTTATTGCATTCTTGTAACTTGTAGAAATGAAAAATCTCATTAAGCCGACTGAAACATGTATATGCTGCACATTGCTGAGTGTTTTCTTTTATTTTTATATTTCAGCAGCTACCCTGTTGACAGTAATGGCGTCGGGCTGCCAGCCAAGGTGAAGAAAAGCAGGAGCAGCTTAAGCAATGGCAGCATCAAAAAGTTAGAGGCCAGGAAAGCCTTGAGCCTGGAGGCAGCACAGCTTGAGCTCCAGCACCAGCACAAGACCCTCAGCAGACAAGTAGCCATCAGGTAGGTAACTCATAGGGGACCAGTATACCAACTCCTATATTATTAAATGGCATTTAATAATTTATATACCCACACACACACACACTATACATGCCAGATTTGGTGTGACAGTGACTCTGTGCTATTCTGAACATGCATCACAAGACTTGACTTGACCTAGCCCTCAGCTGTTGTTCAGCCGTGATACACACATGACTGCATAGCTGTTTTGAACCGACAGACTTCTCACATGATTTAAATGTTTCAGATGGATTTGTGCTATTTGTTTGCTTTCGGAATGTGTTACTTATGAGATACTTATTGTACCGTGTGATAGTAACTGGTTTATCAGATAACTCGCAAACCTGTGCCTCGTTCTCTACAGTATACTGTATTTCCACCTCCTCTATATTTCTCACATCACTGACATTCATGTTAGAAATACATAAACCTTCAGTTTTTAGCACATGAAGGTTTTGAAAAAATTTTATCCTCTAGTGAGCACTACAGACGTTCTTTTAACTGATGCCTTTTATTTTTTTAGATCACAAACGTTTGATGATGACAACGGAGGCTTTGAAAAGACTGAACGAACAGGCACACAAAGTGTAAGTCCACCAGAATGTTTAGCTTCTAATATCTGAAAAAGCAGACTATGGTGATGGCAATGATTACTGGCTAACGCCCATGTGTTTGTCGAAGGTCCACATCAAGAAAACAAAATCTTATTTTTGCGCTGATTTTAATTTGAATTGTAATTTATTTATTTATTTAATTTTTTTAGAGTTTTCTGAAGCACAACAAGACATTCCACAGATTGTTCCCAGACATTCCTGAGAGTGAAGACTTGATACACGGTGGGTAAACTAGAGTGGGGGAAAAAAAAAAATGACAGAAATCTCCGCCAGGAAGAAGCATATAAAACTAAGGTGTCATTGTTTTTGCAGCATACCTCTGTGCCCTGCAGAAGGAAGTGCCCTACCATGGTCGTCTGTATATCACAGACACCCACGCCTGCTTCTACTCCTCAGTTCTGCTCAAGGATACCAAGGTAGGCAGCGGCTCCGCTTTTGCTGTGAATGCCATTTAATTTGAATAATTTGTGCGTCTGACACCTCCTGTTGTTTCTTTTTACAGGTAGTGATTCCAGTGTCCTGCATTCACAGAGTGAAGAAGCAGAACACTGCGCTGCTGGTCCCCAACGCCTTGTCAATCCGCACAAGAGAGGGAGAAAAGGTCAGCCTGCGCTTACACAGCCATTAATTAACTCCTGATAAGGACTCACAGCCTTTTACCTAGAGGTGTTTAAAGCCTATTGTAAGCCTGGCTCGCAAACACTGAAGCTTTAACTGTAATTGAATCAATAAGTGAGTTTCTTTATGGTTCAGCTGTGCCAGCGGGGGAGATGGCTAATAATCCCCTCTTTGTTTCCTGTCTTTTGTTCAGTACTTGTTTGTTTCGCTGCGTAACAGAGAATCGTGCTTTCAGCTCCTGCGTTCAGTGTCTCCTCAGCTGGAGGTGAGTGTTTCAACATATAAAGTAGACCAACATGTGGTAAAACTGTACTTAAACAATGTTTGTAGTTATTAGTGAAAAACAAATTAGTTACTGTTGATGAAACTATGTACTTCTAAAGGTATTGCTAAAGTCTGTGCTCTTTCCTATTGCAAAATCTCAAGTACGGGGATAAAAGCACTTGTGAAGTCTAATTTGGATCTATGTATTTATCCTTTTTACAGGACGGCAGCACAAACAGTAGCCCTCTTTTCTCTTCAGCTGACCATAGCTTTGATAAGAGCAAACTGGTGGTAAGAGACTGCATCTGCTTCAAAAATGCAATATCACATCCTGTTAGTCGAAGCTCTGCTGTAACACTTTTATTCACCACACAAAATGCCTGAGTAAGGTCACTAAAACAGTTTTATTTTTTTAATTATAGAATTCTAGCCAATCCAGTCTCGACGACAGCTTGGACCAGTTTGATGGTTCTGAGTCCCAGTCTTTACAGGACCAGCTGCTGCATAGACCAGACAGAGGTAAGAATTCAACACAAGATCTTAGTGGTTTTACCTTAGTTTGATAAAGGTTTATATATAAATGTTGGGCACTACTAAAATGTATGTATGATTAGGACAAACAAGACTGATTTTACCTCTTGCTTGTTTTTGCAGATGAAGTGCCTGATAGAAACAGTTCTGCTTTTAGGAGCTTGCACCACATGCCACAGAGTGACAGCTCCTCTTCAGACGACTTGTCTATTTCAGGTAGGACACATTCACACACGTATAGGCATCGTGAGTCACCAGCTCATTATAGATACTTTGGAAACTTGAGTGTACATTGATGCATGTTTTACGGTTAAAAACACCAATTACAGTGGTAAATGTTACCATTTCCTTCCATGGACCTAAAATATGTGTGCAGTTTAGACAGTACCTTAACCTTGTCGTCTTTATTCAGGTGGGTCGTGGGTTTGGAATGTGACAGAAAAAGCCAAGTCCCTGCTGGTTCAGAGAGAGGCCAGCACCCTTAACACCCTGCTCTTCATTTACTTAATTTTGTGAGTAACTCCTTACTCATAATTGTCTTTTGAATTGAAAACATTTATCTTCAAAATCTCCCCTTGCCTTGAAGTAAGAAATGTCAGAAACCTTCCTCAATGGTTCTAATTGATTTTTAAAAAACAGGCTCCAAAATCAATAAATGTTGCTTTTTGTTGGTCACAGGGTTGTGCTGTTGCTGCTGTCATCTGGCTACATTGGTTTGCGTATAGTGGCCCTTGAGGAACAGCTGACATCTCTCGGGGCACTGCCTGAGTTTACGTTACAGAGCGGGTAAGAAGACTTTAACTTTCAGTTCTGTTTTCATTCATACATTTTTTTTTTTGTAATCTTTTGCTGGTAACTCATTTGCATATTAGATAAAATACCAGTTTAGGAGTCAGTTCTTTTTAATTCTGTTGTGAAATGAGGAAATTAATACCTATGATAGGCGTAACCTCAGCGCTAAGTCACTAAGTGCACCAGTGTAGAGTTAGGCGTGTGTTCCTATTGCTATTGAATGCACCTCTCACCTCATGTCCTCTCCACTCTTTCTAGGTACCAAGACACATAACACTCACTGACTGGAGGAGAGATTGGTTGACTTATGATTGCAGGATTATTTTACCTCTATCCAGCAAATACCCAGCGGGACTACTCTACTCAGACTGGGCTCCCTACATGGTTTGTCCTGTTGGCTCAAGGAAGAGTAGGCAATTTGTGCAATTTCAGACATCGCATCAACTTGAAGGGCTAAACTTCTTCCTAGTGCAGTAAACAAAAGAACTTGCCTCGATTTTTCCATTTTGACGTATGCACAACTGCCCGGTTGCAGCATCTGATGTTCACACCAAAGCCAAACGGCTCTGACTTTGCAAGGTGCCATGCTAGCCAGGTTTGCAGGCGCTGTCTTGAGAATCTGTTCCACATCTGAACTGATGTTCTTCATACATTCTATTCTCCTTGAGCATGCAGTGCAAACAGGGCTACAACCATCAGCATTAGCCTCCTGTTGTGTCGAGAGGCAGTGCTAGCCAAAGATGCTCACTGTGCACATCTTTTGCATGAGTGCCCAGCTTTGACTTTATAATCGATTTGTCTCTTTCATACCCAGGTTTCTCAAATCACTTGTTCTTTGGATTAAGTCCTTTTTTTGGTACGTCTTTGAATGTTTTTCTTTTCTATCAGCTGTGGGTTTGAAATGTAGATGGCTGAATTGTCAAACTTAGTTCAGCCCATCAAGGCTTGATACACTCCAGATGGTCTTATACCTTCTCTTTCTCCAATCAGCATTGATTGCAGTATTACTTTCCTCGTCTTTGGTATGATTTAAACCTGTTTAATGATCAATGCTCAGAGGTTATTCTCTTCCAGTGTCAGCTGGATGAATGCATTATCAATGCACAAGTGTTTAGTACAATAGGACATGGTGAGATTATTTAAAATGTGTCTGTTTTTGTGTATGGCTTTCCTGTCACTGGTCTTCTGATTGATCTGGTTCCTATGTCTCATGTCCCAGGAAAAACTGACCACATTGTGTAAAATGTAGATCTCTTATAACTGGACTGTTAAAGACCAAGTGGTGTTTATAACATTTTCAGGTTATTTAAAGTAGCACTGCTAATGTAGTTCTGCTGTTAATGCATGTGTCTGCAGTACTGACACTTGACTGAAACTGTATATGCATTCTCACCTTTCTCACCCAAAGAGGAGAAATTACAACCTTGCTTGCTTGAAGGTCCAAGATTCCAACAGCAAAAAAGTGGTCCCAAAAAGAAATTTCAATATGCAAAAAATGATTGTGCATGTCAAAATATAGTTTATCATTGTGTGCTGTTTTTAAATGAAAGGAGTAAGGGTAGAAGAAAGCCCAGGGTTGGAAGAGTAGCTCATGCAAGTGAGCGCACTTTAAACAGAGAGTTGTGACTGACACCATTTGTGTGGATTGAAAAGAAATGTTTTTGTGGTATGTGATGGTGCTAAGATTTTTTTTCTTTTTTTTAAATTAATTTCACTCAGGGGTGGTGGTCAAAACCTTCCACGTGGTTTTAGGATTTCACCTTTTTGTCATTTCAAAGTAAAATGCTCATTGTGTCCACTGTACATTTTTGCTTGGTGGCTTATCAGATGTTTACCTTTTTAGCATCGTTCCATCAACATTAATCTTGCTAATGAACATAACCGTATGCAGCTTTTTTGTCCCTCCAAATCTTAACTAATCTAACAATGCATATCCATCCAACATTTCAGCTATGTGACATTACGCTTGTTGTGGAATGTGTTCTTAAACTGGTGTAGTGATTGTCTTTGATTTTTGCTACATCCCTTTTTATAAGTCACATTCAAATTTGTTTTTGTTTTTTTTTTGGTCAATATCCCATGTACTCTCAGTACTCTCAATCCCCACCAGGGGGCACCACACTGTCCACTGAATGGACTCTGTTAAAGAATTTCAATGAAGAGGGCAGTATATGTGTTGCATTGCACTATTCGCTAAGTCTTGTAAATAATTTTGTATGGGTTGTTAATGTCTTTAATTGTCATATCCTATTTATTTGCATTCTGTGTAATTCAGAGTAGTCTCTGTGAGATGGCTTTGCTAATGTTAATAAAATAAATCAAAGTTTACGAAGTAAAATATATTTTTGTCTTTTACTTTGCACTATTCTACATGTCTCTTCAGAGGTTTATAGGACAATGTTTGATTCCCCTGAAAATCTTTGATTTCTCTATTAAATTAAATTTAAATAAAGGGTTTAATTCACCAAACTTTTGACTGGAAAACCACCATGCTAAGACAAAGTAGAACGGTTGTGGCGCTAGACCCCCATCTAGTGGACGGTGTGTGTATTTGTCTTCTATTTGGCTAAATTATAATCAATCTATCAAAAATTATGTCAAGTAATGCTTCTCAAATCCTCTTGGTCATTTTTTTGTTACTGATGTTGAGACCCTCTGCAGTTTAGATTAGTTCCTTTTTGGCAAAACGATGGAAACGCACACGTTCTATCATTTCTATTTATTCTATTCCAGGTACTGAAAAGCAGCAGCAAATGTGTATTGGAACAGTCTTGGAGCCGATCAGGATTAGTGCATTACGTTCAGCTGTCAGGGTTATTTGAAGGAGCGGGTTCTGCATTGGTCCGCTGGTAAGCACAGAGCTGGAACACGCCTACGGGGAACATAAAGAACGTTTACAAGTAAGAAAAGGAAGCTTTGCACTTCTAATCTATTCTATGTCTATTCTAACTTCTGATGACAAAAATATATTGTATGTTTCTACCACAGTTAAAGATTTAAACTAAAGCAAAATATGCAAATCTCAATGATGAACACGTTTTAAATAAAATACAATAAATACCTGCTGCAAAAGCCAGGATCACGGCCACCCAACCAATGATGTAGGACCAAGAGAAGCGCCAGTCCAGGAAGCGTTTGCCAAAGAAAGTCACAGTCACACCTGTGTAGATGGCCAAAGCCAGCAGAGCCAGGAAACCTGAGGAGCAGTCAGAATGTGAGTAGGTCCCAGATCAAATGAAGCCTGTAACATGTCTGTCTAAGCAGCAGTGATGCTGTTACCTGACAGGACCAGGGCGATGCCGCCGGTACGGACCCTTCTGTTCTTTGTGCCGTTAGTGAAGGCGCTCAGGCCGAGCACCACGCCGGCGAAACAGCTCAACACGGCCAGCAGCATGAAGGCGCGCGTGGCGTCCCAGAAAGCTGCACGCAGCAGGGTCAGAGAGAGGCCACGCTTCAACAGTGCACTCAGTGCTGCGCTCCCATCATAGCGGCCTGCGCGGCACCGCGACACTCACCTACAGTTATGGTGTGGGCGTGGCATTTGTGGTTAATGCAGAACCTCCAGAGCCCCTGATTGGCCGAGCTCCCCGAGTATCGGTACTGCATCCAGAAATCGGTGGCCGTGGACACGATGAGCAGCACGAGGGCGGCCACGCCGCACAGCGTCCCTCCACCCGCTAGAGTGTAGAGCATCCTAGAGAAGGCAGCGGAAGAACGGTCCTGCAAAGAAACATTCAGCAACTAGACAGCAGGAGAAGGGCCCATTAGAGACTTTTCACAAAGAAAGGATGACATTATGATTATGTAAATTCAATTTAGCTCATTCATGTAATAAAAGGTCGGCGGTTTATTTGCAGATTCATATGTTGTTTCAGAAAATACAAAAAACATAAAATACGTTATAATATAAACATCATGACTGAAACTATAAGAAAGTGATGTTCAGTCTTTTAAAGCCATTTAAACCTTTCGTGTACTTTTTAGATTAGTAGTTCTGTAAATCGCTGTGAAATCGTGAACAGGCAGCACCTGACGGAACCCGACCCAAACCGCTACATGACAATGAGCCTGCCTATCTGGCAGTTCAGAGCTATTGTTCGCTAATTCCCCTTCATGTGCCACGAACTAATCTTCCGGCACCAAACTGCTGAACTGTCAGCACTGTGGCTCTGTCAGCCGGCCAGAACCCGCTGGCTTCATAAACCCATGCAACCCCTCAGCTCAGAACCGACAGACAGACAATCCCAACCAGGTGCCACGAACAGACGCCCCCACGAACGTGAAAAACAAAGACGTCCGCATCATGTCATCGTTTGTGTCGAAGGTCAAATCTCTCCTCCAAAGCCGCAAATGTAGTTTCTGGAGCCATAAGAAAAGTCCGCAAGCGTGTTCCTGGCGGTGCAGTAAATACGTGATCAGTTAATTCCCAGTTGCTCGATACCTCTGGTTTGGCTGGTGTGTGTCCAGGTCTGCTGGCTAAAAGCGACTGCGTTTCCTTTTTAAACCCTGCACCCCTGGCTGCCTTTGTGCGCCTCACAAAAGAGGGAATGATCGAGTGCAGCATGTGAGTGATGCTAAATCCCCCTCTTGGTCCCGTCCCGGCAGTTACCTCCATGCCGCTATCACCCGTTCGCTCTCCAACCTCCAGCTCCTGCTCCACCTCATTGTCTCTCTCATGACCTTTTGTGTTCTTACATGTAGCTGCTAAGACCTGGCACCCAGAGTTAGTGTGTCATGAGATTTCTTTCGGACAATGTCCTAAACTCCTAAATTTCGCTTAGTCAGATCTGAGCATGCAAGCGTCCGCCTTGAGCCTTTGTGCACTTGACCTGCAGATGTTTGTGTGCTGCATCACAAAGTAACCTGCTTTTAGAGATATGTGAAGTAATGTAAAGACCATTTGCTTCCACTTCTGTCCTGCAAAGTGGGGGATGTAAAGAAAACGAAATACTTTTTTCTATAATTATTTTATCTCTTATTTGGTCCGAGCAGGTCTTACCACTATAACAGGCCCAGTTAAACTGGGATGGACACGGATCTCCACGGATTGGACAACTGGCCTCGAAGACGTCTCCTGGGATTTATCGCTTGTCTATGACCACCTCCTCTGTCTGTTACTCTCTCGCTCCCTTTTGCTCTCTGTCTGTCTCACTGTCTGTCTGTCTGTCTCTATCAGTCTCTCTCTTCTTGTGTCTCTGTCACTGTCTTTTTCTGTGTCTCTTTCTGTCTCGTTTTTTGTTTCTTTTACTGTCTGTCTCACTATCCGTGTCTTTTTCTCCTTTCCTGTTTTTGTGTCTCACTCTGTGTCCCTCTCTCCCTGTCTGTCTCTTTCTCTCACTCAGTCTGTCGGTATCTCTGTTTGTATAGTATCTGTGTCTCTCTTTGCTTGTGTCTTTGTCACTGTTTGACTCTATATCACACTCTGTCTGTCGTCTGACTGTCTCTTTCCATGTCTCTCTGACAGTCTATTGGGGAGTCTACAGATGTGGAGGTGGTTGCTACCACAAATGTCTTATAGAGGGAGGCCTATTGTCATAAGCAGCCTGGTGGCCAGGGGACTATGGCCTCGTTTGGCCTGTATGGAGGTTTATCACAGCAGGTCTGCAGGGGGGCAGACCTTCTGTGATGAACCTCTTCTGGGATCAGCTACACTTGGTGCCACTGTCTGTCCTCCTTCTACCCAAAGAACAAGGAGGCCAAGGTGTAGTCTAGCTGTGCAGCAGAGTCACTGCCTTCAGATTACAGTGTGTTTCAAGACTCTTGACTGGACCAGATGATGTGGTCTGGAGACCTCTGGCCTCTAGATTTTAAAGAGTCGATAGGCTGAACCTTTTAATGGACTCTAGTGCTCTTAATGTGCCAGATTTACCTGTGTTTTATCAAAGTATTTTAGGAACATGAAGGTTATTTAAGTGGCACAGACTGGAGCCTTCAGTCTCCCGACACTGGCTACTGGCACAACTAGTAATACATGGATCCAGGCTGGACATCCAACATGGCTCCACTCCAGGCCTGACACTGATATCCTCAGGAGTAAGTACTTTCTGGTGTGTGTAGCAGCGATTGATCTGAAAAAAACAGGCTGTGAGCTCTACGCTGGACCTCCAGTCAACACAGGTTTCTAAAAGAACTTTAAAGACGTTCCCAAAGAAGCTGACGACTAAGGAGCAAACAGGAATAGTACAATGGTTCGGAAAGTGCAGATGAATTGGGTTTTAATCTAGTTTTTAGAGACTGCAGCACTTTATTTGTCCTGTACACAATAAGAGGAAAAGCTCTCTATATGCATAGAACTGAACAAGGCACAGATTAACACATGGAGTGTTGGTCTTCAGTAGAGTTTTGATTTACCCGGGGAATAAAATGTTATTACACACATGTTTAGGATAAGTGATGATGATAGGTTGCACGGTGGCCTTGACAGAAACGAAGTTTGTTTTTGTCTCAACAACATTGAATAACTCAGCTACAAAACAAACCTATGATTGCACCCAGGCTAACAAAGCTGGACGTGGACTAGTGGCCAAAGCAGGCAGAAGGACAGATGAGGGGACAGACGAGCAGGCAAACAAGGAAAAAAGAAACTATCCACATGACAAAAACACCAGTCATGAGAATGGCAGCCTCACTGGGAGGTTAGAGAAAGGGCCGGTTCTGTTCTCCTCCTCTCTCTGTAAGGGTTGATCTTCATCCATGCAATAACAAGTACCTCCAACTGTGACAGCGATCAAAGTGCAAAATTATTTTCCTCTGGGATTGATTCTTAAATAAAGAAACCAAGGCAAAGCACTTTTAATTGTAACAAGCAAAGTAAAGATGGCAGAGTTATGGCACAGCAGCCAAGAATAAACAAATAAATAGCTTACAGTTTGTAGATCTACCTGAAAAAAGAGGTGTTAACATGACTAATATGTCGACATGGCAACTTAAATGGCAATAGGTGTTTATAGCTTTCTGGTTACCTGTAAACCAGATTCTGAGCCAATCTTGGAGAAGCGTTTCTCTGATGAGGCCATCCCAAAAAAGATTACAGTCCCATATTACACACTGGTGGAGGTAAGCAGGCCTTTGTTTTTAACATCCACGGCTTCCAGCTGTACATCCCTAAGGGCCTCCGTCTCTAACACAACTAAAAGACTCAGCGTGGCCGTTGGCGCCACTGCGAGGCCACCGATGTGCACAGATTTTGGCATGTGACATCAAAAGCATTCATTGACACCGTGGTGCGTTGAAGGCTAACAGAAAAGCTGGGAAAGAGCTAACACTTAGCATTAGCTGTATTACTAGCCCAGTTTATAGCCTGAAACTAAAAAAATAGAGCTATAATGATTAGAATTTATACACACTATTTCTTTTCTATATCATCACGCAAAAAAAGCATTACCAGCATGTAATAATAGTCTTTTTTATTGAACAGTTTAGACTCCATGAACCCTGTGGTTGTTCCATTACTGCACAGGCTTTGTAGAAAACCACACAGGTGGATAATGACTGTTTTGTCACTGAACTACAGGCAGAAAAACGTGATGCACATTACGACGTCACGGCACAGTTCTCCCTCTCTCCTCCTCTGTGTCACATCCATCGGGTGTCTGCATAGTTATTTGAGTCAGGATGAAATCAGATCCTTGCTTTTAAAGTTTAATGACTTTTATTCATCATTCTATCAATACAACTACTTTTAAAGTGCATCATTTTGCACAGGGATACATTTTGTCATCCTAAAACCCATTACACATATGTTTGAAAGTTTATGCTACATAAAATTCCAAACTTCATAAACCACATCTGTTACCTTTGTTTTTAAATGGTGAGTGACTTTGGACATTGTAATTATCAAAGGATTGTTTACGTACTGTGCCAGTGGTAAAATTCATCCTAATATTTTTATTCTCCAAATTCATCTATTTACTGTATTTATTTATTTATTTATTTATTTTTCAGAAATGTCAGGTGCTATTTAATAACAAAAAGGGAAAAAGATTTTCTTACAGGTGTGTACAAAACACAAGTGGGTGATTAATTGCGGCATGTATGCATGAAAAGATGCATTGAAAAATATAATAAAGCTGCAAATAAATGCATTAATCTCTCGATCAAAAAATATTCAAAAATATTTAAATGTTACAAAAAGGCACATTATGATATGCATAACCAATAAGATTCTAGGTCACCAGTTCATGTGGAAACAGTGGTGCTATAGAGTCATTTAATGAAGCCTGATGTGTCTTGCACCAAATATCCCATCTCCTCTAAGTGACCTTCCTGTGTTCTACCTCCTTCATTTAAATAGTATGTTTGGCAATTTAAGAAAAGACATAAACTAACTTGCAAGTGTGCTCCCTTATGAACTCAGTCGTGCCTACTAGAGGCACTGATAATCATTTGTTTTATTCTTTCCTTCTTTAATCTTTGTTTCCTGCTCATGAAAGCCATACACGTTATATGGGTTTAAGCAAACTAAAGTATTTCTTATTTGTTCTTTTCATGGCATTTGTAAAATGTTTTTTACTTCATTTTAACCTTAAGTTCACAAATTGCAAAGCCAAGTACACAATAATGAATATTTCTACAATGCCATGTTGCTGGTTGACACATTGGCACATCCTCACATATGTAGTAGTTAATGTAAACTCTCTTAAACACACGCGAGTCATTTTTTAGTGCATTGACTTTTGGCTTCTAATGTAAACACTTTAAACACACTCACCCAGTTAAACATTTAATATGTGTCCACATACGTATGTGTGCAGGTTCCTGTGATTGCTGCTGCTGCAGTCGTTGGTGGTGTGGTGTTCCGGGCATGGAGTTTCAGGGGCCTGGGGCCCAGAGGACAACAGTTCGATCTGCAGATGAGGAGAGGAAGGTCCGGTCATGCGGGTGCCACCTACACTGGATCACCTTGTCCCCGTGCTCCCCTGCCACGGTCTGAGGAAGGGACTTTGTTAGGTCACCTGAGGTGAGAGAAAATGAAAATATCATGAAGCAACTAGCAAACACTTGCTTCAGATAGAATGTGACACCAGTTCAGAATTCAGTTACTGTTAAACAGCACCTCTGAGGCTCGATGAGCAACAGTGCTGGTACCTGTCAGGTCGCTGATGATGATTTTGTTGTCATAGGAGCCGGTGAGAAGGTGATGAGCCCCAGGTGAGAAGCGCACAGAGCGAATGTCACTGCCGTGGGGGCGGTACGTCTGGACCATGCGCCCCCCCCGGATGTCATACAGCATGCAGGTACTGTCCTCCTGCCCGGTGGCCAGCAGCCGGCCACTGGGATCCACTGCCACCGAGGCCACAGCGCTTCCTGCGTGAGTCAACGGGGTGAGAACTCGCCGGTGTGCTGCTGAATCAAACGATACGCCGCCGCCAGAGCCCCGAGGCGCCTCACCTGAGCCGTGCAGAGTGGTGCCCACCACCCTGACGCAGCTGGGCACGCGCAGGTCCCAGAAGCGGACCGTTTTGTCCTGTGAACCGGAGGCGATCATCCATCCTCCCCACGTGTACAGAGTCAAAATATGACCTGTTAAAAAGTCAAATACGTGAAAACAGTGCTGCTTTGTTTCCAGTATATTCTATATATTTAACAGTACTGCTGCACACGGTGGGAAACTCATGTGAAAGAAAGGTCTGCTGTGCATGTGACAGCGTCATCAAACTCAGTGTCCTTACAGGTTCCATGGCACCGTTCCCTTCACCCACCTGTGTGCCCACTTAGAGCATGGAGACCTTGTCCTCTCTGGCAATCGGTGGTGTAGATGTTGCAGTCTCCAGCCCCAGCACTGATCAAAATGGACCCCCCACTCTCGGGGCCCTCCATGAAGGCCAGGTCCCTGATGGTGCCATCGTGCATGCTGAACTCCAGGTCTGGGCCTGAAACCGGGGGTGTAGGTTCAGAGGCTCAGTTAAAGAGGTAAACTGGTATGTGACTTGAGCCGAGCCCCATAATCGCAGATGCTACCTGTGGCGTTACAGCTGTCTGCATGGAAAGGGAGCACTTTGACAAATTTATCATTGGAGCCGGTGGCCAGCAGTTGTCCACAGTGGCTCCAGGCTACACAGTAGATGGAGCCCTTGTGGTGTTTGTTCCTCCTGAAGCGCACAGCCGGCTGCCTGACTGCACCAGAGCCACTAAAAGCAAAGAAATACAAAGTCAGAACTACTCCACAGGGCAAGTGCTTCAAGTTGAATGATTCTCAGCGACTGCGGACGCCTCCTACCTGGTGCTCAGGGTTTCTGGGTAGGCGCACACTCTCAGGGTTTTGGAGTTGGAGCCGACAGCATAGAGTGCCCCCGACGGGTGGAAGGCCACCGCGCGCACTGCCTGCGTGTCCTCGAGGCTGCTCACCCTCACAAACTGTGTTTTGGACTTCGCCGGCTGTTCAAGTAGCCACATATATTGCTTAGAAATATGACTTTCTGTTTTAAATTAAAACATGACGAGAAACTAACTAAGAGCCCATGGAGGTCTGAGGACTCATTGTTTGCTTTACCTCATGTGCGCTGCGCGTCACAGAGCAGCTGGAATCATCTCGAGCTGTGGGACAGGATGCTTTGATCTTCTCAGTGCTGGCATCCAAAACGACACAGAGTCACTGTTAACCAGAATCCAGCTGTCTAACTCTTATGAGTTGAAATGTCTTTCAGAAAAACTGAAACTTTTTTTAGCATAAGCAGTCATGACTCTCTGAAAGGTGGATGTTGGATGGGGTGCTACCTCTGACTGGTTGGAACTGGAGACTCGCTGAGAGAAGGCAGGCCATTCCTGCCGGTCTTTAACGGGGTGCTGCTGCTCACCGCGCCTGCCTTGTCCCTCTGTGACACCGTCTCCGGTGTGTGGCGGCCGTTGCTCCCAGTCAGTTCATTCCACTGCTGGCCCAGATGTGCAATTACCTCATCGCCTCTGGGATCAATGCCCACATTCATTTCCTCCAATTTCTGAATGGATCTAGACAAAGACGAGGCCTCTTTGGTTACAGGGTCATGCGTTACACCCGCCCAAACACTGCTGTTGACTGTTTTACCTGCTGAGGAACGTCTCAGTGAGGTTGTGCTGGGCTCCGTCCTGGAGCTTCACCCCTCCCTCCAGCAGCATCTGGTTGTAAAGCTGCCTCTGCTGCTGCTTCTGCTCCAGGTGCTGCTGCACGCGAAGTCGCTGCCTGTAATACTCCTGGACGTGCTCTGTGGAGCCTCGGCGCTTGACAAACACACAAGTACAATGCATATATAGACACAATAAAATCAGGGTCAAAAAAGTCCCGAATTGGCTCAACCTCCAAAAAAAAAAATTACAATAGAATGTTTTTTAACTCAACAGCCTGTGTAACGCCTTTTTATTCTTATCTACCATCATAAATTATAAATTTGATGTTAGATGTTTGTGACCTCAGGGTGAGGACACCCGTTGGACAGTTGTAGTAGAGAATAAGGGTAGGATTTATGAGGCACTGGGGGTCTGGAGCCATTCAGGGAGACAGGCTATTTTAAATCTATTAAACATTGATTCCCTAAGTCTGACTGACAAAACAACAACCCTTTGATTTTTCTAACTGACTTTTCAAGACATTAAACCAAAAGTTTTTGTACTTATCATTGGTCTATAATGACTGACCGCCCACAAATAGGACCCATATTACCTCATTTGTGTCAGCGCTGCATGGTGGCCCTCCATCCTGTCCAGGAGTCAGGGGTGTGCGTACGGTGTTGGGACCATGCGGCCCTTGTGGGTGTTTCCTACGCAAAAAATTAACATGACGTAAAAAACAACGCAGAGTCTCAAGTAAATTAATAAAAAAAAACTTAAGCATAAGATAGAGATGAGGACTTATTATAATATAGAAAATTGTGATCTTGCTTTGTAGCACTTGTGTCATACATACATAAACACGGGGTGGCAGCAATGCACAACGGGCCCATAGACACACACCCATAGAAACAGTAAAACTATTTTAGCTTCAGCCCAACATTTCCATGAAAAAATAAAATCATTAATATTTTAAGGCCCATCTTCTCTGCCCTGGCTTGAATATCTACTGCAGTCCCACCCACAGTGAGAGACTGCAGAGGGAGCATCCTATTATCCTACTGGATAATGTTGGGGTGTCTTCTCCACAAGCTGAAGCTCAGAAGATCTTGAATGATGACAGTCACATAATTGACCTGTTGATGCA
This sequence comes from Betta splendens, assembly GCF_900634795.4. Taxonomy (NCBI): domain Eukaryota; kingdom Metazoa; phylum Chordata; class Actinopteri; order Anabantiformes; family Osphronemidae; genus Betta; species Betta splendens. The sequence goes on along the minus strand of NC_040884.2, from coordinate 10,264,018 downwards.
GTCTGCCAGAGCCCAGGACTCATCCCAATAGAAACACTATGACCTCAAGAGAGCTTTAAGAGTTTATATATTTTAAGAACGGTTCTGGACATGATCGGCTCAGATATTTTGTTAATTGTGCCTTTGGTGAACTAAAATCTTCTAAATTGTCTGATAATTAGAGCTGAGCTGTTACCTTTCAGGCGAATCATCCTGCTGATGCAGGTTATTCTCCACCAGGCTCCGGCTGAGAGCAGACTTCGCACTGGTCTCCATCCCCCGCTTGTCCTGTGCCGCCAGACCGTGAGACAAGCCGTCCAGGGCCGGATTGAGGGACCGCGACATGTAGGTGTCGGCAGAATGAGGCCTCTCTCGGAAGGGGGAGGTGGGGCAGGGGGACAGGCGGTTGATGAGCGGAGTGAGCAGGTCGGCGTGGCCGGCCTTGTTGGGCTTCACCAGCCGGTCCACGTGGATGCTGAGGGTCTTCTGCTGGAAGGCGCACGAGAAGGCGCCGGGCGAGAGGTTCTGCAGCCAGGACAGCAGCGACAGGTCCAGTTCATCGCAGCCGTTGCCGCTGAGCAGATCCACACCGAGCAGCACCTCGCCCTCCGTGATCTCCTCGCCAGTGGCTTTACTCTGGAAGACAAGACGCGCGATCCAGCCCTCACGCCTGCATCCGAGCGAGCCTCGAGATACTGTGCACGCGCTTGTCTGGTCTTTACCTGACAGAACTCCACACAGCACTCGTACAGGATGCCTTTGATGAGCAGCTGGAACAGGCGGTTGCGGCTCGCCCTGAAGCCCGCCTCGCTCAGCTTCCTGTCCGCCGGGATGAACTCGGCGACCATGGCGCAGGCCTCCTCGAAGCAGTGGACGCGCGCCGTGCTGGGATTCCAGTCTTTGAACTCGGCGTGGTGGGTGAGGCGCGGCAGCGTGAGCAGGAGACACAGCTGGCTGTAGTCGTCCTTGGACGGGCAGAACGCCTCCAGACTGTGGAGGCACTTGACCGCCTCCTGCATGGTGAGCTCCAGCTACGTGACGTGCAAAAAGGTTCGTTAAAGGCTGCCCTTGAAGGAATGAGAGACCTTCATTCATTTACAGGCTTTTGATCAATGGACCTCCTCTCATTTTAAAAGAATATGGAAATATTCGTACATTTTGAGGGTCTTCAGCAGCAGACATCGCATTATTCACACAAAGAGCTTCAAGGAACTTTTGCTTCAGAATGATGTAGCGGAACCTGGGAACACAAATCTCTGTTAGGAAACCTGTCACAGCTCTGACCCCATTGACTCTCATTTATGATGATATTTCCAGGACTTAAACATTTCTCTCACCTTTTCTTGTCAAACTTGTCCATTCCTTCTAGCGGCTGAATGAACTGCATCACCTCCTCCCATTCCCCGTCCAGAATGAGCTGCCTGTTGAGAGCGTTACATGGTAAATGGTGAGTGCTGTGGCAACGCGCACACGCTGGGCCGTGCGTTGTACCTGAGGAAGAGCATGTCGTCAGAGTACAGCCCATTGATGACGCCGCTCTCCTTCTCCAAGGCCAGCATGCTGATGTGCAGCTTCCTGGAGTTGAGGAAGTCCAGGATCAGCTTGATCACCTCGGCCTCCTTGATGTTGATCGTCTCCTCTGCCGTCATGTTCACAGGTAAGCGGTGGCGGCTCGTAGTTGGCTGGAACACAAAGAGGCCGGTTCTGGTCCTACTTCATGGTCCACATTTGTATACACAAACGTGTGTGTGGTTCTCATTGGGTTTAGTGAGTTTATTCGACTCTGGGGAGCTGCCTTACCAATTCATGGGATTTCTATAATAGTCCTGTAGAGACTTGAACGTGTTAAATATTGGCATTTTGTATGATCCTATTACATGACAGCATCCAGTATGTGGTGCGTGAGCCTAACGCTGCTCGCGGGCCCGTGTGCCTGAGGATGAGCCGAGTGATGCCTTCGCGTGTCTGCGCAGCCGGTGGCACCGCCCTGGCGTCCAGCATCCAGCATCCAGCTCCGGTCCCCGGCCCAGCGCGAACCCCACCGGTCCGGATACGCCTCGTCTACTTGAGCACGAGCGGCGCGCAGACAGCGCACGCGGGCACTGATTCAGGCGCAGTACGGCAGAAACAAACGCCGCTCGTCACCCCCGCCTCCCCCCACTATAATGGCGCAAAGCCTCACGCGCCGCCGTGCATCGGTGCCAGCTCCTCACCTGTCAGTCCGAGGCGGCCGCATTAAAGCAGCTCCGAGGCTCGTGGCGGCTCGCCGTCGACGCGGATGACACGCGCTTATGTGAGCGTTAGTTTCCAGGCACCTGCGCCTTCACCTTCTTCCTCGTAAACAGCCTGAGGTTGCCATGCGGACGCTGCCGCAAACCGCCGATCAACTGTAGTGATGACGCCCAGTGGTCACAACTGCTGCGCGACACACACTGAAGTTTAGCAATTAATTGCTAATTATGGCACCGATGGTGGTTATGGTAAAAACTAAACATACATGATTATTATTATTACTGTTAATGTATATGGAAAAAAAACACCCCTGGCCAATTTTGGCCAATTAACAACAAAGATTTTTTATTTCTTCTTATTTACAGTATTAAATCAAATAATTTAGTTAAAATTGGTTTAATTCTAACATTAAAGCTTAAAAATGTTTGTTTTTTGTACAAATTATATCGTTTACAAACATTTGGTCAAGGAAGCAGTAAATTGCATTTACTAGTATTCTTAGTTTCCAATAGGGGAGTATGATGGCTTACTGCCTCCAATGGAGCCAGTGAATGGCTTGTGTCTGTCATCAGATGTCCTGATTTGTTGTTTCTGTGTGAAAAAAATGTCGCCAGTGTGTGAAGTTGCAGCACAAATATGTATTTGCAAGACAGAGTATATAGTCAATTACAGTGAATTTGTGACAATTTTAAACTTTCCCAGGCAAACTTGGCTTGGATGCACATGTTGAAGGCATCTGTAGTATGTTTGAATGAAAGTTAACTGAAAATAGAAATGTATTGGCCTGCAAAAACAAGACAGTCTAACAAGTGTTTTGTATAAAAATTATTTTATTTACAGTTTGCAAGCAGATGCAATTGTGGCAACTCTCAAGTGTCACAGTCCTCAATATGCGCCCACCTCTTGAAGGAAATCAGCTTTAACTAATACAAAAATAAAAAAAATCAGTCTCCACTTGTTTTGTCTGTGAGCCGCTACTGAAGATGGTCATGTACTTCAGACTTGAGAATACAAATGGTGTTATCACGATGACCAGTATGCCATTATGATTAACCATGTCAGTGGAATCCATAGTTGGTTGGCTGAGCAGACTTGTTTTTAAAAGGCCAGTTTCTTCATGAGGAGGTAAACCCTTGAGTCCACCTCAAAGCCGTGAAGATTGTTGGCATCTCCCTGCAGCCTCATGAGAAGTCCCCCATAAGACACATAGGCAGACCTGAAAGAAAGAGCCCGTTCATGTCACTGGATTAAAGCTAAGAAAGGACAGAATGAAATTAATTTAAATTATTTGCTAGAAATCCTTCGCAATAATATAATAATGTTCTAATTGTTTGTTATTTAGTGTTTTTTTCTGGAAATTGATATTCCACTAAGAGTAAATAAGGATCACTCACAGACGTGTAGCTGCTTCTGTCGATGTCTCATCACCCTCAATCTTATAAACCTTTCCATACATCACGTAATCAAATTGGTCTGCTCTGTAAATGTAAGCAAAGTCAAATAAAAGCGTGCATGCACACATTACATTACACAGAGAGAGAGAGAGAGAGAGAGAGAGACTTTATTAAGCACACAGCGTGGCATAATTCGAGTTTGTGCATACAGGATATATTTGATAAGTAAAGCTAGTACCTAGATGGTCGGTCATCCTGAGGATTATACTCTCCATCATCTGGTGTTCCATCTTCATATAATGTGCTAGCAATAACCAGTCTGAACTTGTCACCTTAATAAAACAAACACACACACTAGGCTCAACACATGTCCTTCTAGCTCTCTAACTAAACCAGTGCCCAGTCCATGAAGTCTGGTGTACTCTATAAATATTTTAACATCAGTAAATAAGGAAGTCACCTACATGTCTGTAATAAAGGTAAATATGGTGGGGTTTTCAAGTTATTTAGTTAAAAATTAATCCAATGAAGCATGAAACAAAAAATGGTTTGGCCAATTATTCTAGCTGTACTATATATTCTGAACAAATTGAGTTTATTTCTTACCAAGATCAACAGGATAGATTTGAATGTTTACATCCAGGATAAGGTCCATCTTGAACGATTCACTTTCACAATGTAAACGAGACACTGTAACAAATATGTACCATTGACATAAATTGATCACTAGAAGCTCTAAATTTATGAACACTATACATGAACTACACATCGCCAATGCCAAGAGTTTTACCGATCTTTCTTTTCAACTAATAAATAATAATAATAATAATAAATAATAATAAAAAATAATAATAATAATAATAAATATTTGGGTGCCAAGATTGCATGAACCACCAGCATGAACAATCATCACCATACTAAAAATTAAAGCACTTTACAAAACACAGACATTTAGCTGGTGCTACTGCTTCAAACAGTCAGTCATTTCACACACCTCTATCAAACTTTTTTCCATCTGGATCAATGTCTTTAACATCAAAGATATCTTCAAAGAGGATTCCAGCCATTGCACCTTCAGTCTATGAACCTGGAAAAGACAAAGAGGCAGTGTGAGAACAATTGGTAAAACTTTATGATTAGGAAGGTAAAAGACTAATAAAATGCTTTATTCAATGGGAAATTTCTAAGTACACATTTATCAAGGAAGACAAAGATGAGACTGTTAAATTAATGTTTAAGGCTTGATGTGTCGTAATTTCTTTTCCTGTGTGAGAGAAGCTTACGAAATGCTAGATATAAAAACGAGACAGTTAGAAGAAGAATATTATAAAGACAAAAAAGAGCTTGAAGTGTCACTAAATGTTTAGATCATAGTGTAACATTTAATACAAAAACTGTATTTAATTTAAATCAGCATAAGATTATAACGAGCTTTAAGCATTGTCAACATATATGTTAACAACAAAATAACTTATTACCACTAGATACATTTGTCTTTTACTTGTGACTGGGCTTCATTAGATCCGGCCAATATGGTACAAAGAACTCGACATGGAACTCAATGAGAAAGGAGGCCACAGGCATTTATAGAGAAAATCACAGCTATTACGGTGCATCGCAGAATTAGATAAAGTTTAAGTTTAATGTTCTTGACATCAGTATTACTGTGGGTTGCAGTAGGTTCAGTTTCTGCAGTGGAACCTATTCAGCTAGTTGTTAGCTTTAGCATGTTGCTCACAACTTCCGAAGCTTACCTTAAATATGTTGTTGTGGGTCCTGTGTTACACTATACACACACCAACGTCGCCGTTCGCCAGCTTCGCTTTATCTCACGCTGTAGAGAAACAATGTGCACTTAACGTGGAAGAGTTACAGAAGTAATGCCTCATTCATCATACGAAACTGACCGCGCCGGAACAATGTGCTCGTACCTTGACATCCAAAGTACTTCCGGTTCAACAGTAACACCAGAAACAAAAATAAAAGACATAATATAAACATACAGACTGCCAAGTCATAAAATATATAAGATATTAAGATTATACTGTTTAGCAAGTATGTGATATAAAGTATTATAAATAAAAATATATAAATAGTAAATTTCACGACAGTCTGCAGGGCTTTACATGTCGTTTGTGTCAAACAAAGGACAATACCCTCGCATGGTACATTAACCATTTCAGATTAAAATTCAAGCTTAATCAGAACCACCGAGCCTGCTTCCATTGAGAGCAACTTTTTCTGCTATCGACGGAGTTTGCGACATAAGCCTGCACTTTACAGCCGGCGCTTCTCTGCTATTTGGTTGCTAGGTAATTTAGCGTCCTTTCTAGGAACGGTTGCTAGCTAATGAATAGCTAACCGTTAGCTATAGCAGTAAGTGCAAAGAAACCACATAAGCCTTATCGAAAATGGATCTTATACAATTCAGCTGTAGATCAGCCATTTTCACGAAGTGAATAATGCGCGAATAAGGTGAGAATGACGCCCTCTCACTAAATTAGCCATGTTAGCTAGTTTTCAATGCTTTACTACTCGTTAACTAATGTGGCAGAAGTAACGCAGACTTAGATTATACTGTCATTTTACAATGGCAGAGTGCTAGTAAATAACAGATCTATGTCAGTTGTTTAAGAATGTTAGTTTCACTAAAACAGCGGCAGCAGCAGTTGATGTTACGTTATTAAAAATGACTCGCTGAAACAAAACGCTTCTTTGTTTACACTGTCTCGAGTATTTATATAAAGCGGGTCAAGTGGTGTGTGCACCCTTGCAGGTAATTAGTAAGTGCTCACCGTAAGTTACGTTGCACACGTTATTTAGGGAAACCAGAGGTGTTTGCTGACGACTGGGTGTTGTAAAAGTTGTGGGCGCTCACATGAGTTCCAGGAGGGCATCAAAGATGGGTGACATCTTGGCAACTGAAGCCGACCTTCTTGCGATGATAAAGGAGGTAATGCATGCATGTATTTAAAATATACACACATGTATATGCAATATGACATATATCTCCAGTATGCAGCCTGTTTATTTTATATTAGTTGAAGCACAGCTCCAACCTGCACAGTTTAATCTGGTTTCAATGGTTTGTATCCTTTGTAGTACCTTAAGTTTGAGGAATTTGAGGAGACCGTTAATTGCTTTGACAAGGAGTGCAAAAGCAAAGGCAAGCTCGTCCCAAAGCCACAAGGAAGTTTTCTGAGAGACTCCAAGATTCGCGAGGTTGAGGTAAAAGATTGACATTTAAGTTTGTTAGACTTGACTTAATGAGTTGACTTCTGAGCCTCAATAGAGCATTGGCCTCCAAAGCCGATGACTCTGATATTCCAGGATGGCAAACACATAAGACTGACAAACTCACTTGTTTTAAAATTAAGCTTGTCAGTTGTTCTATTATAATTTAATTTCCAAAAATTGATGTTTGGCAACTGATCATAAAATAAGCAAATTCCTGCTGGTAGATATCTATTCAGAGTGCCCATTTCCTCACAGTCCCTTTTTTTTTCTATCTCTGACATTTGTAGAAAGACCTCCTTAGGTCTTTTGACGATGGAGACCATAAGGTATTTTTTGAACTGTGGACAGAGAATATTCCCCCTGGGGTCATAAACACGGATGCCGAGTGTCAGAGCTTGGAGTTCTACCTCCACATTCATTTCACTATTTACCCCCTGAGAAGACACACTGGTAGACACGTATGTATGTCCAAGTTATTTTTAATTGTTAAGGCAATTTTTGTATTTGTATTATCTTAAAAACAAATAATAGCTAAGCCCTCAACATAATAAATATTATTGTCTGCTTTTCCATGAATGTCCACTAAGCTGTGCTATAGGCCACAATTATATATTAGGTGCTGTTTATGGGTTTATTTATGAATTTATAGTTAAAATTATCATGTCGTAGGCCAAAATAAAGTACAACATTAAAGCACACAGTGCAATTATAATAATACACCACACAGTTATGTCATCATTTGTTTGTTGTCCAATAATAAAAACTCTTTATCTCTAGGACCAAGCTGAGTTTCAGGACAGGATTTCCTACTTCAGGCAGTACCTGGAGACTCGGGGAGCAGCACTAAGCCAGACCACAGAGTTTCTCCCCTACTATGCCTTACCTTTTGTCCCTAATCCCACTGTCCACCAGTCCTTCAAAAGACTTTTTCAGGTGCTCATAGAATATTCTATGAGAAATGAGAACATTCTATGAAACATTCCATAACATATCCACCAAAGATGTAGTCATTACATAGAGACTAGCTCACCATTTCTTCAGAGTAAATATAACCTATATTATGTTATTTCAGGAGTCCTGGGTACCACGTTTGAAGCATAACCTGGAGCAGTTTCTTTCAGTAACACTAAAGCTGTCGAGCTCCCCAAGGCTTCTGAATTTGTATGTATCCTTTACCTGAGCAAGTTCCAGTGTGATCATGAGAGTACACATAGGTACTATCTTGTTTTCATTCTAAGCCAACATTAGTTTTCGTGATTTTTCGTGTTTTTTTATGCTGTTGATGCTACAGATATCACAGCCAGCAGCTTTTATTTGTTAAAATGGACAAAAAGGTTTTATGTATAAAATACTTAATTAGACTTTTAACACTGATATAATTTGGTTTTTAGCAAATAAAAAATATCATTTGACAGTGGTTATCTCTCTAGAACAGTATTCATACGTATCTTACAGCCCTCAAGGTGGCTGCTTATAAAACTGTGAAACATTAGGAGGAGAGTCTTCAAATCAGGCAAGTGTCTCCAAAATTACCATTTAGAAAATGGTATTTTCTTATTGGGACAAAAATGCAACTAAAACTAGAAGAAACTTATCAAGTCATTTAAAACACCCCAGTAGAAATGTCTCCAATTTCATATTCTGACTGAATTTCACATTTAAATTGCAAATAAAAAAACTTTTTGGCAATTTTTATAGCTATACTGTTGCACAACCTACTAGTTTCATATTCTGCAACCAAATCCTGTGTGATTTGCATTTATAAATGCCTGTGTGATAGGCAGCAAGCAAAACCTGAAACAAACTCACATCTCTCTTACTGTGGGAGTAGGAGGGCAAGTGAAGGGTAATTCACTTCAAGACTTGCTGCCTTTACTGGAAACCCAGTGGATCAACTTTCCTTCTGGCACACTCACGATACTAAATCCTATCCCTGCTGGACAAAGATCAAAGCATATAGATTAACTTAAAACTACTAAAGGAAACATTGGACGTGGACATACAAACATAAAAATACAAGCTTACCTAATATGTAAATTCTTTGAATGAGCAAACTATTTACTGTAGCAGCTAAAATAACATTGTCAGGGAAAATCAACCGAGGTGTGAAGACACTTACCTGACATTTAACAAAGCAGTTTTGTGTAGAATTCTGACATAACACCAGTATTTCAGTCATTCTCCATGATAGCTACAGTGTAAATATTGATCTGATATCACCTGTGTTTATATCTGCTTAACTTAAAATCAACACACACTAGCTTTTACAGTCACAATGACACTGTTTACACATTTTTAACAGCAGTGGAAAGATAAATGTTATAAATGTTAATTTCCAGTTAGTCTGTTTCCTTTAACAGACTTCATGCAGAAGGAAGGTGGGAAGAGTACCAAAGGTACTGTAATATCAACCTAAAAAGTCTAACCCTATCCCAGAACAAGTATTCACGCCCTGATTAACCCACACTGATGGACCAAGATAACAATGTCCTTCATGACTAATTTATTGCTTCATTTTTATGTAGTATATCTGTCAGTCACTTGTGACTAAGTGACAGCTCACAATAAATGAATGACATGCCTGCTGAATGTACAGTATGACAGCTTTACCTTTGAGATAAGTTGGATCATTGGTACATTGGTAGATAGAGATTGGTAAATCATTGAATCATTGTCCTCTTGAATGCATATGTGCTGTGACTTTACTTTGTTTTTTACAATCTTTGTCTGTGTGGGTACAGAGGCCATGCAGCTGTTGGAGCTGCAGCTGAATGAGTCAGAACGACGAATTGCCAGCCATGCACGAAAGTTCCACAAGATGCAGTCCGACTACCACAACCTTATAGGTATCACTGCTGAGCTGGTTGACTCCTTGGAGGCCACTGTCAGTGGAAAAATGGTGAGAGGGCTTGACTGTGGCACAAACACTCATTCTTGACACATAGAGATGTCAATGTTCAGAGACAAATTAACAAGTAGCACATTCGCTTAGCTGATATTATCTGGAAGTAGCTAAATTGGCATGCTGTTCTTTTCCAGATCTCTCCAGAGTACCTGCAGAGTGTGTGTATTCGCCTGTTCAGCAACCAGATGAGGCAGAGTGTGGTGCAGAGCACTGACTTCACCAGACCTGGCACTGTGAGTGAGAGCACACAGCCCATTCTCTTCACCATTGTCCCCTCTCCCAGCCTGTTGGCAGAAGGGCAAGACAACGCTTAAGCCAAAGTGATTTCAATAAAAGAATGGAATGAATGTCAGCTGGACCATCAGGAGCCACAGTCTAACTCAAAAGAGTAGCAGAAACCTGGTTTCAATGAGAGTTTGGCTCTGTGGTCTCTGTCTGCACATTGGGTAGTAATCATGTACTTTGTTTTCAGGCATTCTAAACATACACATTCAAATTTGAATAAAAAAACTAAAATGACATGATGCACTCACCCATGTATTTATAATGACTAGAACTCAAATGATGCTCTGTCTCTTGGGCACACTGGCTGGTGCAGTGGGAATATTCAAATTAGATGGGACTTCTATGGGAGAGAAATTTCAATATCCGTGTTGGCAGTATTTAATAGCTGTACCATATAAAACAGATACACAAAGCGACATTCTAGGCTTAAAACTATCCTCACTCATCTATCAGCAGACATTCTTCACTGTCAGTGGCCTTCATTTTGAACTCTGGCTTTTGAAATCTTTCTGTTTTGAACTGAACAGCTTCTTTCTGTGTGTTTGTGCGTGTGTGATGCTTTTGTCCACAAAGGGATATTGCTCTGTGAGTCCTTATGATGATGGCTATGTAAGTTTTACATGTTTTCATCCTCACTTCTTGTCAGCAATCAGGTCCTATCCTCTCATTTTGCTTGCGCCCCACCATGTTCCCTTCAATTCTTCTCCTCCTTGTTTCTGCCTTCCCTTCCTTTACTACACTTAGGGTTTTCTTGGCCTAGCATTGTGACAGTGTTCCCTAACTCTTGAATTAGGTGCCAACTAGATCGTCTAAAATTGAGGAGATGTTTTGGGTGTTTGTATTATGAATGACCATGTTTTGTCTGGTCACAGTGAGTCAAACAAGAATATCTTCAGTACCCGTTCAGGATATACCTCATCACTACATTCTTCAGGTTACCTGGAGTCAGTGTTACACTCTGTTGTATATGAAAGAGTAGTCCATGTTTTCAGACTGGGTTAAACCAGAAAAGCCACAGAATCTGGTTACGCTTATCATATACTTCTTGCCTCTACAATAGGAACTAAACACACAGACAATGAGTTTAATACCTGTACAAAAACACCATTTTTGTTTAAAATTATTAATTATTATTATATTTCTTTTAATTCTTCTTGTCTTTTAGCTTTCTTAGATTGAACTTAAATACTCTATCTTGAGAAAGGGAAGCTTGAGAAAGGATCAGTCTATCAGTGTTCACCTCTGCTTACGGATTACTACAGCACACCAAAGCTAAAATGTGGCCAAACCACTTGATACCTGGGACTAAAAGAACCCTGCTCCCACTGGGGGCTACAGCTACTTCACTGTGCACAGGCCTCTAACTGCATGCCAGCCCACAGTACGATTGAAGTGGTATGAGATGTGGCAAACGAAGGGATGGGAGTTTCACACTACTTGTTAATTGTTGAACTACCTTAGCATTATTATACCATTGACTGCATGGGTGATACTGTCACACAGTACTTTACTATTACTACTTATGTATTCAGCATGTACAGTACCAACAGCATGATGGCGGCATGTCCAAAACTAACCCCCGGTTACCATGATGTAAGAAAAAAATGTCAACATAAAAGCATTTGTTTCTTACGTTTTTAAATAATTTTCTAAACATTCTCTGTTCCTTCCTTCCCTGTTTTTTCTTGGTTTTGCTTTCAATTGCAGGCGTCTTCGATGCTACGAGCATCTATTGCACCACAGTAAGTATTAGAATGTAAAGTGGTGTTCTACTAACATGACCGTCTGTATATCTATAAAACATGAGTGAGTTTTTTTGGGGGTTATTAATCTCCAGGAGGACTAAGGAGGTACCAATGCTGCCCTCACTAGACTATGAAAAGCTGAAGAAAGACCTGGTTGAAGGCCCAGACAGACTAAGGTCACTGCTGCTTCAGGCACTGCGCTGGGTGAATATTCATAATGTTATGTACAATATCTCCTATTTAATTATTTACACTATATTTGTCATTATAGAGACATGTATGTGTTTTGCAGCGAGATCCCTAAGTACAGCAGTTTTATGCTGCAAATATAGGCAAGCACCCATTGAATACAAGTTTTTCGAGTCTTTTTCTTGTGACTTTTTTAGAGACTGACTCGTTCACTTCCTGGTGAACAGAGAGACACTGTTCTTCAGGCTTATATCAGCAATGATCTGCTAGAATGCTACAGTGCTAAACAGGTAGGCGCTAAAGCCCTTTTGTAATCATATTCTGTTGGTGTGTTCAGAATTATCAGAATAATTATTATATAATTCTATTATTATTTGCATTATTTGCAGTGTGTCCTCTTACATGAAACTGTTCCTGGTATATAAACATGTGTTTAATTATCTCTGTGACCTACTGATATGAGGCACAAGGTTGTAATTAAATACTTAGCAACAAATGCAAAAGAACTTTCTAAAATTGTGAGAAACATAAAATGGACAAAACAGTGCCTTTACTAAAAAATAGCAATCCTCAATTCACAGCCTGAATCCTTTGTCAGCTCTTCAACCCACCCAATCAGAATAGCACTAAAGTCATTTAGAGTTTTGGTTTCTTCTAACCAATCTGTGAACATAAATCATCTGTGTTTGACAGTTGCTACAAGCATAAGTGACTTAACATGAGGAGAAGTGAGTTTTAAAAGTGTGTGGGTCAGCTTGTGGCCTAGTGGTCACGAGCATTTAGTGTCATCCTGTATAAAATATGAAGCTCTCTGAGTGGATTTTGAACAGCTCACCTTCGCCTGTCACTGTTGTGTGTGTTGGTATATGCCATAATGCAAAGATACTGTAATATTTTAAATGTTTCAATTTGCAAAGAAAACCAAGCTTTTTATTTTTTTAATTAATTATTTTATTTTACATCATTTGATTTACCTATTCTGTAATTTGTGCTTTCCTTAGGCAACTGTTCTTCATTTATTGAAGTCAAAAAATGAGATTGTCAGGCAGTACATGGCTCGTCTTATCAATGCGTTCGCCTCCCTTGCAGAGGGTAAGTGCTCAGCCATTAGATTTGCTTAAACATTATCGTATACAATGAGACTGTATTCGGCCTTTAAACATTTAACATAAAAGAAAGGTCTTCTACAACAGAATGATTCTAACTCTGTGTTGCATCAATGATCTCAGGTCGGGTTTATCTCTCCCAAATTCCCATTCTAATGAAGCTCCTGACAGAGACACTCAGGAAGGAGGAAAAAGACTCTCTCACTAGAGAAAATGTGCTGGTGGCCCTGCAGAAACTAAGCCTAAGGTACATTTAAAATGTGTACACACACACACACACACGCACGCACGCACGCACGCACGCACGCACGCACGCACGCACACACACACACACACACACACACACACACACACACACACACACACTGGGGGGCGCTTTGGATCTGTCATTTATCATTATGTTTTGGCAGGAGGAATCAGCAGACAGCCATGATAGGAGACAACCTAATCGAGTGGTTGGTGGATGAACTGCAGGATTCAGATTGTTTGAGTGACTATAGCCTGGAGTATTCTGCAGCTCTGCTTATGAACCTGTGTCTGCGAACTAAAGGTAAAGCCACAGAATGTGAAAATGTGAAATGTTTTATGTGTCTTTGTTGACAGTGGTCAACAGAAACATTGCAGACAGTTACTGGCTCTATGATCAGGTCTACTTGGCAACTGACTGTAAAATGCATTTCTAATATTGATATGCTACCTGTACTTTTGCTTAAATGCCACAGTACAATGCTGCACAGATTTAGTTTTGCAGGGGATTTAATACATAATATAGTGGTATAAAATAAAAGTAAAAACTGAGATGGGGGGAATAATCAATCATTCATTTGAATTAAAAAAAATACTCTGTTTTAGTCCTGTGCGATAGGCTTATCACAATTGCAATGTCAGTCTCTGTGGCCCTAATAAAGGCCTAATAAATGACCAGGCAGTCTCTTTTTAGGCACTCATATTGATGTATCATGTGACCCTTTGAACGTGAATATTGAAATACAACGTGTGTGTTGGGCGGCTGTCTGAATGTCTTTTTGCAGGAAAAAGGAAGTGTGCAGAGAACGCCAAGCATGTACTAAAGGTTCTTACTGACCTTCTTGGACATGAGACCCACGAGGTGATCATCATGAAATGAATAATACAAAACCTTGTATTGTACTATACTAACGTTATTTTTTGTTAGCACCCTATGTATACATACATCAATGTGACTGAGAACTCAAATATAAAGATTGTGTGTCTGGGTCACTTTGCTTCCCTCAGATTCGACCATATGTGAATGGAGCCCTGTACAGTATCCTGAGTATTCCCTCTGTGAGACAGGAAGCCAAAGAGATGGTAAGATAGCAGAAATGTCTTCACCTGCTTTGAGGAAACAGACGCAGTTTGTATTTGACTCTCAATTTGTCTCTCTTCTTGTCACCGCACAGCCTGTGCAGAGTGAAAACAACAGTTGTTCAGTAACTCAGGAAAAGCACTAATATACTGGTTCTGTCCTGGTTGTATTTGTGTCAAAGCTTCCTACTTACTCACCACAGAATGTTATAAAATACAAATTTTTCCATCCTGTCTAACAAGTATCACATTTAAACAGATACCTCAGACAAATTCCTTATTATTCTCAACTTTCTGCTATAAAGTTATGTCACCACAACATGTGCTTTCCTCACACGTGTAGAGCGTAGATGAAATTCTCCATTGCTACAGCAAAGAGGAGAACCCAGACCTCAACAGGCAGATTGACTTCATTATTAAACAGCTGAACTCAGGTCAGTTCATCCTTCCATGCAGCATGTCCTGACACTTTATTTCAATTTGTAAGGGACTGCCCTAAATGACATCTGAAACTTTGGTTGTGTCTTTTGAATTTAGCTGAGGAAGAGGGGCCAGAATCAGATGATGAAGAGGAAGAGGACGACAATGATGTAAGCCTTACCCACAACATAGATAGTTATTATTAATAGTTTGAGCGTAAACTTGCCCATTTTATATATATATATATATATATATCTCCTGACAGGAGGATTTAATGGAGACAGATCTTGACAAAGAAGAAGTTCTACTGCCACAGCCTAGAGAATTGTCTGGAGAGAGTCTGCTCACAACTGAGTATCTGGGAGTACGTATTAATGTCCAGGTTAACGCCATGTGTTGTTCAAACATTTTTTTTTTACAACATATGTACATATATGTTTCATATGTTTCTTAGTGAAAAGTGATTTGTCCCCACTAACGCAATGCTACAGCTAAAAGTAAAAAGGGAATTGTAAACATTTATACATTGTGAGATGCAATTGCGGCAATGAATGAGGTCATGCAATGTCTGCTACTGCACACTGTGCAGTAGATGTCATAGTTAAACTTTTGATATCTTGACACTTAATTAGTAACCAACTTACTGTTGGTAAGTATTACAGCATTTACTACACAAAATGAATGCACTAATTCCATATACGAACTGATTTTTGTACACGTTTTCCTACTGTTGGACTCATGCTCAACCAGTGACACAGAAACCTGAATTGTTTCCTGTCGATAACTAGTTGCCTGATGATTTGTTACTGAGGCCCAACTCAAAATTCCCCTTTATGACATCATCACTTCAGTCTGGCGGCATGTTTACTACATACAGTTAATTTGTGCAATCTATAGACTGTAACATACAATAAATAGTCTTCTTTGTGTTTGTAGATTATGACAAACATGGCAAAAGTGAAGCGGAAGCCTACCCCTCTGCAGCAACCCAGTGCTGATGAGCCCCTACAGCGGCCAGTCACCCCAGGCTCACAGCGCAGTCTCACTGCTGTGTAAGTTACATGCCCATTCAA
This sequence comes from Betta splendens, assembly GCF_900634795.4. Taxonomy (NCBI): domain Eukaryota; kingdom Metazoa; phylum Chordata; class Actinopteri; order Anabantiformes; family Osphronemidae; genus Betta; species Betta splendens. Next base: position 10,248,127 of record NC_040884.2, on the reverse strand, counting down.
AAAATGTGTGATGATAGTAAACCCTAAAACGTCACAGTTGACCTCATTGTTTGTCAACAATAGAGTGTTAAAAAGATTTTGTTTCTTCCTCAAGGGAAATTTCATAGAACATAATACATTTAATATTTGGCTGTCAGTAGCACCTGATTATTGAACTCAACCACTTGATAATATAAATTTTTTATAGCCAATAGTTGTGTCGTGGTTCAAATTAAATGGGTTAATATATGTTTCACAAAGCATGATCAAATTCTTTAAGAACAGAATTTAGCCTGTAGGAAGGCACTTAAACTGGGATCACTGTGTCCTGAAAGTCATATCATTGTCAGTACATAATGTAAACTTGACAAAAGGGATAAAGGAGGAGTAACAACATGGAGCAAAGCATGATGAAGCATGTTGATGTTAAACCTTCCTTACTGGAACCAAGCACAATGCTGTTTTAAGATGTGATGCAAAAGACAATGGTAACCACCTCTTATTCTCACCCAAGCAATCAGCGCGAGGAACGAAGTCTGCCTGGTTCCCGATTCAACTCCCGACCTCCAACACGCTCTGGCAGCCGTCCCAGCACCGCAGATTCCCTACGTCACAGCATTGGTGGGTAGACCTGTGTGTTTAGATGTAGTCTTTGTATCTTCTAAATGACCCATTTCAGTAGTTCAATCCTACATGAACATAAAAAAGATGATTAAAAATCCTTTTTTATATATTTTCTGGCTGTTCATCAGATTTTTCACATACATGCACCTTGTGCAAACTGTAAATCAACAGTATAAGTGAAGAACATTTTGTTTTATTATATCTGTTTTCAAGTCAGATTGTTTGGTGTGAATTCATATTAGTTTAATTTAATCTTTTTTTCCTTCCAAATACAAACAAAAACACCACTCAGACTCGGAGTGTGGCCAGTTGTCCCAGGAGTCGGAGTTGGACAGGCCGTATGAAGAGCGAACCACAAAAGGACATTCCCAGATGGAACACAATGGACACTCTGCCAGGTAAACCAATACCCAAACAATGTCTGCACACACACACACACACACACACACACACACACACTCTGACACACACACACACACACACACACACACACACACACACACACACACACACACACACACACACACACACACACACACACACACACACACACACATAATAAATCTATTTTAAAAAATGAACCGATCTGTTCATCAGCGGCCAACAATAATAAAAGTCAGGTGAAAAGTTGTAAAAGTTAGGGATGTGTAACAGTGTAATGGTGTGCGTGAAGCGCTTTTGCAAGAGTGTTATTTGACACCAGATGGTGACTCAGCACTGCCAAGCTGGTCTGTGAGACTGTGACATGCGTTTAAACGAGCTGTGCCTACAAAGGGACCTATTCAATCAATGCTCCCCTGCTACTTCTCTCCTTTAAATCCCAGAGGAACTTGACTCCTCAGCCCCACTAGCAGTTACAAGTCCTGAAATACTGCTTACGTGGGTTATCTTTTATTTTACTCTCCAAGAACGTAAAACACCTTGACAATAGAGCCGGGCCAGCTCTGACTTCATTAGCCTTGTTTCACCCCAGTTTGGAGGAAGGCTTCCACTGAAAATTTAATGCCGGAAAGCAGGAAGCTGATAGAGATGTAAAACAACTCTGAGCAACACAGCAAGTTGGCAAATAATACATGAGCAGGTGCATATTTGAGCATTTGCGTAAAGCTATTGATAGAACAGCTATGTTTGAGCTCATTAAACCTAGATTGGTCATATGAACTTAATGAGTGTAAGGGGGAATAAATGACCAATGACCATCTATCCATCCATCTTCCACCGCTTATCCATCTTCTACCACTAGACAAAAGAGATGTGTCACCCTATGATTTATAAAGAGATGCCCCAGAAATCAAACCCAGGACCTTCTCACTGTGAGCTGACAGTGCTGCACAATGCACCACCATGCTGCCCTGACCAATGACCAATCACTAAAATTTCAGGCACGCTGCCTCCCTGAGGTTTTATCTAGTTTAGTAGCACACCTGTCATTCATAACATACATTAAAGTTGAGTTAAATGTGTAACCAAGGAGGACTATGGACTGAAAAGAGTGAAATAGGTGCTATCAAGTGTCATGGGAAACAGGTCTATGCAAAGTCACGATTCCTTTACATATGACGCTTTCTCTGAAATAAGATCTGTCTATGATTGTTGTGCATTATGACGTCCATGCAGAGAAAAAACAAAAGACCTTTCTGGGAATGGCCATTTTAACTGTAACTGACCTCCTTATAGGTGAGAAATATGAGAATAGCAAAGCAGGTTTATTAGCTATTGTGCATCTATTCTGTACCTGGTTTAAATGTAGAATTTGTTTCTAAATTCTAAAGTATTTATTCAAGTAGATAATGTTATTTCTCTAAATCAAATGCCATTTTTTCTTGTCCCTGTCAACTAGTGGTGATTATATCCCAGCTTTTGTGAGCCAGCCCAAGATTCCCCGTACTCCTGACACAGTCAACAACAGTGGTGCTCGCAGGGGTAGAGGTCCGGTTCCCCAGTGTTCCCAGTCGGAGCCACGGCTGAGCAGCCGACCAGGATCTGCCACCTCCACTGGAGGAGGACGACAAATTGGGAGTAAGTATGTTAAAAGTGGGAAATCAACACTGGCCGTCACTCAGTCCAGGTTGTTTCTACCTTCAGACTTTGAAGGGCAACAGCCATGATACTGACATTCAGTGGTTGTTCAGAACGACACTTTAGTTAAGTCCAGGGTAGGCAAAAGAGATGTGTCACCCTGTGATTTTTAAAACTGTAGCAAATAAAAGCGCTAACGTTTACGTTAACGTTTACCCCTCGTCTTGTGTTGGTCTCCTGTTAGCATCCCTTTTATTAACAGGTCGTTTTTGACCCATGTCCTAAAAACACTAAATACACTAAAAACAATGATTTCATGTTTTTTTTGGTATTTTAAATCTATGTTACCTTGTTAAGCTTCCTTATCCATAAAAATGTTGGTTTTATTATTTTTGGTTTTATTTAAGCCTTCTGTTTGTCATCATAACCTTAAATTTTAATAAAAAAAATGGTAAAATGAACCTCAAGAGATTCATATAAAAAGGCTGTTGTGTTAACTTGCTATTACTGATTGACATTAGAACACATCTCTATTTTTCCTTTTACTATTATTAACAATAGTAACATCTGTGGTGTTATAGGTCAGTTTCGACCCATATACATTTGCCTAAAGAAAATAGCTAAAAAGTTATTTTTTTCTGCATTTGGGTCCACAACACAAATGCACCACATGGAGACCAACAAGGATGTTGTAAAACATAAATATTGGCAATCTCCTGGTCATTTGCTGGGAAGTGTAGGTGGCCATCCGCTTTGTCCATGTTATACAGTCCTACACTATGAGGAAGATGGAACCCTGTCCTTCACCTGCATGACTCCAGCAGGCAGTTTAAGAGGTTACTGGTCATAACTTGTAACTGGTTGCAGGTCATATAGTGACCTTGCCATCCAGTAGTCATATCTGACCACACATTTTCCTTTTCCCGGTTCTTTGGGGTGCCACTATCAGCTTTGCCCGTGTAAAGCTATAGATTCCAGTCATAGCATACTTATCAACCTATTTCCTGGCTTACTGGGTCTGTTTTGATGGAGGGGGCGTTTTCCTTTAGCCAGTGACAGGGTGTTCATCCACTGTTACCTCTGGCAACAGTGGATGTGGATAATGGATACCTCTGGGTTCAACATTAACTGAAGGAGCTGCACCCACCTCTTGCAGACACCCCTGATGAAAGGGAGAGATAGGTGCAGCTCGTCAGATTAGATAATTGACTTATCAGATGTGTTTCCAGAACTTTGCCCACTGGCTCAAAACTTATTCTTATTTTAACATGCTGCAAATTGGAGATGTTCACTCTGCAATTTCTCAGTTTTTACTGAATTCACACCCAGCTTTGTGTTGTTGATGATTGGTGGGAGGACTTGGCTCTCAGTGTTTAGGCCTACAATGCACGTATGATTTAAGTTTCACTCTAATTTTTGCTTTGTACTCTTATTTTTATAACTGGACTGAGACCGACCCTGACAACACAAACATTATATTATATTTTATTATGTTATATTATATTTCAATAAGACCATTTTATAATATAGTGAGATTTTTTTTGTTTTATTTTGTTGAAATAGAGGTCACAGACAAAAGAGGAAAAAGGAGCCTTGATGCACTAAACACATTTATATATGCATTTAAAACTGAAAATAGGTTGGTGGCAACCAAGATGAGGGATAAACTGTTCCATTGTTTGTTGGCAAAGCAGAGGTGTGTGAGCCACTATAATGATTGCGTTGTCTGCTACTCAACACAATGAAGGCTGTTCCAACAATACAACAAGGTGGAAGAACGCCCATTACTGTTGCACACTACTTTAAGAAATGACTCATCATTGAGCCAATAATTGACTCAGCCCAGCCCAGCCATGTCCACATTTTTATTTGCCGTCAACTTCACATCTCAGTCAGAGAACTTGAGTGGCTGTGGGGAAGATGGCCGGATCACTGATCCGTTACTCTGGTGCATTTAGCTGGGCGATAACATCTCCAGATGCTCTCGTGCATCTCAAATGCATTCGATTTGCAGTTGCCTCCGGCTCCTACACCAGGCGACTTTACTGTAAAGCCTGTAATAGCTCCTAATGGTCAGTGCACGGTCTACTTTGTGCTTCTGAGGTCTGGCAAGTGTCAAGTATCTGTAGATTTATAAGGAAGTCACTTAATAATAGTTATGACCTGGCAAACACGTCAAGTCCAGGTTCAATGTGACTTCTGTAGCTTTTATTGGAATATTTTTTTTCCAACGCTTTTCAATTAATTTTCTCATAAATGTAGCTTCTGCTGATGGTCAAGCATATTATATCTAATACGTTGTGCATGGTGACTCTGGCCACATGAAGACAACACAAAGTACATGCTGGAGTGGATCAACCTTAGGTCCACTTTTAATAAACTGATTGACTGATTGATTGGTGGACTGGCCCACCCACACAGCCCAGCAAGTTTAGACACTGCTCCCCTGGATGGGAAAAAATGCACTATTCTACCCAAGCCCTGACAACACAAACTGCACATGATGACAGACTCCCATTGTGTTGCCATTTGGCTGAGAAGGTATGTAGTAGTGGAAGGATTGCACCTGACAAAACGTTAAGTTCAAAGATGAAGAATAGACAAGGAAACACAACATCTAGTTGTGTTGGGTAAAGTTTGTGTTAAACATGACTAGAGGGGAGCTTTTCCACCCCAGCTCTCCTTAATTACCTAACCAACCCGCCCGCATCCCCCTCCCTCTCCTCTCCTCGTCTTTAGGCAGCCAGTCAAAGCGGAGGTGAAGAGGGAGCTGTCAACATGGAGTAGCTCTATCTTCTCTGGAGCATCGGGCTTCCTGTAACATCATCCCCCCAGGTTGTAATCAGGGTCAGGGCAACAGAGATGGTCGAGGATCAGCAGCAGGAGGAGGAGGAGGGGCTGAAACAATGTGAAGGATTGTTGCTTTTTTCCCTCCTCAGTTTTAGCACAGACTTGTTCTGTAACACAATATGAGGTCAGACAATAGTCACAACTTCCAGCCACCTAAACCTGTGCACCTTCTACCCACAGTCAGCCACACTTTCTGCCACTTCCTACCAATATACAGCATAGCTGGTAAATATGTCCAACATCTGGAAGCCATGACTCTCTCCACCAGCTTTCTGGCTCCTGAAATGTTTGTTAACCTTTGTTTGATGGTCACAGACTGAATTAATGTTGTAAACTAAATGTATGTAAAGGACAGACTTTAGAGCAGCTCATTTTCTTATTTTCAAGTAATCTTGATTCCTGAATTCTCGCTATGAATTGTATATATAGATTTTTGACCATGGTGTATAATTTCCATCTACATGAATAAATAATTGTACTGGTTGTACTTCATATATGAAACATCCCATATCAAAGTAGCTGCTCATGTTTAATGTTTACAGGAATGACCAAGGTTCTTATCTGGGCTGTCACATCCTAGACTTGTTTGTAAGCGATATTAAGATCTGCTCCATTGCTACTGATAGCATACACTGCCACAAACACAACACAACATCTGGCAGAAAACTTGAATATATATATGAATGTCTTATGTCCACTTTGCACTATGTTGATGTGTATTTATATAATAACTGCATTATTATTTTAATTGATTTTGATTGACATTGGAATGTGATTGTTTTGTCAGTGGTTTTAAATAAATGTGTGACATTTGATCTTTACAATCATATTCTAATTAGTTTCCTTTCTGTGTCTTTTTAAATAAATGAACCATGCATTCACCATGAAATAATGGTGGCCATCTGTCATCTTTCCTCTAGTGTATAAATGCTACAGAAATGGCACCAGTAGTTCTCAGATGCAATGCACAGACGTGACATATTTAGTAACACGCTCCCACTGAGCAGCAGCACAATGTGAGGAAACAGACTGCACATGACAGACTGACGCACTTACAGCCAGGTGGCTGTGTAACCCTGAGCTCCAGCCAGTACAGCTGGAAGCACCACAGAGCGGAAGCTGGCGCTTTCTACCAAAACAAAAGTGTGACTAACGGCTCAGGGATGAACCGAACGGCTCAGGAAAAACACCACAGCTTTGCTGCAGTCACAGCCCTCAACTTGTTGTAATTTCCTGTAATAGACTCCCCACAGCCTTATGGATCTAAATGGAACGACAACTTGTCCAACCACTGGAGTCAGGAGGCCGCTGCTGACTGACTCCAGGACTGACACCCTTTCAGGACGTCTTATCAGTAGGCAACCACGTGGACCACGATAAGTGGGTTGTGCCGTCTGGACCTCCTGTTTCCCCCTCACCATTCCTCCTGAAAACACAAGCTTGACCCTCACATCTGGCCTTTGAGGTAAACATCTAGAGCTTTCAGTTTTGGTGAGCTCTTTACTCTAATAAAAAGGAGGAAACGCATAGTTACATATTGACTGAAGGATTCTTGCCACAGCTTGGTAAAGGTCAGGCATCAAACAGAACAAGAACTGGGTGGAAATGGAATTTACCTTTTACGTTTACAGGCGTCTCAGGAATGTCCTCACAAACCAACCACTAACCCTAGTGTGAATGACACTTCTAGTGCTTCAGAGGTTTAGATTTGAGTTATAAACAGATAAAAACAAAGCTCCAGAAAAGTGGGAGGCTGAGACAGGTGTTTACCCTTATCCACAGCTGACATTCACAGCACAGTGGGACCGTGTCTCCTTTGTTCTGTCAGGCTGTTTAGAGAACAACATGGCTGAGGGGCAAAGATGGGGGGGGGGGGAGGTAAAACATCCTCAAGCTACATTTTTTAGCAGTAAATTCTTTCAGGCTGATGGAGAAGGTCCCATCACTCAACCAAAAGGATGGATAGATGGCTTGTCAGGCAGCCCACAGGTAATCCTCCCCCGTGTCTGTAAGGTGTCTTACACCCAAAGAGGGATTAGTAGAAAATTCCTCTAAACCACAATTAACGTCAGGAACAGCTCACTGTTCTTTCAGCAACGTCCAGTCGCAGCTCCTGAAAACTTCCTTGTCCCTGCTTGAACTACAACAAAAGAAGTGAACAGAGGTGCGGTTTAGAACAGTTCCAGGCCAGATTTAACAAAGGCGGGGCATTTTACCTGCTGAGAAAAAAGATTTCCTCCGCTACCGTTTCCAGCAAATGAAGTCATAGAGGTTTCACAAGAACTCTAAGAAGTCAGTAATAATTAATCACCTGCTACTGTACTGTGGTTTGATTAAAGAATTATACCCGAGCTGTTCTCACCTCAGTGCTGTGCAGATATTAGCATCAAAGACAAAGGTCATGCAAGCTTTAATGTTGATTATTATGTGGTACTATTATTATTAGTGTTGAGCTTACAGTAGCTCAAAGGTTCCCATCCTGACGTTAACCACGTTGCGGTGACTTTCTATTCTCTGACTGAGCTAAACATCAGATGAAAGCTGGTGGGACCATGCGCTGTACGTCACCGCTGCACTGTAGAGCCACAAAGTCCACAAACGGCGGGTGGAAAAGCTGAACGGGAAAAAACATCAGGCACAGGATGCACATGGCCCAGAGAAGGATGAGTGGCTGGGGGAAGGAAATGGAGATGGACGAGAGGAAGTGTCGTTTGGATCACAGCTGTCTGTCTTCATCAATAGCTCTGTTCTTCTTTGTCCGCTATTTGGGATTCGAAATCGACATCAGAGTGAATTTCACAGGGCATTAACCTTATGACATGATTGTTGGGAAAGGTCTGAGCTGATAGGAGGCTGTGGAGTTTGCTCTGTGACAGCTCATTAACAGGATGACGTCATAACGTGAGACTCGGACTTTTTGACCATGCGAATATGAATGGCGCCTCGGACTTAGAGCTTATATTCACATTATAAAAGTGAAAAAAAATGAAGAAACAAAGGCGTAGTGTTGAACAAACTGCTATATAAGGGTTTTATAGAACATTAGCAAACCGTTGGTTGACGAACGTTAAAAATGTTTAAATGTAAAAGTATTTAAAAAGTAAAGTTTTTTTGTAATTAAAAAAGCAAATTTGGTGCCGAAAAGACTGATGACGGAGAGGGTTGTTGCTCACACCGCCCTCTTTCTGGCCGTCTTTTACCTGCCAGAGCTGAAACGAAGGAAGATGCGTTTCTTCTCCTCGTAAATTAAAACAAAAGGAAGACGCGTTTGGGTGCGCGTCCTCTGCGACAAGTGGATCGTTAAATTATGGCAAGCCTAAAGGGTCACAGAAACGGCGTTTCCTAAACGCGTCATGTTCGTTTGTGACGCGTCACGTCCGTTGGTGACGCGTCATGTCCGGTCGTGACGCGTAACGAGACGCGTCTCGTTTTGTCTATGCTAATCTTCCCCGTCCATGTTTTCCCACCAATACATTCAAAGTGACTTGATGATCACTGATGACTTGGAACAGTGAAAAGTAGTAGGTGACTTCTACTCACAGACAATGCTTCCGCTTCCTTTGCTATTAAAGAACATATTTATCGAGTGCTGTAGTTAGGGACACAGCAAGATAATAAAGTAAAGCTAAAAACATTAAGTACATACTATTTCTGCTCTATAGCACCCATCTTCTGTGCTTAAAAAACATAATATCCCATGGCTACCATGATCACTGTTAGGTGAGTGGTGAAGCTGAGAAACTCTAGTACAGATGGTGCAGGTCAACCCTGTGTTTTTATTATGACAGAAACAGTTTTAACATTTTTAACAATTAAAAAATGAATGCTATTGCTATTGTAATTACTGTGTTTCCCTTTTTACACAGAATTGATGGACAGTGCTAATTTTTGAATTACTGTTCCAAATTATCTCTGTCCTTGCCCATGTGAAGTTACCTGCAAGTTCCCACGTGGTAACTGGACCGGACGTCAACAGTTCTGGACAGAAGCAGATGACAACAAAGGGCACAGGGACTTAAGTGGACCTACCTGAATCTATGGCTTGAATTTTCTTCACAGTTTTCATAAGTGTCACTATTAGGCTCTTAGTATGTATCGCATGCATGTCATAGTGCACTAATAAAGTGACAATGACAGTATCATAAATTAGCTGTATGCTTTGATAATAAAACATAAAAACACATGATTTACTGCTCAGAGGCATTCATTGACCTCTCTTGAATTTTTGGACATGTAGCTCTCAACATAATAAATACACTGTACTAGAACTGTGTCTTTACTCTGAGCACAATAACTTTCCCACCAGATGTGCAAACCAGCAAAACGAAAAGCTTCAAAGTCTGAACTCTCTCTCATTAGTATTAACCTTAATGTTTGATCAAACGTTTAATGATTTATCTGCACACTCTTTAGAAAGTTATGAGAGACATTTTCAAAGCAAATCTATAGAAAGGACCACATTAGCAGCAGAAAGCTACAGTTGAAGCTGCTTAATTGAAGAGACCGCCATCAGATCAGAACAAGACTTGTGTTGAACGGTCATCTGCCTTTGCCAGTTGTGGTAAGTGGAGTGGGGGGAGGGGGTGGAAGAGGAAAACAGGTTGGAAACTAAAAAACGTCCGGGTCAATTTGTGCGATAACATAACAGGAGGTTTAAGTTACACTGTGTATCAAAGAGGCTCTTCTAAAATCTACCTTTATCTCTGCAACCGTCCCTTGTTATTCTTTATCCAACCCACTTTATTTATACAGGTCATTAAAAAAAACAGGTTGACTAAAGTGCTTTAACGAGGCAGTGAAAACCATATCAGCAACCACTTACTAATTAAAATATAAATTAACATATATAAATATATATTTTTTAAATAAATAAGTAAAGACATTGTAAAATGAACAATAATAAAGCAAGAAGTGCAGTGGAGTGGTGGAAGGACTGGGATACCCAGTGGTGTAGCTGGTCAAGGAAAAAAACTGTTGGTTGATGACATTGGAAAGGTGGCAAAGGGGGCAGTCCCCGGTGGCAGATCCTCACAGCCAAGAACTATATCAGGGACATTCCCAGTCCCCTACTCGAGCACCCTTCACTTGCCTGTGAGAGAACCTGCTAAACACAGACTGTTGTTAGGCGCTTCATCTTACATTAAAACAAGACTTGCAGCGCAGTAAAACAAAACGTGTTATTTTTTTCAGTACTCACCAATGGGACACAGCCACCTGTGTCCCATTGGTGAGTACTGAAAAAATGACAGAGCCTCAATGCTGCTCAGCTTTGCCTCTCTGATAGCCACGCAATCCGAGGGATGACTGATCAGAGTGTATCTGCTTGTGTACCCTCTTGCCCTGAAGCCCCTGCAGGTTTGTAATTTCTAAAAAGGGACCAGGCCAGCTTCAGGACATTTTGGTATCCTTAACTGCTCCTATTCCTAAGATGAGAAACAAGAGAGAAACAAGAGAGGAGGTGAAAAATTGAGTTGTTAAACTCAAGCACATACATATATATTAAGTTACATGTAATAATCAAGACATTTAGTCAGCTATAATTAATACTGCCCATTCTTTATCTTTGTAAAAACAAAAAAATCTATATAGGAGGACAAACAAGATCTCAGTAACTGACTTACCACTTATTTCATTATAAATAAATAGAGGTATTTGAATCACTTCACATATGTGTCATTTTAGAAACAAAAGCGCTCACTGTGTGCCCAGTGTTATGAATCCGACATGGTCCCATTTCAATCTAAATACAGTGTAAGAAATCTGTAGAAAGAAAGACATATTTGTTTCAGTCACAGAATACAAACACAGAATGTAACATAAATATACGAAAAGCACGCCTTGCGTAGAGCCTCGTGTTATTAGTTTGCTGTCTGTCTAGCTGCACAGGCTCTTGCTGTGACACCGGTCTTAATTGACAGTGTGGTCCTATGGGGTGCCGAATGTAAAAGAAGCACCTATAACTAGTTTTCTTACATTTAACTAAATGTTTTCTCACATTTAGTTAAATGTGCAAAAGTCTAAATGTAAATGTTAAATATAAATGTAAATGTTAAATATAAATATAAATATAAATGTAAATGTAAATGTAAATGTAAATGTAAATGTTAAGTGTTAAATCTAAATTTTAAATGTTAAATGTAAATGTTAAATCTAAATGTAAACGTTAAATATTAAATGTTAATGTTAAATGTAAATGTTAAATGATCGAACTGAATATTTAAGTATACTCCACCCCCTATTATTCTAGATCAGTGACGCGGACTCAAACACGTCAAACAGTACGCATAGCTCCGCCCACATCTGAATCGGTGCACGAAAATACTGAAGTAGAAGCCATCATGGCCGCCAGCTCCCACTCACTCCAGTTAGCAGAGATTGAACGGGCTGTAACGGCAGGTGTGCGGGCTGAGGCTCCGCTTCAAACTGCTGTTCTGTCGTAAACACCATTAATGGGGAGTTAAGTAGGTTTAAATAGAATATTTCTGTGGCGCCGGTGGCGAATTAGTTAGCTAACTATACTAGCTAGCCGAAGTTACGTCCAGGCTAAAAACAAAAGTTTCCAGATCAGATGTGGGCGGGGTTTGCGCGCAATGTTGGAGGTGCTTGAGTTTGCGTCTCTGATCTGAGACCAGCGCTGTTTGAGGGTAGGGGTGGAGTCTACTTGCACATTCATGAATATTCACTTTACACAGGCTATGAGAGAAGCCAAAAGAAGTGTTACAAGACTGAAAAGTACTTGTGTTTTGGATTAGCACAGTGTCAATGGTCAGGACTATAAATAATATGCTCACCACAAAAACTGAGTCCATGACATGAAGAAGCTTGTTTGTCAATCTGCAATAACAAAACCACAATAAAAATAACAGAATATTATTTTAGCTAAGCAAAATGCAGATGGAACCATCAACATTCATACAAACGTTATGCACAATGAAAAACAACTAATGACTCTGATGAGAAATTACAATAGAAATAGATATAAGCATTCAAAGAATAAGAGTACTTAGAAAAAGGTGCATGAAGTGTCTCACCACAGAACAAGTCTTCGCTGAGGCAATGTGGTGTAAAACGCGGTTCTGCAGCAGAAGCAGTAGAGATGTTTGAGTAGCACACAAACATTACGGCTTAGTTTCACAGAAAAATGGCCGGAGCCCTTTTAGCGGGCTCATCACGCGCTCGCTCAAAGAACACGTCCTCACCAGCAGTGACTGACCAACTAAAGCCCAAGCCAGATAAAGTAAACCCCTGTCTGAAACCGACCGCAGCTACGTACTGGTACCGCTCCTTGATAAAGTAAACCCCTGTCTGAAACCGACCGCAGCTACGTACTGGTACCGCTCCTTGATAAAGTAAACCCCTGTCTAAAACCGACCGCAGCTACATACTGGTAGCGCTCCTTGATAAAGTAAACCCCTGTCTGAAACTAGCTACGTACTGGTACCTCTCCTTGATTAAAAAAAAAGCAGAAAACCTTGCTAGTCTTGCTAGCATGCACCTGCGTCCACTTTTTCCAATAGATACAATTTTACAGTCTAATAAGTTTAAGTCTGGGACGTTTACAAAACATTTGAGCACAAACCGAACCTATAGTGTATTCTTTCTGTATTAGTTTCTGCTTACCACTACGAATAATGCTGTGGTGGAAATTTTGCAATAAAGGCAGATGAGAGAGTTGTCCTTTTGTGCGATTTATTGAAATAATAAAGAAAATAAAAATAATGGGGAAAGCAAATAAAAAGCATGGATGTTGATCGTGCACATCAACAAACCAAAAACCAGCTGGGGAGATCAGTGCACACACCACGAAGGTGTGATGCAAAGAGCCCACGATCCTAAAGTTGCTTCTGCCTTTTAGCTTCTCTGTCCGACTAGGGTGGAATGTCTTTCTAACCCAATCAAATTACATGCACCATCTCCTCCCTGTCACAGTGTGTGTGAAGATGTTTACATTCTCACACCTGCATTGCTGACGTCCAACTATCTGTGAGAAAGGAGCACCAAGTCTCAACAGACAGAGACACAACTCCCCGACCTTGGGTTTGGGAGCTAGAGTTGAGAGTCTATCAGGCAGAGACAACCATTGAACAATCTAGGTGAAATGTCAAATGCATACAGTAAGACAAAACATAAGATATTAATTGCAGAACATAAGTCATAAATCATATAATAACTGCATAGAAGTAAGGAAGACACATAGAAATAAGGAAGAGACAATTTTTGCCATAACACTCCCCCCTTTTGATTACACATTAATCAAACAAGATCCTTGCAAATGAAACAATAAGTGTATTAAGTCAAAATTCAAAAATACACCTTCACATAAAATGCAAGTAACTTAGGGATAAAAGGTTGGGAGCTGTTTTTGGTGGGTAGTTATACAAGAATAACTTCTGTATCGGCATGTGAAGAAAATAAGCCCATAATCATATTCGTATCAGATTATATTTCGTGGTCAGATAGCCTAAGACCATCGTCAAAGTCATTAAGTGAATTAGAGTTGGGGTTTTTGAACATAGTGCATTGTGTCATTTGATACGAGAGTGTTGCTGGGGTCGCACGCATGATGAGACCTCTAACCAGTGTGATAACGCAAAAACCAAACAAGAGAATCACAGCCATCTCAATTATAAGGGAAACAGCTGCGGACATGAGAACAGATTTCCATTTTCCAGACATTTCGTCTAGCCAATTCCAAGGGAAAAAAAACCTATACCAGAGTTAGCTGAGATTCTGAAGGCCGTGGAGCGCCTTCGCCACAATACCATTAGAATCAGTGTTATTCAGGATGTAAGTACAACATGCGTCTCCAAACATAACACAAACGCCTCTTTTCTCTGCTAACAACGTGTCTACGGCCATTCAATCGTAATGTAATAAATACAATTAATGTATGATAGCCATAGGTTTCCGGTGGGGTTCTGTATCATATAATCTTAAGATAGATTTCATGCTTTCGGATCTTTAATTGTACATTTGCGTCTAGAGCAAATAGGAGATTCAGGGATTTAACCAGAATGATGATGCATATTGCCGCTTGTGTTGTCTTTCATCTGTAGATGAAGGATGAAAATTTTTGTAGCAGTGAATAAGTGATTGTGAGCAAATTAAACACCAAGTCAACTTCAGGATATTTAAACTCAGTGTTGTGAAATTTTCTTCTTCAAAAGTAGTGTGTGAAGTTACATGGAAACATCATATGATAAAGGCAATATTCAGAGTAACATAAAATGTCTAACGCAACGATGTTACAATTGATGTCTCGTAACAATCTGCTTCGTCCTGTTGAACAGTAGCGTTAGATTGTTTCCAACCTGTGTGTTGAAGTATTGCCAGTTCGTTGGAGTTCTTCAGGTAGTGATCAGCTGATCACAGAGACACTTGGGATTCGTTATCACCGCCAGGTTTCCTCCCAATGTCGTCTGAGTCACTGTCACTCCCGTGATGTGAAGAGTCTACACGTCGTCCAGCGTTGGCAACTCAAGGCTGCTCGTGTGTGTGTTTTCTCAGGAGCGTGTGTGTAGATGTATGGTCTGATAGTGTGATTCACCGGCGCAGCTTCAGGCGGCGCTTGGCTCACACCTTTAGCTGAACGGTCAACGCAGCCTCGCCTCAGTGCATGTGTGAGCACAGCGAGGGTCGACCTTCTCAGTTCTTTTCGTCAGTGGTGGTTTCTCGTGTGGTGTAGATATAGATGGAGGGTCGTCTGTCGGATCCGGGACCTTCCTGCAGTGGCTGGAGTGGATCCAAGTCGCTCTTTCTGCGATCTTCACAGCCGTGTTGGTCGTCAGAAGGACCTGGAAGGGACCTTGCCACCGCTTTGAGTTCCAGTGCTTCCTGCGAAGCTCCTTAATGATCACCCAGTCTCCTGGTTGAATGATGTGCAGTGGTTCTGTCGCCTGTTTGGGCAGAGCCGCTTTCACCTGCTTGGAGATTTGGGACAGAACAGAGGATAAGTTCTTACAGTACTGTAGCATTGCGTCTTCGCACATTTCAGTAGGTGGTAAAATCCTAGTCTCGGTCTCAGGGTGGAGTCCCATCATAGGAGGTCTACCAAATAGGATCTCATACGGGCTGAGGTTTGTTCTCATCCTTCTCCTCATTCTCATGTATGAGAGCACAATGGGAAGAGCCTGAGTCCACTTGAGACCAGTCTCTGAGCAGCATTTAGCCAGTTTGTTTTTCAAAGTGCCATTCTTTCTCTCTACCGCCCCTCCGCTTTGAGGGTGGTAAGAGCAGTGCTTTCTGATGTCGATGTTCAGAAACTTTCCCACTTCCTCGAGGGCTTGGTTTGCGAAGTGTGAGCCGTTGTCACTGCTGATTTTAGATGGAATTCCCCATCTGGGAATTATTTCTGTCAGCAAGGCTTTGGTAACTGCATGGCTGTTAGCATGTTTAGCTGGGAAGGCCTCCACCCATTTTGACCACATATCAACAATCACTAAACAATACTTTTTACCTCCTGCCGGCGTTAGTTCGATGAAGTCCAGCATTAAATGGTCAAACGCCTGTTCCGGTGGTGGGTGAGCTGCCAGTGGTTTGGCAGTCGTCTTACCTGGGTTGTGTTGGGCGCATGTCATACATGCTTCACAGTATTTTTGCGCATAGATTGAAAATCCCTTAGTGTACCAATGTTTTAGAGCATCTAACATTCCCCCCTTTGATACATGGTCTAATCCATGTGTCAACTTCGCGAAATGAGGGAAAAAGTGTTTAGGCAGGCAAGGTTTGCCGTCGGGCCCATACCAAACGCCATGGCTACTGGTGGCGCCATTCGTCAGCCAGAGCTTGCGTTCCTGTGGGGTAGAGAATGTCTGAAGATCAGGGAGAGCAGAGGGAGGAGAGGGAGGTTGGGTAGAGGTGGAGGATAAGAGGCAGGGAGCAAAGGGAAGGGAATGTCGAGCAGCTGCCTTCGCAGCAGCATCAGCACGTGTGTTTCCAGCAGAGATGGGATCAGTGCCCCCAGTGTGTGCGGGACACTTACATACAGCAATTGCAGCTGGTAACAGAATTGCGTCGAGCAGATCAGCAACCTTATCATGATGCAAGATAGGTTTGCCATCAGATTTCAAAAACCTTCTGTGTTTCCACAGAGCACCAAAGTCATGTGTGACGCCAAAAGCGTATCTGGAGTCTGTGTAGATAGTAGCAGACTTCCCTTCAGCCAATTTACAGGCTTCGGTCAGTGCGATCAACTCTGCAGCCTGAGCAGAGTAATGTCCTGGCAAAGCGCCAGACTGTAAAACAGTATGAGAGGTGCAGACTGCATATCCAACCTGACAGCGGCCCGAAGCAGGGTCTCTAGAGGCGGAGCCATCAACAAAGAGAACGAGGTCACAGTTAGGAATTGGCACCTCCGACAGATCTGGGCGCGGAGTGCAGACCTGGTTCAACACCGAAACACAGTTGTGAGGCTCGCCATCGTCAGGGCCTGGAAACAAAGTGGCTGGATTAAGCACATTGCACCTTTTGACAGTAATGTTTGGCATTTCCAGTAAGATGGTGTTGTATCTAAGCCATCGGGCTGTAGAAAGATGTGATGTTTTTTTTGTTCCAGAAGGATCAAAGACACGGCATGAGGAACCAGCAGGGTGACACCAGAATAGCCAACAATGTCACGTGATGCCAGCACGGCTTTCTCTGCCGCAGCCACTGCTCGGAGGCATCGGGAGCCCCGCAGCGACTGGGTCAAGCTTAGCAGAGAAATAGGCTACAGGGCGCGGACGTCCTCCGTGATCCTGTAAAAGGACAGAGGTCATACAACCTGATTTCTCATCCACTGTTTGGGTGAAAGGTCGCATAGGGTCAGGTAGACCCAAAGTAGGAGCCGACTGAAGAGCAAGTTTGAGGTCGGTGAACGCCTGTTCAGCCTCAGACGTCCACGTGAGACAAGAAGTGGACGATGAAGACATCTGCATCAGAACCCTGAGTGGGGCCTCAAACAGTAAAGTTAGGAATGAAGTTCCTACAATAAGAACGAAGACCTAGAAAAAACATCAGCTGTTTATACGTGCACGGTTTAGGCAGGTTTCAAATTGCTTTAACTCTGTTGGGTGAGATGGATTTGCCATCAGCTGTAATTACAATGACCCAGAAAATAACCTTTGTCTGAACAAACTGTAATTTAGACAGGCTCTCTTTGTGGCCTGTAGCATCCAATGATTCAGTAGATTAGTGGTGTCTGCAGTAACGCTGTCTATGGCTTCCTTTCAGAGGGTGTTGTTGTTTACATGGTCTGTGGTCAAATTTAGGTGTGATGACCACTGGTTCACATCCTCTGATCAAACCTACATCATGTCTGTGTGTGAGCCACAGGGAAGCAGGGCTTCCTGTAAGGCTGAGTGTTGGGTCAGAGCGTCCTCTGAAAAATGAAAATAAAAACAAAAGCATGTAGTGTGTCATTAGAATGTGGAGGTACCAAGTTCACTGTTTGCTGCACATAACAGGCAGAATAAAAAGAAGTTTTCTAAAAGTATGCAAAGTAGGTGAATACGTCACATGGGGTCAGAAGTCGTTCACCAGTCTCTACCCCGTTGACATCTGTTCACGAAAGGACCCACGTCCTGCATCTGTCTCCATCATGTTTTCACAGAGGGACGTGTGGAACTGTAAAATAAACATCAAAAATCTTTTTTGTTCGTTAGTAAAAGAAATCGCAAGCGCAGACCTGTGTTCATCCCAAAAGAGGGAAGTTGAGGTCAGTTTGAGTGTGTGTGTGAAATCATAAACAAGCTGTGAAGCAGCCTGTGTGAGGGCCTCAGTTACAGCCCCCCCTCAGCAGCCAATGATAGGAGCACAGCTGAGCTGAAGTTAACACCAACAAAAGAGGGATTATTTAGAATGTCTGTAGATGTAACCTGCACTTCGTCTGGAGTGGAAATCAATCAAATACCTAAACTACACATGAGATCTCTTCCTAAAAATTTAACCTGGGCATAAGTTTGAAAGCAAAAATGAATGTTACGGTGTCTTGCTGTCAGATGTTGCACAAGACAGTGAAAGAATAGGTTTTTCTTTAATAGTCTGGTACGTACAGTAATTATTATTACTTCTCTCTAATAGTCGTCTTCCCTTTAATAGTCATTGATAGTCTGTTTCAGTCAGTTTGAGTCTTCCTATGGTCTGGTTTTGTTTTCTACAGTCTTCTAGTCTGGCCAGACAAACCTATATTGTGCACAAGTATTTTTAGAAACATGAAGGATTTTATTACTGAATTTGTTGCAAGTTAAAATAGTTTAAACCCATCAGACTGTAAAGTCATGCAGCAGTTGTCATTTAGCTGTTTGTCATATTTTTAAAATCACTCTGTGGGATTTTTTTTTGAGCAAAAAGCGATTCTTCATTGCAAGCAGATAAGCATGAACATGAATTTGAGCGTGTATCAGCTGTAAGCGTGTTTCTTCATTGCGTGTATGAATATGTGTGTGTTTTTGCGGTACCGTCTTGTACGTCACGTGAAAAGGAACCGTCACCTTCCTCCTTCCCCAACCATCAGTCTGATGTGAGCGCCAGTGGGTGAAGCATTTCAATGGGACAGTTGTTCCTCGATGACAGACCTTTCCTGGATCCTCGGTTGCAGCTCTTTTGGGCCGATCACGTCTGAAGCCTCTCCTGTTGTTTCAACCAGTGTCTGTGTCAGAGCACGTCTTTTCTGCTGTTGCTCTGTCCTTGTTTTCCTTTGCTGATTGTCATAAGCAGGTGTCTGTCAGACACACACGCTTGTAAGACAGTTTCCTCTGAAGCTTCAGACACAGTCCTTTCATGCTGGTGCGGGGTCTGTAGTAGCTGGTTCATCTGATGAGCCCAGAACGTGATGGCTGCAGACGTTGTGTGAGTCGGTGAGGCGTCCATGCTGTGGTCTGTGTCCTCCAGCTGCTGTGGTGTCAGAGCTTCCACCCTGTTCTGGTTGTTGGTCGGCGCTTCTTCTCCTTCGGTTCTTCTGCTGATGGTGGGAAAGGAGTCCAGATCCGGATTTACCCTCATCGCGCTCAGTTCTGCATTAGAATAGAGAGCAGAAAGAATGGGAGCATTTGCTCTTGGCATGACATGTGTGTGTGTGGTGTGGTGTATGTGTGTGTGTGGCGAGTGCAAACAATTCTTCCCCAGAGTTGTTATCTCCTTTTTTCCTGTTACTCTCATCACTCTTTTGTTTCTTTTAGGGCTTTAGTTTTGATAGTTTTGCTTTTTCAAATTTCATCTTTTTGTATCTAATTTTTCTTTTAAAGGTGCATATGTCTTTTACACAAGCGATTCTCCTTTTGAACCCATAACCAGTTTCCCACTCATGGAAACATGAAACGCACTAATAACCATATTTACTTTTTACTTTTAATTACCTTTAGTTTTGTAATGCTGCAGTCTGGTGGTGGAGACTTAGATCGCCCCGAACCCATCTTTCAGAGTCCCGGCGGTTTTCTGCCTTAGATTTTTATGTGTTCCGGCCGGAACCTTCCCAAAATGCCTTTTTATCGGACGTCTCCGTAAAAAGGGAACCAACCCGATCTGGCGACAGAGTCTTTCACGAAGTACTTCCTCAACGTTAGGCCCCTCTAGGCCCGGGGCCCTCGTCTCTTGAAAATACTTCACTCTGCAAACGCACTCCCTCTTTCAGAAGCCGTCTTTTATACTCAGTCCCCCACGTGTGGACCACGCACAGATCAGAAAAACATGTCTGTATCCTCAGTACAGACGGAAGCTCGGTTCCACGAGCCAACCCTTAGCAACCACCGTCTCGACCACCAGGGCACACTTTGACCTAATTAATTTTACCCGAATATTAAGTTTTTTAATTAAAAAAAAATTGTTTGGTCCTAATTATTATATTTTAGATGTTTTCAGCCACATAGTCGTTTTAGAAATATTATCTCTTTTCCTAGTTATATTTTCTTTTTGTTTTTTCCCAAATTAAAAGGAATCTCTCTCACCGAGCTGAGCCAAATTAGGATTTGAGTTTGAATCTGAGTTCGTGGATCTCGTCAGAGGCGATCCAGACGGGTGAGCAGTCCTCCCAGCTCTGAATGTCTGTAGAGGTTCGGAGGCTGAGCGACCCTAGTCCTCAGGACTATCGTCCCTGGTCACACCGTCCAGACGACCTGCTGCGGGATCCTGCCGACAACGCCAATTTCTGTGGTGGAAATTTTGCAATAAAGGCAGATGAGAGAGTTGTCCTTTTGTGCGATTTATTGAAATAATAAAGAAAATAAAAATAATGGGGAAAGCAAATAAAAAGCATGGATGTTGATCGTGCACATCAACAAACCAAAAACCAGCTGGGGAGATCAGTGCACACACCACGAAGGTGTGATGCAAAGAGCCCACGATCCTAAAGTTGCTTCTGCCTTTTAGCTTCTCTGTCCGACTAGGGTGGAATGTCTTTCTAACCCAATCAAATTACATGCACCATCTCCTCCCTGTCACAGTGTGTGTGAAGATGTTTACATTCTCACACCTGCATTGCTGACGTCCAACTATCTGTGAGAAAGGAGCACCAAGTCTCAACAGACAGAGACACAACTCCCCGACCTTGGGTTTGGGAGCTAGAGTTGAGAGTCTATCAGGCAGAGACAACCATTGAACAATCTAGGTGAAATGTCAAATGCATACAGTAAGACAAAACATAAGATATTAATTGCAGAACATAAGTCATAAATCATATAATAACTGCATAGAAGTAAGGAAGACACATAGAAATAAGGAAGAGACAATTTTTGCCATAACAAATGCAAAATAACTTAGCTGCGTAGTAACAGTAATGGCGCCTGCTTGGACTTTTTTCATTAGTGTAGCTGAAGTTAACGCAGCACGAGAGCAAATGTCAGTTGATGAACACATGCTGACTAATCCAATGACAATATAAAGCATATACTTATGAATTAATTAATATACGAATTATTTTAGGTAAGAATACCTATTCTATTATTCTTCTTCTTCAAATAATAGCGCGAAATTCGCTACATATCACGAGAAACTTCATGACGATATATGAACTTGATTGATTCACTTCACTCCAAATTCAGAGACTTGTGTTGAACCAAATGCGTTTATGTACTTTCTCTGCACATGGCTTAAAGTCTACACAATACTATTACCTTTTTCCTTTAAAACACAAAACATTTGATTAAAATTCACACAAGATGTTCATTTAAATCCTACAGATGCATGGCTTCCTTTTTTTCAGTGTGCAATATAAACCATAGCATTTTGGAATCTGCATTTATCTTTTGAGTGTTATGTCTTAGAGGTTTTACACTCTACCATAAGCTGTCCAGGTGACATTTTTATTTAACTAGCTTTTAATGCAGACAGTTATTTGCTTTTGAACAATGTCTTTACTAATTTTTTAAAAAATATTTTGTTATTTATGTTTTAATTAGTGGTTGCTGATATGGTTTTCACTGCCCAGTTAACTATTTATATAAATTTTTTTAATGACCTATATAAATGAAGTGGGTTGAATTGCATAGCAATATATCATAACCAGGGGCAGTGAAGATTGATACATTTTGAATTAAATACAATCACAGAAATAATAATGAACAAGGGACGTTGCACAGATAAGCCAGGTATACTGTAAGTCCAGCACATTCCATGACAGGGATTTGCTTGTTGCTTCAATGATAATCTTCTCCCAGTTTTCTAACCATATCACTGCCATTTGTTCTGTTTCAGTAACAGCAACAGGACCCTCCTCTCCCACCGCATGCACTGTGTCCAGAGCAAGACCCAGGACAGAGCTGGACTTTATGGCGACCCTGTCCAGCATCTTTCAGTGATGCATCTGCTGTGTAAAAACATGAAAGAATAGGCAAGTATACATGTCTGTGATGCTGGCCTGCTGGTTATAGCCTGCAGTGGGGTCCTTATTCTCCTTCCTGATGGTAGCAGACTAAGCAAGCTGTGGCACGGGTGGTGAGATCTCCTGCATACAGATGACTTGAACATTTGTATGCTGCTATAGGTTTGATAGATTTTAGAAGAGCCTCCTTGATACACAGAGCGTCGCTTAACCCTCCTGTTATGTTATCGCACAAATTGACTCATTTCAAAATGTAAAACTTTTTTATATAGTCAACTATGTTTTGGGGATAAAACCTCTTCTGCTTGGATTATTGAGGGCAATCAAAATAAAAATTGTTTATATCACATATGTGCCCCCCCTTCTACATGTTTATATCATCTTGTGTGTGGTTGTTGTTTCTCATCTGTGTTTGTCTCTTGTGCATATATTTTTTACTAACTTCTGCCTGTCTGCCCCTGTCTGCAGGTGACTCCATTCCCCCCCCACACACACACACACTCCACTCACCACAACTAGCCAAGGCAGATGACCTTTCAACATGAGTCTTGTTCTGATCTGATGGCAGTCTCTTTCATTAAGCAGATTCAACTGTAGCTTTCTGCTGCTAATGTGGTCCTTTCTGTAGATTTGCTTTGAGAATGTCTCTCATAACTTTTAAACGTATTTATGTAACAGACAAAAGAGTGTGCAGATAAATCATTAAACTTTTGGTCAAACATTAAAGGGCTCATATCATGCAAAATCCACTTTTTAGACATTTTGGAGCGTCCCTATGACTCTATGGGTCACATATACACACACTGAGCACGGTAGAAATGCATTTCCTGCTTTTTTCACATTTTGAAAACGTAAATTTTCTCATCCAATGGAGAGAGATATCTACTGTTCTGAGGCCGTTCCCCAGGTTTCGTCATACTGGTTGAAAGTTCTCCCTGCAAATCCTGAACCACCACCCCCACAATGATCCCGAACCAAAACTGGACTTCCTCCATTTCCCCCTCTCACTCACCGTGAACAGACGAGCACGGCAGCGCCCAAGTCCTCCCATAGAAATAGTTCGGTTCTTAGGTGTTCTAACCAACACCAAAGTCTCTTCACTTTACCAAGGGATCAACAAGTGAGGATTTGTGGGTCACTTTTATTTTTAACGGACCGGTGCCAGAAACACTGCCTCAGCATTTATACGTATGTGCATTTCAAACGAGGGTGCGTACAATGCTGGATTTGTTTCACGGCTCCTGTTGGAAAAAAAGGACCTATTTCTAAAGTCCGTCATCCACTCACTGCAGTAAGTACATGCTTGATATTTATAATGTTTTAAAATGTTAGTTTGTCCGTTTAAATGTAGTAACCTATGTGTGGGGCAAGTTACTAGCTAGCTATGCTAACGGCTACAGCCAGTCGACCGAGCCTTTGTCCCCTTCAAATGTGCTCATGTGGGCTCCTGCAGCCACACACCTGTGTGGAGAAAAGCTAATGATTATCGTAACGGCACCGAGCGGCTACAGGCAGGGAGCGGTGGGTCTAGCGTCTGTCCTTTTTCTGTAATCACATACACCTGCGGGGAACAGCTGATCGTTATCGCCCTTCCAGCGGTGAGAGACAGGAAGCGGTGGATCTAGCTCGCTGTAGTAAGTTTGTGCTTGATACTTGTGATATCTAAATATGTTAGTTATGTCTGTTTAAAATGCAGTTACCCACATGTGAGACAAGCTAATCGCTAGCGTCGCTAACGGCTACTGTGAGTCAACCGAGCATTTGTCCCTTTCAAATGTGCTACTCTGAGTTGGCGCAGTTACACACCTGTGTGGGGAACAGCTAATAGCGATGGGCCTTCGATCGGCGACAGGCAGGAAGCGGTGGATCAAGCTTTTGTCCTGTTGACGTGCTGCCGCTCCTGTTTGTGTTGCGTTAGCCGTTAGCATGCCTTTAGGCCTTTGCACTTTAGAGCTACAGCTGGTCGATCGCTACAAAAAGAACCTGCAGATGAACGCGGTTATGTTTATTACACCGTCCTGTGTCACAGCCTAAATCAACTTGTGATTTTGGGTTATGTCATTGTTCTATCAAATTCTAACATGATTAGTTGGAATGATTACTGTGTTGTGTTTCAAGCTTAGTTGCTAATTAGTCACATCTCTACAATACCTGCTGCTTATCTGGTCAGCTACCTATAGCTTGTACCATAGCCATTATATTTGTAGGACCAATACAATTTACAGTAAATGTAACAGTCTTATCTATACTGTAGGAGGGCAAATCCCAGTTACCTACATGCAAGGAGGCTGTCAAACAGAGAAATCACTGCAGACTGTTGGTACACGGACATCTGCTGCTCAGCTCAGGAGTAAAGGTATGTAAGTTTGTATGTACCAACAGTAAGATAGGTAATAGAAGATTTTAATTGGTATATACTGTTTAGATTTTTATATTTGAATTGTAACAACTGTTTATCTGTTGTTTTACCACAGACAGGCCTGTCCTTTTGTTTGGTTTAATTTTTTGTCTGGTATTGTGTGTTCTTACATTAGAGAAGGTTTTGACCTACATAATAATGAACATTTCACTAATCTACAATTCTGATTGCAGTACCTTTTGTTTTGATGAGGTGATGGTGAGGACAGCCACAGCTTCCATCTGGTAGAGGACTGCTTCCGCTCAGTCTTCCAAATAGTGATGAGAACAAGGATCACCACATCTCCCTGTTTACCCTACTTTCATGCATTTCGTCTGCAGGGCCCTGCAAAAGCTTCTGACCTCAAACCCCCAGACCTCTTAATTAACTCAGTAACCTATACATTGCACATTGGAGTGTGAAGGTAACAGTTTGTTCTAGCTTTGGAGTAGTGGTGTATTTTTTTGGTTTACAATAAAGTTGGCTTTAACTATTATGTATTTCACTAAACTCTGTTTCTGAAGGTAAAACACTTTTATTTAGGAAATCATAGTATTGAAGCGGCCATAAATAAAAAGCATATAAATTATATATAAACAAAATAAAAAAATTCTTAATGAGTGTTGCACTCACAAAAAACACATTTTTACTCAAATGGTAAAGGAGTTATTCCACAGGTGGTCTACATCAATCATACTATAAGCGTTTTAGTGTTTTATCCATCAGGAAACTGCCTTCATCTACAACCCAAGCATGAAGAAGCATGAAGAGATGGCAACTCAGATTCTTCACCCCAGGAATCCTCAGCACCAGCTCACTAGCCTCTGTAGACTAGATACCTGTAACAACTTCAGATACAGAGACATATTACTGTCAGATTTATCAAGAATGACAAAAAACATAATTAAAAGCAGTAAAAATACGTTAGGTCAATATATAATTTGAACCAATGCTTTTTGTTCCCAGGTAGGTCATGCAGTGATTGCTCTAAATATTAATGCACATTTTTTTAAATAAAATTGTCAGAGCAGCAGCACAAGTAAGACAAAAACAGTGAAATGTGTAAATGTAAAATGTATTTATATTATTTCAGCTATGCTCTCAAACTTATTTATTTGAATAATGTAAGCTAAAGTAGTGTTATCTATTAACGAGAGTTTTCCAGGTAAGTCGTGTTGTGAATATTCAAGCTGCACACGCCATTTAGCATACGCATTAGCAACCGCTAGTCGCTTTGCAAATTACATAAATCAATTAAAGTAAATGCGACATTACCAATGAGACACATCTTGCATCAGCCGAAATGTGGCGACTTCAACAGCCTCTTCTTCAGCTTCAGGGTCAGATTCGGGATCGTAGACGTATGGTTCTACAACGCTACGAATCAGCTGGCTAATGTTGTGCAGTTCTGTAGTGGGTCTTCTTCTTCTGTGGAGGATTGCGGTGGATTGCGTTCTCAATGTCGCACTACTGCCACCTATTGTATCGTAACCGTGCGGTGGCTCGTATCCATGGAGCCAATTTAAAAAAAAAAAAAAACAACAAAAAAGGTATGCGCTTCCGCACAGAGGTGTGGTGAGCAGCTTCGCTTGCGACATGCCCAGAAAACACAGCGTTTGCTGATGGGGAGTGAGAACCACATATTCACAGGGGCAGTGTGGACGATCTAAAGGGTTTTATGGGATGAAAATTTACAGAGACCTTACTGAGACATTAAAGTCTAATATTTTTTAGAATGAAAAGTATGATATGACTCCTTTAAGGTTAATACTAATGAGAGTTTGGACTTTGAAGCTTTTCTTTTTGCTGGTTTACACATCTGGTGGGTTTGAATTACACATGGTTCATCTGGAAATATTTTGGAATTTTGCACTGCAATTTATGATAAGTTATTGTGCTCAGAGTAAAGACACATAACAGTTCTAGTACAGTGTCTGAAAATTCTATTATGTTGAGAGCTACATGTTTGAAAATTCAGGAGAGGTCGATGAATGCCTCTGAGCAGTAAATCATGTGTTTTATTTGCAATCTCTAATGTTTGTCATGTTCTTTTTATCAAAGCATAAAGCAAATTTATGATACTGTCATTGTCACTTTATTAGTGCCCTATGGCATGCATGCGATACATACTAAGTGCTTAATAGTGACACTTATGAAAACTGTGAAAAAAAAATTAAGCTATGGATTCAGGTAGGTCCACTCAAGTCCTTGTGCTCTTTGTTGTCATCTGCTGCTGTCCAGAACGGGTTCAAGTCCGGTCCAGTTACCGCGTGGAAACTTGCAGGTAACTTCACCTGGGTAAGAGTGTACAGAGAATATTTGGAACAGTAATTTAAAAAGTAGCCCTGTCCATCAATTCTGTATACAAGGAGAAACACAGTAATTATAATTGCAATAGCATTTTTTTATTGTTAAAAACGTAAAACTGTTTCTGTAATAACAAAAAAAAAACTATACTTACTATATCTTGAACACTGCACCTTCTGTGCTGGAGTCTCTTAGCTGCACCACTCTCCAATTACTGACTATGGTCCGTGCATGAAGTGCAATTCATTATTCATGTGTAAAATGAAAATTGAATAACGTCATTTCATGCTGTGTTTCGCTTCCGTAAATCGGTAAAACGCATTTGCGATATACTGATTTACCCATTCTCCTTTTCTCCACTTTCAAAACGAAATAAGAAAAAAGGAAACCGGGGGGCGGGGCCAGTCATCAAACTTTCACAATAAAACACCCAAGAGCATTGGAAGCGCAACATCGGCAAATATTTGTAGCTCTTGAATGATTGCGGTCGTGTTTTGACACACAATGAGACCCACATTGTTAACATTAATCAACGTAACAATTATTTATTTAGCCCGTCTCTGCTGACAACTGTCGATTACGTTACGACAGATAACGTAATGACAGATGACAGATTTTTCGGTTTATGATGAGACTGAAATCGCGTCCTCCTGCTTGGCCGGTTGATGCTCTTATGCCCAGGAAGACACTCCTGAACCTGGCTAACGGCTTGTAGCGCTTGCACATTGTTTTTGTTACACACTGTTAAGACATTGTTTTATACTGTCAATAGATTTTAAGATGGATAGCTGGGGAGATTGTTTTATACTGTTAATAGATTTTAAGATAGAAAAATATTAAATGTTCTATAATGTTCAGCCTTGAAGATGTTAAAGATTTTGTGATTTGGCAGATGCTTTTACCAAAGTGACTTGGAAAGCTGTATTATAAAATTGTGTAAAAGAATATTTGTTGAAATTATCTTAAGAAAAAATGGATTTAAACTTGGAAAATAAACATAGGTTAGAAAAAACATATGGGCAGTTGTGACTACAAGTGTTTTGTGTGGAAAAAAATGATTACTGCTTTAATATCATAAGACCATGTACGCAAGATGTTCAATGCAAGGTATGATGACTACTAAACCAATACCAAAGGTAGGTGGTGGAAAATAAAAAGATCCCCTGCAAGCACTCATCTGCTCTGTACATACAGTAACACCTGGATGTTGCGTGACGGATCATCTGATCACACACACTTTGCCTCAGAATCTGCCTCACAAAGATGATGTGATGCACATTAGGGCAGTCATGGCTCACAATTAGTTCAGTTTTTGTGAGGCAGGTTGAGTTGCTGTTATTCTCCCGCAGGTAAAGCAGGCTCTGAGACAGGAAGTCCAATAATGGAGCATACCTAAACAGCCACAATAACCTAATAAATCACTGTTTAGAATACTTGCAAAGACCGCCACAACATTAGAGTGTCTTCCTGGGCATAAGAGCATCAACCGGCCAAGCAGGAGGACGCGATTTCAGTCTCATCATAAATTGAAAAATCACCGGAACACCGCAGATGCGCCAAATTCTTCCTCATCAGGTGTCGACAAGGTCGTGATATCGCTGCAGTCTAATGAAGCAGGATGTCCCGAAAACTTAGCTTTGTTGGCAGGTGATTCTGTAAGTGACCCAACGGTGGCGAGCTGACGGACCTGTCATTCCTTTAGCAAACGCCATGTGTCGTAACGTAATCGACAGTTGTCAGCAGAGACGGGCTAAATAAATAATTGTTACGTTGATTAATGTTAACAATGTGGGTCTCATTGTGTGTCAAAACACAACCGCAATCATTCAAGAGCTACAAATATTTGCCGATGTTGCGCTTCCAATGCTCTTGGGTGTTTTATTGTGAAAGTTCGACGACTGGCCCGCCCCCCGGTTTCCTTTTTTCTTATTTCGTTTTGAAAGTGGAGAAAAGGAGAATGGGTAAATCAGTATATCGCAAATGTGTTTTACCAATTTACGGAAGCGAAACACAGCATGTAAAGACGTTATTCAATTTTCATTTTACACATGAATAATGAATTGCACTTCATGCACGGACCGACTATGGTAGCTATCAGATATTAGTGGTTTGATTAGTATTAGTTTTAAATGGGGGCGCTATGGAGCAGAAATAGTATGTGCTTAATGTTTTTAGCTTTATTATCTTGCTGTGTCCCTATCTACAGCATTTGGTGAATATGTTCTTTCATAGCCAAGGAAGGGGCCATTTTGAGTTCTATGTTGCTGTGTTTACACATTGTATGTGAGTATCGGTAATCTACTACTTTTGACTTTTCCAAGTCATCAGTGATTATCAAGTCACTTTGAATGTTTTGGTGGTTGGAAAGCGTGGGCGAACTCAAACGGACATGACGCGTTTTGGAAGCGCCATTTGTGTGGCCCCGGGGCCTGCCATACCTTCATTGATCGCCCGAGCTCCGTGCGTCCACGTAACTGCGCCGGAGGCTTTAAAAGCGGAGCTCAGCGTGGGAGTGGACGCAGTTCAGGAGCATCAGCAGACACAGAAGGGCCAAAGCGTTTCGCTATTTATCAGAACTCGGTATGTTGGACTAGGAATTGGGATGGAACCGGTTTTTATCGGTTTCTTCTAAAGATTAACGAGTCCCTCCTTCTGGGCTGGATAATCAGCATTTGTTTGGCCCGGGCAATTCTCTGAAGTGGGACGAACACGTTAAACACGTAAGTAAGTTTTTCTCTTTACTTTTCATCGCTGTCAACTTCATTTTCTACTGTGAGACTTAAGATCAAGGTGCCTCGAAGTCCGTGTGCGCAAATAGTGAAATCTTAAAAGACTGAGGACAAAGACCAGGATTTGAAGACCATTGTATTTTGGAATACATGTGAATTCTCCTGCCTTGTTTGTAGTAATTTGGGTGAAGGGGCCCACAGAGGAGCGTCTCAGGGGTCTGCAACGAGCCCTGGCATGATGGAAATATGAGAATCTTAAGTGCAGCGATTATTTCCGAACATTCCACGTGTTCCTCCAGATGTAACAGTGTTTTTTTTTCAGCGCAACTGTGCCTTTTTTGCATTTATGTGACCGGTGTCCGCTGTGTTTCTATGTCACGATATTCTGTATGCAATAAGCTCACGTATTTTACGTGAAATGCTATGATGATCCCTGCACCTCTGCTGGCTAAGAATTAAACAGAAAACCGGTCTCCCACCCATGCAAACACCGCTGACAATCTGCCCTTGTTTGTTTTACTGACTGTACAACAGCAAACATGACTAATGCAAATATGTGGTATTATAAAGGTTCTGGCTTATTGCTTTGCGTTTTTGAACAAATTTCATTGTGTCTATTTTATTTTATTTTATATTTTATTAATTATTTTATTCTTTAATGCTGAACAAAATGTTTCGTAGTAAGTAGTAGTGTAGTATGAAGTGTGTATTTTGCCTTCTCTGACCCATATCTGTGATCTTTGCCTCTTTCCAGAATGAACAATAGAGATCGCTGGAAGGTGTACAAGGGCATGAGCGTCATGTGCTTCCTGGCTGTGGTGGCGCTGACTGTAGTCCAGAGAGGGAGCATCAACATCGGGGCTCCCTTCGTGCTCAGTAGGCAAGCTCGCATGGATGGCTTTGGGGGAGTGGAGCCGGAGGCTGCGCTGGATAAGAAAAGAACTCCATCCTTCTGGAAGGTTGGCAAACAGCAGTCTAAAGTGAAAGTTTCAGCCCGCAGACAGCAGCCCATAGACAACGAGCAGAGCAGACACAGGACATGGGATGTAACCAGCTCCAACTGCAGCGCCAACCTCAACCTCACCAGACAGAGCTGGTTCACCAGCCTGGGGGACAACTTCAAGCAGTTCATGCTCTACCGACACTGCCGCTACTTCCCCATAACCTTCAATCACCCAGAGAAGTGCAACGGGGAGGTGTATTTACTCATGGTCATTAAATCTGTTGCCACCCAGCACGACCGCAGAGAAGTCATACGGAAAACTTGGGGCAAGGAGCAGGTGGTGGATGGGAAGAAGATAAAAACGCTCTTCCTGCTTGGGAAGCCCCTCAACGAGGCAGAGAGAGCAAATCACCAGAAGCTGGTGGAGTACGAGGACTACATCTATGGAGACATCCTCCAGTGGGACTTCTTGGATAGCTTCTTCAACCTCACCCTCAAGGAGACTCACTTCCTCAAGTGGTTCAACATTTACTGCCCCAGTGTGCGCTTCGTCTTCAAGGGGGACGACGACGTCTTCGTCAACGTGAAGAACATCGTCGAGTACCTAGATAGCAGCAGCCAGGAAAAGAACCTGTTTGTGGGCGACGTGATATTCAACGCCAGGCCCATTCGTCGAAAAGAAAATAAATACTACGTCCCTGAGGCCCTGTATAATAAAAACGCCTACCCTCCATATGCGGGCGGAGGGGGCTTTCTGATGGACGGGGCCCTGGCCAGGAGGCTTCACTGGGTCGCCGGCACCCTGGAGCTCTACCCCATTGACGACGTCTTCTTGGGCATGTGTCTGGAAGCGCTCCAGGTCACACCCGTTAAACACAACGCCTTCAAGACATTCGGCCTGGTGAGAGATCAGAACAGCAGGTTGAACCGAGAACCGTGTTTCTTCAAGAGCATGATTGTGGTTCACAAGTTGCTGCCGTCGGACCTGATCCACATGTGGAATCTGATCAACGGGGAGCTGGTTTGTGCTCAGAGAGTGGAGCTGCTATAGCTCCATGGGGAGAAATAGCAAAACGCCTGAAGGCAGCACAATGAAGCTGAGCGAGAACAGAGCAGAGCATGAGAGTCCGTTTCCTGTAAGCTCTCCTTTATGTGGAGAGGGCAATGGATCGGTTTAGATCCATGTAAATGATACAGATTTACAGTAGTGACCGTATAAAGGCCTGACATGGATAGCATGCCACCATAGAGGCTGTAACCAAAGTTAAACCACTGCATCAGCATACATGCTAGGGACCGTGCCTTGATCTATGTGCATTTTATTTGAATACATAACATGTTGCTCTGATGCACATTCTTTTGCGCCGTTCCTCTTTTTCCATGTTTGTGGTTGACAATACTGTCGTTCTTGTTTCAGCTTTAACCTGGATTTTTTTTTTTTTTTTTTAAACCACATCTGTCACTGAATCATTAGCGATAGCAAATGTCACAATGTGAGTATAATCTTTTGGGAGGGAAAGTGGTTTTCCTGAAACTAGTTTAATCTAATAAGGATATAAATGTAATTTGCATCAGCGTGAGCTATTAGAAGCTCGGGTTTAACAGTGGTTGCAGCTGTAAATTGTACCAATGTGGCTCATATGGCTTAAAGCAAGAGAAAGAAACAACTGGCTCTACCTCAGTAATCCATTTCCACATCTGTGGCCTTTAGCTGTCACAATAATAATAATCTGCATGCAGAGCGCGAGGCCCGGGTCCCTTGTTGTACCATAGCAAACCTTGCACTCGTTGTTTAGGTGAGTAAACATGGACTTCTCCTACTTAGAAACTACTGAAACCCACAAAAGATGTTTCGTGTTTAGTGTCTGTAGATGTGAATGTACTGATATACTTGACTTGAAATTCGCAGAGGGTTTACAATGAGACTGTGATCTGAATCTATTGCTGGTACAAACCTTTGACATGTTCGTTTTTATCATTCCCCAGTTAAATGGGGGGCATGTTAGTGGGATCTTTAATCAGCAACATTGTAGGATTAGTGGGTGCTGATCATGTCGGGGGTCATGGTCATTTAAATAAATGTAAATATAGAATATGTGTGTCTTTTGTAAATAAACTTCTTAAAACTTGTTTCTTTGATGGTCTGTTTCTGAATCTGCTCCGATTTTATGTTTTCTTAACAACATCTGTAAGATGTTTTGAGTAAACCAGAGTTTCTGTTGGTGACGTCCAGGTCTCACTGATGGAAATGTCAGTTTAAATACAAAAATGGTTTACAAATATATGCAATATATTATTGTTGTTGTCAGTTTAATTATTGTTCATGCTATTATTATTTTGCTACATTTCAGCCTTCCTGTAGTGATTTTTATACATGCTTTATTCCGACAGACTGATGCTTCATAGATTATTCTAGATGCCGTTGTTGTACTAGTCACATTTAGTGCTTTTCAGATGGTCTGATATTGTGTCAGTTGACCACAGTTGCTCACTGTAAAACCAGAGTTAAATAAAATTAAATACAATAATACATTAAATTTGGCCCAAAGCGACAGAAAGACCATCAACACAAAGCAAACACCTCCCTGTACTTCTTTACAATCTCCTGCGGAACAAAAGTCTCAACAGCTCCACAGAAACTGGATCTTCTAGATTACGTTTCATGCAGGTCACACTTGCCAATACAGTGTAAGAGGGTGTATTACCAACAAACATCCTCCTTTGTTATCATGATGTGTCACTAGCGGTTTGTGTTTTTCATGTTTTAAAACTGGTGTCAGTCATTGGGGGCAACGCAACCAAGTGAATGCTTGTCTATAATTCATTGTAAATCTAAACTATGGGGCTGGTACACAAAATTTTTATTTCCTTACGTTTAATGATTTTTATCAGAAGTGGTAACGTGCATTATAAATTTGAGCATGAGACTCATTTTATCCTCTGCTTTGTAACAACTGATCTAGAGACACCCCAACAGCGAGAACTCATTTGCCTGAAAAACTGCTTTTGAGGGTTTGTGGAAAAATGTGCTTATTGACGACAAACCAGGTTTTACTGTAGGAAAAATGTCCCACCAGAGTGAAGATGTTTGAGTCAATACAACCAGCTTTGCAACCTGCCTGCAGACCACAAGCTGCATGTTTGCTGACACTAATTGGAGGGTGCTTTAGATGTCAGGATGATCTATGGGTCAGCTGGAAGGAGCCGAAAGCCTTCACACTAACCCTCTATTTTCTTCAAAGGCCTCTGGAGCAGCATTAAAGATGGGAACACTGGTGCTAGGGCTTAAATTAAAAAGACATTTTACAGTCTGCTGGCTCTCGTATTTACTTTAAAGACATACAGAGATGTGTTCATGCAACTCTTTGACTAAAGAGGCACAGAGTGACACTCGATGGTGATGAAATAAAATTCAGTAATGGTGTGTGCACACAAGACACAGCACTGAGCTGAATCAACGGAACCACATAGGGCCTCGAAGTCGCATATCATAAACCCAGGGTTTATATCAAGACTGAAACCACCATAGTGTAGAGTCCACGTCATCAAGACTCACATGTAAATCACTTGCTAATTGACATGTAAGCTCTCAGTCTAATTGGGGGAAAAACTTATTCCCAGTGCTGAGATGTTATACAAATGCAAAAATTACCTTACAGCTCATCTCTACTGTGCAACATCTAACACAAATTGGACAGGGACATGAAAACCTAGCCTCCCTCTAGGATTTTGTTCAATCAGGAGCATGTTAACACCTGAATTATGAGTGGAAGTACTCATGGTTTTGGTAAAGATTCATTATTGGTTTTGAAAAATGGTTGAACCATGCTCATTGTGTTGCTCTGGTTCATCTGTCCACTGTCCAGCACAAGCGGATCATTCTGGACATAGCGACAGAGCGCCGCTAGCATGACCTCTGTCGCTGTCACCATCTGTAACTGGAGGCATTCAGGGGCTGCCGTACAACAATAATCCCTGTTCAGCTGGGAGGATCAGGGGATGACAGCCCACTCCTGTCCCCTGTCAGGTGGTGTCACTGATGGCACAAATGTGCCAGGCAGCTCAGGGTAAGCGTTCATCAACTCCCTCTGAATCACAAAAAAGCTCTACTAAGGTCAGCTTCAGCAGCCAAACAATGCTCTCTTTGGTGGAAGTTCCTCAACACAATTCAAAATGATTCCTACAATAGCTGGACATGCTCCTGATGAGGAGACGGATGTTCTCCGAAGGATCCCCCGCCAGACCAGGGTCAGAGAATCAGTCAACTCCCGGACAGTCCGTAGACTCGACATTGCAGCGGTGGGCGGAATGAGACACGATGTCGCAGAGGTGCTCGATTTGATTCAGGTCTAGGGAAAGGGTGGGCCAGGCCATAGCATTGATGCCTTCACCATGCAGGAAGGTCTGTGCAGCTCTTCAAGAGACCTCCTAGACCATCACCGACCCACTACCAAGCCAGTCATGCTGGAGGATGTTGCAGGAAGCACGACGCATGCATCTCTGGACTCTGTGAGGAGCATGATACAACACTGATGAATCTGCCAGTGCTGGTGTTTCCTGGCAAACGTGAAATGCTGAAAATGGCACTAAACGCACATCCATACACAGTCTGCGGGGATTCGGATCTCATCTATTCCTCACAGGCTCAAACATGAGGACTGCACGCGAGTTCGGGGAGGGAGTAGGTTTGATCCTTCCTGTGCTTCAATAGTCGTCATAGTCATAATGAGGTGTTTCTCAGCTTGACCTGTCAGCTTGGTTTTCACAAAACATTCAAGACAAAGGACTGATTTCATTTCGAATTCACTTTGCTCCATAGCCATGAGAATACTTAAAGAAATATTTGTATGTAAATATCTATATATAAATGTTACTGATCCAATGACGAAAAAGGCCTCACTTAATTAAAAAGCTTGTATAAACGGCCAATGTGTGCACAGTTCCACACAAAGTCATTGTCATTTCATGGTTACAGGTTACCGGTCAGGGCCTGACACCTAGTGGACAAATGGGGGTTTGGTATCCAATTCATCTGTAGAAACACAAAAACAGACAGTCATTGTTATCAATATGCATTTGTTAGTGTTGTGTGTAATGTTAGAGCATTAGATAGCCTACCTTATTCAGTATGAGGAACTTTAGCTCAGCACAAATAAAAGGCCTAAATCAAAACCAAATGCATTCATTCTAAAATCAAGTATCTGACTTCCCATGTCTTTTTAGAGCGTCCCCTTTTATAGCCACTGTGGCCCTCCGTTCCCACAAGCCTGATGATTTTTGGAAGACAGAAACTCACATCCAACTATTGAAGCAAAATTCCAGACATGACATGAACTGTATATATAAATGCTTCTAATGTGTATAATCATAAAAGTTTTGTTTCTGAAGTCCTTATAATTTTACAGGTATGCTACACAAGCGACTAAGTGAGATTTCACGTTTTAAGGGCCATATGTATTGTTCACTTTCTCCACCTTCATATTAAAAAAAAAAAAAAAAGTCTGTAAAAATACAGCATTCAGCCATTTTTCAAGCATTAATTTTATATCTAAACAGTGATGGCTACCACATTATTTTGGTTATGGCATTAGTACGTGAGATCATTGGCTATGGCCCTAGCAAAACATTGTGTGCATGACCCAAAAAAACCCAGCAAAGTCAACAAGGCATTAAAAAAAAAAAAAAAAAAAAAGTGTGCCTTCAGCATGTACATAAAAGGAACTGTAACATTAGATCTTGACTGGGCCAATTACCCCATTAAGAATTAAAAGTTAAGAATGACAACATTTAAAAATCACCCTACAAGTTTTATTGAATAACATGAAAATCTTTAGATTCTGAGATGGGGAAAGATAAATGGACAATGCACTACAAATATGTTACAGTTACGAGTCACTCCGTGACCCCACCAAACAGGAACATCTTTGCTCACTCAACGCTCTCAAATCTACCAAAATATGCTTTGCACATTACAGTAAAACTTGGCACCTAAAGCAAACTAAAACGAAATAAAAACACAATACGAGTTTTTTTTTACAAAAAAAAAAAAAAAAAGTAAAATAAAACAAAGTTTAAATTTACACGATGTATCTGACAGACTTGTTTTTCCACAGCAAACTTGTTTGATAGACTCATTCCATTTCTTCGGAAAACCAAGTCAGCTAATGAGGGCAGGAGGTGCAAGTTTGCATTCAGGACATTCAGTTTTCACACATAGCACATGAACTGAGAGGGTCAAAAGTACCATTCCGGCAAACAAGTGGCCAAAAGGGCAAGGTTGAGTGAAATAAAGGGCTAAAATGCCCATAAACAGTTAAATACATATCAATGATGCTTTCTGGAATGTCCAAAAGCTCTGAAAACTGATGAAACCAGAGTCCATTCAAAGAGTAAAATAGACTAAGAGTTAGTCATCAAACTTAATTTTCTTCCCCTGGGGTTTGGCTCCAAATCCTCCGCCACCTCTTCCTCCTGTAATTAAAAACAAAAGCAACTTTGTTAACCAGGCTGAAGAACCAACCTCACTGTCAGATTCATTCTTGGTTTAGACTTTTCATAGTAAAAATTACTTCCCAACTGGTCTTAGTTCAAATGAACAAACATACCCATGAAGCCACCACGTCCTCGTCCACCTCCACGAGGGCCTCCTCTTCCTCTGCCTCCCCCACGGCCACCGAAACCACCACGACCACCTCTGCCTCCCCCACGACCACCAAATCCTCCACGGCCGCCGAATCCGCCACCAAATCCGCCGCCGAATCCACCGCCGAATCCACCACCTCCGCGGCCTCCACGGAAACCTCCTTCACCTTTGGGCTTGGCATAGTCTAAGGTCACCTTGGTGCCATCAATTTCACCATCATCCATTGCCTCCTTGGCTGCTTTGCAATCATCCTCATTGTCGAAATCCACAAAGCCAAACCTGTAGGGAGGGTATAGGTACAGCTCTTTAGGAGAAACACAGGGATGCTTTACACAAGGTTCAGCAGCTGAAAAATTGTTCAACAGGAAGAAGAACAAGAAAATAAAACTGTTTCACAGCAGACATGGGCAACTCCCACCAAGGTAGCTGCCTGTATAAACTGCGAGTTTTCTCTACTTCTCATGCGAATCCATTTGCCGTCACTGTTTGACAGGGAGGTGCTCATGAGAAGAGCATAAACAAACTTTAAAATTCCAACTGGCTTACCCTTTAGACGACCCAGTCTCTCGGTCTGTGACTATTCTGGCTCCTACGGCACTCTCAAATGCATCCTTAAGGGTCTGATCAGTTGTGTCCTCAGACAGGCCCTTTACAAAGAGGGTTTTTGTTGGACCTGGGAGCAAAGAAGTAATTGATAAATTAAGGTTGCCCTAGAGTTTGTCTTACAGAATGGTCACTTTGATAATGCCTGACAGCTGAAAACTCTAGACCAGATCAGCACTTGACTATCCTTGAATCTTCACGTGGTTTCAGGAGGTTATTTTGTCATCATATCTGGCCAGGGCTACATCAGACCAATGCTTGCCCACTTTAGACACCTACCTGCATTTCCTCTGCCACCATCTCTGCCGCCACCATTTTGGCTGTACTCCAGTCGGACTGTTCGGCCATCAATTTCTGTGTTGTTCAAGTTATCCAAAGCCTCCTTGGCGTCTTCTTCATTCTCAAATTCTACAAAAGCATAACTAAAAAGGAAGAAGGCCAAAATCAGAACATTACTTTGTGTACTTTAACGTCACCTTAGTGTAGGCACCAACAAATACACGTACCCTTTGGCTCTGCCATCTCTTTGTGGCATCCTTATAGCAACTGCCTTCTCAAATGTGGACTGCAAGGTATCCTCTGTAGCACTATAAGCAAGATTGTTCACTACCAGGGTTTTACAAGGTGCTCCTGCTGCTGTTAGGCGAAAGACAAAGAAAATATTGTGACCCAGGGCTAAAAAGGTTTAATACATACAGTAGATCAGTACAGTAATATTTACCTCCTACTTTAGGCCCCTTCTGGCTTTTTCCTCCAACATAGTCAACAATAATAGACCTTCCCTGTACATCAGCTCCCTGGGCCTCCTCCATCATCTTCTCAGCATCAGCTTCAGTTTGGAACTCTACAAAGGCAATTCTGTCAAAGAGAGTTACAGTTACGAAACAATCATTTGAAATGCTGTCAGCTGGAGTGCAGGGGAAATATACTTTAAGAATATACATAGAAATGTTCGTTAACACAGACTGGCCTTGTAGAATTTAAAGAAAAGGTTGGTCCTTACCCCCTGTTTGAACCATTCTGGCCTACAGGTAACCTGACGTCAACTGCATTTTCAAAGACTTCCTTGAGGTCATCAGCCGTTGCAGAATATGGAAGGTTTTTAACAAACAGAGTCCGCGCATCCTTTTCTGTGGAGGAAACAAAAAGGTATGATTCCTTTAAATGGCTACTGCATGAATGCTACACATCAGACAGACAATACACTGGAAATAGAACAGCATACCTTTCTTGCCCTCCTGTGAGCTCTCCTTGCTTCTGGCCTTGTCCAACTTTAGCTCCTGCCCCATGAACTTCTTGCCATTGAGCTCCAGTGCCTTCTGCATTTCCTCCTCAGATGCAAAGTCCACATAGCCAAACTTCCTTTGGGTCATGCAAATAAAATGAGTCTTTTGAATGCATAAACACTTTCAACAGAATTAAGTTTGCCAATAGCCAGTATCAGCTACATGCATTCAAATCTCCATTCTAGAGCCAACATCAGAACAGAGCACAACAGGTAACTCCGTTATCTAATGACTTACTTGGATCCACCCAAGCGAATGTCAGCAATCTCAAGGCTGTTCTTTGAAAAGAACTTCTTAAGGGATGATTTGATTTCTTCGAAGTCCTTATTTGAATTCAAGTTGCCAACAAATAGACAGAAACCTGTTGAAAAAAAAATATTTTTACTGAGCTTAATTTTGATAAAAAAAATTGTCCATTCATTATTTGGTTTATTTTTATTCATGACAAATTCAGAAAAAGATTCAGGTGACATCACACATCAGTATTAAGTCCCTTACTCATCATCATTATTGCCATCATAGAACTTGGCTGGGCTAGTAATTTAATTCTGACCTGTGCCTTCTGACTTTGCCTTTTTGGCAGGAGGTGTAGCCTTTTTGCTCTCTGCCTTCCTCTTGCCAAGGGTCACTGCAGCGTCTGAAAAAAAAAAAAGGGAAAAAAAAAAACGTTTAAAATTTAAATTATTTCGCCAAGACAGCTTGCAGGGGGAGGGGCAATAAATTAACATGAGCTTCAACAGTTGTGACAGTAATCTTGTAAACTAAACACCCATAAAAGTGCAACATACATTGAGTTTGTCAATGAAACCAAAACATACCCTCTTCCTCGTCATCCTCCTCCTCTTCCTCCTCATCGTCGTCGTCGTCCTCCTCCTCCTCCTCTGACTCTTCCTTTGCCTTAACCATGCCTGCTTTCTTTGCCTTTGTGGCAGGAGTTGTGTCCATCTCTTCTTCTGAGTCTTAAAGCATAATCAAAATTTACATTTACAACATTCAACCTACATTTCAGTCTATTGCAATGCAACATCAGACAAGGCAATAAGGTGACATCCTACATGATCAGTATTTACTTTCTAATAACCATAAAAGCAGGTACAACATGTAACATGTACAACAGTAAGCCGCACAGATTAGAATTAACCTTCATCATCGTCATCATCATCCTCCTCCTCTTCCTCAGCGGGCTTTGCTTTTACAGGTTGTTTGGATTTTGGTTTGACGGGAGCAGCCTTCTTAGGGGGTGGGGCCTCTTCCTCTGATT
Source organism: Betta splendens (assembly GCF_900634795.4). Lineage (NCBI taxonomy): Eukaryota > Metazoa > Chordata > Actinopteri > Anabantiformes > Osphronemidae > Betta > Betta splendens. The sequence continues at coordinate 10,207,693 of NC_040884.2, read as the reverse complement.
CCTCATCTAGAGATTATACAAGAATTGTAAATACAAGTAGTGCCAAGTAGTTGATCTTAACACAAAACATTTATATAATTGTCACAAATGTCACAGCGATTGAGGATAGAACCAGTAGACGATGAAACACACTGGCACCGAAGACATAGCACTGTGCTTTCTTTTCCTCCGTACATTACACACATGAGTACTTAGCAACCACATGTATGCCAAGAAATGGAGGGTGTGTGGGATTGTCAGTTAAAAAAAAGGCACAAAATAAAGCTATGGTAAGTTTATGGAACTTTAATTTTACCATCGTCATCCTCGTCGTCGTCTTCATCGTCGTCGTCCTCCTCCTCCTCCTCCTCCGCTGCCGCAGGGGCAGCCTTGGCTGTTTTTTTTACTGGGGTTTTCTTTGGTGGGGGTGCTTCTTCTTCAGATGACTCTTCTATAGGTAATTGACAAAGCATTGGCCGAGTTTCTAAGTCAGCATTTCTACTGATGATGCACCTTGAACTGCTAGTTTTACATAGGCTAAAGTGAGTACATTTCAGCATATTTTACAGAATTTGGTAAATTTAAAAAATATTCACATTCTAGTTGTGAAATTACAGCTTAAATTGCTAACCAAATATTTGGAAAACAAATCTAAAGCCTGGTGAAAAGGTTTATTCCTTTAAGTCTATAATATTTTAGATGACTGCAGTCAAGCCATTTTACATTTTTTTGACATTTTCTAGAATTATTTGGGCACACTTAATTGTTTACCAGAATCATCCTCTTCCTCATCTTCACTTTCTGCTTTTTTTGCTGCACTGCCATTCTTAACAGCTGGGGTTGCCTTAGCTGGTGTGGCCTTCTTGCTTTTAGGTGGAGGGGTCTGCAAATCCAAGAGAGATCTATTAAAATCTTTGAATGTACAAAACGTTTCACAAAGCTAAAAATTACAATGAGAAGTACTGTACCTCCTCTTCACTGTTTTCCTCTTCACTAGATTCCTCCTCTACTTCTTTAGGAGGTGGTGGAGCCTTTTTCTTTTGGGTTGCTTGCTTTGCTGCTGCCTGTAAAGAAAAAAAAAACTTTTACACTAGCCATGACAAATTTGGCTGCAGATTAAAATCCACATATGATCATCCAGACATTCTGCAGCATGTTTGCCAACATGGAGGATGGCAACACGTGGTACCTTTAGAGAGTTAAAAACAACCCGAACATGTCCCTATTCTAATTAAAAAAAAAACTTAAAATACATTTTCATATATTAGCAGACTGATCTAGGGCACTTTTAAATGACCCTGTTCTGAGCTGGCGTTTGCAGGTCTTCCATCTCGTGTGAAACGTCGAGCAGACGTAAAACCCACGTGGAGAGCAGGAGGTCGGGCAGCTAGCATGTTGGCTAACTACGGTCTCAACACATGCACGTAAACGCAACTAAAATGCAATCGAAGGCGGCAGCAGAGCAAAAGCAGTGTAGCATTTAAACGAAACTGATAATCGCCGATTTACAAGTATCTGGCAATTAACCAAACTATAGCGTGTAACAATCGTGCTAATGCTACCGGTGATCAAATTACACGCTTGTCTGGTCAACAGTAGTTGATTTGAATAAATAAAAATAATAATTTAAAAAACGTTTATTAAAGCTTGTAGTTTGATTTCACGTCTATGCGTCCAGATAAAGTCCATGTTGATGTCGAGAGCGCGCATGAATGCCATCTTGAGAAGCCTGCTAGCGTTAGCAGGCCAGAAAACCAAGAGGACGGCACAAACATGGCCGATCTCGAACGACATATAGAACGAATGTAGTCTCGCTATAATATCCGGGCCAAGCGATTTGCTAAAAACACGATGCAACATAAGGAGTAGCAAACGTAAGCTATGTTGCATGTACATACATTTACTCTAGATACCAGCTTCCTACTACGCACGCACGCAGTAACTCCGGTAAAGGCCGCGTGCCTCAACGCAGCTTCGTGTTTATAGTAAATGCGCAATAAAATAGACGACTCTCTGTCTTACCTTTGCTAGTTTGACCATGATGATGCCGTATGCTTCACTGGAACACAAAAAACTGGACCTTTGTGGCGAAGTAATGAAATAGCCTGTAAATGCACGTGGCTTAACCTACTCCGTGGGACATTAGGCAGGAAAGACAGATATGTTCAAGATGCGCCCGTTAGTCTCTCGCTCTGCGCGTTCACGACGACCCGCCCACATGACGCTGTCGACCAATCACAGGTTGCACAGTGCCCGCGGCTTTCTACGTAGGCAATCGTCACGGAGGCTACAGAAACCGGGCATAGTGTGTTACCTGCACTCTAATGCTCATTCAGGAAATCAATGATTAATCATATATATCTGACAAGACCCTTTGACATAATTCCACTCTATTGAAAACGATAGCAGCGACGCTGAATTCATTACAGTGAGTGTGTAAAGCAATTTAATCACACTACTCATTTCACCTATTTAATCTTAGGTGAAAAAATCCCCACACGTGCTCATTCAGTGGAGACAAACTTTACTAGTACTTCCTGTCACAGCAGCTGTTTAAAGGGTATCGACCACGTGTTCTGGGACAGTAGCCATCGACCACATGTTAGACCCCACCACGTGTTACCAACTGTAGGCTCAAAAGGAAGACTACAATTTACTACACTGTGTCCGTGTTACATAAACTTTATACTGTCTTTGCGAATTCATTTTTTAATTATCACAACACTGTACAAATTGCCATAACACAAAGGAATTTTAAAAAGGAAGTATAGTTCTTAATAATAACATCTTTGTAAAGTTTTGTCTTATTTTGTTTTATAATACACTTTTGGTCATGTTATCAAAAAAACATTATGATTTTTCTAGTTTTTCTAAAGTTTTGTCCCACTTCTGAAGAGTGAGATATGAAGACGTTAATGCCAAATCAGCAGTAATTAACCCTGAACACCACACAGAGGCAGCATTGCATTTTCCATTCTGCTTATTTCACAGATCACTAAGCCAACCAGTCCCACCCTGCTAGTCCCTCTTATATGAAGTGTTACTGCTGACAACTATTCTGTGCCATGGAGCTGGAGTCGTGAGCTGGGAAAGCTTCTCAAGCAGAGCAATTGTACAGGCTACATTTTGAAAATTAAATAATGTTGATTATTGACTAATGTACTTACATTTAAGTCCACTTAAATTTACACATTTATCTTATCAAATATGGATGTAACTAAACTGTCATGGAAACTGTCTGCCATCTCCTGACAAACTGTCTCAACCTGCTCCTCAAAAATGAAAAAAAAAAAACAAGAACAAACAAAGGCATATGTTATAATCCTAGCCCTAACTTCTGGAAAACACAATACAGAAATGGTTGTCCATCCATGCATCTATTCATCAATACACACTCACACTTCAATAGACAATATTTGGTGATAGGTGTGTTTTTAAAGTGGACATTTCTGTGATGCAGTGCTTGATTATTTGTGACAAAAACCTTGTGTTTTTGTTTTCCTCGGAGGGAAATTAATTTATTCATTTTTTAATATAACCTTAATTCTATTCATAAAGTGTATGAAATCTTACGTTTGTAATATGAAGATTTTAATTTTTGTTGTTCAACACAAGGGACAACATTAATTAGGTTTAAAAAGCATCAATCGACTAACTCAAGCTTTATGATTTAGGTTTAGGTTTTAAAAGTTGTCTAAATTATAGAGCCATGGTATTTTTGTAACAGGTGTCACTTCTTTCTTCCCGTTGCTTCAGCTCTGTGCTGCCCTCTAGCATGAAATAGTATAAGTGCTATACATCAATATTAATCCCAAGTTGTTCAGTACCTCTTTGGATTCTGTGTATGGGACGACTTTATTTCTAAGGCAGTTCTCACAGTTATGCAACTGTTCCTCATGGACACAGTGTGTACAGGTCTTGGATGATTTTAAATATTTCAATCTATTGGCGACAATGGTAACTTACATCTGTCTCAGCGTCAGTCAATGGCAACCTTTAACCCTGTCTGTCTAAAGTGTGACTTGGAAAGTCACCCACTAGTTGCTTTTATATGTTTCCCTCTGAGATTTTTTGTTTAGCTCACATTTTCTTGTCCTGTTTTACAAATAGCTGATTATTGTAGGTTTTTTACATTTTTGGTGCAACATAATGCTCAGGCTACTGCACTTAAGCATACTCAGAGACCTCTAAATCTAATAAATTCAGATCCACTAGCATGATATTACAATTGCCCTTCTGCTTTGTTATACTTTGTAATAACGAAACAAGGAGAACTTTTTCCTTTGGCAGCTCTTGACCAGCAGTTCACCTTCCCCCAAGATGTTCAGAAACCCCCCATTGGCTACGACACAAAACCCTGAGAAGATACATGTAAGTGCACATGGAATGTTCTCTTTATCGTTTCTGAAAACATTTACAATTATATGAGACAAAAGAAAAACGTAACAAACAGAATTGACCTGCATTTTTCATCCATTTTCAAAATGTTACATAAATAAAACTCATATTTATAAATATCTCTTTTATAAACATATAAATAGTTTTTAAACATAAATACATTTATGCAGGGGAAGATGAAGTACATGAATGTACAGCAGCAGCAAACAATATACAGCTTTGCAGTTTGTAGTTTTTACACCATTGTCCGCCATTTTGTAATATGCATCTGTGTCTGTACGGTATAGATACGTACATGTATATATACCTGCATATCTGTTATATATTTATATATACTTATATGAGGGTTTTGTAGCAATGTCATCTCAGTCTTTGTTTATGCTGGTCGCAGTGAAATTCGTACCAAAAATCTGCCACTTGGTGAGTTTTCCCTTTTTCCCGCTCACAAGCGAGAGAAAAGTGAACCTCCTCTTGACCAAACACATCGTCCAGATATCTAGGAAAAAAAGAAGACGTTCAGACCAAACATTTATTGACAGCTTCATATTTTGATCTGAGGAGGGATTTTATTTGCCTCATTGTTTGTTGTTCATCACTTTCCCCCTAAGCACAGAATTTGAGCCCAGACAAACACATGTCTAACAGAGTTTCACAGGTTTAAGACGTTGCCGCCTATTGGAGGAATGACGGGTGTCAACTGATGAAAAACACACCGGTGTTAGTCACGAAAACAACACTCCCCCATAAGGATTTCACAGTTTGCTACAACCACAAAAGGCCCGAAGCCTCAGGACTAATTGTGCGTCACCTATAGCTTCCTTGTTACTTTATTCACCACCACATCCCCTTTGTTGTTTTGGGTAAAATCACTTGAGGAAAGCGAATGGGTTTCCCAGAAAGACTCCGGCCACCACAGGGTGCTGTGTTTTCATGTCGGTGTGTGGGTTTGCCCATCCCTATCCCCTGTTCCCTCCTCCAATCTGTCCTGTTTTCTTCTTAAACCTGATGAATTCCTTTTCTTGATTAAGCGGACGGAATCATTCACAAGGATGTGCGACACAAGAATAAACTTCCTAAATACTCAGTGTATTGTTTCCCATCCATCAGTTTACATCAGCGTAAATGGGCTTTCCTGCTGTCTTCAAGGAGGTTCCTGTAATAAGGAGGGAACGCCGCTAGACATTGGATGATGTCACTGCTTTAACCAAGCTTCCTGATGTGACTTATCATCATTGCTTGTATCAGTGGGAGTCGGGTTATGCTCGTTTCGGCATTTATGGTGATTTCTTTTATTAAGATGATGTATGACCCTGAATTTACTGGCATAAACAGCCATGCACTGTCATCACAGCACTTGGTTGGTCTGGTGTGTTGATGCCTTTTTTCTGTCTTGTTCCCTTGGTCTACCTATTTCTCTTGTCATCTTCTTTCTATTTTCTAGGCTACATGACCACATATCTAGTTCCTCTCCTATTCCCCACTATTGGCTATTCCTATTTCTTCTTCAGCCTCAAATCATGCGCTCATCAGCGGCCACTCACCATCGCAGCGCCGCTCCAAGCCTAGCAACCCATGCCGCTGATGGTTCCTATCCTGTCCATCTTGTGTCCGAAGCAGCCACTCCGTGACGTGGAACCCCCCTTCTTGTTTCCCGCTTTGTGCTTCCTCGGGGCGGGTTGGTCGTTAAGGAGGCGAGCCCACATCCCTCTGGCCCGGGTGTCCATGCGTAAATCTCGAAGTAACCGTATCCGAGAGCGCACATCTTCTAGTCGCCGCTCCCTCTCCTCCGACTCCAAAAACTCCGCCAGCTCCTCGCCCAACAAACTTCTGAGAGACTGGAGGAAAGATCGGGGGAATAAATAAACCATTACTCCCTCAGGCAACCGCATTATGATACATTTGAAATACAAGCTTGCTACTTGTTTGAGCAGAGCATAATATTTGATCTGATAGGATATATATTGCATAATATTTGATTTACAGCGGTGGTAAACCTCAGCGTGGCGCAAACAAACACGATGTGCACTGGCCAGGAAAGAAACTGTAATTTGCGCAGCTTTTACGCACAGAGCTGTGGGGTGAATGGTGATAAATATTGGCAGTATCCGTCCAAAAATGGACTTTTAAATACATTTTGCAGTATATTTGAGAGTTCTGCGTATTCATTTTCTACTCGCGTTCGTTCATCTCCGTCCCATTGCAGAAACAGGTGCCTATGGTCTGAAGTCAGGTTGCTCATCATTTCGAAGACGTTCATAATTCTAGTGGCTAGATAAAATATCATTCGGATGTGCCTTGGCCGATCCTTCATCATTAAATTGTATTCATCAAGCATATTTCAGATAAGTTTATACTTGAAGATTTTAGCTGATTTGACTTTGAGTGCTTGTCGAATATATGTCTCATATTAAAAACACGATCAAAGGAAAGCTTCAGACTCACAATGTGGATAAAAATGTAAACCCTGACTACAATTACAAAACTATGATGCGCAAAACACTTGTCATGATGCGTACTAATAGTTTTAGGCACCAAGACCGCAGAATATAATTTACTCCTGAGGCTTTATTCATCTCCCAACAACAAATGGCCTGAATAACATATCCGAAGTATTAAGTAATGAGACCATAGATACCTTATTCTTACCTTCTGCTGCGCCGGAGATAAAGGCTTTGCTCCTATTCGCACTGAAAGCAGGGTGACCATAAGTCCACAGGCGACCAAGTAGGACAAGTTCATTTTGACAAGTGTTCGGTTCTTCCTCTGCGCTGAAGTTCAAAAAGAGGGGCGGTAGCAGCAGTCAATCAGCTGTTAAGCGCAAGAGACGGTCTTTTACTCCAAAGCTCCTCAAGTGCTCTGACTCTCTGTATTAGCCCTCGCCGCTTTATAGCCAGCCTATGGTGATGTCATGGCAACGTGCGTAATGGTCCTGCTTCGCCAACTCCCTGTTTTCTGTACCTGTCTCCGAGCGTGGCAGGGATTAATTAAATGATACCACCTCCGGTCATCGGGGCTTTGCAGGAAATACGAACCGCTGTGATCTATCAAAATGTGGCGTTTTTTAACTTTTAGACCTCTGGCACCGCTGCAGCTCCTGAAACCGAAGGTGGTTTCAAAGGCTGAGCGTTTAGAGCTGAAGAGCGACTTTGGCTGAGGAATGACGTGGAAGATGCCAGCCGCCTGCGCTGCGAAACATCTTAACAAGTCATATATTCTTTTGGGAGAGTGGGAATGACACATTTCCAAGTGGTGCCACTGGAATTAAACGATTTAACTTATCTCAGACAGGTTCCAGGAGCCGAGTATGATCAAGTGGACCCTTTCTTAATCGAAGCACTTTGAACGCATCTTAACCACATGAATTGTGCTGGTAACAAGTGTATGTCTTCACCTCTCTTTGACTATTATCAATATATATTTTAAAAGTTAGACCTTAAACCTAATAGAATACATGTAGTTATGCTGATAAAGAAATCATTTTCAAGATTTACTTCACTTATTGTCATTAGGAGAATACATGGTGTCACCTTGTCTCACATCACACCAGATGTGTATTGTAGAACACCAACACACAACAGACACATGCTGAGGTCTCACAGGGATGCAGGCTTTGGCTGGATGTGTGCGTTTCATGTTTAACCCACCACCTGGCTACATTCAGAAAGACGCTTGATTAACACTCCTTTAGTAATTATCTTCTATTAGTCGGACTCCTTCAAACAACACACAACACACTGATGAAGTCAGCCATGACCCAATAGTCTAGAACAGAACCTGCTTAGAGTTGGATCAAAGAGCGTTTCTGACAATTCTTAACGGATGCTAACGCAACAAAAAGAGCTCGCAGGTCGTTTACCGTAGATTTTCTATTTCAACAAAACTCGTTACATCAACAGCTTTTTGTTGCACCACAGAGGACCATTAAAGGAGAAATTAAACTCAGAGCACCGACAGTTTTACCGAGCAAGAAGGTGCACCTCTAATGAGCTCAATGCAGCGATGACCCAAACCTGAATGCGGCCATAAATCCTTGCATGGATCAATAGGAGTCATAAAACAACACTTTAAGTTTGCATTTCACAATTGTACTGATTAATGTTTAAAGCTTCACCCAAAACAGGAAAACAGTGTTGAAATACAGCATGTTCTGACTGACACCAACCAATGAGTCAGAGACTGACTGAATAAATATAATTGGAGAGAAACCATGTGACACAGAATCATTTATTCTGAGAAAACAATGCAATCGTCAGTTTCCAGCGTTTTTCAGCGTGGACTGATTTTTAGAGCAGAGTTGTAAAGTCAGGCGGCACTGTCTGTTTTGGAACACAGAGTGGCAGTATTCGCTGTGCCGAAAAGTGAAGCGTGTTTACTGGATCAATACCATCCTGCAGAACTATGCCATTCACAGCACCATCGAATGGAAGCAGCAAAAAGGCAATGACGATGACACGCAGCTTCTGAAATGTGATGAAGGAAAGTCCACAGTTCTCTGAATTTGTGTGCAGTCACATTCATTTATGTGCAGCTAACGTGTTCAGGTGCTGCAGGGAGATGAGCTGAGCTGAGCAACGTGACAACTAAAGCAACTTGCAAAGATGTAAGAGCTGTTTGCAATGACAGTATTCATAATCTTTACCCACTATCAAAGCTAAGACTTGAACCATGAACAACATGCAACAGGCCAATATTCTGATATTTGACGTAACAAGAGCCATAAAATCCTTCAACTAAACTGAATTGAATATTATTGATGTACACAAAGACACTCAATAGAAGAATCCATCTCATCCACCAGCTTTGTGCAGTGTTCTCAGTTACACTGTACAGAAGCCAAATATCTGTTTGCAGCATGGCCTAATGACAATGACTAAGTCCTGTTCAGTCACTACTGCAGGTGATGTTTATGTGTCCATGCAGCCTGGACACAAAACACAAACGCATTTAAACAAGATAAAGATAAAACAAAATAAACTACAACCCCAAAGGCCTAAAACCTCTAGTTTTAATAAACCTAGTGGACATTCATCCATTCTTCTTCGATTGAGTAAAACATTTATTTGTGAAATCTTTTTCATCTCTGAAATTTTTTTTGTCACTCTCAAACTCCCATGCACCATTTTCTTCCTCTTCCTAATAGTGTTTCTGCACCTCACAGGCCCAAATTCTGAATGAAACAGTGTGACACCTTTATTTATAATTCCTTCATTAATTTTAAATATTTGTGGTGGCGGCTATTTTCCTCTGCTTCTGCTGGGCCATGGTGATTATCATAACACATGCCAACTACCCAGCTCTTCTATTCATTACTCTATGCCTAGGAATAAATAGAAGAATTGCTGGGCAGAATTTTCCCAGGAAAGCGCAACCAGAGACTAAAACAACAGAAGCAGAACCTCGTGTGCACTGGGTATAATATGTGTTATTTCACCAAGCAACAGTGCAAAGCAGTTATTTACTGATATGAGCTTTGTTATGGATTGTGCGGCAAACGTGCATCTTTGAAAACTGCAAATATGTTTGTTCTCTCACTGGGTCTGTAAGGTCACAGTGTTCACACCACTATGCAGAGTAGAGATGAGTTGGTTGAGGACTTTAACTGGTTCCTGTGCTCACTGGTTTTGCAGATTCTCATTTCATCCAGCAATTGATATGAACTTATCAAAAACGACTGCCCAAATAGACTGAAGTCAAACAAGCACTTGATAATGAATGGATCTTACATAGACTTAATGATCAGCACGACTAGGGTGAAAAGAGTGAGAGGCAGAATTATGATGTCATTAAGTATGAGCTTTAATCGAAGAATGAGCCGTACTGTAAGCGTGACCATAACATCCACAAATCCACAGACTGTTCCTTACTTTGTATAAAAAGCTTATAAACTTATTAAAAGACAAATGTTTCCCCAGTCACCAACCACACGTAGTCGTCTGAGTCATATTCCTACTTTGGTGACACACGTTGGCCTCACTTTGCTATGACAAGTATTTCACTGGTATAGACACACACTTGTAGTTATGGCACAGTTCCTGGTATTTTGGAGCATAATGAATTTTCTTTAGGTAATACAGAGTCTAATAACCTCTATTATTGACATGACGCATACATTTATTGCACCTACTGGGGCTTGTGTTGTATGGTGAGCTGGGAAAGTTGGGTGAAAATGATAGTTTTTGATATGCAAGTTTCCAGACCTGGACCTGCTCTGTCATCAAGATCTTGTCCAAAAATGACAGTGTGCGCTTTTTGCGGCGCCCCGCCGCTGCAATGCCAGCTATCGTCAGGAGAAATGCTTTTGTTTCCCATACTTCAGACGAAAAGAAGTCTCATCCAGCTTTCTCTATGAACTAATTGAGGGTTTGCCCCTTTCAGAAGCCGAAGCTGGAAAAATCCCACTCACACTCGAAGGTACCTGTAGTGGAACAAAGACGATGCTGCGTCTCCTGTTTCACGGTCACCTACACTTTCACATCAACGACTGTAGCTGCTGAACTCTGCTGACCTTGTGTCCTTGATGACTTTTCTGTTTGGGCACATATTTTAGTCATTGCGAAGTCCTTTATTTTGAATTTTAACGAGTGTGTCCCACATTTTTCCTAAATGACGCAAGTGCTATGTCACAAATTTGTCTCCTTTTGTGTAGTTTAACAATGTTACACACTTTTCCCGATTACGTCACGCGGGTTGCTGAAAGCACCTATGTTGGATGGTTCCCATACTTTCTTGCTTCTCCCTTTGCTGCGGGATGTTATTGGTCTAATTTTGATTAATTTTTAAACATTTTACGCATCTGAAAAAAAAACAATTAAGCAACTAGACTGGTTTGCATCAGGAAACGATGGAAACCGCTGGAGGGGCCATGTGTTGCAGTGGCCTTCAGCTAGTGTCTATGTCAGGCTCAAGTGTCCTCTGGGGTTTGTGGAAGACAAACTACAAGGCTGTTACAGTCCTATAAATAACGTTTTATTGCATGGGGAATTTTAATGCCTTTTACACAAGTGCTCTGAAGGCTTTCACATGTGCCAACAACGGACGAGCCTTCAGTGGCAGGGAAGTGATACATACAGTGAAACTCACGTACTGCATATACATACAAGGTGTAACACTTTGGTGGTCACTTGGTTAAACAGCAGCCTTAATGAAACACTATATACAATAAGTTACATTTGTTGTAAACTGGAGAAAAAAGTTATTAAAGAGAAATTATTTATACCAATTATATACAGTATTTAATGATTCACATTTTTGGACAAATCGCTCAGTGAATTAAAAGCCTTATCTTAATTCAAAGCCATATGCACATATTTTCTTAAATTTCTTCTCAGATATGGGTAAAAAAACAAATAAAAAATTGAATTGTTATGACAAAAAGCACAGACCTGCAAATATTGGGTAGAGATGAGATGGTTGAGGATTAGTTCATATGGTTTAGATATAAAACATTGCAAAAATAATATACACTAATAAAGTTACAATGTCTATTTCAATGTCCTATTTAAAATCACAGTGTATTATGTTGGATCCTCTCCGCCAGAGACCATGATGCCTGTGGAACAGGCTTGATAATGGTTGAACACGAGGTCAAATAGAAAGAAGTGGATACAGTCGTATGGTTTTACTGCCCACTCCAGCACACGCACATGTCTTTTATTGGTATTCCATAACACAATACACTGATGTTTTTGAGCAGACAATGAAATGACTAAAAGGGGGAAAAGTTCAGTCATCCACAAATTGCACAAATTATTTTAGACCATCCCAATATTTAAATAGAATAATTCAGTGTGACCATTTCATTAAGAATAGTTTGCACTGCTATGACACAAAAGAATATTTGGTCACAAATTTAGCTCCAGTTTATGTTTTGTTCCAAAGTAAGGTTATAGTAGTACTTTTTGCCTTTTGGCATTTTGCCTCAGTCAGAAAAACATTCCAATGTGGAGGCACGAGGAAAGAACATATGAGAGACACTGTTAGGTCAGAAGCTATTCTTGTACTTATTTTGTGTTTGAGATGCTGTCTGGCTCTGATTTTATTGGAGTTGTGTTTAGCACTTGCACATACTAACACTGATCAACATTAACACAATATCATCACTGCATGTTTGTCCTGATGGGATCAATGTTACTTGGATTTTAAATTCACTTCAGCTATTATTGATGTCAATGACCAAGCATTCCTACAGTATTACTATCAAAGTTGCATACATACTTGGTGGCAGAAATGTCTCTCAGCCACTCCAACACTTGTGTGTCACTCGTGTTTTTTTTTTAAACCATGCGGAAAAGTGCGTGTTTGAGGTTTGAGTAGCAAGCTGTCACAAAACCACACAGAAACAGGACATTTCATCGCAGATTCGAAGCCTTGGAGCGGGGTGTTTTAAATAATTAGCCTGATGGTAAACACAGTAACATTGCTTTCAACCGATGAGTCAGTCCAGTGAATCACATGGATGTGAAACATGTTGTGGAGTTAGGATTCCAGCTGCCACTTGGGGCTGTGGTAGGCACAGGCACTCCAGTACAAGTCAAACCAGATGAAGCGTTTGACAAGGGATGAGGTGGCCATGTGAGGTCTAAGCCCAATAAGGCAAATCCAGCTTGTTTGGCAATGGACTTTACACAATAACCCTGTCTCACTTGAGTTCCCATGTGCCTCCTATTTAGTGGGTGATCTCTGACGTCAAGTTAGGTGGACCTGCGCAAAGGCCACACAGGTCTTTAACGAGCAAATAAGCGCAGAGCAAAATACAGACTCTTTATATTTACATTATTTCTGTGATTTGCAAATTCGGTAACTTTTGTGGAGCGACTGTTTGTGTTGGTGAGTACAACACATCTCAAGTGCTTCTTGATTTGGCTCCTGCTCTCATATTGCTTCAGGTCTCATTTCATACGCACGGATTTCATTTTGTATGATCTCGCAGACGTGACGTTGTTTAATGTTGTTTATTTGATTCAATTGTACAATTTACACAAGTGAGCGCTTCATTTACTTCGTGTGCGACTGCACATGAAGGCCCTGCGCAAGGACGAGGCCGAGTTCTGGCATCTCAGCAGATTAAAGGAAACCTTCTGGCTGGAGAACTGAGAAAATGTCCCTTGCATGACGGCAATTACCTTTACAGTCAGGAGCTAATTTAATAAAGGTCTCTTTTCGCTCAGTAAGTCTCTGCAACTGAGCTCACGGCGAGAGCGGATGGGAGACAGTAACCGAAGTGCTGTGAAAGGGTCACTGACTCGGATGCTGTCAAGCTGCATTGAGCATCGCTCTCATAATCGTTACATTGGTTGTAAATGAGTTGCATCATATCCTTTATGTGACCTCCTTTCTACTGTAATGCTGAGGTCAATGACAGTTCCAGACACGATTTGTAGATATTGTAGAATGAATATTTTATGATTAAACTCACCTTTTTCGTTGCACAGGTAATGACGGGGTGAAACCAGCAGGGGGCGTTGAGTTCAAAACCGCTCCTGACTCAACACACGCTTTGACTGGACGGTTTGTCTGATACTGTATGTCTCAATGAATGTTTATCGGGGTATTCAGATGGAGCTATTATTAAATCAATTAACAACACACGTGCTTTCCCTGTTATGACAACGGGCATTTGAAGAGCTGTGAGTTATTCTCTGTAACTAGCTTTTGCTGCCTTGGAGCTGGTTCTAGCTAGCAAAGTATGATAGCAAACCTGGCTAATCTTAACTGTTAGCTAATATTACTGTCTTTACTCTAGACCGTGAGTCAAACTGTTAATTAACTGTGTATTTAGCTGTTGTACTGTAAGAGTAGATGTGTTTTTATAGGTTGTGGTAAGTTTTATGAGTTTTATATGTGGTTTATATTTTTATTCTTAAATAAGTCAACAGTCCAGCTAACGGACGCTACTAGCTAGATGGATTTCTGAGCAACTCCAGATGTGTGTTTATTTAATAATGTCCTAGCAGATTCAAACAGACAAGATAGACATAGTTGTTATAATGTTCAGCGTTTATAACCATTATGCTGGTTTCATTATCTCTCATAATTTGCACAGGGAGCTAACATGTGGAATAAGGTCCCTGAACAGAGACTAACAACCCCAGGTAAGATAAATCGTTGACCTTATGTTACTGTTAATAATAATAATAATAATGATAATAATAATAATCACATTATAATGTAATTTCACAAATTGTGCCACTCAGAGAACAGTAAGTTTTCCTAACACTACTACTTAACTACTACGACGTATATATGCTACCTTTTAGAAACCTTTTAGACTTAATGCTTCAGAAATACTAAGTGAAGCACAAAGTTGGTATCAGCTTGGAGGTGCAGTGTCTAGGGCTGCCTGGATAGCCAGGTCTGACGCCTGACCAGGATTTTACAGTAGGAAGGAGTGAAGCACACGAGGGGTTTAGCGCCATGCAGGGGTCACCAGCTTTATGGAGGTTGCCCTCGCTCGTATTCAATCTCTTGGCTCCCTTCTGGCAGTTCGAGTGTACTGGGGAGCACTCCAATGGAAAAGCTGTTAAACAGGCCCCCATAGTGAGGACGGAACAAATCATGTTCGAGCTAGCAAGAAAGATATTCAGATATTACAGGGGCAGCCTCTTATCTGAGATAGGCCTTTCAGTTTGGATGTCGTCAGATTTCAGTGGCAGCTGGTTATACTATCATCCCTTTTCTATTGTGGCAGCTACAGGTGTGTGTGTTGCCAGGTCTTTTTCATCATGATACTTTTGAGCCTTGGGTCCAAGCAAATTTGGTTTTGCCCACCTAGTACACCACCACCCACATTTCTTTTTGTTCCTGCTTCTGAGAGGGGACGCAAATAGGAACTGTGCTTTTTTCATTACTTAATTAATAGTTAACCAGGAGGATTTGGATCTGAAGAGGGGTGTTTCTTAAATCATTTATAATACTTGTGGTATCCTGAATTGGCCCCATAGTTGTTTGTAAGATTCAATAATGTCTAAATCACTATGATTTAAGATACTCTGTGCGTATGTGTTTGCGTTTTACTGCATTTAACAACTTAAACGCACTTATAAATCTTTTCCCATCTAATCACTTTATCTGTGTTATCATGTCAGAGAAAAAAGCTTAAATATGTAAACAGTAGCCACCATTTAATAACTTATTACTAACTGTTGACTGTGACTGGTTTATTTATCCTAAATCTTCCTCCCTTGTGGGCATGTCAAGTCTAAATTGTTGTTTGCTTTAAATATCAGTTATTAAAAAGAGTAAACCAAATATGAAATGCTTCCAAAATTCTGCTTCTTTATTGCTGGAACCTGTCCTGTTATCATTACTTTTTACACTATGTTCTGTTTTCTGTGCAGGACCCTTAGGCTTTGAAATTATACTGTGGCATTTTGCCTGCATATTGGTAACAAGCTGATAACAATCTCACATTTCTAAAATAGTAAACCCCACTTCTCCTTTGCTTTTGATGTGTATAATTGCACTGAAATGAGTATGCTGTTGCTCAACACCTGTCAATGTAGTTTAGCCTCTCACATATCCTGACTTGCAGAATTCTTTTGATTTAATCTTTGCTGATTTTGCAACAGCTGAGTCAGTGTCTCTTGCGTTTAATGTCTGTCTGAAGACATGATGACAGCAGGAATAATTCAGAACTTACACTGCAATTACCGTATTTTCACTTTCACTAGAAGTAACACACAAATATCAGGAAAGCACAAGTGTATCATTGATCATTTTAATTGCCATTTTATAAACAGTTTTTTGGTTTGTTGTGTTATTAATACACCTGATCCACAGTCATGATCATGTTGGGATTCGAGTTCATAGAGGACACGTCCATGAAGCAACAGGGTCAAGGGTCTGTCCTGCAGTGTTAGGGAAAATGTGCATATATACAAGAGTACCTGCCGACATAAATGTTGTCATCTGCAAGTCTGCAAGTGTCGTGACAGTCTGTGCGAACTCTGTGCAATGCTAGCATGCTGGCTACACATGCGCTAGCTAGTCAAATAAACCAAATCCTCATTTTATGCACCATAAGTACGTATTATTTAGTTTAAAGTTTTTGGCGCTGTTCTTGCTAAACATTTACACGTACCGTTTTTCCCCCACTTTTTCATGTTGTTTGGCCAACTCTACAAACAAAGAAGGTCTTGTTCTTTCTGCCAATGGTTGTCATTGTGTTTTGTTTTGTAAATGTGTGGAAAGTGTCCGTATATGCATACCCAACTGTAGCACGATTAGAAGTGTCGGTAATTGAATGTATTTATCTGGGGCGAAGAGACACTATGAATGAGTACAATGAAAATAATATATATCACATACCTACTTCATAATTCAGTAACCTCAAGGTTGCCTCTGTTCTTGATTAAACATCCCATTTAACAGGACATATTGCTGCGAAACGAGCTGTGTGATTGCAATGTTTTCTTTCCTACATGCACTTGAAACATTTATATAAAAGTTAGGGTGGGATGATAAACACAGACATCATTTGAAATAGAGTCAGGCATTTTTATCCAAAGTGCCTTACAAGTTAAAATTACACACACAGTTTGTAAGATACTTCGTGGCTTTACCAGCTAAACCACAACTGTCTTACAAGTTGGCCTGCATAAAGTGTATGTGTAGCTGTCAGTCAGTCTGGTAAATTCCAATAGGTAGGAAACAGGGTGTCCTTCTTCTACAACATTTAAAAACCTTCAGTGCAACAAATAGAGGCACTTTATTCTGTTTTGCGGACAAATGAGCAGAGTAGTACTTCTCAACCATTATCAAAAAAAATGCAGTCAGCCTGTACCACCACACACAGGCTGAGATGGCTATTGTCATTTGTTACTTTGTGTGCATATCAGCCCTGTCCTCTACAGAGACACCACTGCCAATGGGCATTGCTGTGTATTGCATATTCAGATGCTGTGCAGGATGGTGTGCATATACATGGTGTTTGAGCAGTAAGCAGTCATACTGTACTCAGACTGCTTTTCAGTGACTGAGTGGTTTCAGCATCTTCCTGAAGGGCTTCTGGCCAGGATATACGGCTGTTACTGCAATTGAACCCATGTCCTCTACTTGATGTTATGGTCACTGTAACCACTAGGCCACTCTGCCACCCTTAATAATCATTATTAGGTTCTCCAAATAAGTAATAGACTTGTGGAACGGAAGGGAAACCTTTTGGCAGACACTGAGTGGTTGTAAAAGCAAGACTTATTCAATTTATAAGCCCTGAAGCTGCCCTCACATCTGGGAGGGGCTTTTCCTTAAATTATTGCCATCATTTGTCACTGCACTTGAAGCTGGCAGTAAGCGTAGGAAGTAGACGTTTGTTTCCTAAAACAGCGTGGCACCGGATGGTGGTGTCAAGCATGGACTGGTCAAGTAATTAGCCGTGAAGCAGTTGGTGACAACATTACTCTTTTGTCACTGTGAGTTAATTTTAGCTTGTCCTTACCGCACTGGCAAACTATCCATGTCACCTTTAGCTAACTTCTCTAGCAAAAGGTCAATTAGTAGCCACCATATCTTGGAGTTTATTCACTGAGTCTATTCTATTCGCTTACATACTTATCCTTGTTAATGGTTATATGTGAGAAATATCTCTACCCAAGTCTGGATGTCAGTCAGTCACTGTGCAGATGTGTTGTTGCTGCATTCACATACCTCTATAAGGTTTATCAGGAGTTGTAGGTTGGCAGATGTTCTGCACATTATTATTATATCTAATTTGTCAGCATATGGTAATGTGTAATGAGTTTGTTCCATCTGTATTCAGTCAATACTACAGGGTTTATGTATATATTTATGAATATTTTGTACAGTGAATTATTAATACTGCACTATCTGGCAGTTGAAAATCTATGTATTACATGGAATGCTGCCTTAGAAAGCTCAGTATAGGCTTTCTAAGAATGCATGTGCATATTATCTCTCTGACTTCATCCAGTCTTGACTTGTGTTCTGTTTGCATACGTAAGGTGAGAGAAGGTTGTTCCAGTGCAAAGGCCTCAACCAAAGGGAGCTTGTGTGGCCGCAGCATTGAAGTGCTGTGTCAGCCGAGGTCTGCCAGCCTACTCTTGGTGGGCTGCCATGCTCATGCTGCCTTTACTGTGTTGGATCATGCCCTGCTGTATCCTTCCTGAGGGAGACTTTCCTGTTCCATTTCACTTGCTTTTCCTTCAATAGATCTTTAGTCACCAATGTTCAGTGACAAGTTGTAGTTTTACAGTGCTGCATCTATAACAAATTACCTTGTTAGGCCAGAGAATGTTTGGTGAAGTAGTGTAAATTTCATTCATACAGTACAGTCAGTTAACTAATCCAATCAGTCATATTATTTTCATTTGTCTATTAACTTAACAACCTCTATAACTAAACAGAAATTCTTGAGAAGTATTAATAGTTAAGTGCAAGTTGAAAGATAACTTCAACTGTTAACCTGCTTAGGCAGTTAAATAATTATTTATGAGCCACAGGCTACGTAATTATTTAATATCCAATGTTACTGTTTCCACCACAGAACTGATATATCATTTACCATTTTCACTCATTTTGGGTCAAAGTCATTTGTTCTGACTGGACAGGAAAGACAGCAGAGCAAAACATGAAAATGTTTAATCCACCTTTGATGTGTTGAACACATGATAAAGAGAGGCTCCTCTGAGGGCTATCAAAGGTTATAGGAAACCCAGTTGGAGACCTCAGCTCATCCTGTGTGATCTATTTTGAGAGTCATCGGAGCTAGACCATTTGTTCTGGGTGGGGATGTTGATTTGAACTAAATAAATGGCAAGAAACCCAATAGCGGTGGTGCCTTGAGTAGAAGGAAACATCCGAAAGGCGTCTGACTGGTAGTCAGTCTGGCAGTTTGGCTCAGAATAAAAGGACTGGTGTCATTAAAGGCAAGCCTGTTAGTTTAGATAAAGTATTTCTGGACTGCTCTGCATAAACATTTGTCTGAAAGCCATTGTTAAGTTGGAAATGATTGCTGCCATAATTTGGATTTATCTCAATACATAGCAGGTGAAGGAATCTGCTGCACAGTTTGTCTCTCTGATGATGATATTTTACGTCATCCTATCACATATGAAGAAAAGCATTGCGTAATAAATCAAATTACACCTATTAGACACATACACATATTAGATAAACGGCCAAAAAAATTCATTAAAGGATGTATCCTATTATGTTGTCTGTCAACCAAAGACTTAAACAGCATTTCTTTAAAGTATGTCATATTTAGAGTTAGTGGAAAAAGGAAAGAGACAGTAAAGACTTCAGCTGTTGTATATCTTCATTTTGTCATTTGTTGTTTGATTGCAAAAGTGGAAATTCAATAATTGTCTGTTTCCACAAAAGCAAATTAAACATTTAGGCTATAGAGGAGGAGCCTGAGGATGGGGTTGCAACATGCGTCAAGATGAACAATTAAAAGTTTATCTAAACAACATTTGCTCGCCAATGCTGTTTAGAAGTCTTTGGCAGGGGGCTTATTGTATACAGGAAAAAAAAAGTTGGCTTGATTTCACTACGCTTATTTGTTTGTGGACATCTGTTATTCTTTTACCGATTAAGACTAGGATGTCTGTTCATTTAACAGCCAGATGATCTACTGTTGTTTAGATGTTTTGGTCTTGAGGTAAGCATCTAAAGTGCCTGCTGTTTGTCTGGTGACATCTGTTTTTTACAGAGTGTACGCTTATGCGCTTATGTCGAGTTAGTTAGACAGTATATGTATATATAACCAGAATATTCAAAGTCTACATGGATCTGTGAGGTTTAATTTTCTCCGCAACTGCGGTGGTTCCACAAACATCTGTGAAGTTCTGACCAACACTGACATTAGCAAAGTAAAAAAAGAGTTTCAATTTTGGTTGAACTTTCCTTCTAAAATTATTACCAAGGTAAATACGATTCCTTTAAGTACATTTGTAATTCAAGAAAGTCTATTTTAGCACGCCTGCACACCAGAACATATTTCTTCAGTACACACTCAGATGAGTATGTCAGCCTGCATCACCTCACTTCACTTCAGTGCCTGTCGCAAAGAAATTAAAATCTCTTGTCCCACCCACTTTGGTGAACCACAACCTTTAGGCAGGGAAATGTACAGCAGAAAAAAGCTCTTAACATCTGTGGAAACTGTTACTCAGACAATGATATTAGACTAATCCTACTTCACCGTCATCCAGGAGGTAAACATACACCAGACAGTTTCAACAGTCATTCTGTGAAGACATGGCTGCGTAAGCTTCAAATCCTCTGCTGTGACAATAACTATACTTGGCACAATGACCTCAGTGAAACTGGTATGAATACCAGAAGGACTAGGCACAAGAGGCAATGGCATGAGCCTAATTGCTACCACATGTGTGTAATCAAATGTATGCTTTACTCTTTTTTTTCACGAGAATAGAATTATGATGTGATGATGATGAAAGAAATACACTTCATTTGATTTTTATTCATCTGGTCAAAACATTTAAATGCTAATTCACAACAGTTGAATGTTGTAATGTTAGCAGCATTTCTCATGTGAAGTGTTTACTTTTGGGGTTTTGCTTCTCAGAGGTCAACTGTCAATAGAACACCAGTTTCTCTAGTGAGGTTTTTTGCTCATATTTTGTTAAAGCAACTGTAGCGTCTCTCTACATGGATGTGGGAGAGTGGCTCTCTACTGGGGTGGTTGTTGCAGGGATGCACGATAAAGATCAGTATCAGCTGTTCACTACAACTGCACGTCAGGGTTTAACGTCTAGGTGTTTAACATCTAGGTGAATATGATTTTCTACACTATTTTGTTATTAGAATTTGGTGCAACTTGATTTACAGAACGTAGTTCGTGGATGCTATTTACAGAGCTTTTGTTTTTGGTTTTTTATTTGAGAAGAATAAAAAATCTAATGATTTATACAGTATGTGGGAAAACCAGGCTGTACATTGGGCTAACTACAACCTGACATGGCATGACAGGAGAACCACAGTTATTTGGTTATCATAGTGGATTATTTGATAATGTTCTTCACCTGAATAGCCCTAATTGTGTACATTATCACGTGTATGAAAAAGGACGTTTAAATGCCTAGAGGAAGTTATTATAACTACCATCCATCTTTTTTAACACTTAAAATGAAATGAAAGTCAAATCAAGCAGATTTACTACATGGTGACACTTCATACACCATTGAGGCACAGAAAAAACAAAAGATTGGGCTGTCACTATTTCTCTTGTCTCATTAAAGTTGAGGGATCTTTTGTTGTCCTAGTAGCTGTACTAGTTCCTTAGTAGTAGCACAGAAATTGTACGTAGCATACTGACTTTCCTACAATCCCCCACCCCACATTGTTGTTCCATACAGACTCTTCTGTTTCATATCAGCTTGGTTTTCCATGTACCTGCTTTTGCACAGCTGTGTTGTCCTCTGTGGGACCTGCTACACTGTGGGCTCTGTGCTAATGTGCTTCAGAGAACCTTACCCAACTCCAATTATGTTCATGTTCCTAGCCACAAAAAAAACACAAAAACAAACACTCACACAGAGGCAGAAGTAGCGGTGGTGTGGTCAGTATCGTTGAGGCTTTGAGTGTGTTAATAAACAGTATGTGTCATCTTTTGGGAACTCACTGGTTACTCTGTTAGTAACTTTGGAAAAGCACAGGAATTATAATTAATGACAAGAGCATTTGGAAATTTGTAACAGTGCACAACTGCTATATCAAATAAATATAATAACATATATATTAATAACAACTTTTCAATCTAAATGATTTATAAATATTAATTTATATGTCATTACTAAGTATCGTTGCGGTCATATTTTAATAGGTTGCGCGGAAATTACATAACATCCGCAGGAAAAGTGGTGACGTAAACATCAGACCTGGATAAATATTCGCTTTCTCATAGGGAGTGGTAGGGATTTAATTCTAGAAACAATGGACATGAGTTGTGTTCCTGTTGAGTCTTAAATGAGGCATAAGTAGAGGGAAATACAAACTTGAGCATGAGTAAGGATCTAGGCTTACTAGAAACATCTCATTGTACTTATTTAGAGGAAATTACAGTATTTCAAAAAAGAGATTGACTCATTCAGGTCTCAGCCATTTGTTTGGTTTAAATGAATTTCAGTTATCTCCAATTAGCAACTAGATTGTTCTCAAGTGTCTTACAAGTAGCAAATGTTGATGTTTGCTTCTTTGCCTGATTTCTGATTTAGGTTTGCAAGGCTGACTATGAAAATAATTTTTCTTCTTTAAAGAATATGTCTCTGTTCACTGTTAGAGACTGTTGATCATAGCCTGCTGAGTCATGCCTGAGTAAGAGGAAGTAGATGTGGTTTTCATTTTTAAAAGATAGAGAACAGGAAAAACCCCACCAAATCCTTACACACCGGGAACATTACTAATGCTGAGGAGGTGGGGACGGTGACCCCTTTGATAACACCCACCCAAAGCCCTTTTCCTTATCCTGACCCACCTAGTTTTTTCTCCTTTTTTCCTCCTCGATAACCTACTCTTGTTAGATTGTTTGAAGTGACACTACACCATAAGGGAGTAAGTCATGTATAAAAGGTATGGGGATTAATGTTCAACAGGCTTCAAAATGCAATCAAACCATAAAAAACTATTTACATAGCATTAAAAGCAACGGCCTGCACAGATTGGATAAATGAAAAAAAGCAATAGCACCTTTTTGGACACCGAGTCTGAATTCAATCTGTGGATTTGAATATTATGTATGCTATTACTTGTTCACTTGCTACTTGTTGAAATATGTGCAAGCATTGTAATAACAAACTACACTATTCAACATACAATCTGTATAAGAGATGAGAAAGTTTAATGGATAGTCGCCTTTTACTTCAGGATATAAGCCAAGAAGACATAATGTTTTTCCTCCTTTGCTATAAATGCAGAATAATGGCAAAAACTCACTTGGACACCATTCTACTCCTGTGGCTTGACACTGAATATTGGAAAAGCAATGAAATGGAGGGTTTGCAAATCACATCATAATGGTTGTTGCTTGATCTAAAATGCAGATGCCTCATAGTTTTGTGTTATTTTTTGTATATAGTTTTTATTTTAAAATTTTATTTTAAAATTTTAAAATTTTATATTTATTACATAGTTGTAATATCATACGTGTTCATGTACTTACTACCAAAATATTTATGACTATTTTTTATATTTTTACTAGTGACTATTTCCTTTATGACTTGACATTTGTGCTTTTATGGGTCATATTGGATGCTGCAATTTTTTTTACATTAAATGCAGTTAATGCATTTCTAAAAATACCCCACAATCAATTGAGGTGTGTAACACTATACTTTTTTCACAGGTCATGGAAAGAACAGAGCTATAGAAAGAATATTTGGAAAACATATACATACATACAGTATATATACATACTGTAAGGCATACCTTGCAACAAGTGGTCAAACATGACTTGTTCAGCACTAGGCTTAACATATATGAATAATAAAAGTAATATGACATATAATGTACATGTACAGTATCAAGATGTCAAATTAAGGACATTGTTATCATCCTTCACAAAGGAAACAATCTGAAAGGAAGTTGGAAAGGGGGGGGGGGTCTCAGTAGACTGGTGGATTTTCTGAAAATTTGAATTGCTTTCTTTGGCATAGGACTATTTCCTTTAGTGGTGTGTCTGCTGTGTCCCAGGTGTGCTGTTCTCAACCTCAGAGCTTCGTATTAAAACACATGCGGCACACCACGCAGGGCAACAGTTACTATTCACTTAAAAGCTCAGAATCATTGCATTGTTTTTTTTCTTCTTTCTTTCTTTTTATCTTCTGTTAATGTTCAAAGGCAATATCTTACATCAGTGAACTGGTGTTATTTTTAGCACTACTCTGCACCGATAGTATGGAGTTTCTCCTACAGCTGAATTGCAAATCTGACTTTAGGTTTTTCCGTTATGCCGGAGCTTATTCCAGTGTTTGTTTGGATGAAAGGCGGGGAACACCCTGGATAGGTTTCCAGTCCATCACAGGGCCACTCATAGATAATTATCCATGCTCGCTCTCACACCTAAAGGCAAATAAGAGTCTCTAGTTAAGATTTGACTGGCTGCATGTCTTTGGACTGTAAAAAGAAGCCAGGATACTTGGAAAAAAACAATGCAAACACAGGGATTGCATGCTGCTGTGGGAAAACTTTACTAAAAAATGTTTTACTTAAGGGGCTGTAAACAGGCCTATTATCACTTTAGTTTGAGGGACTACAGTTACCATCCATTCATCCATCTTCATCCGCTTATCCGGGGCCGGGTCGCGGTGTCAGCAGTCTGAGCAGAGAGTTCCAGACTTCCTTCTCCCTGGACACTTCCTCCAGCTCTTCCAGTGGGACCCAAAGATGTTCCCAGGCCAGCCGAGAGACGTCGTCTCTCCAGCGGTTCCTGGGTCTTCCTTGGGGCCTCCTACAGGTGGGACATGCCCGGAACACCTCCCCAGGGAGGCGTGCAGGAGGCATCCGAACCAGATGTCCGAGCCACCTCAACTCCTCCACCTCGATGTGGAGGAGCAGCGACTCTACTCTGAGCTCCTCCCGGGTGACAGAGCTCCTCACCTTATCTCTAAGGAAGTGCCAAGCCACCCTGCGGAGAAAGCTCATTTCAGTCGCTTGTATCAGTGACCTTGCCCTTTCGGTCATGACCCAAAGCTCATGACTATAGGTGAGGGTAGGAACGTAGATTGACCGGTAAATGGAGAGCTTTGCATTTCGACTCAGCTCCCGCTTCTACAGTTACATTTTTGGCAAAATTATATTAATTGTTTAAAAAAGTAAAGGAATCAGCCTGTGATGGGAATTGATGATTATTGTCCATGCTGGAAATTCAAGCAGTTACATCGAACAACAGACAAGTGACAACCTATTCAGGAACTACCCAGAAGGGTCAATATTATATTTTTTTGAATATACAATAATTTAAATTAAAATTAGATAGGTTTATAATTTTTGCTTTTTATTGTTTTAGAAGACCGTGTAAGAATGGCGAACATTTCTAAAATAGGAGCATTGATAAGCAAAGACAACCCACCCCCTGTTTATGGTTACCACTTTTACAAAACATGACCCTATGTTACAATCAAAGCCCCAGCTCACCATGAAACCAGTGGGGTGTGGCGTTGGATAAAGCAGCTTTGTTTTGGGGTTACACGTTGTTATTTTACTTTCCTAGCCTGTTGTTGTTACTTATTTAAGCCCTGTGCGTGTAAATGGGTAAAGTTAAAATATGATGAAGCCTGAAATGACCAAATATTCTCAGACATCTGCTGATAAATGATTCTAATAGTAAACCAACGTAGTAGAACACAAGCACAACAACAATCCTAAACCCCCTGACCTCCTAATGATAAAGTACTTTGAAAAAAGTCTTGATAATTACTTCCATACCTTCCGTTATTCTTAGCATTGTTAGCAAAGAACCTACACTCTAAAAAGTTGCAATAGCTATTCAGATAAATGTATATGTAAGACAAACAATAAGGTAGTTAGTATTAAAATGTCTGTTGTATAAAGGCATTAGTAAACTGCTAATTGCCACTTAAAGATGCCACCAAATATCACTCAGCAAACTCGTGTAATGTGAAACACTTATTCTGATTCCCAGTTCAGGTTTTTAGAGTGTATTGACAAGTCTTCCCAAGTATCAGGAGTTCAGCGTAAATTACAGGCCAGATAAAAAAAGAGATATTCTGGCAAGGGACTTTTCTCACTAGATTAATGTAACAAGACCTCCAGGGTACTTAGTACTAGCAAGCCCATTTAATTGAAGGATGATTATAAGGGAAAGTGCACTCTCATAATGATTAGGTAAAAGACCCAGCATGAGTTGGCATTAGGCTCAGTATTGTTTTCACTCATTGTAAGCATTGGAACTTTTTTGTTAAAATCACTGGCTTTATTTTTATTCTTAATCTGACTTTAATTTCTACGCATTTAGTTTCCAATAGAGATGACTGCAGGAAGCTGTCACTGCTATCAAGGATACAGACTACCTGAGTCTGCTCACTAGAAAATGAAAAGGGTCTATTATAAGTCTACTATATAAGTCTACTGTTACCTGCACATATGGTAAACGGACACATACATTACACTTAGTTTTATTAAACAATCCTGTGTGTATATTTGAATTTCATTCTACTGCCCATACCCATTACATTTCTAAGGAAAAATATCAACTTTTTTAACTATCAAATGGTTAAAAAAACCCAAGCTAAAACGTAAAATAAAATTTAAGAAGTACACACACACATAACAAATAACAAGGAAGATTGGAAGAGAGACAGCAATGCCTTTAGGCTGTGTAATTAGGCAAATCAGAGCATGGTTACTGGAGTTTAATGGGAGTAGTGATGGTAGTTGTGGAGCTGTGGTAGAGCTTCTCCCGGGAGGAACAACGTATCAGTGATGATACTGCTTGGGGGCACTCATGGTGTCTTGTAGAGGATTGAGGGTGTTGTCCATAATAGCCAACAGCTTGGCCATCACCCTCATCTCTCATGCCAGTAGCTAGATTATCTAAGTCTTCTTGGCATTAAAAGTAAGAAAACAGCACGTTCCATTTTTACAAGGTACTAACCCACAGCTTTGGCTTTTCTTTGTCTGCACACATGGGGGCCATTTATCAGAGTGGGTATTAGGTCAGAACAAAAATACTGTTTATGAACCATCAGGCTGTCTCAGTGTGTGCCATTGTGGTATTTAAAAGCATACTGTTACTGTTGATGGCATCATAAGAAAAGAAGCCTTGCAGAGGTGTTTTAAAACCAATGTCTGTTGAACAGCTGGCATGTTCTCGTTTGTTGGCCTACAAACCGAAGGTTGAGGCTTAGAAAGTAGCTCTATCTTACTTACAGAGTGTTTGTAAGTAATATCATTAGGCTAAACGACAGCAGGTAATTAGGTACAATGTGGCTAATTGCTCTAATGACCTGATTTGAAAAACGATTGTCTCAGAGGGACATGCCAGTCTCTAGCTTTGGAATGAGATGCAGCTGTTGGCAACTGTTGCTTTATAAGAGATAGGCCTAATTACACAGCAATTCACACAAATTACTGTCTGTCTAACGCACATGCAGCCGTGAGAGAAGAGGAAATTTGAGAAAGCAGGGGATGACGTGTAAAAGTCCAACCACATAAATGCCCAAAAAAACCCTCCTTAGATTGGATAAAAAGGAACATCAAAAGGTTTCTTCTAGTCTTAATTTACCTGGGGCAAGACATGCATCACAGCCACTTAGTTGCAGAAGACTTTACGATCACTCAGTTTCAAATACAGGTAATCCCTTCTGTCCATGTCTTTAGCTGTTGCTTAAGGAAAGGCTCTACCTAATTCTCTGTTTCCCTGTTTTTCAGCGAGATTTTTCCATATGGGAGTTGTATCATTTGCTTCTATTTCCACAAAATAAATTACATTGTTGCCAATTGTATAAAGTTATTTTTTGTTATTTATGTTTGGTAAATATATTTATATATATTTATGCTAAGAAATTACCAATATTTTTTTAATGTGTGTTTTAATTCCAGGTTGTTTTTTGTCAAGGTATAGAAAACTTAACTGACAGCCAGACTAATCTAATTTCAAATCACTCCACATTAAACTACATGAAAAATAATTTTTTGAAGAATGGTCGGAATGTTGCCTTTTAAGTAGCTATGTTCATTTAATTATAACTGTGTGAACTGTCTGATGTACATATTAATGAATGAAATACTACTGGCATGTCTATAATCTCACATTTTACTTTTATTAGCAGATGTTGGACCTGTAGGCCAAACATTTTTTTACTAACAAGTACTATTTTCTGCCACAAAGCTTGCCCTTGGCTAAATGAGATCAATGATGTTAGACAGGGAGTTGGGGGCATGGGCCTGCCTTTAATTCCTATAAGGATGTGACCTCAGACACCAAAACACTGTAGGCATGTTGAGCCACTTACCACTAGGAAACTTCAGTAAGAGTGAACTGTTAGCATTGAGCATGTTATTAGTGCTGATAGGAAAATTAGTGCTGATTCACTGAAATTTCTCCATGTACTCGTGCAGTGATGAGTCATTCTTAATTGACTGCCTCTGTATGTGAGTTTTTTGTTTATGTTTAGTTACCAGAAGTACAAAGATCAGTGCATCCATCATGTTTTCATCATGTGTGATCCAAGTGCCCCATCAGGTCAAAGTCCTGGATGCAGTAATTTGTTCCATACAACATTCAAAGCACGACGTTTCAACAAGCTTACAACCTGACTTTACTTTTCCTGTGGCTGGTGTTTACACACACACACACACACACACACACACACACACACACACACACACACACACACACACACACACACACACACACACACACACATATATAGCATATTTATGCTTGTATATATATATATATATATATATACAAGCATATTTTGAAAGTAAATCAAAACCAAAAAAACTACAAGACATCTACCAGCAGGAATTACAATCACTCTGTGTATAGTATGTAAGTGTGATCGCACATATTTGATTGGACTCTGAGATAGATTATCTGAGCTGACATAATTTTAACTAACAGGGCACATGTGCAAAACTGATTTTCTTCACATGTGGAGTTAACATTTTACACCAAATATATTCTACTTACTTTCAGGTAACAGAACTATTTTAAGGCTGTCATAATCACGCCAAGGGCTTCTTTGGATTACATGAACTTTAGCCAACATCCATCTCTTTATCATGAGAAAATATTATCATACTCATGAGACAGAAACAGTGACAAGGAAACTAAATTGTACCAAATATGTACTTTAGATATGGATACTAAGAGGTGATGACATGTCCATGTGATGACTAGATATTGTTTTTCTCTTTATGTATGATGAGGGATTCAACCCAAAGCTTGCTAGATTTACAGTAGATTAAGTATATTGTGGTCATTATCTTATTAATTACATTTACATCTTGGGAGGTATTCTCATTCTGTAAATGCTGAGGAATTTTTGTCCCACTATTCTACTTCAGCAGTTTCCCAACATACAAGTGCTCTTTGCTTGACAAGCAATGGCTTCTTGTTGGATTTTCCACTTTTCTTGCTGGAAAACAACCCCTCCTTGCAACTCCTTAAACACTTTGGAGGGATTGGTGAGTATAGCTCTTTAGGTATGGTGGCATTTGAGATGCTTCCAATGCTCCATGTTCCAGTACCACTTACTTCAGACATGAGAAGTCTGGGTCGAAACACACACACACACACACACACACACACACACACACACACACACACACACACACACACACACACACACACACACACACACACTGTGGGTTGTTATATGTTAGCATTCTTTCCGAGCAGCTTCGTGCAAAGTTTGGCCCTTACAGTACCTGTTATTTGTTTAGCAGTATACAGTAGTTCGTTTAACAGGGGATTCCGTTTTTCCTCTTCCACACTTTTTGTTTAACTGCCTTTGTCTGACAGTGTCTGACAAATTCAGTTCAGCAACGGCTTATTGCTTGGTGTATATATACACCATCACGAAAACTCATTGACCATTCTGAGATATACATGTATAGATCTGAACAAAGATTTGATGCACTTCCTCCTTAAACACACTACTGTAAGTGGGTAACCTATACAAAATCACACTGCAACCCAGTCAACTTAGCAAGCTTATTTCAGCAAGAGCCAGTGTAACTATTCCCAACATGGAACTGTAAGTGCAGATGTCTTGTGACTTTTAGATCAGGCTCTTTGTTGCCATTTGGTTTTATCGGTTTGCTGCCTGCCAGCTGTAGAGAGCTTTTGTCTCTATCACTATCTTTATTGGGTAACAGTGGCATTGAGGAAATACTGAATCATGCTTTTAATTGGTGTCTTATGGAAGACAAAACGACATGCTTCTTTATTGGCTCATGGTTGCAGCAGCCGAAAATAGTGTGGAAATATGTGTGATAAAATGTATCAGTATCTATGGACAAATTTGTTACTTTGTGTTTACATTGATTTCTGGTAATATGTAGGATGTGGTAACCTTTAGACTTTTAGAGTTTTAGTAACTAAGTGTGAGACACTTTATGTACATGAAGACTGGCCATGAGTTAGAAGTCCACATGATAAATAAGTACATCAAAGCACATTCCCCTTGGTGTGAAGTCTGTAGTGCTTTTTAATTGATACCAGCACTTTCTTTCTTAACAACCCATCTGAGATTAGAAGCAGCTTTAATGGAATCACCCTTTGGCTTCCAAAGGAAAGAATGCGCTGGGTAAAAATCTGTTTTTGATATTGGAAGACAAATAATCAGGTCATTAAGGGTAAGCATAAAGTGTGTCGGAAGTTTAAACAAAACACATGGAAAAACCTGATTTTTGTAAAGTTTAATGAGACTGTGTGGCAAAGCAACTCTTAAACAAGTGAGGCATCTATAAATAAAAAGGCCAAAATACAACAATTACAAGACATAGATACAAATATATCAAATTTATTAAAGATACAAAATAAAAAACACAAGCTATAATAGATAACTTTTCTTGCTTTCCAGCAAAATATAAACTTATATATACTATAATAATATAATTCATAATATTTTCAAATAGGACATTGTATACTTGTATATTTTACATGTAATGTGTCGAGCTGTTTTTTTTTTTTTGGCAATCACTAAGGCTTGGCTATTTACGGGTTAGTGATTAACAGACAGGGTGACAGGGGTTTGGTTTCGCCAACCATATGATAAGAAAGTATCTTTGGATTTGCAATATGGCAGGTCATGATAAGAGCAATGAATATGTTGGTCCACCCTCATGCTCATTGTCTGACCATTTGTAACACAAATTCAGAAGGTTCTGGGTGGAGAGAACAAAGCTTTCAGTGTCACATGGTTGTTATCTTCGTGTTCCATTTCCTTGACACCTATGCGGTCTTTTGTTGCTGTCCACTCTAACATCTTTGTTAAAAGGCTGTATTGACCAAGAATTAGCATGTCTTGGATGACGCACTTACAGTAGGTACCCTTTTATTCCCAACTCCTTTCCATTATTTATTTTTCAACTAAAGAAGCTAGGGATTGCTATTTACATTCTTTAAGTATTGGATTTACGATACACTCCACTGGGAATGATCTAAAATCTATATTTGCAATATATGACTGTACAATAGAGTGGTTACAGTGTTATAACAGGTTGTACATTAGGTTGAACTAAATTTGGATTGGAATTGAATTGTCAGCGTCTGAACGAAGAATTCCAGTTATTTACTCAGAATATACAAGCTAATATACAATAATATACAACCATAGTTACAGGCAAATAGTTTTATTTCACATACTGTAGACGTTCAAACTGTATTATACTGTAGACATACAAATACACATGCGAGTAAGAGCATCTGGGAAAATTAGTGAGCTACTCTATTAACTGTTTTACTGCTAGCTGACAAATGATAACAGATGATACTGTTCACATTCATAAGAACACATGTCTTTATTTATTGTCTTTTTACAAATTTTTCATTCTAAACATAGATTAAGTGCATATGTATTCTGTTATTGAGGTACTGGGCTGTAACTCATAAGGTATTTCTGTAACGATATCCCCTGACTCACTAAACCTCTAGAATCACGTGACTTAACAGTATGTAAACTCTTGTATTCCTCATGGGGAGGATTTTAAGAGACCTTTATTAAACTGATAAAAGTCAGACACCACTTTATTATAGATACTTTAAGGCTGCCATTAAAACTAATTTGCCAAAACATTTGAATGTGATCAAGGTTAATTTCCTCACAAGAAATGTTTTCCCTGCTGTGGCATTTGCCACTATTTAAATCAAAACAATTGTACCTATAAAACCCTGAGACCTTTCTAGTCATGGATTTAACTGGGAGCTGGCTGGTGTGTTAATGCATATGAAAAGGGAGTCCTGGGCAGGTTTTCAAACAGTAACAGGGTAAGTTTCCATTTGAATTCCACAAGGTTTATAGTGGTGTTTCCCAGTAAGCCTGTAGTACTGCCGGAGCACTTGTTTTGTTTTTTGTTTTAGATATTGGAAAGAACGTGTTTCCAACATAAACTATCCATGCCAAAAAACCCCTTGGAGAGTATCGTCCTATATAACCACTCCCAGATGCTTAGTGAGCTTTATAATTACACTTTCCTCATTATTTGGGGCTTTACTTGTTTGGAATCATGCTGGCTATGTTCATCAAAGTGGAGAAATTAGTATGATTTTATTATGAAATGTGGGAAAGTCAGAACCTTCAACAATGGGCTGCATTTCAATGTTTTAATGTTATAATAGAGTTTATGTGAAATGTGTTAAGGGAAAAAAAGCAGATACACATCAGGAGTAATTTATATATTTAAATTACAATCTGGCTTTTGTGATGCATCAGAGGCTAGCTAATATTCCCTAGCAATAATTTCTATATATATCTTAAATATCTTCTATATGTAATAACTGTAGTAACACAAACATATACAAATCAATACAACCAAGGTTTAAAAATTAGAAAGCATATCCACCTATACACTTGAATATTTTATCGCATTGTGCAGGAAGTCACAAGCCACATTTGATGACATAATTGTTTTAGAGCATGGTTTTGCTGGTTCCTCAAGTTCTAAAAGTTAAGCCAAGTCTGATACTGTA
This sequence comes from Betta splendens, assembly GCF_900634795.4. NCBI lineage: Eukaryota > Metazoa > Chordata > Actinopteri > Anabantiformes > Osphronemidae > Betta > Betta splendens. The sequence continues at coordinate 10,174,674 of NC_040884.2, read as the reverse complement.
CAGTATGTGAAGCCTATTAGCTGTGGGTTTTGGGGTAAAACAAGTAGTGTTTCCTAATTTTTTTGTAGTGGGAAATATGCTGTCGTAATTGTAATGCTCAAAGTAAATGTGGGCCAGTGTGGAAAATCGATGGAAAATAAAATTATATAAACTATTATTTTATGAACCAAACATTTTTAATAAGATGTATTCCTATTTTTTGCCAGTATATCTACATGAGGTACAACAACAGTACATTATATATTTCAGTATGATAGAGGCAGTTACAGAAGATGAGAAGTTCACATGTTCACTGTCAATAATGACGTCCAATGAGGGTCTGCCACAACAAAATCACTTGTATGTCCTTAGACATTTTTCAGTTACGCAGCCAAGTGAGCACACCCCTTCATTTATAGATCAATTTGTGTTTGTACTCCCTTCATCATTTTGACAAGTTTGCTGTACACACTGACAAAACCATGTATCTTCATTGTGCATGCTCCTGTTTCATTCTAGCTGGAGTGTACACTAGAGATCCACCAGATCTATGAGCCATGTGTGACCGTGCCTTCTCCATCTCTAAGTAGCAGGTGTGTTTCTGCAAGGCTGGCTCACATCTAGCTCAAACAAGAACTATGAGGTGGCAGGAGGGGGAAATCATTGCTCTGGACAGCCAAGCTGTTGCTGCAAATGTATTTATGTGATCACTACATTGTGTACATTTAGAACCTATTTTTATTTTTCAAGTTGGAGTCGGTTGAGGTCAAAGAGTATTGATCATGGCCTGGATCATTGTATATTGTTTGATCTCATCCTAGAACATAGCGGCACAATGTCTCCTGACACGTACGTTTACAACAAACAGGTGATTAGCATCGGGGGGGGGGGACAAATGACCTCCCTGATTCAAAACCAGCGGGGCTGCTTAGTGGGGAAGATTACTGGCAGGTGGGGCCAATTGGCAAACAATGGCCCAGTCTGGGATTTGAAGGTCAGATGATTGCTGACAGATGGAAGCCTCAGAGTCCCAGAAATGGGAAATGAGGAAGGGAGTGTGGGGGGTTGATGAGAGGTGGACAGCATAGGGGCTGCTACCAGGTGGATAAAACTCTAGCATGATGTCACCCATACGTAGTGTTCTTATCGACATTGGGACCTAGGCTGATGTAATATCCCCTCCTCCTATGTAGACGGAGGAAACCCTTTCTGTTTTTTCTTTGTATTGGATACTAACCCTAACTGTCTTAGTCTTAGTACTTAATGGAGTTGTGCTATGACCTGATGTTCTCCTCTGTGATTCTGCCTAAAAGGGCAAAATTCCTGTTTTCCTTTACTTTGGAAAGTCACCCATGCCCTAAAGCAGACATCCTAACAGCATAATTCTTCCCCCTCAGTGTTCTACATGGTTATCATTGTTTTTTGCCTCGCCACTCCTACACAGATGCCATTGCTAACCAGTGCCTGTGACATTGGAATCATGTAAACTGACCTTTACTGAGGTAAGAGAGCCGTGCAGTTACTGTACTTGGATATTATCTTTGGTAATTTAAATTGAGTTGTCACCTCGTGCTTTGAATAATTTTGGAAAATTGGACACTTCTAAAAGATTCACTATTGTTCTAGGTTTTATCTATTTGTAAATTTAATAAAATTCCATTCAATTCAAAGCCACACAACAAAGATTATCGCAAGGCACATTCCAAGGTAAGGTTTATGATCTTACATAACTAAAACACAACAAATCCAACATAAAACAAGCTTTTAATTGTAACCAATCAATACACTGTAACATACATATACCCACATACAAATGATTATATATATTTTATAATCATTTCGCTTTTCTTTTTAAAATTAAATTAAATGAAACTGCAGTGAAAAGGAAAAACTCCCTCTTTATAGACAAGAAAACCCCAGCAGCCAGCTAAGAAGAAGCTTTTCTAGGAGAAATGTGATCTTCCTTCTTAAGTCCAGTCAGATTTTGGCTGAAGCATTTTGAACTAACTGGAGTATTTATTTCAATAAATTATGAATAGGGAGTTACACTAGTCCTGCCCAGAGATACCAGATGCATCGATTAATTTTTCAGTATCACTGTGAGAAAGGATTCTCCTAATCAAGACAGAGTAGGACAAACAGTGTTAAGATGTGTTGTGACCATAGAGCAGTTAGTACCAGATAGTAAACAATAGTGATTAGATAAAAGTGGAGAATTAAACCATACACAATAAAAAAGCTACAAACCTCGGTAACTGGAAGTGACGCAGTACGCTCACAGTCTGCCAACTGGATGGCCTTGAGCTCCAACACAAACCAAGCAGCCACATTATTTTTGGTGCGCCCTGGTGATACGGCACGTAATTAGATCAGATAAGCCTGCTGTGAAACTGTCTCATTTTTGAGTTCCTGGAACCTGAGAGAATTAACTGCATTTGTCAGCCATGCTATTATATAGCATATTATTTGGGAACTAGAACCAAGTTACATGCCAAACAGCAATTCTACGCTGTCAGTTCAAAATTATACTTTCAGTCTACAGTAAAATCATGAGTCAGGTTTGGAAAGACTTTATAAGATAATGTGAGAACAACAACTGTACTCAGCATATATGAATGATATGCAATAGACAATGACAAACCTACTGTAGGAGTTTCTGGGAAAAGTAATGTACTGTAGAATCAAATGCAATTACTGATTTAGATGCAGCTATAATTAAAAATTTCCAAGAGAGTCGTCGTTCACCTGGAATGCCTCACGAGTTGAAGTAACACTGAGAGCCTCATCAGCATGGCGCCATAATGATTTTACCACTGGGCTTTGTTCCGGCTGTTACCAAAGCAAAGTCGGGATCCATACTGCTGGCAATTACTTTAGAGACAACGACAAACCACAATTGATAGTGTAAGAATATGATATAGTTACACAGTGATATGAAACAGTACAAAGATGTCCAACCAACCAACTTCCCAACCAACCAACAATTCAGGTTTAGATAGGAATTACTGCCAGGGGTAGGAATACAATAAGTGAAAAGAGCTGTAATTGTGGACATACTATACTACAGTATTATTTCACACCCACCTGGTTTGCTGTCCATGTTACCAGTAACAGATCATCATCTAATTTCATGCAGGTACTCAAGCAAAACAAATTTGCTGTGATCTTCTAGCAAACAAATATTCCTATGATACTATTTTCCCACAGTTGCACTGGTACTTCGCATGAGTAAAAACTTCGACACCATGACATTACCAGCAGATAAACACCAAAACAATATATGTACAGTATGGCATATGGCATAGAGTGAAGTATAATCCGCTTTCCAACATCATTTCCTTCGGCGCCACAACTTTCATTTATCAAAAGACAGAACTTGTCCAACAGCAATAATTTCAGAGATTCACATAAATGTATTTTTAGAACATGATCATGGTAGTTTCTACACATTTTCCAGCAAGTGAAGGGGGGGTCTGCACTTTGCAAAATGTTTCTTCTAGTTTGCACAAAAATGTGACCATATTCCACTGCCCTGCACAGGATTTGCCAGCCCTGCTGTTCTGTAGCTGAGCAACATGCAAACACACAAAGTTTCATTTGTAAAGCAGATGGATCGGTTATGTGATACCCTTCCACTTTAGTTACGGTCTGGGTTCCTGGTTTTCTTATCCATGGCAGTCGGGCAAAAATGGAAAGTATTTCAATTTATTGTGTTTTTCAACTTTTCTATATCCCAAAATACTTTTCCAGTTATTGTGCCACTCTACATTTTTTGGATCTTAAAAACTAGTCGCATTCACATTAAATTATCCTATTTTTCTGTCTAAAATTTTATTTACTTATACTTATTTTGGCATGTTTTTAAAATCGCTTTCGCTTGGGGTAGTCGTAAGTGTGATTAATTGGTTACATGGCGTAAACACCTTACACGATTTACATCTGTCAATTGAGTGTTATCTTTCATTTGTGTACTTTGATCAGCTGTCAGTCACAGTATGAACACACTGTTTCATACTGTAGATGTCTCTTTTTGTGTTTTTGTAGGTGTTGTTGGTGGTTGTGGTTCATCTTTTCAGCCATTTGGACTGTTGCTAGTAATAAAGCAGTAACTGTTCTGGTTGCCCACAATATTAGCCAGTTCTTTATTTGTGCTATAAAAATTGTTCTAGACGTTTGTATCAGGAAGAATCAGGTTTATACTTATTGTAAAGACATTAGATTAGACAGTAGAACTAAGACTTAGTCTGTCTAGCAGTACATAAAATTGTCATTTTGTTTGTCTACTGTTTGTTTGTTTGTTGTTTGTTTGTCCACAACTACCTATTTACAACCTCCTTTGCAACATTACTGTATATTTGTTCAAAAAGGAAGGCAGTTTAATTCTACAATTGCACTCAACAAATTGACTAACATGTAAAATGCCATGATTAAGACGTGTGTCATTATTACAGTACACTGAATTTATGCCAAGTCGTTTGTAGGTTGTTCACATTATCCAACATGCTGTGTTCTTACTGTACAGTGCTGTTTGATCTTTGAAGAAAAGGAAACATTACCTCAGTCATTCACCAGAATAAATACAGACTCTGGCAATTGTTTACATTTGATTTTCACTGAAAATGTGAAGAAAGGAGAAGGAGAGATTGTGGTTTAAAAAATATGGAGGTGGGTTAAGATGAACTAATATTTCAGTAAATGTAAAATCAGCTGGGTTTATTTTAAAGCAGCCCTCTATTTTTATAGTAATTTGTGCTGCTCATTTCATAATGTTAGTCTTGGACATAGCTTTGTGAGAGTGCAGAGCCATGTTAGATTAGCCATCTGCACAGTGTAAACACAGAGCTGTTCTACTAAGAAAAGAAGTGCACGGATGAAATTATGTTAGCACATATCTTGTTAGTCATTTGTACCACAAGCTACACTCTATTCACACATTACAGTGAGACGGTCAGTTGACAGTGATACAGAGTCCGTTCCCTTTACCAGCATGATCAACTACTGTATAATTAATTTCTATGTATGTATTTAAGTATGGGCTTAACTTTGCCACATCAAAACAGCTTAAACGTGATCTTTTCAAAGAAGAACTGACCCTGATGAGCACATGGTGAGGGCGTTGTCCAGTGAAAAACAAAACAAAACATGCTTTTTTTCAGAGCTTTCTGGGTTTATGGAGGTGCTTATTAGGTGGTCCTGCGGAAAGTAAGGCACTGGAGGGCTCTCAGGGTCTGTACAGTGTTGAATTTTTTTCCCTCTGCCGTGGTGTAAAGGCTAAATGTTATTTTTCTCTCCATTCTCCGCTCACTGTTTAACTTGTGTTCTCCTGCCATTTCCTTAATGAGACATCAAAGACTGTTGAGCCACAGCTGTGATTTAGTGTTGTGTGTAGTCATTCGACTGCAGCTGCTGCCAGTGTTGGGTGAAACATGCACCATGCATTTAGGTATTGTGTATGGTAGAGTAAATGGGTCCTGATTGTAATTCAACAAATGTGCTCTGATATAATCCAACACTAGAATGGGATATGAAATGCACTTTAAACTGGGATTACAGCTGAGTATGGTGATAAGTAAACTAAATAAATGACTGTAGTGTAAACTTTACCATAGACATTAACACAGAACATCAGGAAAATACTGTTGGTATTAAGATAAGTGTTGGTTGTGTCTTTATTTGCACTGTAGCACTATAGTAAAAGTAACAAGTAACAAACTGCTCATTATAACATTCCTTTTAAAAATGTGACCTTAGAATCTAATGAAAGAAAAAACTTCACAACACTCAATAACCTTATAATTAGATGTTAGTTTTTTTAAATAAATGTAGTAAAAAATGTATTTACAATTTTCTTGTACTCTCTCATGTAATGTAAGATGAAAGAACAGGCCCAAAAATCTCTTCATTTCCTCTTCGTCTCACACTTTGAAGTCTGAGACCATCTTGCTGACACAATGTCCCTTCCAGCCAGGAAAGGGAGGGTTTTCATTGTTTCTCAGATCATATGTAAAGGTAAATATCTGAGACTTGTACAGTTTTTTTCCCTGACCCATATTTTCCCACTTACACAAGACACATGTATTATCATACATAGAAGTTACAGTTTGATGCAGTTAGCATCAACTATAATGTCATTCCGTTTGTTGATTACAAACGACAAATCTGGGACACATATCGTATTGACATTTATTCAAGTTGCTGCTGCGTTGCAGAAGGCAAGGGGGGCTTTGATGCCTGTCCCAGCAAGATCTAGCTCAGTTTTAATGGTCCTTAAACAGTGAAAATAATGTTGGCATATTAGGCACCATAAGAGTTTGAAATGTATATTATTATTAGGAGGTATATGGTTTACCCATGGTTACAGGTGTCATCATTTACCTTAAAGACTGGGAATTATTTATACTAAAACTACATAGAAAGATGTGTCATGTCAGGCAGGAAATAACAACTGAAGCATAATATGTGTAATTATCGTAATGTCATAACGCTCATACAAATGATGGGCTTAATAAAAACAGGGCTGCATTTCCAACAGTGTTAATTGGCTGTTAGTCAGGGCATCTGCTCAGCAAAATGTAGAAAAATTAATAAATACATGAAAATCTTAAAAAACCTAATTTTATGTTATGTTTAAACACAAATAAAGTCTTTAGATTGGAAAATAGATACCATAAGCATGTGCAAATCCGTACACTACATAAGCCTAATATTATTACAGAGGAATCAAATTATTTGATTTTGTGTAGTAAATACATTCCAGGCATTGTTACAGATTTACCTTGTCATGTTTCTCCATTGCTTTTCTCTAAACAGGTTAAGTTGTTTTATTTGTTTGTGTTGATAGATCATCGTTATGCTGTTTTCCCACTCTGAAGGAGTGAGTCATGTTTTTCATCCAGGCACTGATTTTATTTCACTCCTTCCATCAGAATGAGCTCACTGTGAACTAAGTTAGTTAACTAAGCTGCTGTTCTTTGTAAACAAATGCTGAATATTTCCAGTGTGGAATGTGTTGAAATGATCCCACTGCTGATCACTGCATTTGATTCCACATTTACTGTAGGAGCTATTCAGTCAGAAGTTGGCCTGGTGACACAAACAGATTACACACTTTAGCTGCACAGAAGAAAACGTTTTTTATTTAGTAGACCAGGCTAGCAACAGTAAGAAACTGTTGTTTTGACTCAGTCTGTGTTTGTTTGTCTGTTTGTACATTTGTGCTGTGACGATCTCAGACAAGGAAATTGAGAATAATTATCACTATATGGTTGAATAATATGTTTTGCTTCATATTTATTCTTTCATAGTGGCTAATAGTAAATTATAGTGCAGAACATGATTATCCTGAAGATAACCTAAGTCTTTGGTTTGAAAAGGACAGACTGAATTAATTATCTATTTAGCTTGGACAGCAACCCAACTAGGCTTTAATATTAAAAAAAAGATGCTTACAAAACATTTACTGTCTGTCACGCTGACAGAAATAATAGGATAAAGCTGTTTTTTTATTAATCCATACAGTGTAGCTAGTTAAGTTGTATATCTAACAGTTTTCAAGAAATTATAAAAGGACAGCACAGTAAATGCAATAGTGAGTGCAAGCGTCAGCAAAATATACAGTAAGACACAGGTAAAAGCTCTGTTTGGTGGTCTGTTTTGTCCTTTAACTGTATATGCCTACTGTGGGTGTTGTATCTGCAATTACATCTAATCACAATTAACTGAAGAGTCTGTTTTTCCTTACTGTGACTCACCACAGGAAAGTGGCAGAGCTCTGTTTACTGTAAATAGTCAACTCTGAAGTGAAGAAATGGAGAACATATTGGAAGTGGAAAGGGTTGGAAAGATGCTGTCAGACAGCCAGGGGGATACTACTGCAGGAGAGGCTTTCAACAAAGCTGAAAATTTATTTCATTTACTTCTTTTCTTGACTAACTCATATTTTAACTTCAGCCGAAGCAAACACGTGCGGGCAAGGAATCTGTGACGACTTACATAACTGTCCTACTGCAAAGAATATCTGTCACTAATGCTTGAGGAAGCTCAGTCTTGATCCTATTCTCACTTTGTTTAAAAATAAGAACGAAATAAGACACTACAGAGCTGAGAAAATTATAGGCATTATAGGAATAGTTTACCTTCATGAGGCCACTGGCTCAAGATCTGAGAATCACTGCTTTTGCTTCTGACAAGTACTGTATGCTAAAGTGGTGAAGTAAAGCAATAGGCTGGTCAAGGAGAAAATAGTGTGATATAGCCTGTGCTGGATATGTTAGATATTGATATTATGACTACAAACTGAAAAAAATATGCCCTGACATGTTTCATATAAAGCACAGGTACACTTAAAGTCACTTTTTTTGAAAAGGCTATCCATGTGAATTAGCTTCACTTCAGGTTTTAGGTTTAATGGTATAAACATGAGGGTAATGTTACAGTCGCACACTTTAGAGGACTTCCTCTATGCAGAAAGAGTCTTGAAAAGGGCCATGCATATTTAGCAACTGAAAAACTTTATAGTAGTAGCTTCATGGTTTTGTCTATATTTATTGCAAGATTCACTAATAAGTGTAACTGCTCACCTAACCTTAATTTCCCAGGAAGAGTCCTCGTTCTGATGTCAAATCTGATTGCATAACAAAGCGAAACCCCTTTCAAGTCTGCTCCTCTACTAAACACCTGTCGACTGTGTTATAACAGAACCAACATGACGTGTTACATCAAAAAATGTACCTTTTTCTCCACTTTGACTAATCACTGTATATGCAAGACAAATGATCTGATGATGTGAAAGATGTCTTTGCCAACCCATGCAAAACCTTAGGTGTGTACACTCAGATCTGTTACGCACCACCCGTGAATCCCAGATGCACAAACACAGAAACAGTAACGTGATCTACCGTTTTTTTCCCACCAGGCAGATTTATGCACATAAATCATTTCCTACGTTGTGTTTTCAAGGATTTATAGCAATAATAGGCCACCTCTGCCATTCCCATCCTGTTCCCTGAGTGCAATCCCTGGGAAAATGCCTCACAGGTCTTGACTTTTGGTCACATCAGGTTTTTCAGCTGCAGTCTTACCTTTTTCTAGCCTTTTGGCCCTAAACCTTATCATGAGTTTCCATAGAGTTACCTGTCCAATCAAATCTCAGAGAACCTTAAAACAGTGGCAGGCTAGTGGGTGACTATGTTGTGGAACATGTTCATATGACCCCCTTCATGTTGGCTTTACTGGGAGGGTCTGCTAGCAAAACATAGAGACTGAAAGTAGAATAGTTTTGCCACTGTCACATTAAATAGATGTCTTGTGCCGTTTGCAGCTGTGAAGTTGTGATGAATATGTGAAAATGGCATTTTTACTGGTGAATAGTTAGATACAGTCGCGAACACACTGCCATTGTAAAATCATAATAATGAAATTAAATTGTTACAACATTGAACACACAGTTTCTGAGAAATTAGCTTTTGCAAAAGCAGCCTGACTCTGAAACACCTGAGACAGAAAACAGGTTAGACCAAGGTTGTAAATAATCAGTTTTAAACTTAATTTACAACCTAAATGCATTGTTATGATCTTGAGACAAGTATTTTTGAAGAACATACAGTTACAAGAAACAGGCCTCCTGATTTGCTGATCTTATTATGGTGACTCAGAGTTAGCCTACGATGGCCGTCTACTGTAGTATTAGTCAGCTCTGAACCTTCACACTGGTTTGAGACATCAAACCTGAATGTCAGTCTTGACAGCAAAATATTCCTCAAGACAGTGAACAGTAACTGTCTGGTGAAAGCCACACAGCTGTTTAAACTTTCACCTTCATACATCAATAATGCACCTATGTCAAACCTAATCAACATGGTAGTCCTCCTTAAAGCAGACCCACTTTGAATTTCAACACATTCATAACTGTTTTCTTACATTCTACTCCTAGCTGTCATATAAGCTTCAATTCTCTACTACATCATGTACTGTGAAGTTTAGAACAAACTGGACAGCATTAGACTGAAAAAGATCTATGATAGAACCATTAAAAAAATATTTGGATGATAATCTGTAAGTCCTATCTTAAATCGTCTTAAATATTTATTAAATTTTTGATGGCAGTGAAAGTGGATCGGCTGAATTGGTAACAGTAAATTTGAAGCTGGCTGTAATAAATTGTGCACTTTTTCTTTAACTGGATATTTGACCTGCACAATATTGAAGATTGACCTGCTGCAGTGAGAACAGATTTGCAGTCCGAAGTCTTCCAATGTACCTTCATCGATTCTTACCTTGGACATTATGCCATATTCCAAGCAAATAAGTCTCCATATTAAAAGGTTGTGACTTACTGGGACACTTGTAGGGGACACCGGGCCTTGGATGGACTCGTTGACTTCAGTAGAGAGGAAATGTGAACTCAGAGGCACCAGGCCACTGTGCTGCCTGACATAGGGAAGACACAGCTATCCATGCAATAAAAGTGGTAAGTAGTAATGAGGGATAACATCATCCACAAGAGAAAAAAGCCCATCAGGGTTCACTCCTCTTTATGACCATCATAAAAGGATACTGATTCTATGAAGCACCTGAATACCAGGTTATATGGTGCTGTACAAGTCTGCTATCAAATCATTTCTCAATTTGACCTCAACAATGATGTTTAAAAATCACATTATCAGCAACGTTGACTGCTACACAGTAATTTGCATTATGTTGTTCTTGGAGCTTTTGGCGATGGATGGGTCAGTATGGTCTCTGACTGGTCTCTGGTCCCCATATGCAATAAACTGTGTATCTTTATTCTTTTGTCAAAACCAGAAATAACGTCTTCAGCAATTTGAGCCATCCTTTGCTCCCCACGTGTATCAGCCTCAGCTGCCCATGACCCTATTGCTAGTTCATCACTGTTCCTTCCTCGGACCACTGTTGGTCGGTACTGACCACCACTGTGTACTACAGACAGAGCTGCAGATCTAGAGCCATCACAATTTGGCTCTTGTCAAACTTGCTCAAATTATGACATTTTCCTATTTTTTTGCTTTTAACAACAATTTAGTCCCACCCACTCAGGCGCCTGCCAGTGGTCATAATGTTAAGCCAAATTAATATATATATTAGCCCAACTCAACCTTTACCTTACCACGTACACTAAGAAATCAAATTACGGGAGTTCTTTACAGCACAGAGGTACAGCATTGGATTCTGCTAGGGTACTGCTGGAGCAACAAAGCTTGCTTACCTTTTTACAGTCCTATTTTGATTCCTTGTGGACAGTGTCCAGTATCCGTTGTGGATGGACCATCTTGTTTATCTGTTTGTTGCTTGATTTGATGGAGAGGTTGAATATTTCTGAATCATAATTGAGCTAAACATAAATGCTGAAAAGTTGCCTTTTTTTAGGAAATGAAAATCTGAAGGCACACTCCCTTAAACAAATTGAATCACTTTTATTAAAGATTATTTTTAATATATAGAACTTTGCAAGTATCTTAGTAGCAGTTACTATGTTTGTACTGTTGGAACACTGTCCTTTTTCATTGTGAGTTACATGTACTAGCTGTTTAAATGTCATTGAGACCTTTCCCAAGACAATCTGTTAAACTCAACTGGTAGAGAAAATTTTGTTTTTGGGTTGCAGGGTTTTTACTTTATATGCTTTTTTCACAGTGAAACAGATGAGACATTGCTGTGCCCTTCTGAAGTGAGGAGCGATCACCAAAGTGCTTGGAGTATTTTGGTTCAGCCACTCAATGACATCATAGAGGAGTTAGCAAAAGGGAGGGAGAGCAATTAGCCAGTGCAATTAACCTTTAAAAGGCTGCCTGTGTGGAATGAGCAAAGATGAATAATAGTCGAGTCCCCAGTATAAATCCAATGCATTGCTATCCAGAGATCCTCCCTAGAGACTGTAGAGGTAAATGGCTACAAGGGCACCATGCAGGATCTACTGTAGGTGATACAGGGATAAGACTGCTAACTCACACTTTGGCACTAGTGGGATTTTTAAACATTTTTGTGAGATAACTAAACTATATTGCTGCAAAAACATTAGAAAGCTAACTTGGTAACAACGAGGTTTACTTTTATAGATCTACAAGCGCATAAACAAATCACAGTCTTAGAGGACATGAAAGTATGACGATTCTCATGATTCTACAACATGGTAGGCAAATTAATAACAGCATGTCTCAGAGGAATTCCTTGCCCACTTTATAGAAGGGATTAGCAGAAGAGTCGGAAGAGGTGTTGCCCTAAAGAACATGTATCACTTCCACTATGTCATGCACTGACAAATTAGACAGTTGGATGCCGTCACAGTGACGTCCGAGATGTCGTCTCATGTGAGAGAGGAGTTTGTGTCTGTTTGTGTAAGATAAGAGTTTGTGTATATTTCAGGTGATTGTTCAGGCATTAACCTCCCACCGTCACATCAGCTGCTACCACACACCTCATTAATTAGTAAAGGACAAAGGACACATGTGATGGTAAAAGGAAAAAAAAAGTAGGATAAGAGTATAATTCCCTTATTTTAATTCCAAAGGTGCATGGGGAGTTACTATAAAATGTTCTAAATTCTTATTAAAAACAACAAATTTCTCTTTTTTTAACTTGTTAAAAAAATTACTGTGCATTTTTATTAAATTAGTCAAATCAAAGATTATTGAGGTCATGACCACTGCAGTGTTTGTATTTTATTTTATGCTGTTTTTTTATTTTGGTTTTATGTTTTGTATTTTTATTATTGTTGTCAGACGACTACTACATTTCCAGAAATTATAAATGCATGCTAGTCAAATTTCTTATAAAAAGTAATATCTGGATTGGTGGATTATATTCCTTGATTGGTTTGGCCTATTCAAACTATTCTTCCTAATACTATTTTTGGGATTGGTTGAGGTACAGTAAACATGAAAATGGCCAATAATGAGCTGTTTACGTTCAGTAGTAAATATCTCCCACACCTTCACAAAGTAGATGAAAACACTTCTGCTTAATATTCACATACCGTAACATGGTTGCTAAATGTTGTAGCTTTTACGGTGTGTTGACTAAATTCTGGAGCGTGTCCTCAGATGTCAGTGAGCTGAACTGGACTATATTTCACCCTGCAAGGGCATAAAGGGTTTTTCTCAGGCAAGTGTAATGTTTAAGAGTTCTGCCACAGTTGCCAAGTTCCTAGTTTAGTTTAATGACTTTTGGAAGGTACAACTGTGTTTTTGGAAGGTGCAGTGGTGTGAATCACTGACTGAAGCATCTATTTGCTTCTATCAAATGATGGTGATGCCTAAAGCTAATGGAGGCATGCATAAATATCATGTGTGGGCTGTAATCGTTTGTGCGTAAACAGCATGAAAATGGTAGTAATACAAACAAGTGCCCACTAATATGTCATCACAAATAATCTTGAAAATGGAAACTGTGTTTTCTTTGGAAGGACAATCTATAATGTTGTGTTTTTGCCTTTTTTCACAGCCCTGTTGAGCATCATTGAAAGGCGTATATGCCTGCACTGCCTACGTGTATTCATATGATGTACTGTATTTGTTTCCCTGTATCTGAGTTTTTCCAAAAAACTACTTTTTTTCCTTAATTAACTTTAAGCACTTCTCATCAAACCTGCTTTCAGAATTGCCAGCTCTGCCAAAAGAGATGCTGGATAATGCACGTACTGTAAACTTATCAAAAGCAACAGCCTTATCTCTCTGCTGTGTTAAAGAAACAGTTACAAACGCTATTACAGTAGAACTATTTGATTTCCTGCCAGTTGTATGAAGTCACAGGTAAAACAAGGGTATACTCAGACAAGAAGGAAATGGTGGTAGGGTGGTGAATGTGCATGTGTGTATTTCTGATAATTATACTACACTACAGAATATTTGCTTCACTACACCACATTTGACCGCTGTAGATACTTTCCAATTATCCATTCCAACTACATTTCTCAATCAAACCTTTATTGTCCTGCTCAAATATTTGGTAGAGCAGATATTAAGTAAAATCAGTCTGGTTTAATGAAGAGTACAGTCATTTCCACACGTACCTAAAGTACTAAAACCCATCAGATCTACAGTACACATACGTCCTAAAATATAAGAAATAAGAATAAGAATAAGAATAACTGAATAACTAAATATAACTGAAAACACAACCTAAGATACCAGGGGGCGGTTACTTTTCTCTGTAGAGACATGCACATCACTCTCTGTATGCTTGTTTGGGTTTTGGATATAATTTCAGAAATATTTACCAGTTCAACATTCAATGACTTGAATACTTTAATACAGCCGCATGCTGTAGGTTTCAAATCCAGGTCACAACTAAAAATTAAGTAATAGGTACAGTTTGTAGTAAAAAAAAAAACTTGAAAACTATGCTTTTGAATTTAGTATGAAATTTAAATTTGGAGTGTATAACCAAGCTATTGCACGGAGGATTGGCAGGAGTCAGAAATACACCAGACATGGCTCTGTTTGAATGCTTTAATTTACGAAGGCAGTAACAGCTACACACAAATGGTGCAGATCCTCTCACAACAGTGGGGGTACAGTACACTTCAATCTGTGGGAGACAACAGGTATGAGTGGATGGCAAAGACAGAGGGAAATACACTTTAGATTCAGCACTTCACCTGGGAAGTGCAGTCCACAGCAGACACAAGAACTTTGAACTGAGTGCAGCTTGACTAGAAGTTCATCCGTGGTGGGAACATGACGCCGTGAGCACAACAAGATGATTAGGTACACCCCCAAAAATAGGGCCAGCAAAAATTTTAGGCAACAAGCGATATCGGTCATCCTTGTGGTCCAGCCTTTCAGACAAATTTAGCTCACCTTGCCTCACTTGGTATAAAATACAGTAGGTGCCAACAGCTGAAATAAGTCCAGACTTCCGTGACAACTTTACATTACATCCCACTTTTATGCAAAACATGAGACTGTGTCTTAATACATACACAGGTGAGGTGTATGTTGTGAGGTAGAAATCCTCACAACATAACTCACAAACAATGAAGCAGTAAAATGTCATAGTGATGAACAAACCAGAGTAGATAATGGGCTCTTGCAGGCTCTAGTGAAGGCTGGACGTCACATATTATTTACAGACAAACAGCTCCAGGAGTGTGGGAGATCTGGTAATACACTGAGATAAACACAGGTTAAAAGTGATTACAGTGTATTAGTTAAGCCGGAACAGTGAACAAGGAGGCAACTGGAAGTGTTATCAAGTGCTATCAAAATAAGAGCCTGGAAGAGGAAGTAGAGTTCTCAATTGTGACATTGTGAATGAGTCGCTTTCTGCTAGCTTGTCACGGGCCTCTTTTTAGCATTGCTCCTGGTGCCCCTTGCTCATTTACATAATGAGCTTTTCAATGTTTATTTCTAAAGCTTTTACATTCAATAATATTCTCAAACCCTAGTAAGTTGGCATTATTATTAACTATTCCTTAAATTGATAGCCTTAATCAGGTGTTACGGTAGAAGCTGCAGGGAATGTGTGAGTACAATCAGGGCTGTGTCTCTGGAGGACCAGGGTTAGCAGTCACCACTGGAATATACTGTTTTCTGTATACTGTAGCTGCTAAGAGGCTTTGGAAATTTGTGACGGTAAATTAAAATAATATGGAAATGTTATGATTTCTTTAGTCCTTATATTACACGTACAGTATAGAGCAAATGTAACACATTAAAAAATACTCATGACAATGGAGCTTTAAAACCAGGCCTGCTAGCTTTGACCTTTAAGCAATCAACATTGTTTATGGAAAGGAAACCTTTTAAATGTGAATAGAAACTTTTATTTCTTTTTTCCCATTTAGTTAAATGTAGCACAAGGTTGGTATTTACAGTATAAGGACAACTCTGATGCTTTAAATCAGTTGTCAGTTATGGAATAATATATGACATTGACATTTTTGGCTTTTATTGTGTTTACCCACATGGTGATTTCCCCTGCCATTAAAGAACTGTGAGGTAAATGAATCCCTAATCTCACAGTGTTTAGCTAAAGTTTTTGGAAAGTCTTTTTCACTGAGCCCATTTAAAATTTTTTAATTATATCATTTTTTGTACTTAAATTAGCTGCTGTCTTTGCTTTAAATTTCCTTTTAATGTCTATGAGCCTGTGCTCTGTCATGAAAAGATCTGTCATTACAGCAGTTTATGCATATGCGTCAAGCAAGTTACATAAATGTACAGATTTTTCCAGTTAGCAAATAGTTGTATTTAACTTTACCCAGTGTCAAAGACAGAAATGACCAAGGCCTGCTTTCATGCCTGCCTTTATATTTCCTGTACCATCCTGTCTGGTACAGGTAACATAAAGGTAACATGAACATGCATAGACGGCATCAATATACAATGAACTATAATCTGCCTAAGTAGAGGTCTAAAGAGCTTGCTAATGTCAGATGAAAGTCTTTGTCAAATGCATTGTTAATATCACTGATTGACTGAATCAGCATCAAGCCTCTCTACTGTACACATTAATTGACACTGTATCTCTTTAGGGAACATCTCAAGCGATTTGTCTTGAACATCTATTCTGAAATTTAGCCTTTGAGCTCTAAACTACTGGTTTGCTCTTTGCCACGAGAGGTTTGATGTGGCTCCCTGTGAATAATTGAGAAGACTGGAGGTTAGTATCATTGTAATCTAAAAAGGATCAGGGTTTTTTTCACTTGCCTGATTTTCTGTACAAGCAGGACTGTGTGTGTCCTTAGTAGCATGGGTGCTGGTGATTGAGGGTGAAATTGCTCAGATCTTTAAGGACGATTGTGGCGAAAGATGAAGAGAGAGAAAAGAGGTGTTCAGGAACAGAGCAAGCAATAGTACACCAGTGACCCTTGGCTGAGCTTCCCTACCCTCAACTTGCACCAGAGGAAATGGGGGAGGGTGGGGGAGCGCTCACAAAAAGTGCAGTAACACTGGGATGGGAGTGAAAAAGAGCAAGAAGCCGCAGTGAGGGGAAATAGGAACAGAGAAGAGTGGAAACCAAGGGAGTGAGACACATTGCATTACATTTACCAAAACATGACTTAGGCAATTAACTATGAACAACTCCAAGTTTATCAAAGGAGCCAAAAAGCAGTTCCGGAAGGTAAAAACAATGCATCTGACGGATACACAACATAAACATTAAAAGCCCGATTCGCCTCGTGTGATGCCAATAAACCAGCAGTTTAAAGGCCTCAACCAGCTCTACAATCACATCCCTAACACTGAATACTAACGTCATGCTAATTTAAGGTTGAACCAACAGCTAGTGTTGTATGTTTTTCCTGTCATATTCTGCCCCTTTCTCTTTTCCTACTAAGTGATAAGTCCTTTAATTTTGATTACCGTCATTAGACATAATTCTTGCAAAACTCTTG
The DNA here is from genome assembly GCF_900634795.4 of Betta splendens. NCBI lineage: Eukaryota > Metazoa > Chordata > Actinopteri > Anabantiformes > Osphronemidae > Betta > Betta splendens. Next base: position 10,157,339 of record NC_040884.2, on the reverse strand, counting down.
ATGGGATGAACACACTCTTTCACTGTATTCACAAGTCTTTCACTGTTCATCAGACACTGAATTGTGTAGAGTTAGTATGGTTCTATGGTACTATGGTGCATATTGTTCTTAATAATTGGGCTCTCACTTGCAATCTTTACATGGAAATCTCAATAAAAACCTTGAGAAGAAAAAAACAACAACACAGGACTATAATAGGGTATTAATGTCATGAGAAATTACAACATTTTCATTAGAAGTCTAGATCAAAATGTTTCCATGTTGATCCTAGTGCTAATGTCGTCAGAACAATGTTCACTTGTTGCTAAAAATACTTGACTTGGCTACAAAGACGTATAAGACACATGGCTGTTAAATACGTGGGCGTTAAATAATGTGCCTTGATCTCAATGTGAAGTTTATAATTTGAGTAACGGAGTAAACACTTTAATTTTTGATTGAAGGAGGTGTATAGGTCAAAGAAGTTTGTTTTACTTCTCGAGTTCAGTTTTTATAAATTAGAAAATTTAATACAGCATGTTAGAGGTGAAGACATGTACTTATTCACTGTCAAACCACTTCCCTCAGTCTAAAGTAAAAACTGTTATAGTTATGTAGACTAAAGTAAACATGCTCATTCATTTTTCTCTTAACTTCTCTTGTCATACCTTCATTGAAATACAAGATTTATATAACCTAGTCAATCTTAGAATTTCTGTTTTAGAGTATAAAAAGTCTCGTAACAGGCTCATTTGTACAATAAACAAAGCTTTCTAACTGTGAAAAAGGAGATCAGGCGAAGGCAGGGAAAAAGGCCTTTGATTCAGTGATCGATGAGGTGGCTTTATTTCACTTCAAAGACTTGTAAAGCTGTTCAGGCTGAGTTTTGGCCCTCACTCTGCTTTTTCACTGGTTGTAGTGGAGCACGTGATGTGCTTCAGTTCTCACTGGAAGCCTACCCCTGCTGTTGCAAACAAAAAGATCCAAACAATGCTACTTTCTCTCAGTCTGGCGCAACATGTTAGTGGCTATTTTTCCCCATTCTCCACATTTTCCCCCCTCTTCCCTTCCTTTTTGGCATTCATTTTTATTGGTTGCCTTGTTTTGTACCCAAAGAACGGTGGTGCTCAAGTAAAAGAAGTTGGGATTCTTTGCCCTGTTTCCTTTTGTAAAGGGGTGCGTGCTGAGAATATCTATGGCCACTCATATCAGAGGTTGTATAAACCCGGCTTTTCAGCTGTGTGGTTTTTGGCATTTTTCTTTGTGTTGGGGCTGAGTGATGTGGAACTTTGTGACTCAATCATGCAGCATTAATTTGATCAAGGAAGCTAACCTAGTTTTCATATGCAAAAATTCACCCTCTGTGGGCATGTGAACAAGGTGCAAGTAAAGGTTCCACCTCTAATTATACCTACTACTACTATACCAATATATAACTTTACAGAAGCAGAAGGATGCTTGCTTTGAGTTGTTAGTTGAGCACACAGCCGTGGTTTTTGTGTTTGAGTTACTTCTACATTAAATCTGCAATGTTTTAAACATTCTCTGCATCTATAAGTATGCGTGGACTTTCTGGTGGTTAGGCAACCTCTTTTCTAAGACTATCAATTAGAATTTAAATTCCTGATACATCACCACAGCTTACTATAACACTAGCCTATTCTTCTGATTGCTCACTTTAGAGGATGTGTGTTACTTTTATTACCTTGTGTGATTCACCTAATTGTTCCCATCCTGAATCCTGGGGATGGCATCACTCCAAACATGTAATTTGGAGTAATTGATTCAGGTAAGTCAAACATTCTTATAGGCTTAATTATCGAATGTGTAAATACTGTAGATATACAACATTCTTGTCATTTTTCTAAAATGACATGATGCAATTAGAGTAGAGTCAGTGCTTCAGACAGCAGTGATTAATATTAACTTAATAGTGTGATCTGAAGGGAGTAGGTTGTCACACACTGCTTCTTTTTAATGCACTTTCACTAGTCCATAGTTTATTGCAATATAATATGAAAATCTAATCTGACTTATTTAAGTCAATATATAAGTCATCTCAAACTTGGTTGCTTGTCGGTGCATATTTCTCACTAAAAGGTTTTAGAGGAGAGGATGCTGATTTTCTTGGCAACCTGAACCCCCAGAAAGCAGCACTGAAAGCCCTCCAATAAGTCTGACACTAGTTTCCTAAACAGAAATAACTTTATGAATATATGTATAGTAGTCATAGTAAGCACTGGTTCAATACAAAGTCAAGATTTTTGCCCTTCGGAGTATTCTGGAGCGAAGAACATGGCATGTTAGGAATTGTCCTCCCCTCAGAGTATTTTTAGTTTGTTATACGTGCTCCATAAGACTTAACCAGGTACACAGATAAAAGGAGCGTTGATTTTATGAAAGCTGACAATCAAATAAATATGATTGGCATGTGAAGGCATTGACGATAACAGGAGTGGACATAGTGGCCCTTTTGTGCAGTGTATCACCACCCCCCACAGGCTACCGGGTAGAGGTGTTGTGGGCAACAGTTACAGTTCACTGGGTCACTGCAAACTTGCTCATAGGTGTAGAGAGCAGGAAATACCCTCCAAGTAAAGTGATGTATGATACAGTAAATGAATTATACTGGTATATAGTAGTAGCTGTTTGTTATTAAACCATTCTAAAGATTTGTCATGAGGCTGACTGAAACGTACAAGTATGATAAGCGTACAGTATGTACAGCTGTCATCCAAGCAAAATGTGGCTAATCAAAAACATGAAACAAATTCTGGTATACTGTTTTGAAGGTTTTGACTGATTGCATGGTATACTGTGTGGGGTGAATATGTGTGTTAGCTCAGAGAAAGTACTCTCAATTGCCTCATTGTTTGACAGATGCTTAAAAAAAACTCACATCCTCTCGCCAAGCACAGCTCTTCCACCATGGAAAATTAAGCTTATTATTAAGGTCATTTAAGTCCTGAGGCAATTTCTTGGCCACCTCCTGACAAGGCAGAACAATTAACTTGCACTCAACATCCTGTATTTCCCATTTATTTTGCAATAGATAAACTCGCTGTGATGTAATTATACCTGTCAGTGTTACGGTACAAAGAGGGTTTGTCCTCTGTGTGGGTGGTGCCTAGATGTTGCTGCTGATAAGTGGTATGTTTATCTAATGGTAAGAGAACCTTCCGCCTAATCGGCTATTATACAGGTAAAGACACGTCTGACAGATCTCATGTTTAGACATCAGAGAAAACACTTTTGCACAACCATACCTCTGGATCTCAGCAGTAAATCTCTAGAAATGATTATTTGTATTCAGAATTATTACACACAATGACCAAGCATTCTCATATTTCAAGAGATGAGTTCAGTTACCTTTACAAAAAACATCAACAGAGCAAGACAGAGTAACATCACTGAAGTTACTGTAGTGCTTGCGTTAGTGCACAAGTTTTCAGGGCAGAGTGGAAAATAAGGCCTTTATCATGAAAAGGAGACCACACAAAAGCTGTATAGGTATTAAACTTTCCAACTAAAAGTTTATTGAGTTATTTTGGTGGCAATATTGCAATACCCAGCCCAGTATGGGCCTCCCAAAATAGAAACTCGTGTACTAGTCTTTAAATGGGATCCTATAATAAAAGCTGCTCCCTGAAGGATCGAAGGGTTTGGCAGGTAAATGCTAGCAGGGAATCCTCAGGGTGTTGCTCCTTGCAGGTTTTAGGAAGTACAGAAGCTGACGCACTGGAGACCTGCCTGTTTGTTTTTGGCAGCTGTACTTTTCTTTCCCTTTTAAGCTTTAATAGGCTGTTGATGCTTTTTAAACAACAACTTCTGTGCTAGGCACAAAACTGACCGCTCAGTTGAATCAACACCTCTTTAAAACTGTTTGAACATGTACTGAACATTATTACCTGCGTGAGGGAAGGATTAATTGACTTTTCAAATTGCATTAGCTTAGCTAGGTGTACCTAATAACTGCCAATAACAGCTTGTAATTTGATGGTGCTAATAGTGGGATAGCACTTGGGAATCACCCATCGCTTCTGCGTGACATGGTAATGTGCTGCTATAATTAGACAGTGAACCCTCAATGAGTAAAATGCTGTGTAACAGCATCTGTCAAACTAAGCAGTCACTCTAACATAAATAATATTGTCACTTACCACGTCAGGGGATTTTACAAGGGCATCAGTGTCGTCTCCTTCCCAAGACATCATGTAAATGTATGATGTAAAGGATGTAAATCCTTGCTGGTTTCATATTCTACTGCCATTATTTTTATACAGGGCAGGAATACAGAAAAGGAGGTAAGGATAGGGAATAAATTTAAAGAGAGAAGTACAAGGACACTGTAATATGACATTGATACTGTATGATTGTAATTAACAACTATACAGGTAGATAGTTTTGTGTAAAAACCATTAATTATAAATATAGGCTGTGTTCTGTTGAGATCAAAATAATTCTTCAAATTCTCAGGGTGGCGATTGAAAGGCCTTTGTTCTTTGTGTCATGATCTGTGTTTTTGTTCTTGTCATGATCTGTGTTTTTGTTCTAGCTGATTCCTTGTCTTATTTTGGTTCCAGGTTCCGTTTCCTGTTTTATTTTGGTAGTCCCCCGGTCTCTGTTTTGTGTTCTAGCTTCACTCCCGAGTCATGTCACGTCACAGCTGTTCTTGTTTCACCCGGTCGTTATCCTCACCTGCGCTGCATCAGTAATCACTCACCCGTGTATTTAGTCACCTCCTGTTCCCGTAGTCACTTGCCAGATTGTTAGTTGAGCGTCCCGTGTTTCTTGTGAATCCCTGAGTTGAGCGTCCCTAGTTTCCTGAGTCCCCTGAATGTTCGTGTTCCTCGTGTTTTGTTCCTGTCTGCATCGTGTATCCTGCCCGACCTTGGATTATCTACTTACCGTGAGTTTTGCCTGTTCCCTGCCTGTATTTTTGCCGAGCCATTTTGTGTATGACCTGGACCGTCTGACCGTGCCTTTGGATAATAAACCTTTTGTTGATTATACTCTCGCCTCCGTGCTGTGCATGTGGGTCCGCCGCCTGCCCGAGTCCCTGACAGAACAATCTGGCCACACTTGGACCCAGCCAGCACTTAGCCTCCGGTCAGGTCAGTGACTGTTTTTCCCTTGTTTTTTTTTACGGCAAATATAACTCTCCCGCGGAAGTATGGAGTTTACCTGCGCCGAGCTACCCAGCGACCTACATGTTTATTTCGAGATCCTCGCGGAGGATTACCGACGGGCTAGTAACTCGGAGGATCAGCGCAGCGCCGTAGAGGTGGCAATAGTGACGCTGGAGGACGATGACACCGCGTTAGATCACCCCAGCGTTCATCGCCTCTACGAGCGACTGTGCGCGAAGTTTGACGAGTTAAGCGACGCGCTCTGTACCACGCCAGCGCCAGTCGCACCGCCGATGGTTTCGGTTTCCTTCTCCCCGCCCCGTCGGATCGTCGTGCCTACACCAACCTGCCCAGCTCCATGGTTGTTTCCCTGGGAGGATTTCCTGCTCTCACGCGGCCCTCAGTCTCCAGTTCAGCCGCGCGCTGCTCAGTCTCCAGTTCAGCCGCGCGCTGCTCAGCCTCCAAGTCAGCCGCGCGCTGCTCAGTCTCCAAGTCAGCCGCGCGCTGCTCAGTTTCCAGTTCAGCCGCGCGCTGCTCAGTTTCCAGTTCAGCCGCGCGCTGCTCAGTCTCCAAGTCAGCCGCGCGCTGCTCAGCCTCCAAGTCAGCCGCGCGCTGCTCAGTCTCCAGTTCAGCCGCGCGCTGCTCAGTCTCCAGTTCAGCCGCGCGCTGCTCAGTCTCCAGATCAGCCGCGCGCTGCCCAGACCCCAGTTCAGCCGTGTGTTACTCATGCCCCGGTGCAGCCCTGTCGTCTCCAGGCCCCAGCCCAGTCGAACCTAGTCCAGGCCCCAGCCCAGTCGAACCTAGTCCAGGCCCCGGATCAGCCGTGTGTCGCCCAGACCCCAGATCAGCCGTGTGTCGCCCAGACCCCAGATCAGCCGTGTGTCGCCCAGACCCCAGATCAGCCGTGTGTCGCCCAGACCCCAGATCAGCCGTGTGTCGCCCAGACCCCAGATCAGCCGTGTGTCGCCCAGACCCCAGATCAGCCGTGTGTCGCCCAGACCCCAGATCAGCCGTGTGTCGCCCAGACCCCAGATCAGCCGTGTGTCGCCCAGACCCCAGATCAGCCGTGTGTCGCCCAGACCCCAGATCAGCCGTGTGTCGCCCAGACCCCAGATCAGCCGTGTGTCGCCCAGACCCCAGATCAGCCGTGTGTCGCCCAGACCCCAGATCAGTCGTGTGTTGCCCAGACCCCAGTTCCGTCCTTGTCCCCGTCAGAGGGCACCGCCCGTCTGACGATTGTTAACCCCACCCAATCAGGCCCGACGTCTTCCCCGTCGAGCTCGGCAGCCGTAAGTTGTCATGCCAGCTCCGGAGTTGACGCCGTTCCAGTCCCTGTCGGCCATGTTGCGGCCGTTCCAGTCCCTGTCGGCCATGTTGCGGCCGTTCCAGTCCCTGTCGGCCATGTTGCGGCCGTTCTAGTTCCTGTCGGCTCCTCAGAGGAGGACGCCGTTCTAGTTCCTGTCGGCTCCTCAGAGGAGGACGCCGTTCTAGTTCCTGTCGGCTCCTCAGAGGAGGACGCCGTTCTAGTTCCTGTCGGCTCCTCAGAGGAGGACGCCGTTCTAGTTCCTGTCGGCTCCTCAGAGGAGGACGCCGTTCTAGTTCCTGTCGGCTCCTCAGAGGAGGACGCCGTTCTAGTTCCTGTCGGCTCCTCAGAGGAGGACGCCGTTCTAGTTCCTGTCGGCTCCTCAGAGGAGGACGCCGTTCTAGTTCCTGTCGGCTCCTCAGAGGAGGACGCCGTTCTAGTTCCTGTCGGCTCCTCAGAGGAGGACGCCGTTCTAGTTCCTGTCGGCTCCTCAGAGGAGGACGCCGTTCTAGTTCCTGTCGGCTCCTCAGAGGAGGACGCCGTTCTAGTTCCTGTCGGCTCCTCAGAGGAGGACGCCGTTCTAGTTCCTGTCGGCTCCTCAGAGGAGGACGCCGTTCTAGTTCCTGTCGGCTCCTCAGAGGAGGACGCCGTTCTAGTTCCTGTCGGCTCCTCAGAGGAGGACGCCGTTCTAGTTCCTGTCGGCTCCTCAGAGGAGGACGCCGTTCTAGTTCCTGTCGGCCAAGCAGAGGCCGTTCCAGTTCCTGTCGGCCAAGCAGAGGCCGTTCCAGTTCCTGTCGGCCATGTTGAGGTCGTTCCAGTTCCTGTCGGCCATGTTGAGGTCGTTCCAGTTCCTGTCGGCCATGTTGAGGTCGTTCCAGTTCTTGTCGGCCATGTTGAGGTCGTTCCAGTTCTTGTCGGCCATGTTGAGGTCGTTCCAGTTCCTGTCGGCCATGTTGAGGTCGTTCCAGTTCCTGTCGGCCATGTTGAGGTCGTTCCAGTTCCTGTCCCTGTCGACCAAGTTGAGGTCGTTCCAGTTCCTGTCCCTGTCGACCAAGTTGAGGTCGTTCCAGTTCCTGTTCCTGTCGGCCATGTTGAGGTCGTTCCTGTTCCTGTCGGCCATGTTGAGGTCGTTCCTGTTCCTGTCGGCCATGTTGAGGTCGTTCCAGTTCCTGTCCCTGTCGACCAAGTTGAGGTCGTTCCAGTTCCTGTCCCTGTCGACCAAGTTGAGGTCGTTCCAGTTCCTGTCCCTGTCGACCAAGTTGAGGTCGTTCCAGTTCCTGTCCCTGTCGACCAAGTCGAGGTCGTTCCAGTTCCTGTCCCTGTCGACCAAATTGAGGTCGTTCCAGTTCCTGTTCCTGTCGGCCAAGTTGAGGGCGTTCCCGTAGGCCAAGTTGAGGGCGTTCCCGTAGGCCAAGTAGAGGTCACCCCTGTCTCTGACCCCGTTCCTGCCGGCCCTGTAGCGGTCGTTCCAGTCCCCGTTCCTGTCGGCCCTGTAGCGGTCGTTCCAGTCCCCGTTCCTGTCGGCCCTGTAGCGCCCGCCGGCCCCCAGGAGGAGGTCGCGCCAGCCACAGTTCCTGCGCACCTCCAGGAGGAGGTCGCGCCAGCCGCAGTTCCTGCGCACCTCCAGGAGGAGGTCGCGCCAGTCGCAGTTCCTGCGCGCCTCCAGGAGGAGGTCGCGCCAGCCGCAGTTCCTGCGCGCCTCCAGGAGGAGGTCGCGCCAGCCGCAGTTCCTGCGCGCCTCCAGGAGGAGGTCGCGCCAGCCGCAGTTCCTGCGCGCCTCCAGGAGGAGGTCGCGCCAGCCGCAGTTCCTGCGCGCCTCCAGGAGGAGGTCGCGCCAGCCGCAGTTCCTGCGCGCCTCCAGGAGGAGGTCGCGCCAGCCGCAGTTCCTGCGCGCCTCCAGGAGGAGGTCGCGCCAGCCGCAGTTCCTGCGCGCCTCCAGGAGGAGGTCGCGCCAGCCGCAGTTCCTGCGCGCCTCCAGGAGGAGGTCGCGCCAGCCGCAGTTCCTGCGCGCCTCCAGGAGGAGGTCGCGCCAGCCGCAGTTCCTGCGCGCCTCCAGGAGGAGGTCGCGCCAGCCGCAGTTCCTGCGCGCCTCCAGGAGGAGGCCGCGCCAGCCGCAGTTCCTGCGCGCCTCCAGGAGGAGGCCGCGCCAGCCGCAGTTCCTGCGCGCCTCCAGGAGGAGGCCGCGCCAGCCGCAGTTCCTGCGCGCCTCCAGGAGGAGGCCGCGCCAGCCGCAGTTCCTGCGCGCCTCCAGGAGGAGGCCGCGCCAGCCGCAGTTCCTGCGCGCCTCCAGGAGGAGGCCGCGCCAGCCGCAGTCCCGGCGGATCTCCAGGAGGGGGTCGCGTCAGCCGCAGTCCCGGCGCGCCTCCAGGAGGGGGTCGCGCCAGCCGCAGTTCCTGCGCGCCTCCAGGAGGGGGTCGCGCCCGTCGTAGTTCCTGCCGACCTCCAGGAGGGGGTCGCGCCCGTCGTAGTTCCTGCCGAACCCCAGGAGGGGGTCGCTCCCGTCGTAGTTCCTGCCGACCCCCAGGAGGGGGTCGCGCCCGTCGCAGTTCCTGCCGACCTCCAGGAGGGGGTCGCTCCCGCCGTAGTTCCTGCCGACCTCCAGGAGGGGGTCGCTCCCGTCGTAGTTCCTGCCGACCTCCAGGAGGGGGTCGCTCCCGTCCCGGCTCCGGCCGCACTGGCATCGGTTCCTGGCGGCCCGGTTCCGGCTGCTCCTGCATCGGTTCCTGCCTCTCGTCGCGGTGGGCCAAGGAGGACGCCGCTGGTCCCTGCCTCGTCCTCGTCTCGGCCGCCGGACTGGTGGTCTTGCCCTCGGCGCCTCCTGCTGCCCGGATGGCGCTGCCTCCTGCGGCGACGTCCGCCTCGACTCCTCAGCCCATTGGATCAGCGTCCGCCTGGAGGACGTTGCCATTCGGGGTGGCTCCCGGGGACATCGGTCCAGCCCAAGGGCACTAAGAGTGCCACCCTGGCTCAGCGGCTGCTGAGCAGGGTCTCGCCACGCCGTCACCCTCCGTGACGGAATCTCTGAACTTCATGTCTTCCCTGGTCGCGGACTTTGTTGTGGACTCTTGTTTTGGGCCCTCCCCCGGTCCTCCCTCCACCCGCCCTGCTCATGTACCTTGAGGGGTAGGGATTCGGTCCCTCCGCCTGGGACCACCCTCCGCCCGCCCTGGTTTGGGGGGGGGGCTTCCGTAGGCGCCGTGGAAGGCGCCATAGGGGGGGGGGTACTGTCATGATCTGTGTTTTTGTTCTTGTCATGATCTGTGTTTTTGTTCTAGCTGATTCCTTGTCTTATTTTGGTTCCAGGTTCCGTTTCCTGTTTTATTTTGGTAGTCCCCCGGTCTCTGTTTTGTGTTCTAGCTTCACTCCCGAGTCATGTCACGTCACAGCTGTTCTTGTTTCACCCGGTCGTTATCCTCACCTGCGCTGCATCAGTAATCACTCACCCGTGTATTTAGTCACCTCCTGTTCCCGTAGTCACTTGCCAGATTGTTAGTTGAGCGTCCCGTGTTTCTTGTGAATCCCTGAGTTGAGCGTCCCTAGTTTCCTGAGTCCCCTGAATGTTCGTGTTCCTCGTGTTTTGTTCCTGTCTGCATCGTGTATCCTGCCCGACCTTGGATTATCTACTTACCGTGAGTTTTGCCTGTTCCCTGCCTGTATTTTTGCCGAGCCATTTTGTGTATGACCTGGACCGTCTGACCGTGCCTTTGGATAATAAACCTTTTGTTGATTATACTCTCGCCTCCGTGCTGTGCATGTGGGTCCGCCGCCTGCCCGAGTCCCTGACACTTTGGCAGTGTAGCAAGAAAGTTGGAGATACAGTATGTTAACTTCAAGATGAAAATTGATTGTCAGGAATCTGTGGGCTCATCTACTGTAGGTGGGCGAAAGGGTAACTCCATCCAGCACACAAGCAAAGCAATAGTACATCCTGACAAATACAGTACTTTTATATAAGTAGGAATCACATTTATAAAGATGTTAGTATTGTAAAGCCTGCATTTTACAATAGAATTATTATAGAAAATTTAACTGCGGCAAAGTAGTTACTGAACATTTTTGTGACATAAACTGTAAAATGATTAGTGAGCGTGTGAGAAAAACTGACGCCAGCAAGTGTGGGAATGAACATGCCTATTACTGTTTGGAAACCAAAAATCATGGAGAAGCCATCCAGTAAAGGCAATAAAGTGCATAACATAAAAAAAACTTACAGCAAGAACTTAGTTAAGAATCTGCACTGCAAAGGAGGAGGAGGCGTGAATTGAGCTTGTGCCTCGAGTCCAAGCTTGTGAAAAGACTACAGAGGTTCCAGTTTGGGCCAAATAAATAAAACTCTCCCATCTCAAACATGTGTTTGATAATGTATATGCACATAAGGGACAATTTTATTTCAGTGTTCTTGTTCAGTGTTTAGTTGCTTTCTTGCCAATCCGTTATTTATATAACGGAAAAGGACCTGGGTATGTGCTTTTTTGTGTGGAGTTTGAATGTCAAAGTTTTCTCCGGCTACCCTACCTTCCTCCCTCATCCACAGTTAGGATAATTGGTGATTCTAAACTGCATAAATGTGAGTGTGGATGGTTGAACTCTGTGAATGTCTTCATATGTCAGCCCTGTAATAGACTTGCGACCTGTCCAAGTTGTACCTTGCATCTCGCCCAGCGATGGCTGGGATCAGCTCCAGCACATCCTTGACCTGCTCCCAGAGCAAAAGCAGTTAGAAGAGTTAATTCATTGATACTGTACAGTAGATGGATAAATGGCTTGTTCTCATGCAAAACATAATTTAATGCTTTCCTTTAAAACTTTCTACTTTTAAAGGAAGTATTCTTTTTTCTAACACTGAAAATAATGCTCCTGGCTATGAATAAACTACAAATGAGTCTGCCCCAATCATCTGACAATACTTGTATGTAACGTTAGAGGCCAGTGGACACTGTGGAGCTGTTCTTCAGCACCATCTCTCCATGCAATCCACATCCAATACCCTTCCACAAAGTTTGTGCTGACGTGGGGATGGAAACAGAAAAGGATAATGGAGAACTGTTTATTGTTAATTGACTTTTCTAACTTTGGTCTTTTCAATTAAAGTTTTGATGATTATGTTACACAACAGTTTATTTGTTATGAGTATTTTACCTTAAACATTTAGTTTTTTTCACTGAATAAGACTTGATTATGCCCTTGATGCAATGTCACAGATTTGTCACAGATTTGTCAGAGCAGCGATTTGTTCGGGGTTACAGATGATGTTTGCTTTAATCTGTCCTACTCTCCTTCAGGCCTTAGTTCCTCCGAAATGACTCATCTGTCTTTGTTTGACAAAGAAAAGTCCCAAGATCAGATGACAATGCAAGACAAATTTGCTGCCTCAATACTTTGAGAATTCCCTGCTCATTAGAAGGATTGTAGAGCGAACAAAAGATCAGTGGACCCTGCTTGCAAATATTCCATATTCAACTTCGTCTTCGAACAGCCTCCTAGGTTGTGTTGAGTTTCTGGGTTAACCAGTGATGTTTTCTTAAATTATCTGATGCAAGTGAAGTGAGCAAGTTTTCATTCATCCATTGGGCTGCTTAGTTGCAAGTATTGCATACATGCAGTTCAGTTTCAGCTGCTGAGTTGGGTGGCTTTGTGTTAGCACCGTCCAATAATTATAGTTTGGTTCTTCACGTCCTTAGTTTGAACTGTATGCATTCGTCTGGCAGAAGTCACAAAGCAGCCACCATCTGAACTCAGATCAGAGTTATTGTGAAAGAGAAACCAAGTAAAGAGGCTTTCAGTTTATCTCACCAAAAACAAATCATTCCCTAAATCGACAGCTTTGAAATCGACTTCAATCTACCCTCATTGCGTGAAAACTTCAAAGTGTGAGTCGGCAGCATGACTCCTAAAGATTAAACTGTAGCAGCAGCCAAGAAAGTGACATCACCTATTTAATTTTTTTTATTGATTTTGAAAGAACAGGAATATTTAAAAAAATACTTAAGGTGACTGGTTTGGTTTCAAATGACTGACCTTTTAAAACAGGGACATCAAAGATGAATCTACAATATACTGTGCTCCTGGATCAACCTCATCCAAAATCAAATTCACTTATTGTGATGTCTCTTTGTTGCTTCTGTTTCCGTCCAGTGAGGCCTAATGCACTTCAATACCTGAAATTACAAACTTCAAAGAAAAAAACTCTCATCAACTTGTTTCCTTCTGAGCAAGAGTGTTGTTTTTTTCATCCATGACTTCAAACAAACTGGCCATAAAAATAGGTGATGGATGAGATGGGTGAGTAAGTGAGGTCATGTCCAAAGTAATGCTTGTAATTAGAGATGTTATTACAACCGTTTCCTTGTGGATTGGGATATAACCACATCTGCAATTCATGGGAACAGGAGTTCACTGCGACAGTGAGAAAGTGTAAAGGTGAATGGAAGAAACAAAGATCCTAAAAAAAAATGAATGGAGCAGGAAAGGAAAGAGTGATAGAGTAGATGATGAGATTAAAATATAAAATTAATCAGATGGGGTGAAACTACTGGACAAATGGTTGCACTTACTGTATGAACAGCCACTTAAATTGATACTTAACCAGAACAAAGTAGAGGAGTTTGAACATCTATACTTCCATTAAACATAGTCCATCTGCTAATGAGTATGTAATGCAATGAAACGCTCCAGCCCAGCTTCTAATCTGAATCTATAGACACAGTGTAGCCTGGTTCAGTGTGTTTAGCTTGTCTGTACTGTTTTAGTTGTATTCCCCCACAGCTACAGTGGCATAGGCATTTCCAGGTTCAGGTAGTATTGGAGTTGTGTTCTCCTCTAAAAGTCTATTTTTCCATTTTTGATAGACAAAGCCACATGAAATTGATGGTAAAACCAGCTTTCTCTGTGTGAACCTCGAAGATATTCCAACAGAGCTGCTCTCTGTGATACTGCATAAAGAAAACACAGCATAATTCCAGCGTTTGCCCATTAATTGCAAGAATACTAAGCTGCATTGATGTTCAGAATTGAAAGCGAAGCTCGTGATGGGTCTGAATAAATTGATCCTTTGTACTGAAGGTTAGCAGGCAACCCCATGCTACAGCACACCCACACAGGACTTAGTTTTCTCCCAGTGCCTAATAAGCTTGCCTCCGCCTTACTTTAGAATCACACGTTTTGCCTTGGTAACTATACGATGGTTTGAGGAGACAATTTGATGTAGACATTACAACAGAAAGAGCAGACTATAAATGCTGCTTCAACGTGTAACGTTGCAAAACCCTTTACCTTAAGAATGTGTTTAAATGAGAGTCTGATAATACACAGTATACACTATTCACTGCATCACGTCAAGTTAAGTATAATAAATGTTACTTACTCACACTGGAGGTTTTATTATCTAACACCACCAGAGGGCACTCATCTGTGGAAAGGACAAGATGTGAAGGTAAATGTTTAAATAATAATTTATCACAGAACCAGATGTGAGCACAGTTGATTTGGAGGGAGTGACCTAGCGTTTGCTAAAGACATTTTCTCCATTAGTCTGTCAGGGTTTGCCCTTAGTGTGTTGGTAAATGCTTTCAGATTGGTGTTTTATACATAAAGCCAATCTAAATTTGTCCCTACAGTATTAGTTAAGATATTGTATACAATAAATATACAGTATACAATATGTTGATTGATTGAAAATGTCTGATATTATATCAATATATGTTCATAATGTGTAAGAGTAGCCTGCATGGTAGTCTCTGATGAGTTGGCTGTGTGCAAGGCACTTAAAGCCCAACTACTTTTGAGACGAAACCCTGTGACAAGAAGCTTTCTGGTTTGTATTCCCGTGCCAGCTGGGAAACTGTCTGGGGAAAATGAGTAACATGCTCTTCTCACTTAGAAACCACAGTCAAGGTGCCGCTAAGCAAAGCACCGAACCCTGCAACTGCTCCAGTTACCGTAGGTCAGTGACCAGTGGATCTGTTATAAAGTGTAAAGTTGTAATTAAGAAAATAAGTAAAACAACAGCTTGTGATGTATTGAGAACTCACTAAATGTGTACTGTGTCAAAAGGTATAAAAAAAACTAAACACCTTCAGCCTCACTTTAATTAGCCAGCAAACTACTTTGTAGCAGCACAGTGGTGACATCCCTGCCAGGTTTCTTAAGGTAAAGATTTCCATCAACAGAAAATGAGCCAGAGCTAGTGACAACGTAAGAGAACAGAAAAATAACCATCTCGATTATGCTGGAGCCATGTGCCCCTCTGGCCTGTTTAATGTCTCTTTCAAACAAAGGGACAGAAACCCCCCACAGCACAGAACAAAGGCTCACAACACTTTCCACATAAACGTTGAGTGGAAAGAACATTAAACACAGAGTAAGAGTGAGCAGATGTGCCCAGTGCAGAGATGACACCATGTCGTTCGTCTTTGAAAAAGCCACATGTTGGGGACGTGTAAAACGTCTATCGTCACTTGAAGACCAGAGAGAAAAGGTTGTGTGGTGCTGAAGCTGTTGGGTGGATATTGCTTTCCTGTTGTTCTGCTAGTGAGCTGTCTGCAGAGCCACTTCTGACATCTTCTGGACTTTTGTGGGACAGAGGGACTATTTAAAAGAGCAAGCACAGGTGTGCACAACAGCTCCAACTACATAACTTGTAGCATGTTGTTCAAGCACAAGTTTCAATAATGAACAATTGAACAGTTCTGTTCAGTTCAGTTTTCTTATAGCACTGATGCGCAACAAATGCCAGCAAAGGGCATCTGCCTGGACTGGTCAGGGTGAGGGTGTCATAAAAGAACAACAAGCAGCCAAAAACAATGACAGGAAAAGGTCAGTGGAGATTAGAATGAATAAAATGACCACAGCAGTCAAGTCAGATGGATTCATGTCCAAGTGTTTCAAAGTATATTTTGAGAAATTGAAACTCATCACTGATGTCTTTCTAGAGTAGCCCTAATCCTACTGTAGTTCCTGACACCCAACAAGCAGATTATAGCTGTTTTGTATTTATTTGTTTAAAACCTTTTTGTTGCTAAAGGGGATGGATGGAAATTACTATACTATAGTACAATAACCTGTTTCATAAGAAATGTTCTGGATACAGGCTAAATATAGTGATACTGTCCTGAAACTACTTCATAAAAAGAAGAAGAACATTCCTTGATTCCCAATCTCATTAAGACTAATTTGGAAAGCAGTGGTTAAATAAATTACTTGGAGGTTGTATGTTGAAAGTTGAAAAGCACCAGAATGAATCATGATTTACACATCTTGGGTTCTAACTGACCCATATTCGAGGTGCCAGGAAACTTGTCCTTACCACCACCTCAACAAGCAGCCTGGTCCCACACAGGTTAGCTTGGAAGGCCTGCTGATCGCGATCCAATGTGACCCTGTACTAATTCCCTGGTGAAAGCCACCCAGTCAGGCCAGCGATACCTCAAAACCTCAAGGTTTATATGAACAAGCTCCACTCTGAATGGGAACCCAGGAACTAGGTCGGTAATAATAGACCTCAGGAAAAAAGCCTTTTACCAAAGGGAGAGCGCTGAACAGAGACTCACCCCATTCACCCCTCGTTTTCTTTCCCTGTAGGTTTTGAGAGAATGTTGAACACACTTCCTCTAAAGCTATGTAGTATTTATTACAGCCTCCGTTTTTTATCGCTGGGGTCATGTAGCCTGGTGTCTGTTTATCCTAGAGGTCATTTACTACATTAGACCTGGCTTCAGGGCCAGGACAGGAAGAGAGGAACGAAATCTAAGAAGCAGGAACTAAATTGGTAGCAAATGTATAGCCTTCTACTTGCCCCTTGGCCCTAATGCGTTTTTCAAGTGCTCTGCTCACCGTGCTCCAAGATGCGGGGACGGCTTGCCTCTGAAATAATATTTCAACAGTGGTTACAGACGAAAAACCGGCGCCATCTCTCAGCTTGGGCTGTTCCCACCAAAGTGCAACATAAGGGATTTTCATTTTATTTCTGGGAAGATATTATGCTTTGCTCTGTAGCTGTGGTGGCCTTAAGGTTAAGAGGCAGGCGTACGACCATAAGGTTGCAGGTTTAACTTCCCAGGGCAAACACCAAAACACAATGTTTGCCTTTAAATACCATATTTCTTAGGTACCTTTGAGCAAAGCTGCATCTCCATCTGTGGGTTTACTGGGCCACTCCCTGGTTGATATATGGGAATGTGTGGTGCTGTTAGAGCAAAGAGGGGGCGTGTGTGCTCAGAGCTCCAAGAAGAGGTTAATAGCATCAGCGCAAAGGCCACCAGGGCACCTGCACCGTCATGACGCAAAACTGCTGAAGTTACATACTGTCGGCAAATTGGAAAAACACACTTTATGTTAATGAGAAATCCTTTACCGCTATGGTATAGTCATTCTGGTCAGCCATTTTGCAAAAAGGATTTGCACTACGTTTAAGATCAGTGCCTCAAATATGTTCATGTGAAGCTGAATCGCCCTGACTCTGCTGATAGTCTCTCTAAAAGATGACTCTGGCCGTCTCATTTTCATAGAAATGGCTCAGCGGAGAGTCATTTAGTCTCCACGTACTGCAGCCCAACAGGCTCAGTAAAAGTCAATGAGCTGATGAAAAGTGGAAAACCTGGTTGTTGTCTTATACAAACAGCATATGGTTCTCTCAGTGCGGCTGCACACGGCAGCACTCCTTCGACTTCATTTGCTCCTCTGGATCAAGTTGTCCTCTTACCATCTGGGCAATTATGAAGTTTCGCAGTCTCTCAAGTTGCTTTTGTCAACTACTTTACTACTGACTAAGTCAAGTGTATTAACATATGCAGAATTTTAATATGTTGTGTTATTTCAGTACTACAACATAAAAGTTTCTATTTTACACGGTCATATAAAATAATACCCTAATCTATTTATGATGACCTTGCAAAATGTTTAACAATAAGCTACAGTTATGCAGTGATTTCTCTACGATCCCTCTCCAGGGTGTTTTACCATCGCAGAAAGTTAAACATGTCAAAGTGAAGGACGTGTTTGAAATGATCTTATTCACCTTCTTTGTGGCTTTTTTTCTCCTTACCTTAGCTCCGTGAACCTTGAAAAGATAAAGCAACAGGATACGTCTTCTCTTTTTCCTGGGCTCTGATCTGCAGCCATGCATGTAGCTGTCAGAATGTTGCAGATGTTTAAAAAGATGTGTCCTTCCCTAAGGCAAAGTGAAATTAATGGTGCTATTATAAACACCTGTCACAAAGCCAAGATTTAACAAAGCACAAGTAAATTCAAAAAGTCTAGATCTGTAAGATTTGAAATGTCCTGCTGCTTTGTTTTGTTGTGTCATATCTAGGTTTAAGGATGAACTATTGCAGGGGGTGAGAAAGATCACAGGAGCAGTGACACTAGTTCCTCCCGAAGTTAAACATGCTTTCAATCTAAATGCACATACTGTACTGTTTTTTGCTTGGTGTATTCTGTATATTCATTCGTGCTGCATTGCATATATATCACAAGGTGCAGTTAGTGTATGGTGTGATTGCAGCTCCCTATAATGATGCATGATGAACACACTAATTTCTCTCACAGCATTTATAAGCATTAACAGGATTGATGTTTGACACAGGTGCCTCTAGTACGGGGGAATCGAGCCAAAGACTCTTGTTTCTCAGCAGTTGGTGAATCAAGTGTCAGGCTGTTCTGTAACACTGTTAGGTTCTGTCTGTCTCTGCTGTGACTATAATGAAGACAGAAGATGATACTGGCAGCAACCTAAGGGTCTCAGATAATTTTATGAGTTATGATAACTCTGATGCCACAAGGTGAAGTAAATAAAGTGAATTATGGTGGAGGGGTGGATTCCATTACTCTGGGAAGGCAGATTTGTACAGTAATAGTCTTCTATATATGAAATGACTATTGCACACAATACATTTTGCTAAATTAGTTAACTTTTTAAATTAAAAACCTCTTTTGAGTTCACTTTGTTTTCCAGCACGTGTTTGGGTAGAAGCAGCAGGATGTTTGATGTGATTCAAATACAAGTCGGATACTTTGTTGGGATCTATGGCGCTATAAAAAAAAAAAGAGGTCACATTTCATTTCCTCTCCCACAGTGTCATACATTGATAAAACATACAGTACTTTCAGCTTCTTTAACAATTGATAATCAGTCTGAGGTAAGGCAAGTTGCATACTTAGTTCTTATGAACATGAACTTCACCTTGCTGAATGTTTTATTTTATACTGTCCTACATGATAATGGTTTCTACCTTAAATAACATAGTTTATGTGCTGCTGCCCTCTAGAGGAACTGAACTGAACTGATGCCATTATCGTTTCAATTCTCAAAAGACTGTAGGCATTATAATAAATCAATGTTATTATCTACACAGAGCAACAGAGTTTAATACAAATATATATTTATTATAATATAAAACACAAGTGGGAAGGTCCAAAAATGACTATAGCAAAAGCAAGGACTGAAATAGTACAGCACAAAAATATATGAAGGCTGAGTTACTTCCTAAAAGCCTGCATTCAGGCAATTCTTTAACAATTATTGCATATACAAGCAAAGGTTTTTTAACTAGGGGCCTTCAAAAAGAGGAGGAAGAAATAATCAAACAACTGAGCCCTCACTTTGTCACAACCGCATCATGAAGAGTCAACAGGAAGCAACTACACTTCATATGTACACATATCCTGGAGGTTTTCTTAAGTGTCTTAATTATAAGTGGATGAGAAAATGTAGAGAAAGAGACTGTACCATGTGACTCAAGATTCCACTGTGTGCTTCAAGCATTGTCAAATGTGAACATTTAACTAGGAAAAGAATGTTTTCTGGCTGGACCCCAAATGCTTCAGGAAGCTGTGCACATACCTGTTCATTCAAACTCTACAAGGGTGGGATTGGGTTGCACATGGATTGGAGAATAAATAATGAACCTCCAGAGCCGACGTGGTGCAGTTGTCTTAGTCACTGTCTGAGGATGCACTGGAGCTAGAAGAAGAGGAGGGAGAGTCATGTTTCCTTTTCTTCTGCCTCTTATGATGTTTCCCATGCTCCTGTTTGTTCTTTTTGCTCTTTTTCTTTTGACTTTTTAGTTTCTTTTTCTTTTTGCTGTCCTCTTCATCAGATGAGGAGTACGATTTGCTGTGCTTCTTCTTCTTCTTCTTCTTTGTAGCCTCCTCATCACTCGAAGATGAAGCAGACCTAGAGTAAAACGAACTGAAGTAAATCTGTAAAATGTTACTTATTTATAAAATGACTACTAAAAGCAGACAAGTCCGATTGATTACCTCTTTTTTGAGCCTCTGTCTCTGCTCTTCTTCCATCTGAAATTTTTTTTTCTTTCATCATCAGACCCTGAAACACGTAACATATCATTTGTACACTCTATTACACAAACACCTAAAACATGCCAAGAAAAAAACGTTTCAAAGATCTTTCTATAATGAGGACGTTAAAGGATTTTGAGGACCTGCGTTTCTCACCTTTAGGATGCTGAACACTCCCCCCCACCCTCTCACTGCGTGGAGGTACAGGGGCGTCGTCCTCACTCTCCTCGCTGCTGGTGCTGCTCACATCCAGAACTATGTCTTTCTGGGGGTCGACTCTGACAAAGTTTCGACACTCAAAGGTCAAGTGGCCCGCTGAGTGAAAACAGTACCAAATCAGATCACTCTTCAGGTTTAAGAATACCGATGAACCCAATAAACACTTTCTTGTCCTGGAAACAAACTGCACAATAACTAAAAGCAGGTTTAACAACAACTTAATGGGCCAAAGCTCTACTTACGATATCCACATTTCTTGCAGCCAGCTCTGATGTTGTCTTTATTAGGACCTGCGAGACAAGAACGAGCTTTATTAATGTCTGGAGGACGTTTATAGTATCGTTAATAAGAAAGCGTCTACACAATGAACTGTCTGGATCGCTAACTAGGAGTTGTTTTGTCTGTTCGTGTAACCCTAACGCAGAGACGTCTCTGTTCTGTGGATCACATCACATCAGCAAATTTGAAAAAGTGCATTTATAGCGACTAATCCCTGCTACGTACCTGGGACAGCCATGCTACTACCCACAATAAAAGCGAAATAAATGATACAACTGATGTCGTTAGAGCGCGAGAGAACCAGTCCTGACTCTAAATAACGTCGACCGGAAACTAGTGTTCTAGAAAACACTAGTTCCCTCGTCTTCTTCTGTTACTGTTGTCACTGCGTCATTGGCAGACTGTGGTGTTTTATCGCCCCCCGCTGGTCTGGAGAGAAAACGTCAACTTTGTGATTCCAGCAAGAATACGTTCACATACACTAGTTATATTAACAAATTCATCATTTCAGGGCACTTAAGAGCTAAAGATGTAGAAAAGAGGAGGAAGAGATACAAAAATTATATCTTTGAATCTAATTCTGTAGAAAAAGACAGATTGTTACGGCTTACTATTTAAAGGTATATTGTTTTGCAAATTTAGTAGAGAGGATTTAACTTTTAGGCTCCACCTTATTTTATGTATGTGTGTCTGAGACTGGTCTATTTGTTGCAATGTACGTCAAAGTGTATGTTTTACCTGGCTGCAAACATCTGGAATATTCATGATGACGCCTGCTCTCATTCAGACAGGTGTGGTACAGCCAGGACAGGTCACAACTCCATCAGCGCTAATGCATCTTCACATCTCTTGCTTCTCAATTTAATCAAACTGCAGGAGGAAGCATGCCATCATTGCGGGTACAGCGTGTTCTGAAAGGTTTAGACCAGCATGTACACTTCAATGTCTGTTTTCTGCAATGATCCCTGACTTTGATCAATTCCATGCGTAACATAACTCATTTAAAAATGACTTGTTTTTAAGTAAGTAAGTAATATCTAGGCCCTATGTTTGATTGCTTTCCCAGTAAAACCAGTTGTGGTTTTAGTTAGGGGTTAAATGAAGACAGCCAGACTCTCGCTGGCAGATGGAAAATGTCGACAGATGCAGGGCCCCCAGACATGCTCTCATCAGGTCTGTGACTGTGACACACATACTTAAACAACCCCCGTTTTGGTCTTTTGATCTTGCCATCTGCTGCTGCAGTGACCGTCGGGGTTCGTACTGTAACACACCTGAAGTCTGAACTTACTACAGGTGTTACATAATCAGCTGTATCAAATCAAAGTCCTCGTCAGAGGAGGACGTTTATTATTAAGCCCACGAAAAGCAGCAAAAACATGCTAAATGTTTAACAGATTAGTAGGAGTTAAAAGGCACATGCAAACAACCAGTCTGACACATGACAAACATCTTCCAGCTACTTTCTTTAAAAACTCATATATCTGCCTTATCAAATAAGTGAACTTGTCTGACATCACTTTTACAGCTTTTTTATTGTCACAAACCCAAATGTAAACAAAGTTACAAAGTATTAAATGGAAAGTTATGGCTTAATTCAGATTAGTTGGCACAGAGGTCAAAATTTAGCTCTGATGATTCCAGCTAAATCTGAAAAGCACTTTTATATACTGTCTGCTTAAGCGTTACACAATGACATAGCACATTGATTACTTCAAATAAACAACTCATGGAAAGCAAAAGGATTTACTACAGCGGTCGAGAGCATCATTTAGTCTCTGATCCTCTGAGCTCCACCCACTGTGGTTACCAAGGTAATGGAGCAGGTACAGAAAGAAAAGCAAAACAGTGATTCCTAAAAGTGCAACGTAAGGTTGCATCGTTTTGCAGTGACCAGACCTGTGTTATATTTATATGGCCCCAGAGACAGACTAGGACTTTCAGAAGGGACCCATTGGTAGCTGCTGACAGATTAGTTCATTAACTAGTCTACTTTTTTACAAACACCATAATAAGCTCCTGGAAACTGAAAAGCTTGCAGGTAAACATTTAGTCACAATGGGCCCCAACCACCCACAGAAAACAGAAGATGAAATTCATAAAAAAAAAAACCTCAGTGAACAGAAATGCCTCCCTTGGTCATGACAGAAATCTACCACAGCGACAGTTACTCTTGAAATGTCAAAGACCAAGATTAAAACAAGGTAAATGCACACAATGATTGTTCATAGTTTGACTAACATATGATGTTAGTAAATCTTGTTAATGGGACACAACACACATCAAAACCTGGTTCTTTACTAAAACAAGAACATCTCAATAAAAAGGAAAAAAAAAAATTGAAAAAGAAAAAAACAATAAAAAAATGAAAGATAAACTGTAACAAAAAAAGGCTGGGCTCAAAATTAACTTGCAAGATGGAGGAATCTGTGGCAAGGAGCAACAGCACAGCATGACTGATCGTGACATGTCTCTGGGTGGCAGCGGCAGGTGATCCGGTAAAAGGTGCATGCGGACGCTTGGTTTTAAATGTAGAGTTAATTAACTGGAGATTAGATGCAGCTGAACCAGCTGGTGATGTGTGTGTGTGTGTGTGTGTGTGTGTGTGTGTGTGTGTGTGTGTGTGTGTGTGTGTGTGTGTGTGTGTGTGTGTGTGTGTGTGTGTGTGTGTTGCTGAGTTGCTGAGAGACGACCAAAAGACTCCAGATTAACTCCAGCATACAGGGCACTGCAAAAGTCAAGTCTACAACTGATAAAAGCATGAATTGCAATTTCGGAATCATTAAAAGAAAGGAAAGACTTGACTTCACAACTGTATTAATCTGTTTATCAAAACTTAAGTCATTATCAAACAACACCCCTAGGTTTTTTTACTGCCACCTTCAGATGTGAAGCTATAGGCCCACAACCCTGGCCAAAGGCCCCAATAGTAGCAGGGTCTCCAAACAGAATGTACTCGGTTTTGCTTTTGTTAAGGTGCAACATATTTAGTGCCAGCCATGTCCTTAAGTCCCTCAGACAGTCAAATAGAGGTTGAAGTAACGTAGAAAAGGAAGCATATATAATGAAAAAAGAAGTGGACCGAGCATAGAGCCTTGGGGGACACCAAAAGAAAGGGGGACTGAAGAGGAGGAACAGGTACCGACGGTAACAGCAAAGCTTCTATTACAAAGATATGACCTGAACCAGTTGAGGACAGTGCCCTGGGTGCCCACACAGTGCTCCAGACGAGACAAGAGGATTTTGTGGTCCACTGTATCAAATGCAGCAGTAAGGTCTAAGATTACCATCAGAACTGACTCTCCAGCATGTCTTGCCAACAAAACATCATTATGATTTTTTAGTAATTCAGACTCTGTGCTGTGTTAAGGCTTAAATCCAGATTGGAATTTATCCCCAAAATCATTATCTTTCAGAAAAGATTGGAGTTGTTTAAGCCTCTATGTCAAGTTAGCAACAGGTCTGAAGTTGGGAAGTAGCAGTACAGTATGTGGGTTAATAACTGAATTACATGTACTGAAGAACACCTGAGTTTTATGACGGCTGTTGACTACAATGTTGGAGAGGTAGTTTGATTTAGAACCTGGATAATTTATGTCGAAGTCCAGTATGCTCTCACAGGTGGAGATGAACAATAGCAACAGCTTCTCTGGATCTGTAAATGAGGATCTGTCCAGTGAAAACAGTCCACTGTCCAGTCTGCAGTTGAAGGACCAATCATACGTCTGCTGCCTGCAGTAATTGAAGGCTTTTTAGTTACCAAGGGAGTTGAAATAGTAAATAAAATAGGCAGATGATCAGAAAACCTAGAATTGTAAATTTCACAACTAAAAACAGGCAGTCCATAAGAAATGACAAGGTCCTAAATATTTTGGAAGACGATACACTACATCAAAACTGGAGTAAGTTTCTACTGAAAGCTGCTTACATTTAAGTTTTTCTTTTATTTTTCAAAATAGATGTCAGACCTCCTCCTCTGCCTGAACCACGTGGGGAGCTAAAGAAAGAGCAATTAGGAGGGAGAAGATCAGAAAATACATCATTGTCACCTTCCTTCATAGGGCAGGCGGTTCAGAATCAACAGGTCGGAGGCAAGTGTAAGACAAGACCAGGTGACGATACTCTGCGAAATGGAAACAAATCCAGTTGAGATTGCGACGACAGGTAGGATCATCCTACGAGGCAGATCTCCAAAGAGCCCCGGGTCTTTCGCCTGGTCCCAGGTAATACTGGGCCATTTTGCCATAGATTTTTCCATAGATGAACGAGAAGGACGGTGCGATCATAAGCAAATAGAGCTAATACAGTCTGAGTCATACACAGCATCGACACCAGAGACATGCGAATAACAAACACAAGAGCGACTGATGACAGGCCACAAACAACGGTGCCATCTTGGATGTTGAATATCATCTAACTGACCTTACATTGGTAAATCTGTGTTTTATGATCTATGCAAAATCAAATCTTCTGCCTTGACTTTTATGTCTTTATGTCTTAGACATTCGTCAACTTATATAACTGATGTTAATCAGAAAATATGTCGTCACTATTGTCAGCTTTTATGACTCATGGAACAAGGGTTGAATCAAAACATTTGTTGTCTTATGGGAATAAGTGTCAGATTGTGATATTTGTTACTTACATGGTTCTTTATGGTGATTCCAGATCCCTGACAGGCTTTGAGTTGAGTCATGGGCTTGATACAAAGGTCAAAAAATGGTTTTAATAAGTTTGTGTGCTAAAAAGGCTGAAGGCCAGAGATTAAAACAGTCTGGACCCCGCTGGGATTCTCCACAGTAAATTAAATTTAAATGCACTCACATTCATTATTCGCATTTTCATGCCACAAACATATGTCAGAGACGCAGCTTCAAACGGCAGCTCCGCACAAAGTGCTCTAGCGGTCGCTTGAATGCTTTTCCCAGCTTCAATGTTGCTCTCCACCAGTTTCCCGCTAGCGTTGGGAGAAGTGGGCTGGGGGGCAGCAGCAGGATGTTTAGGCACGAGGGACGGTTTTCCCACAACAAACAGCTGAGCTCCTCTCTAACGGGTTCATGAATGAGAAGTTGAAATGTTTTGTTTTTAAAGTTCCCACAAGAGTCATAAAGACCAAAGAGAGAGAGACGTACTAACTAGTGGCTCAAGCACGAACATGCTGGTGGTACAACAGGGGAAGTCAGAGCATCACCGGGTTTGAGGGATGCATGTTCTCCGGGCAAAACCAATCTCAGGGAGTGTAATACTTTGCTTTGACAAACCCGCTGTGCATTAACGTGAGTACAATAAATCTGAACACAATGAAACGTCTCTCTTTTGCCTCAGGTTCTATAACTAAACATTACATAACACCAACATGGTAGATTACTCAAGACTTTATTATTAGTATGCATTAAAAATGTTTCTGCAGCTACAACTGTGACACAGAGAAGGTTTTTGAGTCAATAACGACACTTCTATTTCAGTAGAAATCCTCCCTACAAAATGATCCACAGCGCATGTCGTCCTCTGGGTGGTCCAGTGTGGTTCCCAAGAAATGTGGAGCACATGGTTTATTTGGTGATCCATGCATGAGCGTGTGACCTGCATGCACGTCCTGTAGATGGAAGTGAGAGGAGCCGTGCGTCCTGCAGTAGCTCTGACACGCTCTGTCTGCTCAGCACCTGGTGGACTCTGAGGACGCCGCGGAGGATGTTTTTGGATAGAGGCCTGCCCGGGAAAATAAACCTACGTCTGACCTCAAGCGCCAGCGGTGGTACCTCCTGACCCCACCACCTGACACAATGTTCCTACCGCTAGCGAGCATCACGCCTGGGTGGCCGTGCAGGAAAAGTGGGAGCTCTCTCCTGCCTTTCCCCATGAAGGAAAACAAAAGAGGTGGAGAAAAGAAGCAAAGCTCGAGGAACAAGGAGAAAAGATGAGGAATGGAGTCGTTCGGCAGCGTCTGAACTCTTCCTGACGCTGTTTGTCTTGCCCGGTTTGACAAACAGCAGCTGGAACTGATTGGTTTTGAGTGACAGCTCTGCAGTGCGTTACGTTTTGCTCTCCCTCCGCCTCGGTCTTTCTGCGAGTGTGCGATGGCTTCAGTAATGAGGGCTCTTTGATGTGGTGGAGCTCTAGGGTAACCGGAGTGCTTAGTTGAGTGGGAGGTGAGGAATGCGAGGCAGGTAAACCACAGGCTCCCCGCTTCCCCCATCAGACCAGGCTTGGCCATGTTAAAAATGAATGCGTCTTTGGATGTGCGCAGTGTTTCATTTTCTCTCATGACCGGGGTTTACAGACAACAGAGAACATCCCTCCACCCCTGAAACCCCCGGCCCATTTTTTTGCCTCCTCTCATACCCAATCAGAGACTTCCTGCAGCAAACCGACAGAGCTCAAACTCTGTGAGCTGCTGACAGACATGTTTCCACAGAGGACAGAGAAAGAAAACTGTTTGATTTCAGGCAAGGATGGGCAGCACAAGGAGGGAAATGGGTCACATTCTGATTTGATAGATATTTTTGACGCAAACTGGTAAAAAGGTGAGTGTGTCCAAATCAGTGTTTCCCTTTTTATCCTCTGACTGTTTCAAACAAAAGACACAAGACTACAACCTGGTACAGTAGTGGTGGGAATCAACAACTCCATCATTCTATCATTCATTTATTGCTTCTCTGTTCATTTATTACCTTAGAGGTAAGAAACCACAGCAGCTATAGCTGCAGCACAAGGCACAGGCTGTTGTTGTTAGGCAAACCCAAACTCAGGAAAACAGGGAAGCCGAAGAAGAGGAAAGAAAGTCTGTCAGACGAAGAGGGTTTTAAGGCTCAGAGGCACGATGATGCTGTTAATGAGTATGATTCTGTCTGGATGCGTCCAAGCAGGTGAGTCTGAAGTTTATGTTTGTATAGAGAGAGTGAGGAAAAGGGCGAAGGTTAAACACAGTGGGAGCTCAGTATTTGATGTGGTCACAGCGTGTCCACAAATGCATCATTTCACAGACGTGACGTCTTTTCCTATATGTACATAGCGAAACAGTAAAACTGGAATTAGAAGTGCAAAGGTGGATGTGACTTTACAGCAATTTCATGTTTCCATGTCATAATGTGTGAGTCTGAAGAGAAGCAGCACTAACCCTGGACGCCATTAGACATGACAGAGTCAGGACAGCAGGTTTACACTCACGCTATAGCCCAGTTAGGACAAACTCCATGTTTCCTGTATGCGTCCAATTAAAAGCTAAGCAGGACCACTTCTTACAGCCGTCAGCCTGTTTGATGTTGAGGTAGCCTGCTCTCTTGCTGGAGGTGCCGTGAGTAACGGGCCTGACGTTGTCTCTTCATGCTTCACTTCTAATTCCCCCTCACACGCGTTACATGCTAGCAGTAAAACCTTTTATGACTGTCCGTCTGAGATCTCAGGCACCAGCGCTTCACATAAAAGGGATTATAACTGTTATGGTACAGTATCTACTTAAATTGATCTAGATATTTTCTTCATCTGCTCTGGATGTCACTGCGTATGAGGGAACGGAAATCAAACTCAGAATAGATCACATCATCATTGCAACTTAGTTTAATTGTTCTACCAGGACTCTCCGATTTTATTCTCTTTTAAGATCTGGCAGTCCGTCTGCCTCTTTCCTGCTGAACATCCGATTCTCTCAAGCCTCTACAATGCCATTAAGGTCTTGGATCAATCTCTCCTCAAAAATTCCTTCCTCAAGTCAGGGAAGGGGTCCGGCTTCTTCTGGGCTCTGCGGTTTTGCACCACCCACATGTAGATCCTCACTCTGACATGCTGAACCTAAACATTTCCCCTCACGAGTCGACATGGAGACACAAGGTCTGGGGAGACACAAGGTCTGGGGAGCCCCCCCCCCAACTTCCAGGCCCTATAGTTTGGGGCATCTGATCAGAGGCTTGTAAGACGAGAGTCTGATTCAAGATCCAGGTGCTGGAATGTCACATGCGTTTCTGCATGAACACAGGTGGTTTGATGGACGGATGATTCTTCTGCTTCCACGGGGTGTGATTCAATGCTTAAAGTTGCTACAGCTCATGATTATTTCATTCAAACATACACAAGGTGTAAAAGAAGACATATTTTCTTTTGGTGAAACCACTGTAACACACCAGTATTGGATTTATTAACCTGCTGTGCGTTGCTTTGTTTACTTTAATCTTGTAAATTCCCAAGCGTTTACCACCTTCCCATGAGAACCTGAAGCTTCTATAATCAGCCTTAATACCTTTTAGAGACTGGATGATCCACGATGAGACCTGAACCTCCAGGTGTTTACACACCTCCCACTCAAACCGAATTAAACTTTCTTAGCTTAAGCTAGATTTTTAAGCCCAAAACAGAAGGAACTCGACAGACATGCCTTCACAGGTCTCCCTGCTGAGACGCAGCATTTCCAGCTCATGTGGTGTGGGTGGCGTCATGTGAGGCCTCCTTACCCAGACTGCTGCTATGATTTTATTGCAGCGTTGATTAAGCACATGTGACTAACTGCAAGCCCGTGTTGGCAACGGGTGAGCGGCTGGCAGAAAGCAGAGGTCCTCCAGAGCTGCGAATTGTAACGGGTTCACGAGGCAAGAACCGTTCAGTGGGAATTTGCTTCTTCTGGCCGTGTGGGGAAAAGTTGGCCCGACTCACCTCATTTCACACATTAACTGTTGTGTTTGCGTAGAAGAGACATTTTCATTCTGCAGGCGGTCTCCACTACATCACGGAGGAAAAATGCTATAACCCCACTTTGCTTCCCACAGAACACCCAGCCAAGCTGACTTGGAGCGAGGGGGAAATATTGGGGTCTTTTAAATGCAAAACATTTTGTGGAGGGAAATGGAAATATCACCGTTTCTCTGACACGAGGAGGAAAGCACATCAAGCCTTATCCTTGAGAATAGCTTGGACCCCGTCCTTTTTCTTCCCTCAGACTGTTTTTCCAGGGAATGGGGTTGGGGGAGAAATGGAAAGAGACAGGGTTAGGATTCGTTTTGTGATGGATGCCAACACAAACTGGGAAGCCATGTTTTAACTTCCCATTTAAAGGGGCTGCTGCATTAAATAGGCCCATTTACACATTTAGCATTCACATTTCTATTGTTGATATGTCAGAGTTGAGAAACTAGTGAGAAGAAATTTTAAAAACAATATAACAGTGGTACTTTTTCCAGATTCAAAGTGAGCAGAGCGGCTGTGATGCTCCAGCATTTCTTGTGTGGTCCTTTGTATTCTGCCTCTTCTCTCTCCACTCCTTCTCTTACTCCTCCTCTAATATTCTCTCT
This sequence comes from Betta splendens, assembly GCF_900634795.4. Classification (NCBI taxonomy): domain Eukaryota; kingdom Metazoa; phylum Chordata; class Actinopteri; order Anabantiformes; family Osphronemidae; genus Betta; species Betta splendens. Next base: position 10,127,856 of record NC_040884.2, on the reverse strand, counting down.
TCCCTCTTTTGTGGCTCTAAGCCTATGAGCTGGCGTGGGCCCTTCCCTACTACACACCCAGCGGGGCTTTAAAAAGGCAGGACTGGAGGTCTTAGCAGCCGTACACACTTTGTGCCTGCACAGTGCTTCTGCGCGACTGCCTTGCTGTGCTGTGCTGTGCTGTGCTGTGCTGCTCTGGCCTGCCGTGTCTCTCCCTCCAGCCTTGGGGTTGCTTGGATTACAGATGCAGATGCACCACTGCAGGGTCCCCAGTCTCCCGCTCATCCTTCTGGGCCCCATGGTGCTGGCTGTGGGCTGCCTTGCTATGGACAGCCAAGGTGAGGAGCCAACACGGGTGTTATTGGGATATTAGCTCTCTGCGGGCAGAGAAGCGGACGCGTGCAGGGACTTAAGCAGGTACTTTCAACCTGGGAAAAGGTGCGTGTGCTTCTAAACTTCTGCATTCATCAAGGAATGCAAACTCAGGTGTCTAGGGGTAAAGGAGGTCTATGTGAGCGTGCATGCACAGAAGTGGATGCCAGTGTATTTTTGCCTCTGTCTACAGTTGTACCGGTTTATGTAAAATGTGGGATGGACTGTTTGCCTTTCCGCTGGTTTTGTGTGCGGCCAGAGCAATGTTCCGTTGACTTTCCTCACTGGGATCCTCTCACAGGGCATGAACTGACAGACCCCAAGGTGTCTTCAAGCCTGCTTTTTTTTGACACCTTGAGAAACCTCTCGTCTCTCCCAAAATATAACTCAGAGTGTCAGAGAAAGGCATGGATGAGTGCAGCCCCCACAGACGCACTTGAATGCATTCTGAGCACAGAGGCTTTACCATTCCACACCTGTGACTGCCGCCCATCCACCATACTGAGCAGCCAATATCTCACGCATGCCTTAATCTACCTGTGAATTTATCTGTAATCTGCAAACCATAAACATTCATTTCATTTGTCACGAAGCAGCGCTGTACGAACTCGAGAGGGCTCCAGCGTATTGGGACGCTCAGGCGAGGGCAACCCTAGATGCTGCCCTGAAACTCCATCCGCGAAAGTACCAGGCCAAGAACATCATCCTGTTCCTCGGTGACGGTACGTCTAACGCAAGGTGACAAATAAAGTTACAAACGAAAGAGGAAAACACTCAAGCGTGTTGACTTACAGCATGTTCACTGTTCCATGAAAAGATGGAGCAGATTGCATGTATTACATATTAGAATCAGTTACACTTCCATTGCAGCTGGCAGCTGTGTACAACAGACAAGCTCAGAGAAGCTGGGGTTGACGGCTTGCCGAGCACTAAACAAACAAATGGCTGGCAATCAAAGTGCAGACGTTATATACGTAGTTGATAGAGTGGAGGAAACCACCACAGAGCTAAAAGAAAAAGCAAATATTGGAAGTCAATTCATGTCATGATGCACAACTACAATGTGCTATAATAATAACCCTCTGTGTTGAGGGATTAGGACTTACTTACTTTTTAGTGAGGTCGAGTGATCAGGCGGCCAAACCCCTCGGTGGCCACATGGAGACTGTCTGACCTTTACTAGTGTGTGGTTTACCAGTGACTGTAACAGCTACTGGCTGTGAGGGAGGTTTCCATCTGGATCAGGTTTGATCAGAAAATATTTCCCATTAATCATCACGTGTGTGGTACATTTGCAGCTGGTGAGGCATAAAAGTAAGGGGAACACTTTAAAGTCATATTGACTGTTGTTTCCTCTTAACTACCAGAATATCTGCTTTAAATTAAACCTACTTGGGAGTTTGGTGCCGGGCTTTCTGTGTGTGTCTCGTCTTTAATGCCCTGCCCAAAGAGCCTGTCTCAGCTTTATGACTGGGACGCTACAGGGGGAGATTAGTATATCACAGTGACATGTGCTTATTCAAACATTGTTTTCAAAGTCAGGGATAGAGTGGACCAAGATAAAAAGAAACTAAACTGTTATAGAAAAAGATATTAAACAAAATACTGCGTGTGTTTGATGTAATACAAATCCTGTATATAGCAGCCTTTGGTTGAGTTGTTCCACAAACATTGGTCTGAACACTTGCCTGGAACCACTGCCTTAAACCTTATGTCCATTTGCAGACTCAGGACATGTTAATGGCTTTGCCAATGCTTTCATTTACAGAATTAGTAAATCTTTATTCTCCACAACATGACAGTTATATGTTCTGACAGTTATACAAGCAAACACATTTTAATTTTCTGTTCTTTATAAATATTCATGCTGGATGGATAACACAAGCAAATACTGGCAAACTGTAGTGCAAACTTTGTGTAGCCTGCGTGCGTCATCACGATTTGAGTCAGTGTGTCGCTTAAAATGTCTGAAAAGCTAAACTTGTGAGCCATGTCACCAAGCCTCTCGTCTCCCAGGGATGGGTGTGTCCACGGTGTCGGCTGCTCGCATCCTGCGTGGTCAGATGGAGGGGATGTCAGGGGAGGAGACGATGTTGGCCATGGACACCTTCCCATTTGTGGCCCTGTCTAAGGTGATAACACAACACTGCTGATCCTCTAATCATTGGTGGTAACTCATCGTCAAACGATCAGAGTATGGACTATGATGTGGTGCTTTCATCATATACTGTTAGCTGCATTGTACCAGTTATTTTGTGAAAAGGAGGCTACAATAATAAATGCTCTTGTCTGCTTTGACCTTAGGAGTAGATTTAGATCAATAGATATGTGTTTGTGTCTGTGTGTGAGAGAGACGGTGAAAGGGAAAGCACAAAGGCTTAAGCGGTAACCAAGCTTGTAATTCATGTGGGTGCATGTATAGACTATAAATCTTTGACTGTCTGCGGCTGCTTAGTAAATCAGCCCATAGTGACACATGGAGAGAAAAGCGGAGACCAAGTAAAGACTAAAGACAAAGGGAACTCCTCAGGGAGGCTCACTGACTTTTGCGTATATCCATTTCTCACATGTTCTGTGGTCTTAGCATGTTCCATCTTGCCTCATACCACCCTGCTCAGGCTCAAGTCCTGAAAGCTACAATAGATTCAAGTGGAAAGAAAGCTTTCAATGAATGTGCAAAAAAAAACACAAACATGGAGATTACAAAAAATGTCCAGTCTCAAGTATAATTAAGTGTTATTAAGAATTGATGATTAGTGATTTAGAAATAAATCGGGTAAATACTATCGGGTCAACACTTGAACTTCAAGTGAAGATCAGATCTTGTTATTTTTCTACACAAACACACGTTTACATACAATGAGAACATCTGCTGCCTTAAGCCCTGTTGGTGTCTCCATCCTCAGACCTACAGCGTGGACAAGCAGGTGGCAGACAGCGCCAGCACAGCGACCGCCTACCACTGTGGGGTGAAGGCCAACGCCAAGACCGTGGGGCTCAGCGCTAGCGCCGTGGCCTACGAGTGTAACACCACCTTCGGTAACGAGGTCTACTCGGTGCTACGGCGAGCCAAGGCGCAAGGTAAACAGCAACAGAGAGGTCAACGGGCTGGAATCACTCTCTTATCTTCAAATGTGCAATAACCGAGTAAAATACGAGGAATAAAACAATCACGTCATTTACTGCTACCTGTCTCACGACTTACATTTTGTAGCTCAGCGTTTTCGCAGCTCGGCTTTCTGCATCTGCGTCTGTTTTTTCTGGCACCAAACAAACATATTTGTGTGGATGTGAATGGAGGGCTGTAGCGATTAGGTTGCATGATTTAGCATAAAATAGCATCTGCATAAAAACCTAAACCAAACTTGGAAGAGTTCCTCTCCTACTTCATGTTCAGATGTAAATTTTTATCCAACAAGCTCAAATCCCAGATATTTCATGTTCAGTTACAGTAATTAAATCTCACTAACGAACACAAACAAGGTTCGTTTTCATTTTTACGACAGCCTCTGATTTGAAGGAGGAGCCGTTTGTCTTAGATTCTCTCCTCTCCTTTTAGGTAAATCCGTGGGCATAGTAACCACCACCCGCGTCCAGCACGCCTCCCCTGCCGCGGCCTACGCCCACTCAGTCAGCCGCAGCTGGTACAGTGACACGGATCTGCCCTCCAGCGCTCGCCAACAGGGCTGCGTCGACATCGCCACCCAGCTGGTCACCAACTTTGACATTGATGTAGGAACAATATTCAGCGGCTGCTTTCTATCAATCCATGTGTCATGTGTTTAACATGGATTCATAGATCATGAGCAGTGTAAACTTGTGTGATATTCCTTTAAGGTCATTCTGGGGGGAGGAAGGATGTACATGACACCAAGAGGGACTCCAGACCCCGAGTACCCGACCTCCAGCTCTCGTAAGGGGGACCGCAAAGACAGGAAGAACCTGATTGACGTGTGGCTCAAGGCGAAGCCTGTAGGACCTCTTCATGTCCATGTCACATTTTGTAACATCACTTCAAGTGACATTCTCACCGACGTGTCCTCTGGTTTGTGTTTCAGAAAAAAAAGTCACACTATGTTTGGCACAAGAAGGACTTTGATGACGTTAATGTTAAAACTACTGACCGACTCATGGGTGGGTGCACGAACACAACAGATACGAATGAAGCCACATATACAGGGGACATTAAGTTCTCACAGACAAACGTCTGCTCTTAGTTATGAAACCTTATCAACAACTACAAACAAGAGGATTCCAGTCAGGACAGCTTTCATATTTACAACCATGTAATGATAATGAGAATTTACATTTACATTTACATGCACTCTGTTCAAACAGCAACTAGCTCTGCTAGTGTGTTTGTGTGTTCTTGAGCCACAGGCTTGATGCAGGCATTTTAGACAAAGTACTCTATGTTGTTTATTGTCTCTAAGTGTAAGTACATGTAGTAAAATCATCTGAAATTCCCAGCGTTTATCTCATATTGGCTCCTGAACAGCCCTCGTCAGAGGCCTGGCCGTTCCCACACTTTTGAAGGGGACAGTAAATGTCCCCCAACATTCCTGTCTGCTGCTGCGTTATTTAATGCTTCTCAAACGTGAACATTTTTCAAATTCCTCCCTTTATCTGTGGTTCCAGGGCTGTTTGAGCCAAAGGACATGCGATTTGAGATTTTCCGGAACAACACACGAGACCCCTCCATTGTGGAGATGACAGAGAAGGCCATTCAAATTCTCAGCAAGAATCCCAAAGGTTTCTTCCTGTTTGTGGAAGATAAGTGCTAAATCAGCAGGCTGGGCTGGATCTGACAATGAAAGCTGCTTCCAAATGATGTCCTAAGTCAGGTCTAACCAGGTTGTTGTGTGTCTTCTATAAGTGGGAGAATTGATCACGGTCACCACGACGGCATCGCCAAGCTGGCCCTGACAGAGGTTGTCATGTTCGACCAAGCTATACAGCGTGCTGCGGAGCTGACCAGAGAGGCGGACACGCTGACTGTGGTGACTGCAGACCACTCGCATGTCTTCACCTTTGGCGGTAACACACCCCGAGGGAATCCAATCTTTGGTAAATCCTGACTGACTGATCCAATGAAATATGCAGATGGAAACTTACAGTACAGGGAGCACAGCTGAAGATGAGCCCCGTGACCTCGTTCTTTGTTGATGTTCAGGTCTGGCACCAAAGAAAGCTGACGACAAAATGCCTTTCACCAGCATCCTATACGCGAATGGTCCTGGTTATGTCCACATAAATGGAAGCAGAGAGAACATTACAATGGTGGATTACTGTAAGTACAAACTAATGTCTTTCAGATCTACTGCAGCATTAATCTGTGCTGATGTGCCCGCGGACACTATGACCTGATGTGGTTACAGCTGTTTTTCCTGGAAAGCAAAGTTGAAAAAATATGTTGTGGCTTTCACCGTGCTGCCGTCTGCACAGACCTCAACGTGGACATGACATAACTATACTGTTACTGTTATGAGGCCATAGAGGTTACAAGTAAATATTGGATCTATTCACATTAAACGAAAGACTCTTAATCTAGAAACCAGTAAAGCTGAGATCTTCCTAAAACAGTGTTTGATTACAGTCTAGACTTGTTTGGCTTTAGATGATGAGGAGTACATGCAGCAGGCTGCGGTTCCTCTAGATGCTGAGACACACGGCGGGGAGGACGTGGCTATTTATGCCAAAGGCCCCATGGCTCACCTTTTCCACGGGGTGAAGGAGCAGAACTACGTGGCACACGTGATGGCCTATGCAGCCTGTCTGGAGCCCTACAAGAACTGCCCTCCTCGTCCCCACAACAATAACTCGGCTGGATTTGTGGACTCACCATCCAGAGTCCTGTTCGGCCTGCTGGGCCTGCTCTGGCTGCTCAGATGACGCCACCTAAAACGCACACACCCTCACATCAACATGCACACTAAGACCTAGAGCACCAGCGGCACGGCATGCACACCCCAGCGTATGCATACAGGTCAGGGATGCATTGCAGGGATGTACACACAGAGTACTGTATTTTAGCAGACTTCTAGTCACATACTTCCAAGTGTGGTTTGCATAACTTGCAGGCATGAACATGAATTTAATGGCAAATTTACAAAGCGACAGGTCTTGCAGGCTACAGCACAAATCTGCAAACACAGCCCCATGTCAAACACTAGCAGCTAATCAAAACAGCTGCGGAGCTGGCAGTGCTGACTTCATCACTAACCTGTACTGGTGACATGACTACTAACTTGCACTAACTAGTCTTTCAATTTTAGACGTAATTTTATTTTGTCCATTTCAAGGAACACATTTACTATCAGAGCTGTAAAACACCAAGACTTTAGGCATTGATCTGAGGTTTTTACCCAGAATAACTTGAAACAAGACAAATGAGAGCTGCCTGTTCAGCTCATGGACCCTCTGACAGGGTTGGTCACTGTGTGGACTGCATAACTGGACTTTAACCTGCACTACAAGGTATTAAGTTATGCTAAGCTGAATACCAGCAGACATTACACTCATGAAGATGCTGTACCTGAAAAAAAGTAGCAAATGTAAGTTTGTATTATTAACTCATTGGTTACAAATAGAAAATACACTACGTAATCTGTTGGCTTGTAGATGAATGTATTTTTTAAGCAAATATTTTATTGTATTTTTGTAGTGTGTTTTGGAAGTTTGACATAAACAGCAATGAAGAAAACCCCTTTTCATAGCGAATCCAGCTCTGGAGAGCTCAGTTTAAATGTACATGTTCAAATAAAGACAATCCAAGCACATGGTGTCTAATTCACTGGACCCCTGGAAACTCAACAAACAATCAGGTAACGAAAAGGGCAATAAATAAAATGCATCAATACATAAAAAATGCTTCACCTGACTACCCTGTAAGAAAAGCTGACTAAACGTGGTAGCGGGGTCAGTGTGTGTGATACACGTGCAGCTGCTGACAACACACCTTGAGATGGCTGAAGCACAAGAATGACAGTAATGTAACAGTGCTGAGCCGCACAACACAGGTAAAGAATCACACCTATGTGGACACGTGGGACCACTTTATTTAGCCACAGAGATCAAACAAAGATCAAACATTAATGTAACGTCCACATTTTGTGTCATGATAAATTGTTTTACTACACAACTTAATGAAAAAAATGAGCTGTTATTCCAAATGTTTACAAAAAATTAAAAGCAATAAAAAAGTTATGATCTATTTGAACATGTAAATTAGCCTCCTGACCAGGTGCAGGTGTGTGTTTCTTTCTGTGGGGCAGTGTATAACATGTTGCTTACCTGTATGTTGTAAAGGCTCCTCTGTGCCCTTTGGTCCCTGGCTGCTACTATAAAAGGACCTCAGTGAACTGACAAGTGCTCCTGAGCTCACTCTGTTAGATTTCACATATGGTCGACACCATGGCCGGCAAACATCAGCTCGCTTTTTTGGGGCTACTACTTTTCATTACAGTGCAACGGACTTTGTGTTTTTCAGGTGAGAAACTGATGCTCTACATATTGTTTGTTTCTATGTAAGTGTAACAAAGTCAATGGCAGACTCTTAATGTGTAATTTGGATTATGTAGTTTTACAGAGATGATACACATCTGAACGTGGGTCATATTTTATGCTTGCAGAAGAAGAGCTGCATGCCAGGTACTGGAACAATAAAGGAAGTCAGGCTCTTGATGCTGCCATGAAAGTCCAACCTAAAGTCCGACAAGCCAGAAACCTTATCCTGTTTCTTGGGGACGGTGAGTCTGAGAAGCAGTGTTCCACCAACCATTTGTAATGTACGTAACGTAAAAGAAAGCCATATTCTGGTAAAATACACCTCACAGAATAAGCTGATATGTGCTGACATACTGTACTGTATAAACTGTAGTCTAAAACTCAGACCACAAAGTCACTGTTCACATCTGTTTACTCTATGATTTAGGATCAGTAACTGGCACAAGTTATAAACTGATCATTTATGGATTTACTGCTGCAGCACACTCCACCCCAGCCCACACACACGTTTGTGCTGACAGCAGGCTAAAGCCGCTGATAGCAGCCTATCAACGTTATTAGCGCTAAGCATTGATCAGCAATAATCACTTTATCAGATTAACTGTAATGGCACATCTTGTAAAAATGATCAAAGTAAAAACTACTAAAGCAAGACATAGAATTTTTGCACATAATTACACAGTACAAATGATGCAAACGTCTTTGGACGCACCTCTAGAATTCCCACATCAGCTAACTATTGTGAGGTTCACAGAACAATGGCGGCTCTATGCCTCCTCTGGTCAGTCATCTCACAGCCAGGTGTGCAACCACCTGCTTCCAGGTATGGGGATAACAACAGTGACTGCTGCCCGAATCCTCAAAGGCCAGATGGCAAAACGTTCTGGAGAGGAAACCAGTCTGGTCATGGATACCTTCCCTCACGTGGCACTGTCTAAGGTCAGTCCACTCTGAAAACACAACCACATTCCTAAAAAAAGCCAAGACAACCGAATCCCTTTACCTGGGAACTATTATAATTCTATTAGGCTCACTAGTAGCAGGAGCCGGGCCAAACAACAATAGAGGACGCAAACGCATCAACCTCACAGACAGACACTGAATGAGTATGATTTCATAAATTGTTTAACTTAGACACACAAGGCTTAAAAAATACAGAGAACTAAATACCTCTATTAACTATGGGTCGCTGCGAAGCAGGAAAAAACGTTTACCAAGAAGATGAACCATCTTCACATCACTAATCTAATCAGACAGACATAAACAGCAGGGCATAAAACTGACACACAAACAACTGACCAACCTGAACCAAGTATGAGACACCAAACAGGGTCACCAAGCACACACAGGAACAGGATGGCATCAACTCATGAACACGAGGGCAACAATGACAATAATAACAGGACAAAAGCAATGAAACCAAACAGGAAGTCACACGACAACAAAAACCAAGACTGAGAACCGAAACTGACTTGTTTTACTGCTAATAGGAGACTCTCATAACACCCTGATTCTATGTTTGGATGATAAGATGAATCTCGACTGTGCTGAAATGAAGGTCCAACCGAGCGGTCTGTCATTAGTTTATCTTGTGTTTGACTTCAACAGCGCATTGTTGGTTCGAACTCAAGCTACATGCTCATCTAGTCCAGGATTTGTTACTTCGCTCCAACTATTAAAAAAGCCAACTTGCATTAACATCTGCTAAATGTCTGCAAACATAAATGTGCATGTTAACTGTACTGGACCCCTGCAGACGTACAATGTGGACCAGCAGATGCCAGACAGCGCCGGCACAGCCACAGCATATTCATGTGGTGTAAAGGCCAACTATGGCACCCTGGGTGTCACTGCTGCCACCCCAAAGGGCAACTGTAGTGCTACTGCTGGGAATGAGGTCCATTCTGTTCTGCACCGTGCCAAGATGGCAGGTAGGTGTAAAGCGTTGATATAGAGCCCAGCAAACCGACATGTACATATGTAAAGACTAAAAAGTGACTATTTTGACTGTTTCTAGGCAAATCTGTGGGGATCGTCACCACCACCCGAGTGCAGCACGCGTCTCCTGGTGCAAACTACGCTCACGTTGCTAACCGAGACTGGTATGCTGACTCTGATCTATCCAAAGAGGCCGTCAGCAACGGATGCCGAGACATTGCATATCAGCTGGTGCACAACACACAGATAGATGTAGGTGAAATGGTTTTCTGCATGAAAACATCAGAGCTCTCACTCTGAATCAGTTTGGACCTAAGAAAGCATGTTAGAGGAGGCTGGTTGGGTTTTCTTATCTCCTCTGTTTCTCAATCCAGGTCATTCTTGGTGGAGGTCGTCAATACATGTTTCCCCAAAGCGTTCAAGACCCAGAGTATCCAACCAATAAGGGATCCCGGAAGGATGGACTGAATCTGGTTGCAGAGTGGCAAAAGAACAAAAAGGTTGATGGTTTGGTCGTTATCTTACATGTGTTTGGTTTTGTGTGAATGTTCCCCCGTTGGGCAGCCACTTGAATGGTCTGGTTTTACAACCTTGTCCTAGCTCAGACCTGAATCCATCTGTCTGTGTTCGCTTTGCCTACAGAATGCTAAATATGTGTGGAACAAAGCTGAGTTTGATGCCATCGATCCTGCACAAACAGACTTCCTGTTGGGTAAGAAGAAATTTAATATTCACCACATAATGGACAATAATCACAGTTTATCACACATAATCATGCCTTATCTTCACAAAGGTCTTATAATAATCATTTACCTAGTGATTGACTTAATATGAACTTACTAACTTCTTCTACAATTAAATACATTTTTATATAATTTTACATTATTTCATAAGAATGTTAAGACTTTACAGATTTATATAAAAAAATCGAACAAAGCTCCTTTGTGCAAGGAAAAGTCAGCAATGGAGAGTAATCTTTAAAAAGGACTTCAGGCTGAGCATTTACTTAATGTGACAATCAATCCGCAAATTAAGTCAGCCTTGTCTTCAACAGCCTCACAGATTGTTTTGGTAAATCCACTGGGTCAAGAAACGCAAGATCAAAACATTTATGATTTTATATCGTGGAATTGGTCAGTTGTTTTCTGCACATTTAGGACTGTTTGAGCCTAAAGACTGCCGCTACGAGTTGGACCGTGACCCAAAAATGGACCCGTCCCTCACCGAGATGGTGGAGAAAGCAATAATGATCCTCAGCAAGAACCCCAAGGGATATTATCTCTTTGTGGAAGATAAGTATTATCTATCAGTGCATTAAATATTATTCATTTTATAATTATAGAAATCTCTATAGAAATATCTTATTTAAATGTTGTGAAATAAATGAAAATATCTTTCAATGTACAGAGCACTTAGAAGAAACACCTGCTGTATGTACATCTTATGCTTTCTTTTGGACTTTAAGGGGGAGAATCGATCATGGGCACCATGATGGTAACGCAAAAAAAGCTCTTTATGAAGCTGTTGAATTTGACCGGGCGATCGGGCGAGCGGCTGAACTCACCAGTGAGCTGGACACCCTGTCTGTGGTCACTGCTGACCACTCGCATGTCTTTGCCTTTGGAGGGCATTCAGCCAGAGGAAACTCTGTGTTAGGTAAAATGCAAATTTGCATCTGAAGATTTGCTGATGGTGAAAGACGGGACAAACCCGCAGATACCAGCTTGCCCTGTGATTTGCAGGGGTGTCTCGCTCACTTGCCGATGACAAGAAGCATTTTACCACTGCTGTGTATGGCAACGGCCCGGGATACCAGATTGTCAACGGAACCCGCCCAGATGTGAATGAAACCATTTCATGTAAGACTCCACTCTTTTTTTTTTTCTGTTTGTTCTGTCCAGCAGTTTAACAAGCAGCATATATTACGCTGAATGCCATATTCATATTACATATACAGGAGGTGTATATATAAAATATATATACTCATCTTGATTTATGGTTTATTTAATGGTTTATTTAGATAATCCCAAATATGTGTGATGTTGCTGTGTTGGTGGAAAGGTTAAGTTTCTGCTTTAGGGTGTGTGTGCAGGAGGGTGTGTGTGTGTGGGGGGGGGGGGGGGGGGGGGGGGGGGGGGTGCACCCAGCTGCTGAAACCAAGCAAATCTGTTAAGTAAACAATCAGTGCAAAATAAATAAGCAGGGTACCTTAGGCTAACACATTCATAACTAACTAACTAAACAACTGTTGTACTGTGGTTTACCTTGGAGATTAATACTAATACCAATTATAGTGTTAAGGTATGTGCACATACATATACAAACATATACATATCATATACATACACATATGCATTGTTATAGACTCCACTCTTGACTACTCTGGAGAAAACATAGTAACATAGCAGCTCCCCCTTGCGGTATAACTGTGTACCTACTGCAGAAATACAAACAAAGCACTAAATGTTATCACTATCACACCACCATCATAGAAAGTGAGTTATCTATGCCAACTTTGGTCAAGCTAATCTAATGTGTCTGTCTTCTCCTTCAGCGGGTAATGAGTACCTTCAGCAAGCTCCTGTTCCTCTCGATTCAGAGACCCACGGGATAGAGGATGTAGCTATTTTTGCCAAAGGCCCAATGTCTCACCTGTACCATGGAGTGCAGGAGCAGAGCTACATCGCACACGTCATGGCCTTTGCTGCCTGTCTGGAGCCTTATGAGGGCTGTGAGTTGTCCCCTCCAGCTCCAAATCATGCTGGAGTCATTCATCCAAACCTTCTGCTGCTGCTGGTGGGCATTGTTCTCCTCTCCCTCTGCTCTTTCTGAGATGACAGTCCCCTGGGAATTTGTCCTGACCTTTGAATAAGTGTACTCTGTCTACAAAAGAAATTATTCTTACACTGTACTTTCTTTGTGGAATTAAAAACTCATAAAGATCACACAACTTCACATCACTGACCTATATAGGAGCATGAGTTATAACAAAATGTAGTGTTAAAATCTTTTTAATAAATGTCTGGTGACAGGTGACTAAAATGACTCTGACTGCTGAATTTGGAATACAATTTGGAAACATCTAAAGCAAATGTATTTAAATCAATACCAGTGGATTGTTGGGGTCAAACGAGAACCTGCATCTTTAAATGGGGCATTTTGTCACTCAATGCAAAAACATGAGCAGGAGTAGAAGCAGAAGCAGGACGTGCTACTTTACAGATAAAAAACATAGCTCCAGTATCTGTTCAGTTAACAGAAGATCTGCAGAAAGTCGTGTATGTGCATTCCACTCACCCTGTTGCAGGTGAAGGCTTTTCTCCAGTCTTTGATGGTGCTGTATTGGCCAGTAACGAGGTCCTAGAGTTTCCCACTGGCCTTCATTAATTCTGCCACGAGTCAATGGTTATTTTGTGTAGCTGACAAGGCTGTCCTGTCCACACGTGTCCCTCACAAACGTTTTATTCTTCTTAGGAAAATGAACTCATGAGCTCAAGGTCAGCAAAGCAGCTGCTAACGTTTAGCATCAGCAGCTACAGTAGACACTCTGCACAGACTTCATTTTCCTTGTTAAGGCTCAAGGTGACTCTCAAACAGAAGAAACAATCCCCTCATCTGTAGTTTTGTTGTTAGCGTCAGTGTTACCTTATTTTAACTTCTTAGTAGCAAGTTAGTAAAAATAGTTAGAAAAAACGTTTTACTAAACTGTGTCCATAACTAAAAACGTTATGTAAAGTCATGCTAAGCTTTACGTGACTGAATTTCCATATGATAATAATAAAAAAACATGTGTCTGTCACTCAGAAACCCTAACGTACGGGTGAAAATTTACGTCTGACTGTAAACTATTGTAATTGGTCCGTATTAAAGCATTGGGGCCAATCATAATTGTGCATAGGCGGGACTTCCGCCTCCAGTCGGCCAAGGGGTGGGTTCATTTGTTTGGAGGGAAGTTTAATCAAAACAAGTATGGAGCTTAATTTAAAATTATAAACGAAACTACAAACACGTGATATAAGCAATACACGTATGGTTTTAGAGGTTGACAGTAAAATCAATGTAATTGCGAATTAAGAAATGTTGGTTTAATATTATAGAAAAGCTACTTTCATGATAGCATCTCAGACGCAGTTAGCTCCGCTAGCTAATGTTAGTTATCCTCGAGTAGCATAATCAATAAACCGCCGCGAAGAAATCGAAGGATACCGATGGACGCTCATAGGTAATTTATATAAGTACAAGGCTGGACATGGATCGAAAGACAAGTAGGCTGGAAAGTCAACTGAGCAAAGCGGTGAAGGATGGAGATCCCAGGTAAAGCTCTGCACCATCATCCTTTGTCCAGGCATGTCTGGTTACAAAACGCAACTACAAACTACAAGATGATCAATAGAGATTTTGGTTCTGAACACACTTAATATATCTCGAAGGTATGGTACTTTTCGACGTCATCCTCAAGCCCTCTGACCCACACAGCAGTTACTGTCTGAAGTGCATTCACTCTTCTAGCAGTTCTACCTTGTGTGGATGTGCTATGAAACACATAGCCGTCTTTAGTAATCAAGTGTCCAGTTGATTTTATCCCCAATATACTGTGTTAATGTAAATAATAATAACAATGTTGTTATTATTTAGTAACATGAAAAAGAAATACTAATTAATAAAAATATTCCATGGTCTTTTTAGAAAATGTCAGCTGAATTAACTGAACCACGCATTAAAAAAAAAGGAAAATTCCATATTATGGTTGCAAGAGACTCGGTTCATAGCATCAACAAGTCAAACAAATAAACATACCTGTCAGTAAACTATTTAGTGTTTTACTTTTTTGTCCTATTTTATGTCATTTCATGGAACGCTGTGCCTTTGTTTACAACACAACTGCACAGCATCAGTAACAGAACTGTCTCCACTATAAAACTGTACTTTTCACTTGCTCTTCTATGTATCGTGCTCTGTGCGGTTGTGAGATGATTTTTTTTAATTATTAAAAGCTTTCTTTCTCTTATTCTTATTCTTATTCACTGACAGGATGGTACAACTACTTCTTACACAAGGTGCACGTCCGAACCTGCTCAGCAGTAAAGGTGTGGCTGCGATACATTTGGCTGTTGGCAAAGAGACAGAGAAAAATGCTCGCTGCCTAAAAATGTTGCTGCAACATGGAGCAGACCCCAATATCAGGTATGGTTATGTTGTTAAAATAAAAAAGGTACCCTCTTGCTGCCATTGCTATTATTCAACTTTAAAATACCCTTATTTCAGTATATCAGATATATTGGCCAGTATTCAAAGGTTCAGTACATTAATGAGTGAAAATTATGTTGGAATCGATTTTATATCCTACGAAAACTGAACTGAAGTGTTCGGTATGTTAATGTAGACATTAGTCATTAAAATGTCTTAAAATGCACAGATTTTCAGTTTTCTTGTATTTCTCTCAGGTCGTCGGAGGGATTGACTCCTCTTCACATTGCTGCTGTGTGGGGATGTTTTCAAAATGTGAAGATGCTCCTAATGAACGGAGGGGATCCACACATTAAGGATAATGTAAGAATTGTTGTTAGGATGAATACATTTACACAGAAGTGTAGTTAAAGGTACTGTAAATAGTCAAATGTTTATAAAAGTCTAGAAATGTCTCCTAAACCTGCCCATGTTTAAAATTATAAAAATAATTCCAATCCTGCTGTTGCCTACTTCCATTGGTATACTTCTGTTATGCTCTATGTTAATGCAGGAAGGCAATACACCAAGGCAGCTTGCAGAGCAACAAGAGAATCGGAAATGTGCCCAACTTCTCCAGGAATACCAGGCATGCTCAGTGGAGACGGAGGATGATGACCTGCCTCAATTCCAGTACTGTAAGAGAATCACTTTGAAAGCTTTGTCTGTTTGGTGGTGTGTGTGTGTTATGTGTTTTACTTCTAACAATAATAAAGTATAGTAATGACAATTATATATCTCAAAACTGCTAAAATCACATTTACTACATAGGACTGAAAACTCAGATTAACAGGAAACCAGCGCCTGTTAATTTGCATTTTTCTTTCTAACAGCTGTATATTCAGACCAAACGGACACATCCAGCTATCCTGAATCCGACTACAGCTTCAGTTCCCACTCTTCGATGATAAGTGACTTTGGCGAGGCCCCATTGAGCAGCACAAGGCGCTCATCATTTTTCAACCTGTCTAATGTTAATGGAAGACCAAATGACAGAGTATCATATAATAGGCTTTTTGATATGGACACTAAAAGGCATCACAGGCAGGACTGGAACGATTCTTCTTCACAATGGGCATCTGAAGGTCCCTCAATGCTATCAAGCACTCGCATGTCTGCAGTGGGACCTGCTGTTGTGATGCCAGTTCTTAAGGAGGATGATTTATTTACTACTGATGGCGTTTTCCTATCAAATGCAAATGAAAATGTTGCTACAACTGAAAGCAGAACATCCCCCCAAAAAAGTGACAACGTCCCAGCATTTCTGTCGAGACGAGCAAGCCGTAAGAATGTGAGCTTCATGGATGTAGATGAATACTTCCCTGTTTTTAGTCCTGACTCCCCCAGACCACAACCTGCTGCTGGTGGCAGCCACTCCACCAGCAGCCTGCCTTTTGACCTTTCAGAGTATTCAGATTTTCTGGATCCAGAGCGAATGGCCACCGTTTTACACCAGCAGGGCATCGACGTCACATCGCCGGACCACGTTTACGTCTTCAGCATGAAGAGCAGCACAAGCACAGAAGAGGACATGGAGAAAACCGTCATCAGTCACTGTGCTTTGGACGAAAGCGAGGACGAGCAGGAGAGTGAACAAAAGGAAGACGTTCAGTTGAACATACCCAGAACGCCAGTAGGTTCATGTGGGGGCAGCAGTAGGAGTGACACTGCCAGTAGCCATTACAGTAGCTGTGAGAGCGACCACTACACCAGTGCTATGGAAGCTTCTATACATCCCCAGATAGTCTCAGTCCCTGCGACAGAGGAAGTTTTTGCCAGGGATGAATCAAGGCAAGATGAAAATGCTTCACCTGTTCAGACTGAAGCACACATGCATTCAAAGTCTGAGTATTTACTAGGTATGCTTAAAAGACTGACCTTGTCTGAAGGAAAAACAGTAGCCAGGGATGATTTTGTCAGTCATGGTCCCAATGTAATTACTAAGAGTGAAGACTGTGTCGTCGACACTAGAAGTGATGCATTAAAGGAAACTGATGACCTTCCAATAAGTCCGTTTGTAACTGGAAGGACGCGCTCACGGCTGAGCCGCTGCTCAATGAGAACGAGCCAAAACCCTGAAAGCTTCCTGTTCACATCCTCCCTGTTTGAGGAGACCCTACCCACGCCATTCCGCACACGCCGCCAGACGCCCAGGTCCCAGAGCACTGAAGACCAGTACAAGTCACCACGTGGCCCCTATTGTACACCGTCCTATTTAGAGAACAGCACTGGAGGAGGCTGTTCGCAGTCCAGCACCATGTTAACTGAAGGGAGTGTTAACAGTAGCCAAGCAGACACACTCATCCTCTCAAAAAGTATAAGCGACACTGCCCCTGAATCACAGACTGTATGCGATACATTAATACTGGAGAAAAGAGAAGACACTTCAGAGGATGCCTATGAAAGAATCCTTGAAGAGGTTAGATTTGCCATGCAACGCCTAGAGGCGGATCCTGCTGAAAAAGGGGATTTTTTGACTGATGATCTGACAAGCACAGATGAGACATCAACGAAAGAAGGTGGAAATGATGCCGCTGGTGTGTTCAGAGGAGACGACCTCAAACATGATGACTGGATCACTGACTGTAGCTCTCAGCCAGAATCAATCTCATCATCATCCAGCTCCAGCTACTTTTCCCCGAGGAGGTCCAGGGAAGACTCTGACCTTCCATGCACCCCGGGCACTGGATGCACCCCAAGATACAGCATGAGCAGGCTATCGGGCCACCGCAGGCCACAGCATCTGGCAAACCTGTCCTACACACCAGGAGGACGCCCGGTCATTCAGGATGTGGACGAACCTGTGGAGTACCTCTACACTGATATTGAGCAGGGCCACAAACTGATTGAGACACACGTCCCACCAACAGCCAACACTTCACTTAGCTCCTCGATGAGCACTACCAGCAGTGAGGAGACCATCCTGTATGACTGGCGATCCATGCACACTGACATGGTGAGCAAGGCTGAGAAGGAGAACCTGGAACCTCAGATACTGGTACGGAAGGAGAAAGGTGATGAGGACGCAGATAGGGTGTTGCCAGAGGTCAAAGGGATGACTGACAAGGAGCTGAGACTGAGACTAGTGGAGCTGGGGGAGAAACCAGGTCCCATTAACAGCCGTACCAGGGCCACCTACATTCGAAGGCTGTCCCGGCTGTTGGAGGAGTCAAAGTTTATAAAACCCTTGCAGCCCCAGAAGCAGCTGGACCAGGCACAGACAGGTAGCCCTTTAATTACTTTTAATTAGTTTCATTTAATTACTGGGTGCTGCTGGTGGGTCGGCCATGTTGCAATGTTTGTGGCATGTAGTTAATCATTAAATAACTGAATAAATGGAAAATAATTTTAATTGAAGCTCCGTTGTGCTCTGGGGTATTTGGTGACTGTTGCTGAACTATCGGTTGCACAGACACTGCAGTGTTTGTTTGTCCTTTTTCTGTAGACCTGGCTTACAGTCCAGAACTGTGTCGGGCCCTGCAAACCTTCACGCTGCCTAACAGCCAGGCTGACGAGCAGGCTCTCTGTCAGCAGTTTGACCAACCGGACCAAAACAGAAAATGGAGGGAAGGCGTCATAAAGTCGAGCTTCAACTACCTCCTGCTCGATCCCAGGTTTGCCTTTTCATTTACTTCCCGTGTCATTGATGGTTACATAAACCTGTATACATACATGACAATTCTGTTGTCTTCTCTTCAGAGTGACGAACAACCTGCCTTTCCGCAGTCACTCAATGACACCGCAGGAGTGTTTCCAGACATTTATCCGTGCTATATTTTATGTGGGCAAAGGAAAGCGCTCACGGCCATACAGCCACCTGTATGAGGCTTTAGAGTACTACAAAGGGGAGAAGACCTCCAAGGTAAAGCAAACACGCCCTGATTGGTGGCAGTTAGCTGACATTAACTGACTATAACAGCATCTCTTTCTCCACTGTGACAGAAATTGTGTTCCAAAGTGCAGCACATCCTTCAGGTGTGGAATGCAGAGCTGGGAGTCATCTCTCTGCATTGTTTCCAGAACGTCATTCCAGTGGAGGCCTATACAAGAGAAGCCAGCATGGTGGAGGCAATCGGTGAGCACCGTAAAATGAGCGCACACCTCATCAGTTTTAGTAGGCAAACAGCCTAGTTCACAAACTACAGAGCCTCTGTCAATCCAAAGCTGGAAGACACAAGGTCCCTGTGTCTAAGCAAACCTGTTCCAGGTGATCAGCCTCAGGCGTTAACAATCAAAATAATATAATTTATTAATATATACTTTAGTAAAAACTTGGGTGCATGTTAACAGGTTATGTTACGTATGTTATTCCTACGGCACTGTAGTTTTTGACCTTGAGGTATCTCGGTCTCCTCTAGTATGACGGAGGCTCACTCCACCGGTAGCGCCTTCCGTGCTTTGGCGAAAATGACAGACAAATGAATAACACACACAATATTGCTCCTGGGAGGCGCTGCCTGCCAATAACTAGCTTTACACTCTAACCCCTGCTCAGGCTTGAAGATGCTCACCAATCAGAAGCGAGGGGATTACTATGGAGTGGTGTCCAACTGGCAGGTGAAGCGGAAACGAGAGCTGGGTGTCCATCTGCTTTATCGAGCCATGCAGATCTTCTTAGCCGAGGGTGAGAGACAGCTCAGACCAGCAGACATCAGGCAGTAGCGACCCCTGCTGGAGAGGGGTGCGAACAGCAGTGGACCAGTGCCAAAACACAAAGGACAGCACCACTAAGAACCATTTGGATGCACTGAAAGCTTGGTGGCACTTGACACCAACATTTTTGCTATTTTCTGTTTTTAAATTTCCTACCAATACATTCTACTTTGTAATTGTGTTCATGTCAAGGTTGCCCGTGACTGCTTCATATAAAATGTTGTGTTTTAGAATCTCTCCAGATGTGAAAAAAATGTAGAAGTATAATGTACGTCATGATAAATAAGATACATATTTTTCTAAAAATGTTTTTTTTATATGACATTCTGTAGAACCTGCTGTAATACTTTTCTAAACCAATCACCAGTCAAACGTTAATCAAGCAGCTAGTTCAATGTAAAACAGAACGTAACATAGACAAGAAAGTTCCCTTACTCATTAATTACTCAAGGCTGGTAAGAGATACTAATTACTAATTAGTGTGTATCATAAGGTTTAGTTTTTCCTGAACAATTCTCTAACATCTATTTATTGTCATCTGTTTTTAATTAGTCTTCAGTAAACATTTGCTAGCATTAAGATAGTTGTGATGTGTACAATTCAGTATAATAGCAGCTCAGGAAGCAAAAGTTCACATTTAAAATGTTTAGATTAGCAGACTGGTTCAGATTAGGAGCTAGTTGTTATTTTACATATTGTCGAGTCTTTAACATTTGGGAGCTGGGCTTTGAAACTGTTGTGTCCTCAAGGTAATTTGTTAAAAAATGTATTGTTCTAAGTTTTTCGTAATGACTTTAAATTATCAATTGCAAATACACATTTTGAAAAACCGATTGACAGTCCCCCTGATAAAATAATCATAAATCATCACCTCTGTTATTAAACATTGAACTATTCCCAGTGTGCTGCTTAAGTCTCTGAGCACCGTTTGATACTTTTGTTACTGATCATCAGTGCAGTGCAATTGTTTTTTATGACTTAGTATGCTGTACTACGCTCTGTGTACCGTTATGTCCCTCTAGTGGCCAAAGAATGTAACACATTAAGATCCCAAGACTATTTGAAAGAAAAGAGCAGAATATTAGTACTATTCTGCATCAGCTGCAATTTATTTATTATATATCTTTAAAGCAGCTGTTTCACAAACAGCTATGAAATATGTTTTAAAACTAAAACCTGTATTTAACAAAAACATTATTTTTTATGGTATTAGTATTATATTTTTTTTCTCGTACTCTTGAATATATCTTTATATTTACAAACCATCCAGAAACATTACCTTTTTTGCCAACAAAACGTTTTACTTTGTTTTTACCTTTGACATCGAGGCCATTTAGCTTCAGCAGCAGTCGCTTTGCAATGTGTTTGTCTTCTTAAAAGATCAGCACAACTAATTTAGAACAATGATGCTGTTTACTGTTATTGTGACTCATTCAGTTTCGTAGATGCAGCTTCCTGGTAGTGGTTAGCCAATATTTTCTTACAAACATCATCATGGTTTATACCATAAACACATTCATGGCTCGATGGTTCTGTAACCTGACATTTACTGGTTAGTAGAGATAAAATGTGCAGCTTAAACATAGAACTTTAAAAACATCTATTACACACTACACCTTTATTACTACGTTGTAGAGCTTTTTAATTCAATCTAATACATTACATAAATGAAAGTGAAAAACAGGCTGAGAGGGGTTTTCCAGTTCAAAGCGTGATGGTGCTTCCTTATTTTGGCTGGTCAAGCAGCAAAGTAAGACTTTTAGTTCTTCATTTTAATGCTGCAGGTACTTCCCTGACCAGGTCTCAGTCAACAGATTGTAAGGGTCAGTTTCATTTGTTTGATGAGGACATGCTTAGTTATTTATACATGTACACCAACAAATATAACTTACTGTAACAGATATAGAGGAAGTACAAATGTGTAGCTAAATGTTGCCACTTAAATAGACTTGACTGTGTTCGCTGTTAAAGCAACTTCATATGAATGTGACTTACTTCCCTCATCCTCTTATTAAAGTAGAATAAAATGACTTAGAACAGGAACACTGTGTTCACAGTCAGTGGCAGGCAGCGTAAAATGAGGCCTGTGCAAACAGAAAAAGACAAGTCATCATTTTGTTGTCATCTGTTGCAAGTTGTTTTGCTTTAATGAGAAGCGGCTTACATCAGCAGCAGCTTTGCTGTCGGCCTTGTGTTGGGACTTTGTGTTGGTTTGCGTGCATATTTACACAACTGCTGTTGTTTATAACAGAATACGACGCATGATATAAAGACCATTTGTATTTTTAAAGCAAATTACTGCAGTCTTCAATGACTTTATATCTACATTACGACATGATTGCATGCCACTAGTGAACTTGATGAAACACAGAACTCAATTTATTCAATAACCTACATCCAACCAAATGCATGAAGCAGTGACATTAAAGGAATAAATGGTGATATATAGATGATAGGAATGTACATAAACACACATACAATACACCACTCAAGGTTTCTGATTTAAAAATCTTTATTTTTATTTTGTGAATGTAATACTCAATACTTACAACTAATGGAGGGATATTTTTCTTCAAACAACATTTAATGCAGCTATCGTTTGTATCGTTGTCTTGCTGCATTGAGCCAGTTCTAGATTCCTCTTGGTCATGCTGCTCCTGCGCCTTTTGGTGGGAGCCAAAGCGGAGACGCAGGAAGAGGAGTAAATGATGCCATCATCAGCATATCGAAGCTATTCCTAATGACGCTTGGATGAAATCTGGGACACAGTTGCATTCATCGTTCAGTGAGCTCTTCCACATAGTTAAACCCACCGACAGCAATGAATGTTGATTGTGACCTTTGCTGTGGTTTCGAAGCTGGAGCAGGTTCTGTGTTCTTCATAGGACTGCTCAGGGAGTCGGTGGCCGAGCCTGTGTGCAGGTCGGTGTTGGACTTCCCTCCTGCCTCATTTTGGAGACGTTCGGTGACAAAGGCTTTCCACAGGGTACAATCAACGGTCGATGGTTTTTTTCAATTTAGCCCAAACTCACCGACAGCGTTGAATGTTCACTGGGGCGAGCACAGGCCTGATGGTGACCAGAGATGACAGGCTGCTTATTGATGCAGAGGGAGCAGGTCTCTGTGGCTGGAGAGGCTTCCAACTCACTAAATCCTCTCTTTCTTTCCCCTTTATCAGTGTTTCACCATATTTGAGAACGTCATCTTTTTAATTTTGACATTTTTTTACTCTACATGTACATGTATGAACTGCATAAATCAGCTTTCGTCCACTTTTAAAAAAGGAAAGAAAAACATTAATAAAAAGAAACAAACATACATGACCTTAGAGTTATTAGAGTTATGCTTTGTTCACCCACCACAGCCTAGACCGGCATCTCCTTGACTCATGCGTTAACTAAATATGTGATAACTTTCATGACACATTGTACGAGTGTGGGAATTGACTATTTCACTACAAGCAGCAGTTGGAGGGGAGTCATCTTGAAAGTCCTGACTCATAGCAGGTCTTAGTAAACACACCACCTGGGCGGAGGCTGCAGTCAGTCGTCACATGCTGTAGTGAAGCATAGCCGTGCGGCCACACTAGAGAGTCATCGCCAGCCTCAGGTGGAAGATGAGGAAGACGCCGGTACGAAACCGCCGCGTGTTGTTCTCGCTATGATGTGGCGCTGTGGCTGGAGGCCGGGTGTCTCGCTTGCTTCTTTTTAATTCTCATGCTAATACCAGTAAAGAAACTATCCACCACCTTCCACGAAAGATTGCATGACACTGTGCTGAATCATTGTTGCTCATCTTGAGGTATAAAAGGGCCGTTTTCTGTGCGTAGCAATTACACGCGATGTGACAATAAAACTGTGGCAGTGAGTCAAGATGTGGTTGGATAATAAACAGTGTTTGGACCGTTCACAGGGAAGGGTAAAGAGTGACTAAGATAATTTGGTGGATATCTCATCTCCTGCCAAATCCTGTTAAAAATAACAGTCTCTCATGGTCTTTACTATCAAGTAGCAACACCGCGAGGATCACTGTTAAAGACTATGACAGTGATGTGCACTACTCTTCTCCCCTTTTCATCACAACTGCTGCTATTTTCTGTTTTGATGCGTTCTTCTAAAAAAGCTAAATTATAAAAAAAAAAACTGTTTGCGACTGCGAACATGTCACCAGAGCTTGGCCCAAAAAAAGCACAGTCCTTGCTGCGAGGGACACTGCTAACTCGGCTTCTCTCCGCTCTCCCGCACGCTGATTTGAGTGACAGTGTTGGAATTGACAGAAGTGGATGAGAAGGAATGTTGCTTTAGAAGGTCTTCTGTGGCCGCAGGACGAGGGTGACAGTGGAAAGAAAGACCCGGGACACGCGAGCAGAGGAAGAAGAGCAGGGCTGATGACGTGACCCTAATCTGAATGACAAGGTCTGCACATCAGCCCTCAAACCAGCCTAGGTTAGGTGGAGGAAGGGGCTGGCAGCGAGCGGATGAGGAGAGCGCTGAGGGGAGGGGGGGGGGGGGGGGGGGGGGCGCAAAAGGAATATGAAGAGACAGAAGGGGGAGGAGGGGGAGGGTGGGCGAGGGTGTCCTCCTTTCAAACGTGCTGGCCTTAATGGCACGGACAGCTCTGACATTTAACCACTGAATCACGTTTAGATGTGCAGTGGATGTGCTGGGGAGAGTTCCAACTTGTAAAACTTCCTTCGTTTTTTCCACAGGCTAAATATGAAGACGTTAAAAAAAAAAAAAAAAAAGAAACGACCTCAGATTCTCACAGAGGGACTAATGTTCATTACAGAACATGGCGGATCTGCGTGGTGAGTGAAACTATGGTTTTGAGGTTCTCTGAGCAACCGGCGTGACCCGCGGTTGGTTCAGTGACGCTGCTCGGCGGGCAGCGCTCGGAGGCCGCAGCTGTAACAGGCGTCTCCCAAAGGGAAGTGCTCCACTATGAATGTGATACAGGATGCAGCAGATAAAGGCCACATATGCCGAGCAGATTGGGAATGAAAGGCGGCTGT